>NW_027094112.1:0-647500 GCF_029207755.1 Chamaea fasciata | reverse complement strand
AGGAGTTTCTGTTGGAGGATGAATCATTCCTCAGCTTCCCACTATTCTGTAGGATTTTCCTGCTAATCCATTGTGCATTTCAATTTCTAACTGCTCTGGGAGAACCTCGAGAGCAGGGAATCCCAACCATTCCCAACTCTGGAGCTGCTTCTCCAGGGTCTGCACAAAGAGGGCTGGGAGACCATGGGCAGGGCACAAGGAGACAATGAGGGGAGACTGGATGAGGTTCTGTGGATCTCAGGAATTCAGGATTTAACTCTGCTGGGAAAGGGATCTGCTGCTTTCTCCCAAGAGGATTCTCCTCACAGGATCACGGAATCATGGGATGGTTTGAGTGGGAAGGGACCTTAAAGCCCACCCAGTGCCACCCCTGCCATGGGCAGGGACAGCTCCCACTGTCCCAGGCTGCTCCAAGCACCAATGTCCAGCCTGGCTTTGGCCACTGCCAGGGATCCAGGGGCAGCCACAGCTGCTCTGGGAATCTCCCCACCAGGGCCTGCCCACCCTCCCAGGGAACAATTCCTTCCCCAGATCCCACCTGAACAGGCCCTGCTGACCCAGGAGCTGCCAGGGCAAAGTGAGACCCCACAGGTGGGGACGGGTTTAGGCTGGGATTTGCCAGGACAAATGGGAGCATCCCAAGGCTCAGAGCCCCTCAAGCTCCTCCAAGGCATCACCTCCCAGCTCGGCAAAGCCATGGCCAAGAGCTAATCCAGGAGTCTGGAATTCTGGAGACCCTGGGCCAGAGTCTTTGGAAAACCCCAGCCCCAAACCACACATTCCCACAGATTTTGGGAACAAACCCCTGCCAGCTCTTCCAAATGCCTTTGGTGACGGAGAACATCCCAGTCCCATCCCATCTCCACAGCCCCACAGCATCCCAGGATCTGCCCCAGCTGCCCAAACCCCAACCGGGCCAGGCTCAAACCCTTCCCAAGCTCCCCCCAACCCCTCCAGCTGCAATTCCCATCCCGTTATTCCTGCTCCTGCCAATCCCACCCACCCCCGCGGCTCTGCCGGGTGTTGATCCCCTTCCAGCACTCTGGAGGAGATTCCATCTGCTTCCCTCAGTAATTCCCCGACACCTCAGATGAAAAAAAACCCCCTCCTATTTAGTTTAATTTGTTGGGCAACAGGAATTTTCCCGAAATATTTTCCATCCAAAACTCCTCTGCCTGTTTCTGCACCTGCCCCAGCTCTAATTCCATGGATTTCTCACGCCTAGGGGCCATGGCCAGGTCTATCCATGGGTAAAATCCCTGTCCATCCACACCAAGATCCAGCCTGCAGGTATCCAGATTAATCTTAAAACCAGCAGGATTTGGAATTCTAAATGGGAAATCCTGGAATGATGGCCATGGTGCCCATGGAAAGGGAGGGAAAGGCCACACCATGGAAAAACCCTTGGGATTAAACCCCAGAACTGCAGAATTCCACCAGTGATGATAACCAGGAAAACAAAAGAAACAGTGTTTTTTAGAGGGGATGCCAACCCCAGGCAGCTTTCCTTGTTTTTCCTGCACAAGGATGAAACCAAAAACATGGAATTGGCTTGGAAAAATTGTCCCTTCTCCTAAAAATATCTATTCCTTCCAAAATTCCTGTTTGCTGCTAGGAGAGGGAAGTTAAAAGCCCAGCTTGGATGGGAATGCCTGGATCAGAACTCATTAACTGCATCCTAGATATTCCTCACCCATGCTGGGATTCAGGAGCTTTAGTGGGGATTAAATATTTCCTGGGACTGTGGGAAAACGGAGGGCCCAGCAGCACCAAAAATCCGGGTTTGGGGTCATTCATTTCTGAAAGGATTTTCACTGGACACAGCAAATCCCAAAGGGTTCCATGGCAACTGGAACTGGAGAGGGCTCTGAATGTCCCAGGGAAAAATCCCAGCCACGATTTCATTCGTATTTCCAATTTTAGGAACTTTTGACATTTTGACAATTTTTCCCCCCAAACTATTTTCCTATTTTAGCATAATTTGGAATGGCTTTTTTTCAGGGAATTTCTCCTGGAGCTCTGGGGCTGAGCCACTGCTCTTCCCATCCCATTTTTTATCAACACCCATCACCATGGGGAAATTAACCCTGGAATCCCTGGATTTGCTCACAGAAACTAAACTGAATCCCAATCCCTTGGGATTTGGGTTGCGCCTCCTAGTTTTTAACCTCGTTTGGGATGTTGGAAACACTCCATGTGTCCCCAGCCCCACTCTCAGGGCTTGAAAATTCAGTTTATAGCCCATTCCAGGTTGGGAATAGTAAAAAGAATTCCTTGGAAACTGCATTTTTCCATAGAGTAAATCTACTGCAGCCAGCAGCGTCTCCCAATGAATCCTGAGCCGGCTTTTTGGAATCACCCATCAGTGTGGGGAAAAATTACCCTGAAATCTGTGGATTGGGTCAGATCAATTCAAAATCAATCCCAATTCCTTGGCATTCGGCACATCCCAGTTTTGAACCTCATTTTGGGATGTGTGGAAGCCCAACCACTTCCTTCACCTCCAGCCCCACTCTCGGAGTCTGGAAATTCAGGTTTTAGCACGTTCCAGGTTGGGAATAATTCAGAATTCCTTGAGACCTGCGTTTCCCCCACACATTAAATCCATTCCTGCACCCAGGGCAGTGTCTCCCAACAAACCCTGAGCTGCTCTTTTCCCTGCAGGATTAAAGGAGCTTGAATTAAATCCGGGATTAATTCAGCACCTGCTCCCAGCTGGCTGCAGAGGGAAGCTCAGCTTCCTACTCCTGCTCTTGCCTTTCCATGACTTTTTTGGGAAGAGCATCCCTGGAAAACTCTGCAGGGAGCTGCAGCAGAGCTCGGCTGGGACCAAGCTCACCCCTGAGAACTCAGGAATTAAAATCCCAAGTGCTGCCAAAAGCCGGGAGCTTCCCTCTGACCCTGCCTGCTCCTGTCCAAACATCCAATTCCCCCTGGGAATGAACAGCTGGAGCTGATCCTGGCACTGATTTATTGGGAATGAGGATACAGCCAGAGCTGGGAGGTGTTCCCGGTGGAATTGTTATCCCCAGTTCTGAAACAGTTATTCCTCGCTTCTGGAACCGTTAACCCACAGCTCTGGAATTATTATCCTCTGGAATTGTTATCACCAGCCCTGGAACTGTTATCCTCTGGAATTGTTATCCTGAGTCCTGGAATTGTTATCCTGAGCTCTGGAGTTGTTATCCTGAGCTCTGGAGTTGTTATCCTGAGCCAGCAGCTCCAGTGGTGATATTCCTGCTTGGAGAAAGCCAAAGCAGGTCCCACACGGCTCCGTCTGGGAACTCATCAGTTATTTCCTGTAAATCTTCTCCTGCTCTGGGCAGAGGGAACAGAGCTGGGAAAGGTTTTTGGATTCTCCTGGATTTTCACTGTCCTTGGCCTCAGTCTCCCTTCTGTAAAATGGGAACAACATCCCAAGGAATTCCTTGGGCTGGAAGTGTCTCCAAGGGCTCTTCCCACGCCCGGGGAGCCCTGGGGCAGCCCCAGGAGCCACATCTGGCAGGGAGCCCAGATGTGATCCCTGGAGGGCACTTCGGGAAAAGGATTCCCAGTATTCCTCGGGAAGGAAGGACCCGGAGCAGGGGCCAGACATGCCCCGGGAATGCTGTGGGATGCTGAGCTCATCCCGAGGTTTTCCAGCATCCTTTGCTTGGTATCACCATGGAAACGATGAGCCAGGGCTGCCCCACCTTCCCAGGGATCCCCAACCTTCCCAGGGATCCCCAACCTTCCCAGGGATCCCCAACCTCCCCAGGGATCCCCCACCTTCCCAGGAACTGCCCCACCTCCTGTGTGAGCCCTGGGAAGGGCAGGAATTCCCAGCACTGGGATCGAGCAGTCTCAGCTGCTCTGGGTGTGCTCCCAGTTCCCACCAACCCCGAGACTCCCGAGATCCTCCCACATTCCTCATTATTCCAGGAAGCACGGGGGACTTGGATTTGTGTCCTCAGGTCACCCCTGCTGAGCCGGGGATCCCTGGATGTTCCCTGTGCTCCCACGGAGTCTCCTGCCCCTCCAACCCCTCCATATCCAGGCAGGAATCTTGACCAAACTCCCAACGCTCACGTTTCTCCCGGACAAAGATTTATAGATTAAAACAAAAAAATCCAATTGCCATGGAAACGTGGCTCCGAGGAAGCAGGAGCTGCAATCCCACCCCGGGAAAACGCGGAGTTGCGAAGGCGCCACTTTCACCAGTTTGGCTGCCCTGAGCGTGCTCTGATTTCCATGGAATTGGGGTTTGAATTCCCTGGAAGCTGCCTGGGAGCGGGGAGGTGAAGCTGGAATCTCAGGGTTGATCCCAGGTGAGCCCACAAAGCTTTTCCAGGGAAAACCACTCACTCCAGATTTGTCCTGGGGGTGTTTGTGCTGAGCTCCAGGAGCAATCGGGGACAAGGAATTTCCCCCTGGGTAAGAGGGAGATGTCTGCCACATCCACCTGGGAAAAGGGGCTGTTCCCACTGGGATACAGCAGGAGTCACATCCTGGGGGCTCTGTGGGGTCTGGGTGAGCCCAGCCCGGCTGCATTCAAGGGAATCAATTTATCCCGGAGAAAAGGAGGCTCGGGGGGGACCTTTGACTCCACAACTCCCGGACAGCATGAGGCAGCTGGGGGGATGGGGATTTCTCCCAGGAAAAAGGGATGGGATAAGAGGAAATGGCCTCTGAGGGGAGGCTCAGGTTGGATTTAGGGAAATTTCTCTCATGGAAAGGGTGGTCAGGCCCTTTCCTGAGAGCAATGGAAATTTCTCCAGGGGGGTTTGGAGTCATCCCAGTTGTCACCAAGGAATGACACCTCCGCAAATGAAAGATGTCATCTCCATTTCCTTCAGGGAGAAGGGAACGGAGGGAATGGGAGAGAGAAGGAAAAACGCCTTTGCCAGCAAAGGAGGGAGACTCAGAGGGAACCTGGGCTGGAGCAAAGGCTGGGAAAGAAGCGAAGGGGTCTCTGCAGGCTGATCCCAGGGGATGAGGGCACGGAGCCAATGCTTCCCTCCAGCACCTCTGGAATTCCAGCTCGGAAGTGTCCCAGGCCAGGCTGGATGGGGCACGGAGAACCTGGCATAGGGGGAGGTGTCCCTGCCCAACGGATGGACTTCAAGGTCCCTCCCAACCCAAAGCATTTCATGGTTCTGGAATTCCTACAGCATCAACTGGGATAAATACCCAGGACAAAGCCCAGCTCCCACCCCGGGCTGGGACCCAAAGCTTCCCTACAGAAATTCCAGACTTATCTCCCACCTTCCGTTTATTTGGGTGCCTTCCACCCCATCCCCGGGTCCTGGAGAGGGAAGGGGCGGGAGCTGGGACTCCAGAGCTCCTCCCCAGCCTGGAGAGGAGGTTTTTCCCTGCTCCCTCCTTTCCCAGCTCCCTCCCTTCCTGAGGAGCAGGAGGTGTTGTACAACCCCACGGAGCCGCTGTGCTATTTTTAGGGAACATATTGCATTTGCATCCCAAATCTGGGGCCAGATGGCTCCATGGATATTATTAAAAAGCTCCTTACATAATCCAGGAGCAGGAGAAAGCGCCAGGATTCCAGCCCAGGGCTGGGAAAGGTTTTGCTGGATGAGCAGGATCCAGGAATTCAATATTCCAGCTCCTTGCTCATGTCCTATTAAGCTTAATTTTTAATCATTAAAGAGAGGGAACAAATGTCTGGGAAGCTGCTCTCCTGGGGGTCATCCCAGGGCACTCTGGGATGCTCCTGGGATGTTGCTTCCACAATTTCTCCGTGCTGGGGAAGGAATGAAAATCCCCTTCCCATCTCAGCATCCCTTGGGAATCACGTGTGGCAGTGAAGGGTGACCACGGCAGGGACAAGAGCCAGAAGATCCAGAGCTCCATGGATATTATTAAAAAGCTCCTTACATAATCCAGGAGCAGGGGAAAGCACCAGGATTCCAGCCCAGGGCTGGGAAAGGTTTTGCTGAACGAGCAGCAGCCAGGAATTCAGTATTCCAGCTCCTTGCTCCTCCCTGGTAAACTAAATTTTTCATCATTAAAATGAGGGAACAAGTGTCCCCTTTCCTGCACTCCTGGTGGGATCATCCCAGGGCAGGATCCTGAGACGCTGCTTCCATGATTTCTCCATGCTGGGGAAGGAATAAAAACGTCCTTCCCACCTCAGCATCCCTTGGGAATGACGTGCGGCAGTGAAGGGGCAGGAGGGAGCAGAGCCAAAGTGCCGTAGCCATCCCAGCACCTGCGGCATCCCTGGGAGCTGCTGGCAGGAACAGGGAGTGGGGAAGGAGCAGAGATTCCCTGGAGGGAGGGGGGAAGGGAGGGATGTTCCCGGCATCCAGAGCCGGGGGTGTCACCCATCTGCCAGCCTTGTTCACCTGCTGCCCCCAGGGACTGGGGTGATCCCGAATCAATCAAAATAAGGGAAAACAGCCCTGAAAGGAAAAGAACAGGCCCCGCTCATCCCTCCCCCTCCAGGAGCTTCACTGCCTCCCCCGGGAAGGGGAAAGCCCCTGCTGGTTCTGCCTGGCGGAGGAGGCAGAGGGAAGCAGAATTCCCAGGGACAAGGAGGGGTCCTGGCAGTGCTGCTGCCCTTTTGGGATGGATGATGGATGGCGGATGGATGGATGGATGATGGATGGATGGATGGATAATGGATGGATGGATGGATGGATGGATGGATGGATGGATGATGGATGGATGGATGGATGGATGGATGGATGATGGATGGATGGATTATTGATGGATGGATGGATAGAGGGAGGGATGGATGGATGGATGGATGGATGGATGGATGGATGATGGATGGATGGATGGATGATGGATGGATAGATGGACGGATGGATGGATGGATGATGGATGGATGGATGGATGGATGGATGATGGATGGATGATGGATGGATGGATGGATGGATGGATGGATGATGGATGGATGGATGATGGATGGATGGATGGATGATGGATGGATGGACGGATGGATGGATGGATGGATGATGGATGGATGGATGGATGTGCAGGGATGGATGATGGATGGGCCTGGGATGTCCAAGGTCTGGCCACTTTTTGGTACAGATGAACGGGACATCATGGAATCATGGAATGGTTTGGGATGGAAGGGACCTTACACCCATCTGTTCCCACCCCTGCCATGGGCAGGGACACCTCCCACTGTCCCAGGCTGCTCCAAGCCCCAGTGTCCAGCCTGGCCTTGGGCACTGCCAGGGATCCAGGGGCAGCCACAGCTGCTCTGGGCACCCTGTGCCAGGGCCTGCCCACCCTCCCAGGGAACAATTCCTGCCCAATCTCCATCCAGCCCTGCCCTCTGGCAGTGGGAAGCCATTCCCTGTGTCCTGTCCCTCCATCCCTTGTCCCCAGTCCCTCTCCAGCTCTCCTGGAGCCCCTTTAGGCCCTGCCAGGGGCTCGGAGCTCTCCCTGGAGCTTCTCCTCTCCAGGAAAGGATTTCCCCTCTCTGTATCCCAAAGCTTTGCAGCACTTCCCTGCCTTTGTCCCCCAACGTCCCCAAGTGTCCCCCCAGCCTTGTCCCCTCCTACCACCCCCCAGTGGGGGATTTTATGGATAAATAAATGGAAATATAAAAACATTTGCAGTGAGTTTTGGTGCCACCCACAGAGCATTCCCAGCTCTGGGGGGCAGCAGGAGGGGCAGGATTTCCCAACCAGCCTGGGAAAGCTCCAGGCACCTCAGGCTGCTGGGATTGGGCTGGGGAGAGGGAAAATAGACCGAAATATCCATCGGTGCCAGCCTGATGGGAATTCGGGAAGGGAATGGTGGGGCTGCCGCTGGAGGGTTTCCAAGGAATGGGGACAAAACAGCAGGAGGTGAAATCCAGCAATGGGATAAGGATGAGGCAGAGCTGAATCTGGATGATTTTCCAAGAGAGACAAACAAGGGAATTCCTCATCTTCTGGCCACCTCAGTGCTGACCATCAATCCCATCCACGGTGACGATGTATCCACCCCATCCCTTGACTTATTTAGGTGGAAAATCCTTTTTTAAGGAGTTAAGGAGAGTGGGCCAGCTCCAGCCCGGATTTCATCCCATTCCTCTCCCAAATCCACCTTCCCAGGTGCCAGCACCCCACGGGAGGGGACCGCAGGAGCCCTGGCAGTGGGGATGCCACCCCAGCTCTGGTCACAGGGCGGGGACAGGGAAAGGAGCACCCCAGAAGCGGCTGGGATGGGAAGAGGAGCGGGAAAGGCGGGACTTGAGAGGAGTCCAGCACAGCTTGGGTTGTGTCTGGCGAGGGGAAAGCTCCAGATCCTCTCTATAAATATTCCCAGGCAAACACCAGACGGGAGCAGAACATTTCCATTGGCAGGAAAAACACTGGGGAAAACAAAGGATGCAGACTGGAACAGGTTATCCCGGGATACCGACCCCACCTGCTTCCTCCTCTGGGGACACTCCAGCCAGGTGCCAGCCCCAGCTGAGGGGACAGGGGACAGCAGGGAGAGGGCCTTGGACATCTCCCCCTCAGAATCAGCTCCGATCCCCCGTGGGATGTGCACTGTGAGCTGCTCCAGCCTGGAATTACAGGGAGTCTCCATGGCCTGCAGGACTTGGAGGAAAAAGTTGGGAAAATGATGGAGAGAAGCCCTCAGGGGAACACTCTGGGGGCTGGAGGAGCAAACCGGGGGATCCCCTGCTCCCCACTGGGACCAGACTGGGACTGGATCGAGACTGTGGGTTTGGAGAGATGTTGGATGTGGGCAGAATGGGGCAACGGGATCCTTCCCTGGAATGACAATTCCAAGAGAGCTGGAAGTGCCCTGGGCGGATCCAAGGTGAACAGATCCCAAGGAGGAGCGGAGCTGGCTCAGAGCCCTTTTCCTCCAGGCATGAATTCCATGCGAGAGGAACCAGCCTCTGGCTATGCCAGGGGAGCCTGAGGTTGGATATTGGGAAAATTCCTTCACGGAAAGGCTTGTCCAGTGGTGGAGTCCCCATTCCTGCAAGGTTTTAAATCCATGTGGATGTGGCACTTGTGGACAGCAGCCAGTGGTGGCCTTGGCAGTCCTGGGGGATGTTGGACTCATCTCAGAGGCCTTTTCCAACCTGAACAATTCCATCCCCCTGGATTCCAAGCCACCTTTCCTTGTGTAGACCAGGAATTCTGCCTCCACCGCCTGGCACATTTTGGGATGGTTGACATCCAGTTCCTCTCTCCCATCCCCCCTCCAGACACCCCCGTTCTCCTTCCCTCACGCTGAGCTTCCACGGACAGAACAGAGACTTTTCCATCCACAAACCCCTTCCCTTCCCGCTGCTCCCACTCCGAAATCTCCGAGCAGCTCCTCGTGTGGGCTCCCCTGACACTGGGCCAAACCCCGCAGGCGGCTCTTCCCTCTTCCCCTGGAAGAGCAGCGGCGGGGAGACAAAACCACAACACAAATATTCCAGGGGCTGCACACGGGCACAGCCCTTCCCCGAGGGTTTGCCTGGCGGAATTCCAAACCCATCCCAGCCCGCTCCGTGTGTGCCCAGGGCTCGGTGACACTGCTGCAGCCCAGCGCAGGGGCTGCTGCCACACGGCTGGCCTGGCCGGGACTGTCCCCAGCTCAGGACTGTCCCCAGCCCAGCCCAGGACTGTCCCCAGCCTGGCCCAGCTCAGGACTGTCCCCAGCCCAACTCAGGACTGTCCCCAGCCCAGCCCAGGACTGTCCCCAGCCCAGCTTAGGACTGTCCCCAGCCCATCCCAGGACTGTCCCCAGCCTGTCCCAGCTCAGGACTGTCCCCAGCCCAGCCCAGGACTGTCCCCAGCCTGTCCCAGCTCAGGACTGTCCCCAGCCCAGCCCAGGACTGTCCCCAGCCTGTCCCAGCTCAGGACTGTCCCCAGCCCAGCCCAGGACTGTCCCCAGCCTGTCCCAGCTCAGGACTGTCCCCAGCCCAGCCCAGGATTGTCCCCAGCCCAGCTCAGGACTGTCCCCAGCCCATCCCAGGACTGTCCCCAGCCTGGCCCAGCTCAGGACTGTCCCCAGCCCAGCCCAGGACTGTCCCCAGCCCAGCTCAGGACTGTCCCCAGCCCAGCTCAGGACTGTCCCCAGCCCATCCCAGGACTGTCCCCAGCCTGGCCCAGCTCAGGACTGTCCCCAGCCCAGCTCAGGACTGTCCCCAGCCTGTCCCAGCTCAGGACTGTCCCCAGCCCAGCTCAGGACTGTCCCCAGCCTGGCCCAGCTCAGGACTGTCCCCAGCCCATCCCAGGACTGTCCCCAGCCTGTCCCAGCTCAGGACTGTCCCCAGCCCAGCTCAGGACTGTCCCCAGCCCAGCTCAGGACTGTCCCCAGCCTGTCCCAGCTCAGGACTGTCCCCAGCCTGTCCCAGCTCAGGACTGTCCCCAGCCTGGCCCAGCTCAGGATTGTCCCCAGCCCAGCTCAGGACTGTCCCCAGCCTGTCCCAGCTCAGGACTGTCCCCAGCCTGTCCCAGCTCAGGACTGTCCCCAGCCCATCCCAGGACTGTCCCCAGCCTGTCCCAGCTCAGGACTGTCCCCAGCCCAGCTCAGGACTGTCCCCAGCCCAGCTCAGGACTGTCCCCAGCCTGTCCCAGCTCAGGACTGTCCCCAGCCTGTCCCAGCTCAGGACTGTCCCCAGCCTGGCCCAGCTCAGGATTGTCCCCAGCCCAGCTCAGGACTGTCCCCAGCCTGTCCCAGCTCAGGACTGTCCCCAGCCTGTCCCAGCCAGGACGTGGCACATCCTGCTGGCCAGAAGAGGAGGGAGGGTGGCCTGGAGGGCTCAGGGAAGGGGCCCAGGTGCACCACGAGTCACCCGTGGCTCCTGTCACTGTCCCCAGGGTGCCAGGGCAGCCGTGCCCACAGCCCTGGGGAGGCCACCAAGGCCACGGCCCCTCTGAGTGACTGTCCCCAGCTGTCCCTAAGGCACAGGGAGGACGAGCTTCCCTCACTCCCTGATGGGACAGCAGGAGGAAAAAGGCTGAATCCATGGATTTGGGTGCCTCTCCCAGCCCAGATCCATCCTCCTCTCCCTGCCCCCCTTGGACTGTCGCTCTTTGTCCCCAGCTGGGTCCCCCCACACCCTCAGATTCATTTTCTCCCCTCCATCCCCTCTAAGGCCATCGGCTCCTTCCCAGTTCTGCCTCCTCCAGGGAGCCCAGCAGGATCCCCTGGGCGCAGCTCCGTGGTTCCCTCAGATTGTTCCACATTCCAGAGCTGGTTATTTGTCCTCCTAGAGCTGATCTTTCATTCCTTCCCAGCTGTTCATTTGCCCCTCCAAAGCTGATTTTTTATTCCTCCAAAGCAAATGATTTCCTCCTCCAGATCAGATTGTTTCATATTCCAGACCAGATTATTTTCCCTCCAGACCAGACTTTTTTGTCCCTCCAGAGCAATTCTTTGCTCCTCCAGCGTAGATTATTTAATAATCCAGAGCAGATTATTTATTGCTTCAGAGAAAACGATTTACTCCTCCTTCCGAGCAGGTTCCTTATTCCTCAGAGCAGTTTGTTTGTCCTTCAGAGCAGATTCTTTGCTCTTTCCAGGCTGTTCATTTATTCCTCCAGACAAATTGTTTAATATTCCAGAACAGATTCTTTGCTCTTCTAGGGCAAATTATTTGTTCCTCCAGAACAGACTCTTTGTCCCTCCAGAGCAGATTGTTTAACATCCCAGAGCAGATTATTTATTCCTCCAGAGCAGATTTTTTGTTCCTCCAGAGCAGATTCTTGGCTCCTCCTGAGATGATTATTTTATATTCCAGAGCAGAGTCTTCGTCCTTTCAGAGCAGATTATTTGCTCCTCCAGAACAGATCATTTCAGATCCCAGATCAGATTATTTTGTTCCCCCAGAGCTGCCCCAAGCAATGCTGCTTTAAGAGAATACTGCCAGGTCCTGCTGCTGCTCAGCACAATTAAAACTCTTCCGGAGCCCCCCCCAGCAGGGAAAATCTATTCCTAGGAATGGAAAACCCATTCCCAGGAGTGAAAAACTCTTCCCAGGAGAGAAATCCCTCCTCAGCACCGGGAATTCAGGAATTGCCCTCGGGAAGCACCAGGAAGGTCTCAAGCACCAACTGGACAAAATGGGAGCAAAAGATGATCCCTGAGCCAAAGGGATTGATCCAATTAAATGTAATTAGCCTTTGGAAGAGACTTTTATCTCCAAAGCTTTTTCCAGCCCTGAAATCTCCCGGGGTCTCCCTGGAATTGATTTAAATGCTCCGAGTTCTTCCAGGAGGGAAAAGGAGGAGGAAGGGTTGAGATCAGGGAATGACGTGGATGATTCCCAAGGGAAAGCAGAGCATCCCCAAACCTCACCTGAGGCTCGGACACCTCACTCCCAGGGCTTGGGAAAAGCAGGAATAAAAATCCAACGTTTGCAAACACCTTTAGAGCTCCTGGAACAGGGAAACAGCCCCAAACTGTGTCACCTTGGTGACCACCCCAAATTCCAAGGGTTTTCCTAAGTTTCCCCACGTTTTCCCAAATATCCCTGCTATTTCGAGGGCTCCTATTTCAGCTGTGGGCATTTGACAGCAACGAAGCTCCAAGAAAAGGTGGAAATGCAGATTTCTTTTGAATGCCTCATCCGTTGGGTTTTAGGGCCTTATCTCAGCTTTCCCAGATTCCCAAAGCCAGAGGGTTTGGATTCCTTTGGGTTTGCCTTCAGTGAACATTTCCTTGAATTTGAGGCTTTTTTTTTTGTTTGTTTGTTTTTTAATTTTCTTTTTTAAAAGAAGCTTTTGAAGCATCCAGGGCTTTTGAAGCCTTGGAAGGGTTTTCCTGTGTTTGATTTGTGCTCACAGCCTTTGGTTGAACAAAATTCTGGGACAATTCCAGAGAGGAGAAATTCCAGGAGAACTTCCAGGGCCTAAAGGGGCTCCAGGAGAACTGGAGAGGGACTGGGGACAAGGGATGGAGGGACAGGACACAGGGAATGGCTTCCCACTGCCAGAGGGCAGGGCTGGATGGAGATCGAGGAGGAATTCCTGGTTGGGATGGTGGGGAGGGGCTGGGCTGGAATTCCCAGAGGAGCAGTTTTGGTTAACAATCAGCTGGGAAAAGCCACCCCCAGGAGCCCCAGGGAACATCCTGCTTCCTGGAGAGGCTGGGCACTCCCAGGCAGCAATAACTGGGAAAATCCCCCCAAGCCCAGGGGCTCAGGGTTGTTCATCCTGCTGAAAGTGGGAAGAAATGGGGCCCAGAAAGGAAACCCCGAGGGGCTCAGGCCAGGAGAAGTTGTTGGTTTTTATGGAATACAAAAATCTGCTCTCGGATCAGCCCACCAAGGCAGGGGGACCTTTAGGGGGCTGCCCGGTGTCACCTAAAACATGCTGTGTGCTGGCCCTTTTCCTGAGGACAGCCAGGACTCCCTGAATTAGCCAGGACTCCAATTCCCTGAGTTATAATTAATACTTGATTGAGCAGCACCAAACCCCTGGGAGGAGCAGCAGCTCATATTCAGGGTTTGGGTCTTTGAGGATGTCACTAACCCCACAGACTCCTGGGGTTTTTTTTTGGGAATTGCTCTCCAGGACCTCTGGAATTCTCCTGGAGCTGGGGAGAGCCAAGGAAGGGCTCAAAAAGCAATTTTGGCTCTGTTGTGACGGAGCAGGAGCAGCTGTTCCCCTGTGCCCAGGGATTTACAGGAGCTGCTCCAGGCTTGGATTGTGCCGGGGATTGGTGGCGTGGGATGAGTGGAATTGCTGGGAGGGGTGTTTTCCTTAAAACCCAAAGATTGTTTGGATTTAATAAACACGCGCATTTATAGCCCCCTTTGGATTTTTGGGTCAAAAAGAGGGGATTTTGTAGCCATCAGAAGCAGGTTTGGGAGCTGGGAGAGAGCAGGAGCCTGGAATTTCCTACAGGGGGTTTCTTCAGCAGGCAGCGAGGGAAGCCATGGGAAAACATTCCCATGCTTTGTCCATCAATCCCTCTGGTCTCCAGCATGAGCTGGAAGCTGAGGCCTGGCCGGGAGCTGCTCCAAGGAATGTTCAGCCCGTCCTGGGGCACTCAGCACATCCGGGAGCATCCTCCGGGTCTGCTTTGGGCGCGTGAACAGAATTTAAAAAAAAAAAAGAATGAAGAGAACGGGACTCCCGATGGTTGGCTGCTGCAGGAATTTCATCTCCTGCTTTCCCAGCAGCCAGGCCCCCCAACACAGCTGGGAAAGTGCTCCTATTCCTGCCTCCTGCTGGGCAAGCCCAGGGTTTTAGGCATTGGAAGGGACGTGGAGGATCCTCCAGTGTCCCCCGTCCTGGGCAGGGACACCTCCCACTGTCCCAGGCTGCTCCAGCCTGGATCCAGGGATCCAGGGCATCCACATCTCCCCGGAAACCTGCACCAGCCTCCCAGTGACAGCGGAGACAGGAGCTCAGGGGGAGGGAAAAACCCAACTCCTTCCATCCCACCGCCCACCCTCCTTTGTCTCCGGGGCAGCTCCAGGGCTGGAATTCCCTTCCAGCTCCCTGCCCTCAGCATGGCAGCGGCCCAGGGGATCGGATTCTGAGCACACTGAGATTTTTATACAAATATTTGGGAATAATCCCACCCCTGGCAGAGCCGAGCGAGGTGGTGCCGTGCAACAGCCACCCTCAGCCCCCAGAGGACCAGGACCAGTATCAGGATCAGGATCAGGACCAGGATCAGGACCAGGATCAGGATCAGGATCAGGACCAGGACCAGGACCAGGATCAGGATCAGGACCAGGACCAGGACCAGGATCAGGATCAGGATCAGGACCAGGACCAGGACCAGGATCAGGACCAGGATCAGGACCAGGACAGGCTGTCCAGGCTGTCCAGGCTGCCCAGGGGCCGTGGGAGAGGACAAGGCTCCTCCTGGAAGGCCGGGATCGACCTTCTGCCGGCTCTGAGGGCGAGCACGGCCACCTGGGCCCGTGAGAACACGGCCAGGGCTCCTTGGGATGAGCCCAGGAGCTTCTCCTTCATCGCTTCACCACATCAAAGCTCCTGTTCAAGGAGTTTTTCCTTGAATCCTGTAAAATTCCAGGATTAAAGAGACCTCAGTAACTCCCGGCGCAATCCAAGCCCAGAATGTCAGCCCAGGTCCAAAGACGTGAGAATCCAGAACCAACCCAGGCACAGGAGAATCCAAAATCAGTCTGGGCTCAGCTCAGGCTCAGCCTTCCCCCTCGAATGGGAAAATGCCCAGAAATCCCAGGAGAATCCAGCATAACCCAGGGACAGGAACAGAAGACTCCAATATCAGCTCGGATCCTGGGACATGAGAATCCAGCTCTAAACCACGTCCAGGGATGTGAGATCTCCTCCACCACGTCCAGGGATGTGAGATCTCCTCCTTGAGGCTCTGGAGCCGATCTTGGGCTGAGTCTAAGTTTCAGCTCAGCCTGGGCAGGATGAGCAGTGGTGGGGCCGTGAGGGGCAGGACGGCTCCAGGGGACGTGGAACTTCACAGGATCCTCCCACAGAGTCAGCTCTGGACTCCGGAGACACCAAAAGCCCCAGGAGTTTTGACAAAAAGGAACACTTGAGGTTGTTTTTTCTCCCTCAGGTCCCACAGCCAGGACAGGTTTCCAGCGCCTTTGGCACACTCAGGGCTGAGGAGCTGCTGGAAGGAGGGAGCGGAGCAGCAGCTGCAATCCCACCGCCCCTCTGGAGGGGCAGATGCCAATGGATGTGGAGGGATCAGACTGGAAAACTCCTCCTTCAGCTTTTTCTCTCCCAATCTTTATCATCACTTATTTATCATTCCTTTTTTTCTTTTTTTTTTTTTGCCTCCTGTGCAAAATGCAATGCAAGGCTGATTCACCTCCCGAGACTGATCCACCTTTCCCAGAACCGCAGGGATGGAAAAGCCCGGCACATTCCCAGCACATTCCCAGACAGTTTCTCCTACAGGCTCTCCAAAGGGCAGCACCAAAAAGGCGGCAAAGTGGGAATGGTGGGACACCAGGGCTGGGTCTCCTTGGAGAAACTCACAGGGGTCCTGTCCTGTGAGAAAAGGCTGGGAGAGCTGGGATTGTTCACCTGGAAAAGCTCCAGGGAGAGCTCAGAGCCCCTGGCAGGGCCCAGAGGGGCTCCAGGAGAGCTGGAGAGGGACTGGGGACAAGGGATGGAGGGACAGGACACAGGGAATGGCTTCCCACTGCCAGAGGGCAGGGCTGGATGGAGATTGGGCAGGAATTGTTCCCTGGGAGGGTGGGCAGGCCCTGGCACAGGGTGCCCAGAGCAGCTGTGGCTGCCCCTGGATCCCTGGCAGTGCCCAAGGCCAGGTTGGACACTGGGGCTGGGAGCAGCCTGGGACAGTGGGAGGTGTCCCTGCCATGGCAGGGGTGGCACTGGGTGGGCTTTGAGGTCCCTTCCAGCCCAAACCATCCTGGGATTCCACAATGTGAGAGCCCGGGGGGGTGAACGCAAAGCTGCAGGAGTTCCCCAGCTCTGGGATGTCCCCAAGCCATCCCTGGGCTGGTTTCCTGTCCCCACACGTCCCCCAGGGGAGCTCTGTCTCTCCCTGAAGTGGAGGTTGCTCCTCACGTTCCCATCCCCCCCATGAGCCTGTTTTACCTTCAGAAGGACCAGACCTCAGACCAGTTCCCCCATGAGGAACGATTATCCCAAATCTGTGTCCTCCCCCTCACCTGGGCCAGACCAGGCTGATTTGGAGCAGGAGCTGAAATCTGGGAGCAGAGCTCCCCTAAAAGCCTGCGCAGCCTGGAATGATTGATGGCCCCACAGGGAAGTGTCTGGGAGAGTCAAACACCCCACACAGAAAAGGGCGCTGGGAACAACCGGAGCCAAATCCCTCCTCTGCTCCAAGCAGGAGCTCCAGAGGTGCTGGAGGGGGTGACACCAACCTGGAGTGAGAGTTCCTCCTTTCCCTTCCCTCATCCCCAAAATAACCACAGCTCATCCAAACGAGTCTCCCCGCAGGGCTCTGCCACTCAAACACAGCTCCTGGCAGGTTTTCCAGAGGTTTTTTTTGGATGCTTTGTTTCAAACGTCACCGTGGGGTCAGGAGAGCTGCAGCCACCGCTGCTGGGCACTGCCAAGGGCAGCTGTGAGCGGGTGGCCCTGGTGGCCCTGTCCCCACCCTGTCCCCCACCCTCCTGCCCACCCTTTCTGCAGCAGATTCATTGAAGGATGTGGCACCAGTGCTCCCAGCAACTCCACGTCCACTCCAGGAGCTGCATCCCAATCCACGGGACCTGGGGGACATCCCAGAGCCCAGCTCTCCTGGCCAGCACCTCCTGCTCCAGGACCAAAGGGTTCCAGCTCCCCTGGAGATGCTCAGCCCAGCTGGGGTCGTTCCTAGGCACACTCCATCCATCGCACAGGCTGCAAAGCCACCGAACCCAGTCCTTGGTGCACCCAGACAGCACCACGCCAGCAAACACCACTCCCAGGGCAGCAAATATTCCCAAATTCCAAGGAAAAGAAAAACCCAGAGAGCAGCTGGAGCCCACCTTGAACACAGCCTCCTAAAAATGCCTTTCCGGGGGACGGGGATGTGCTGGAGCCTCTGAAGGCGTCCCCACACTCCCGTCACCCACAAATGCCACCCTTCCCCAGGACAGGCAGCGCCATTCCTGCCTGCCATCCCCAACTTCGGGGCTGGGACACCCAAAATGCTGGTCCCAAGGGGCCACCACCAACCCCGGGAGGAAAAGTGGCACATCCCGGACTGAGCCGGCTCCTGCTCCCAGAGCTGGTCTAGGCTTTGTCTGGGAAGGATGGGATGGGATGGGATGGGATGGGATGGGATGGATGGGATGGGATGGATGGGATGGGATGGGATGGGATGGGATGGGATGGGATGGGATGGGATGGGATGGGATGGGATGGGATGGAAGGGATGGGATGGGATGGGATGGGATGGATGGGATGGGATGGGATGGGATGGGATGGGATGGGATGGGATGGGATGGGATGGGATGGGATGGGATGGATGGGATGGTTTTTCCAAGAGAATCACTCAGGAAGAGGAAGCTCTTACCTGTTTCTCCCCAGATGGGCAGATACTCGTCCTGCTGGATGTCCAGCATGATTTCCAGGCCATTCCCTGTCCCTCCCTTCACCGTGGTGAGGAGAGGCCGCCCCTCCTCTCCTGAGTTAAACATGTAGCATTTCCCATATTTTGTAAACACCTGTGGGGAAAAAAAAAAAGAGGAATTAGGGAATACTTCCCACAGAATGAATGCCCACTCCCAGCCAGCAGAGGGATGGGAAACAGCCACAAGCTGCAGGTCAGGGGGAAATATCCACAGAAATATCCACAGAAATATACACAGAAATATCCACAGAAATATCCACAGAAATATCCTCAGAAATATCCACAGAAATATCCTCAGAAATCCACCCAGGTTTAATCATCTGTTTAATCATTGTGCTCTCCTTATGGAAAATAAAAGAGGGAAGAGAGGAAGGGAAAGCTGTTTGGAGGGAAAGCCTGAAAGCTCCTGGAGTCATCCCAGTCAGTCCAAGCTCTGACAGACACACTGCCCTTGAGCTCCTGCTGAAAATTCACACAATTCCCTGGTTTGGGGTGGAGTCTCACCCATCCATGCCATGGAAATGCTCTCCTGGCATGAAAAATCCATGATCCCTTAATTCCTCCCTCTGCCACTGCTTGGAAAATAGGAAGGGTTAAAAACACTCAGGGAAAGGAGGGAAGATTTCCTCCATCATTTTGCTCTTCTTCAGTCTCATTTTGGGAGGATTCTTGATAGAAATTCCTGGCAAAGCCCAGGTGGAACTTCCAGGCACCCCCAGCACTGTGAAGCAGGGGGGACAGCAGTGCCCAACAGAGCGGACACGGGGCTCCAAGGGGGAGGGGACGGGTTTTCCAGGGGGAGAACACGGGTTTTCCAGTGGGATGGACACAGGGTTTCCCAATGGGATGAACACAGGGTTTCCAAGGGAGGAAATATGATTTTTCCAGTGGGGCCCACAACGTTTCCAAGCAGAGCAAACACGGGTTTCCACACGGGATGGACACAGGATTCCAGGTGGGACGGACACATTCCCAAGTGGAGAGGACACGGATTTCCAAGAGGGAGGGATGTGAGTTGGACATGTGAAGAGCACGGGTTTCCAGGAGGGGAACAAGGTTTCCAGCGAGGTGGACACGTGTTTCCAAGTAAACACGGGTTTCCCACTGGGATAACACGGATTTCCCAGGGGGGTAACAGAGGTTAACACCAACGCTCCCGGTGGGCAGCAGAGGTGTCACAGCTTTGCTGGTGGTGACGCTCACGGCCCGGCCTCAGCTCAGACTCAACTCTCCCCCAGGAATGGGAAAACTCCCAGAAATCCCAGATTTAATCCCAACCAACCCCTCCTCTGCCCTGCACTGGCAGCCCGGGGACATCCAGAACTGCTTTCTGGGACAAAGATTCCAGAAAGGCCAGTCTGGAAACCAGTAACAACCAGTACAGCCCAGCAATGAGCACTCGGAGCCGGTGCCGAGCAGCTCCAGTCCCTCCGGAATCTCTCCCACATTTGCTGAGCTCATTTGACCCCGAGATGAGTCAGAAACCCAAACAGAAGCTGGAGCCAGCAGCCATTTATTCCCTCAAATATTGACATATCCTGACTAATCCCAGTGCCAGGGAAGCAGGTGGGATGGGAGAGAAAGGAAATAATATTTGAATTCAAATAGGAAGGATTTGTGAGGGGGAAAACAACGTATCCTTTAAAAAGGATTTGATATCCAAATAAAAACAACCCCGATTTTAATACTTGCCTGACCGATTAAACTGCTCAGGCTGGAAAGAGAAGCTGAGCCCCTGGAAGCAGCCCCATGGATGGGTTTTCCCAGATAGCCTCTGAAGGCAGAAATCAAGAATTCCTAATGAGGGGAGTTTAAAATCCAGCAAGGAGGAAAAGCTGCGGTGGAGAAAATCCGGGGGAAACAGCAAGGCTGGAATGGGAACGGCAGCCCAGGGACTGAGGATTTTGGAGCTGCTGTGCTCCAGTCTGCAGGCAAATCCAGGCAATTTGGGGTTTTATACGGCTATAAAAATTCCCTGTCAAAGCTCCTGTTAGGATGTGTTTATCCAAGGAAAAGATGGAACCTGACAGGGGCAGCGGGGCTGGAATTGCAGTCCCAGGGAAAGAGACCTGGTGGGCACTGGGGAAGGACAACCACGGGACCTCTCGGCCACGAGGACTCCCGTTGTTCCCGAAGAAGATACAAAAAAATATTCCTGATGGGATGTAAAGACATTTCCAAGTTCAAAAATCCATGTGCATTCGTTCCAACTCCCATTAAACGGGATTGTGGCGTTACAGGATCAGTGGAGCCAGGGAATGGTTTGGATACGGACCTTAAAGATCATCCAGAGCCATGGGCAGGGACACCTTCCCCCCTCACCGCAGGGTGCTCCAGCCTGGCCTTGGGCACTTCCAGGGATCCAGGGGCAGCCACAGCTCCCCTGGGAATTCCATCCCAGCCCCTCCGCACCCTCCCAGGGAGGAATTCCTCCCCGGCATCCCGTCTATCCTATCCCTGCCCTCTGGAAGCCATTCCCTGCGTCCTGCCCCTCTCCTGTTCCCTCAGCCCCTCCTGAGGACGTTCCTCTCCCTCTCCCCCCTTGCTGGGAGCGATGATTTGGGAAAATACAACACTGTTTTTCCAGAGTCTCCTCTCGTTCTCAGGCTCCGGAAAGGACTCGGAGCATTATCACATCATCAGGATAAAACCCGGAGCTGTTGGGAAGGGCTGGGATTCACCGGAGACGGCGAACCCGAGCAGGGCAGAATGATTTAAGCTCAGTTTGTGAGGCTGAGAGGGGAAAAATTCCCTCCTGGTTCTTGGAAACGCTTGAACTCCCAATAAAAAGGGCCAGAAACAAAACTCCAGACACGTTCCCTGAGAATAGTCCATAAAAATTCCAATTTGTTCCCTCCGATGGAGCACGGGGCCTTTGACAGCTCCTTGGAAAATCCCGGCTTGGGCATGAAGGGCAATAATTCTAAATCTGTGCGATGGGATTTGATGGGATCATTTCGGTTGGGAAAAGCCTTTAAGGTGATGGAGTCCAACCCATGAACTGCCTTGGAATGACTTCCTGAGCCCCTCCTCAGCCAAGGGAAGTCCAAGGAAAGTGTTTATTTTGGAAGGTTACAACTCAGACCAGGGGTATTCCAAACCGACTCCAGGCACAAACCAGACACCACCACCACCAAATGCTCCAAGAAACCCCTGGATAAACAAATCCTGGGAATCCATCAGGCCCAGGACTGATATTCTTGAGGCCTGCCTGGAGTCATCGAAAATGAGGCAGTCCAGTTTCTACCAGGATGCACAGAAAAACCTTTCTGCTGAGAAATTATCCCTTAAATTCAGAGAAAAATGATGGGAAAAGGAACTCATTGGAAGACTTTTCCAAATGCAGACGGAGACGCAGGCGAGGGCGTGCTGGTGAGGCAGGAAGGAGGTGTCAGAAGGAGGTAAAACCATGGAAAAAAGAGGGAATTGGAATCCTGTGCAGTCATTTCTCCACAACTGTGGGACACAAAGGCTCGGAAAGACATTTCCAAGCAAGCCACATCCAAGGGATTCATGCAGAGTGGGAAAAAGGAAAACAAAGCGATTTTCAGGATGGGCCCAGGAGAAGGGGAATGTGGAACTGAAAAACTGGGATGTGTTTGGGCAACAACATCCATGAGAATTTGGGGAAAAGATCCTGTTTAGGAGGGGAGAAGATTTTATTCCCAGGCTTTTGCCAGAGAGATCCATTCCCAGGCCTCCCAGCTCTCCCAGTGAGCCGAGGGTGGCACCGAGCCCTGGCCTGATGGCACTTGGGTAGAGGAATGATTCCATCCTGAGCTCCATCCCAGGAACTATCCAAAGCTCCATCCCAGGAACCATCCAAAGCTCCATCCCAGCTCCATCCCAGCTCCATCCCAGGCTCCATCCCACTGGTCCCTTTGTCCTCCCAGGCAGGAGGCAGCGGGACATTCTTTAAAACGGAACAGTGGGAAGAAAATCCCAATGGATGCCCACAGGGGTCTGAGGGATCACCAAAGGAATCCCTTTGGAGGATTCCTTTGGAGGGAACTTGGACTTGGAAAGGAGGGAACTCCTAGAACGGGCAGAAAGGATTAATGTCCTTTCCCAACAAAGGCCAGAGGGAAGGAATCAAACGCCAATCCCAGCAGAGTGGGATGCAACCCCAGCCTTTAGGGCATTATCCACATTATCCCAGAGCTGCAGATTCCAAAGGGGATTTGGGTCACCCTCACCTGACCAAAAATGAACAAAATCCAGGAGGGGAAACGTGGAGAGGATGAGCTTTGGCATCTGCTCGCTGTCCAAGGTTAAATCCCTGTCTGTTTGTGCTGTCGGGAACGCAGCGGAGCCGATGTCAGACAAGGAAAAGCTCATCCCTCCCCGCCGGCGGCGGCTCCGAGCTCCCTGCGGAGCACAGCGATGGGGGGGAGCTGCGGGAAGCGCAGCCAGGGAAGTTGTCAGGGCCGTGTTTACAAGGAGAGGGTTTTCCAAGGCTGAGGTTCCCGCTGGGATTTGTCAGGCAGCGCTGCCGGGGAAGGCAGCAGAGGTTTCCCTGCAGCAGCTCCGGGTCTGCCTGAGCCTTCCCGCTTCCCTGCCAGGCTGCCTCCTCCCAGTCCCCACTGATCCCGCTCCCAGGCATGCCCTGAAGGCAGATTCATCCTGTTCCTAACATTAATGGGAATGTTTTTACCAAGTGAGGAGCCCAAAACGAATAATCTGGCACTGCCACATCTGCTCTGAACACAACATTCCCAACACGTCCATCCCTCCCTTCCAACCCAGCTTGTGCCACTGGACATGCCCAACCCGCTCCAACCTGTTTGTTTCATGGGAGGGCATCAAGCGTTCCCAGTGGCTCACAATTCCCATTAACAACTCCAGTTCAACACTGGCAGCACCGGCAGAGGAGCACTCGGCTCCATGTTTAATTCCCTATGGGACATTCCCTTTCTCTCCAGATTTGTGCCATCAGCCTCTCTCTAGAATGGCCCATTGGTGCCAGGATTTGTGGGAATGGGGAGGACTCCTCAAAGCTGCCATAAATCCATCAAAATCCCCCTCCAGCTCCAGTTCGTCTCTGTTGAGTGAGTGTTTAACAGGAAATACAGCCCCAAAAATTTGGAACCAGATGGATCAACTCCAACGGAGAAGCTCTGAATATTTGGGAGTTATGTTGGTCCATAAACCAAGGGAAGTGCTGCCCTCTCGATTCCATCAACCCCTGGTTCCCTCCACGCACAACAAGGGCATGCAGAACAGGAGTTGGGGCTTGCTGGAATTGATGGGCTGTTGGGAACAACACCTGGGCATTCCCATCTCCCACGGGACCACAAATTCCCAAGGCTCTTTTTGGCAGAACACGGAATTACTGAGGTAGGAAAAGCCCTCCAAGGTCATTGAGTCCAACCTATGGCCAGGTGACAACATTAGGGACCACTGCAAAGGACATCCTCTGGTTTTCTGGGATTTGGAAAGATTTTGGGAGAAGAGTGGGATCTTTTTAACAAAAAGTTTCTCAGCTTATAAAAATCCATTAAAAAATCAATTTTAGATCAATTTTAAATCAATTAGAAATCCATAAAAATCCATTAAAGTCAATTTAAAAAAATAATCTACAAAACCCCATAAAAATCCAAGCCCCAGCACAAAGCTGAGGTCACCTGGAATGTGCGAAGAGGTGGCCTGAGGTGGCTGGCCTGGGACACCTCAGGCTGGTGTCCCCACCCGGGGCTGGCCGGGGTCATGGCAGGCCACAAGCACCCGGAGGAGACCCTCGGGAAGCGGCAGATGGAGCGGGAAGAGGAGCCAGGGAGGGTGAGGGGGTTCCAGCCCCGCTCCGAGGCCACCGAGGCTCATCCCAGCCCCGGAGCCTCGGGACAGGTGCCAGGCACAGCTCCCGTGTCCACAGCCGGGGCTCGTTTGGATCCTAATTACAATCTGTGCTCCCCATCCATCCCCACTGAGTCCCTTAATTAACTCCTGCCCGTTCCCTCGGCTGAACTCCGTGCCACTCTCTGGGACTGACAACATTCCAACATTCCAGTGTCCCAAAACTCCTCCCGAGTGTCCCGGAGCAGCCCCTGGATCCCCTCAGTGGATCCCCACGGAGAGGCTCCTGCAGTGCCACAGAACCTGAGGATAAAACCCCTGGAGCTGGAATGCCCACGTCAATCACAAACCCTTCATCTGGGCAGGGATATCCTGCACCACAGGAATTCCCCAGAAAACAGGGATTGAGCATCTCCCATGTGTCTTAAACCCATCCAGCAGCATCCCAAATCCAAAGGGACTGGGAAACGCTCTGGAGCTGGGCTGTCCTGGCTCCTCAGCCCCAGATTCCAGCCTCTGGACATTGGGATCCTGTGGGAGGCTCCAGCAGTTTGCTCCCTGCTAGAAAATCATTTCCGTGGCGGGAGATTTCAGGCCATTCCCTGGAATTCCCAGCCCTTCCACAGGTGCAGGAGGAGGTGTCAGGCCCACGGGAAGGACAAACAGCTCCAAATATTCCCACTGGGACAACTGCAGCTGCTGCCTTCCACGGAGGAAAAGCAGCTCCCTCATCCTCAGGTGGAAAGAGGAGCACTAAAAATCCCCTGGAAAGAGCCACTGGAAGCATGGACCAAAGCCAGCCACATGCACTGAAAAGATCCACCAGAAACAGCCACATCCACTGAAAAGATCCACACCCACTGAAAAGATCCACTGGAAAGATCCACACCCACTGAAAAGATCCACACCCACTGAAAAGATCCATACCCACTGAAAAGATCCACTGAAAAGATCTACACCCACTGAAAAGATCCACACCCGCGGAAAAGATCCACTTAAAAGATCCATACCCACTGAAAAGATCCACTGGAAAGATCCACACCCACTGAAAAGATCCACACCCACTGAAAAGATCCACTGAAAAGATCTACACCCACTGAAAAGATCCACACCCGCGGAAAAGATCCACTTAAAAGATCCATACCCACAGAAAAGATCCACTGAAAAGATCCCCACCCACTGAAACCATCCACTGCAAACCTCCCGTCCCTGCAGCCAGTACAGCCCAGAGCCTGCAGAGTTTGTCCTGCTCATATCCCTGAGTGCCACAGCTCCTGCCTGGAGGGAAATGTTCAGGAATGAGGGAAAGCTCGCCTTGTTCCCAGCCAGCCCAGGGCCAGCCCGGCCACCAGGGTCACTCTGAGTGACCACAGCCACGTGGTCAAGGATGGTGCCGTGCCCTTTTCAAGGGATTTGTTGGAATAACCAGGCCAGAACTCTGGGATCCGCCCTCCAGGCTCTTCAGTTCCCTCTGCAGTCCATTGAAAAGGCATTCCCATCACGGAAAAGGCATTCCTACCATGGAAAAGGTATTCCCATCATAGGAAAGGCATTCCCATCATGGAAAAGGCATTCCCATCATGGAAAAAGCATTCCCACCATGGAAAAGGCATTCCCATCATAGAAAAGGCATTCCCATCATGGAAAAGGCATTCCCATCATGGAAAAAGCATTCCCACCATGGAAAAGGCATTCCCATCATGGAAAAAGCATTCCCACCATGGAAAAGGCATTCCCATCATAGAAAAGGCATTCCCATCACAGAAAAGGCATTCCCATCATGGAAAAGGCATTCCCATCATGGAAAAGGCATTCCCATCATGGAAAAGGCATTCCCATCATGGAAAAGGCATTCCCATCATAGAAAAGGCATTCCCATCATGGAAAAGGCATTCCCATCATGGAAAAGGCATTCCCACCATGGAAAAGGCATTCCCATCATGGAAAAGGCATTCCCATCATGGAAAAGGCATTCCCATCATGGAAAAGGCATTCCCATCATGGAAAAAGCATTCCCATCACAGAAAAGGCATTCCCATCATGGAAAAGGCATTCCCATCACGGAAAAGGCATTCCCATCATAGAAAAGGCATTCCCATCATGGAAAAGGCATTCCCATCATGGAAAAGGCATTCCCATCACGGAAAAGGCATTCCCATCATGGAAAAGGCATTCCCATCATGGAAAAGGCATTCCCATCACGGAAAAGGCATTCCCATCATAGAAAAGGCATTCCCATCACGCAAGTGCCCTCCCAGACACTTTAGTGAGAGATGCTCAAGCGCAGGGAATTCTTTTTGATTTTCCTGTGACGGCTCCGGCATTTGGGAGAGGGAACTCTGGGGAGGCTGCACAGAACCAGGCAGTCATGGAAGGGTTTGGGTTGGAGGGGCCCTAAACCCATCCCATCGCACCCCTTCCCCGGGCGGGGTCACCTGCCATGACCCCAGGCTGCTCCAAGCCCTGTCCAGCCGGGACACTCCCAGGGTGGGAATTGTGAGCAGATCCTTGGAGGCCGTCCTGGCCTGGGAGGCATCGGTGACACGGACCGAGTGTGGAATTCTGGAATTCCTGGGCCTCGTTCCTGGCGGGATCCAGCTCCCTCCCATCTGTGAGGAGCTTCCACCGTGTGGGAGGTGTGAACATGGCAGGGATGTCCCTGCTCCTCTCCTCGGCATTCCAGAACTTCCAGACACTCCCCTGGGAGTGCAGGAGTCCTCAGAGGATTGCATGGAGTTGGATCTCTGCTGGGATCCCAGGGCACCTCTCCCAGCTCCCGTCCTGGGCTCCACACACTCCCACAGGGAGCCTGGAGAGGGAATGCTCCGTGCTGGGAACGGGCCAGGGTGGAGTGCTGGGAATTCTGTGGGAACGATGCCTTAAGTTTCAGCTTTCCCATTTCTCAGGTTCTGAGCTGCCCAGGGGTGCAGCTCTGAGCTCCCAGCGAGCGTCAGCTCTGCACAGAGCAGCGACACAAAACAAATCCTTTCCTGCTGCACGCCGAGGACAACAGCACAGCTGTCCCTTTCAGACCCAAACGCACCAACAGCGGGGACCCAGGAAGGAAAACAAGCAGGATGGGACCTCACAACCCAGAGCTGGAACTGGACTATTAAACCCCAAGATGCAAGAGGACCAAAGCTTTTATAAGTGTGAGGCCTCGTGACCGTTTGTGCATTTTGGGACCATTTTGGGACCATTTTGTGCCCGCCCTGGGCGCAGCCCTGGCCAGGCCCTGTTCCTGCCCAAGGTGGATCCTTTAAGGCCTTCCAATAAATATCTACTTTATTCTCCAGCTTGTTCAGCCTCTGCTCCGGGTCAGCCTTCCCAAGGCATCAGGAACAGCTCTGGCTGCTGGAATTCCCTGGCCTGGAGAGGCCCGGGACATTCCTGGGATGGCTCCGAGCAGCCAGAGCCTGGAGGGGGAAGGACGCTGTGGATGCAGCATCTGCCCTGGGATGAGGGATGGAGGGCCAGGACACAGGGAATGGCTTCCCACTGCCAGAGGGCGGGGCTGGATGGGAGACCGGGAAGGAATTTCTGACTGGGAGCCTCCAGCCTTGGAGATTTAAGGAAAGCTCCTTCCTTTGACGCCCTTCTGTCCCCGAAGTTTTAGCTGAGATTCCAGTTTAATTTCTGGAGTTTTCAGGGCCAGGCAGAGCCTGTGGTGGGGCCACTGTCACCTCCCTGCCACCGCCCCTTCCCCTTGCTCCTCCTCTCTGTCCCTTCCACGTTCCCATCAGTCCAGGACATTTCCCAGCCCTGAAGATCCCAGGAGCTCCTGGGCATTAATGGCTCCCTGATCCCACGCTCCCTGATCCTGCTCATCCCAGGGAAAGCCGCTTTGGGGTTCAGGACCTGCAGGTTTAAGAAGACTTCTCCTAATCCCCAGACAGATCCCGGGAATCTGCACCCATGGGATGAAAAAGTTCATTTTTTTATGGTCAAGAACCAGCTCTGTTCCCTGGCCGGGGAGTTCTCTGTGGCTCTTCGTGGGTCTGGTGGCCATAAAAACCAACTCTTTAATCCAAAACAAGGACTAGCAGGAAGGCAAACACGGAAAATCCTCCTGGAGAAGGTTTCCAGGTGTTTTATAAATCTCCCAGAATGGTGAGGGTTAATCACCCAGAGCAATTAATCTCAATTAATGCTGCCAGGTGACACAGATGCTGCAAGGACACAGAATTCCCTTCATCCTGCACCTCAGGATAAACCGGATTAACCCCAGCTCAAGAGCTGCACTGACTCCAAGTTAAAACTCCCAAATTAACTCCAGGGGTCTAAGGCTCTTCCCGAATTCCAAGGAGAGCCTGTGGCTCTGAGATTCCCACCCTGGAATGCCCCGGGAGCAGCGCTTGGCTTTGAGCAGAGTTTGCCAACTTTATTTTAAAACCACCAGAGAATTCCCTGGGGGCTATCCAGCTCCTCCCTGGGGGAGCAGCTGCAATCTGGGGCTCCAACCCCTGCGCCTGAATCCCTTCCCCGGGCTCTGGGAATGATGCAGCCGCAGCTCCCTCAGCTTTTCCTGCTGCCTCGTTTTTGGGAGCCCTGGGAAGGAGTCCCTGCTGGCTAACCACATCCTGCCCAGGAACTGGGAACAGCCCCGGTAATTCCCAACGCCATCCCTGGGTCCCTGGAAGGGATTTCTGCAGATCCTGGCCGTGGCACCCCCTCAGCATGGAGAAACTACCCAGGTTGTTTCGGCCTCAGGGAATTCCGTGCAGGGAATTGCCATTTCTGGGATGCAGGAGGTGCCCTGGGAGGCGTGAAAACCCTGCCTGGAGCCAGCAAAGCCCAGCTCAGAGCGTTGTTAAATATCAAACTGCTCCTGGAGCTCAGGACAAAGAACTGAGGCAAGATGTGAAACAGCTCTGCTGCTGCTGCTCATCTGCAGCTCCTGGGGCTGCTCCATGGCCTGTCCCACATCGCCACAAGTCCTGGGTATTGGGAGAAAATCCTTCCCTGGGAGGCTGGGGAGGGGCTGGAATGAGGTTTCCAGAGCAGCTGTGGCCACCCCTGGATCCCTGGCAGTGTCCAAGGCCAGGCTGGATGGGCCTTGGAGCAACCTGGGACAGTGGAAGGTGTCTCTGCCCACGGCAGGGGTGGCACTGGATGGATTTAAGGTCCCTTCCAACCCAAAAAATTCCACAGTTCTGATGCCCAAAGGGCTCTGCAGCTGATTTCCTCGCAGGCCTTGGGAGTAACTCCAAGTTCGAACTCCCAAATTCCCACTCCGAGCTGCTGTCCCAGGGCTGAGCACACAAACCTCCCACCCTGCTCAGTCAAGGGACAAATGGATCCTTCTGGAGCTGCTGGATCAATGGCATGAGCATGTCCAGTTTTTCCCTGGCTTCTCCAGGGATTTCCAGTCCAACCCCTCACCACAGGGACGTTTCTCTGGCCAAATTCCAGGCACTCATTCCAGTACTTCACAGCCAGACCTCGATCCTGTCTTTCCTGCCCGGCAAAAAAAGTCCCCTCCAGTTTCACTCGTTTTTACTTTCCCCCCGTGGGCAGCTTCCCGCTGGGGCAGAGGCCAAGAGGAGAATTTCGGTCCCTGGAAAGAGCAGAATCCTGGAATATCCTGAGCTGGAAGGACCCCCAGGATCACCCAGTCCCACCCCTGGCCCTGCACAGACCCCCAACAATCCCACCCCGGGCATCCCTGGCAGCGCTGTCCAAACGCTCCTGGAGCTCTGGCGGCCTCGGGAATGTGACTATTCCCTGAGAAATTGTCCCAGTGCACGCTCTGGGGGAAGAGCCTTTCCCTGATCTCCATCCCAAACCCCTGGCACAGCCCCAGTTCCCTGGGTCCCGGCCTTGCCCACAGCGAGCAGAGATCGGAGCTGGATGAGTGTCCCCGAATCCCCTCCGAGGAATTGGACCCCACTGACAAAAACCCCTCCTGTGTCCCCCTGAAATATCCAATGGGAGCCTAAAAGCCCCAGAATTCCCATTCATCTCCATCCTCTGCCCCAGACTCCCCCGGGACCTCGGGGATGCCCCTTTGCCCCCCCCAGAGCAGCGGATCCCAGGATTGCCCAGCTCCTTCCCATCCCCATCTGCCAGTGCCAAAAGCCTTAATCCCAAATCCCTTCTCAATGGATGCCGAAAATAGCCCAGCCCTCAGCACTGCCCAGGGCTGCTCCCAAACACCAGGAGCCTTCGGGATGCTGCTCATTCCCTGCATCCCAGCCTGGACTGGAATCCAGGGAGTGACCAGCCCCACACCCAGGGAAGGTCTGTCGGGAATAAATCCAGCCCTGACCTCCCTGAAGGAAAAGGTGCGATGGGATGGATGCACTCAGGACTCGTGGCTGCTGCGAGGTCCTGCTGCAGGGTGGGAAAGGAAACGGGGTCACGGCTCAGGGCAGGGCCGGACAATGCCAAAGGAACAACAAGGAAAAGCTCCAGCATCCCAAGAGCCAAAACTGAGCTGGGAATAACAGGGAAATGAGCAGTGACAGAGCTCATGACACCCTCTGGAATGGGGGAGGTCAGGACATTGCAGGGTGGGCTCAGCACGGGCACTGAACTCCCCTGAGGAACTTCATCCCATTCCAGGATGAACAGCCAGGATTTTCAGGGAAAATCCCACTTCTTCTGCCCAGTTTATCCCCAAAATGTGCGCCCCCCTCCGGGTCCAGGGGAGCTGTCAGGAGCTGCTCCCTTGTTTTTCCCCGAGCTCCTTCCTGGATGAACTCGGTGCCTCAGCTGGAAAAAACAGCAGGAATTTCAAGTGATGGATAAAGTGCATTAACCTGGGAGTGAACCTTCCCTCGCCGGGCTGCCATGGCCACACTCAGCCTGGAACAAGGAGTTTTCACGGAACACGCGGAAAGCTCAGATTCCAGCCAGCCTTTAATGGGCTCTGAGGAGCTCCTGTGAATCCCACAGTGTTCCCCACCCCCAGCAGGAATGAAAACATCGGGATCATAATAAAGCACAGAATTGGCTGTGGATGGGGAGAGAATCTGAGGTGAAAAATGGAATAATAATAATAATAATAATGATTATGTTGTTGTCAGCAGGCCCTTCAAAATTCCCCCAAGGAATGAGGCTGCTCCAGGGTGTCCCCGGGCTCCTCCTTCCCCCAGGTCAGTGTGGAGCCATCCCTGGGTTTAATCCCAGTTTAACACCAGGGAAACCACTGGGAAATGCAGGCCCTGAGCCAGGAGAATCCGCGAGGGCAGGAGGAGAACATTCCACGGCAGCACTCCCAGCCTCTCCAAGAGCTGCTCCACCTGGGAGAAGGGCAGGGAAAGCACTCCCGGATGCTTTTCTGCCTTTCCCAGCAGGAAAAGCAGCTGGCTGAAAACCCGGGGATAACGCCGAACGTTTAATCCAGCCCAGGCACCGCAGAGTTCTCAGAGTGAAGATTCCATGGATTTTTCTTTGTGCTCTGTACAGAATCACGGCACAGACACGGCTAATTCCAGCCACGCCTGATCCCAGTGCAACCCAGCTCCGAAAGAGTTCACCCCAGGCACAGGGCGGGAGCCTGGGAGCATCCCCCAGCCACCAGGAGCGCCAAGGTGGGGTTAAACCCGGATTTTGGGAGGGAGGGGGAGCTCACCCCGAGCTGATTAAGGCCCAGGCTCAGCTGGGCAGTGGGAACATTCCCAGGGCTGGAGTCAGGGATCTCAGGGATGATGGAAAAGCACAGACCCAGGCGGGGCAGGAAAGAAAGGTGACAGACTTTTTCATGAGGACGTGGAGAAAAGTGGATCTGGGAGAGGAGGGGGGAATCAAAGCTCCACCAAAACATGGCAGGAGACGCTGGGAGTGCCTGGAGTGAGGGAATTTTCCCCTGGGAACTGCTGCTACCCTGGGCAGCTGGAGAGAAAACCATGGGATACATCTGGCTGGAAGAAAGGAGTTTTCCTCCTCATTCCACAAGAACCCTGGATCCCACAGGACAGGGAAATCCCCAAGGTCCTCATTCCAGAGCCGTCCCCAGCACTGCAGCTGAGAACAGCACTGAAAATCAAGGATTTTCCATGGATTTTCAATGGATTTTCCATCTTTTTCCTCCTCCCTTCAAGGAGAGGCACGGGAAGGGACCTTCAGGGTGATCCCTGCTCCCCCAGAAGGAAAATCCCGGTGAAGGGAAACTCCTCCCTCTCCCACCCTGGAGCTGTTTGCTGGATCCTGGGTCCATGTCCGTTCCTGTGCAATCCCTGCAGAGCCATCCCGCCTGGAAAATCACATCAGCAACGGGGAGACAGAGAAGAAACGGAGGGGAAACCCTTCCCCATCCTCCTGATCCCAGGGTTTCCCTACAGAGCCCCATCTCCAGCGGCACAGCCAAGGCAGCAGCATCCCAGCAATCCCTCATCTGAAATCCAGGGCTCCAAAGAAGGCTCTTCTCCAATTCCACACTTTTTTCCTGATGGTTTGGACAAAACACAAGGAGATGGCGACCCAAGAAGAAAGGAGTGGGTTGCTTTTTTTATTCTTTTTTTTTTTTTTAGAAACTCAGTAAGAATTGGGATTAAAAATTGCTGAGGGTGGGGAGGGGCTGGCACAGCTTTCCCAGAGTAACCGCGGCTGCCCCATCCCTGGAGGAGCTCAGAGCTCCAGGGCACCCCTGGGGGGGATTTTCCCCACTCTGACAGGGAGGGAGCAAAGCTCCAGTGATCCTGGTGGGAAGGCTGAGCCAGGAGCTCCTTCCTGATGCTCCCCGAGCCCGGCAGGGCTCGGGCAGAGCTGGCACCGGAGCCGGGATGGAGCAGCTGCTCCAGGTGGGAATTTGTGACTCACACGAGCCCTGGCTGGGCGATTTCAATAAACTGCAGCGAGCTCTGACAGCACCTGGCAGCAGGAAATGAGACTGTGGGCAGCACAGTGACGCTTTTTTCGTCCCTTCCCCGTCCCCTTCCGCAGCCCGGAGCTGTGGCCTCCTCCTCCTTCCCTGGAAATCCAGGAGAGCAGCCTGGCACTGCCAGAAATGCAGGGGCAGGGAAAGCAGGCAGCCCCCGGGATGCCTCGAGAGGCTGCCCAGTGTTAGAGGAACAAAGCAGGTGTCGATGGAAGAGCCAGCACCAAGCCCTGCCCAGGTGAGCCCTCAGCAGCCCCAAAACCCCAAAACCACCCACCACTCCAGGAACGCAGAGGAAAGAAATCCCATCACATCTGGGGCTCAGCGCAACCGCATCCCAAAAACAGGTCAGGAGGAAACCCGCAGAGCGCAGACGGGGTTTGGAGGGCAGAGCTGGGGCTGCGGTGGTCAGGGGCAGGAAACAACGGCCCTGCTCAGGAATCAGGTGGTGAAGCCAGGGATTCACCCGCCAGGGATTGCTGCCTTCCCTCGTGCTCTCACCGGGCACTGGCAGGGCCCCGGATCAGACACGGCCCGTGCTGGCTTTGGTCAGACTGTGCAGCGCCGTGGGGTCAGCGCAGCGGCTCCTGTGACCCCACGGCTCGGGGTCAGCGACCCCACGGCTCGGGGTGTTCCTGTGACCCCACAGCTCAGGTTCTGTGACCCCACAGCTCGGGGTGTTCCTGTGACCCCACAGCTCGGGGTGTTCCTGTGACCCCACAGCTCGGGGTGTTCCTGTGACCCCACAGCTCGGGGTGTTCCTGTGACCCCACAGCTCGGGGTGTTCCTGTGACCCCACAGCTCGGGGTGTTCCTGTGACCCCACAGCTCGGGGTGTTCCTGTGACCCCACAGCTCAGGTTCTGTGACCCCACAGCTCGGGGTGTTCCTGTGACCCCACAGCTCGGGTTCTCCTGCAGACCTCACAACCTGGGATCCCTCCTGCAGACCCCACACCTCAGGGTCTAGATGGGCTTTAGGGTCCCTTCCCAACCTTTCCATATTCCCGGATCCATTCCCAGCAGGAAGCACCCCAGTGTCCCCCAGCAGCAGGCAGGAGCCCCCCAGACCCCAGACTGGGAGCAGTGCAGTTGGGTGGGGCTGGAACAACCTCCCACCCCTCGGCATCCCGGGATTCTGTGCCAGGGACTGCAGGAAGGGAACGGGAGAGGGGATGAAAAAGCAAATAATGATCCTGAACTGGGGGCAGCTTCCCAGGGATGGCACTTCCTGGGATGTCCCTGGGATGTCCCTGGGATCCCTGGGGCAGAAGGGGCCGCAGCCAATGGAGGATTCCTGCTGAGAGGCTTCACTTCCAGAGAAATCCTCCCTTGCTTGTGGTGGGGATACACATCCCAGGATAAAACCCCTCTGGGACTGAAAACGAACCCACCAGGCCTCGGCCTGGCCTTGACAAACAGATGTGGGGCTCCAAGTCCAGTTTCCATCCAGCATGGCCCAGACTGAGAACGTTCCCCTCATCCACCCCTGCCTGCAGCTCCAGAGGAGCCCCTGGAATCCCTTCCCTGTGCAAATCCCTGACTTTGGGGACGTGACAGAGCAAACCTTGGGGCTTCCAGGGACTGGAGCGAGTCCTGTGCGGGCAGAGCTCGTCACCAACACCAGCCCAGCCCCATTTAATGCTCATTAACTTCCAGGGAGGCAGGGGAGGAGCAGCAACCCTTTGCCACACTCAGGGACAATGGCACAGAACTTGGACACCACGGAGCGGCACCTGCAGAGCCTCAGTGGCCCCAGGGTCCCCTCAGTGGCCACATCCAGGGGCCACGGCCATCGAGGAGAAATTCCAGCCGCTGGCAAAACTCAGCCGCGTTTATTCCTGGATTTATTCTTCCCCCAGGACATCCCCACAGGACAAATTTTTCAACTGATTTTTAATTTTTTTTTTTGCTTTCCCAAAGATTAATTGGCTCGGAGTGCTCCAGGCATCGCAGCTGGATGGGTTTGGGAAAGGAAGATGGATGAAAGTCAGCAGGAGCAGGGAGCCACAGAAACTCTGGGCAAGGGCCACGATCCCATCTCCAGCTTCATCATCCTCTGTTTTTTTAAGGAAGGGGCTCTGCTTAGAAAGGCTCCTGGCCAGGGGAACATCCCGAATTTCCTCAGGGTTTGGCCGAGCGGGGGGTTCAAACCTTGAGGAATCTGCAGCAGGATTTGTGCTCAGGGTGCTGAGGGCAGGGAGGGAAAGCTGGACGAGCTCAGCCTGAGCCCAGGGGTCTGTCCCTGTCCCCTGCACCCGGCAGGGCACACACGGGATGGAAGTGTCCCCAGGAACGGGACAGTTTGGGGCCTTCCAGAGGAGGGAACAGAGCTGGGAATGGGCTGGAGCCCCCAGAGGGGCTGAGGAGCTGGGAAAGGGGCTGAGCCTGGAGACAAGGAGGCTCAGGGGGGACCTGGTGGCTCTGCACAACTCCCTGCCAGGAGGGGACAGCCGGGGGGGTCGGGCTCTGCTCCCAGGGAACAGGGACAGGAGGAGAGGGAACGGCCTCAGCCTGGGCCAGGGCAAACAGCCACATCCAGGGTTTAGGTTGGATGTCCAGGAGAATTTCTTCCCGGAAGGTGCTGCCCAAGGGTGGAGTCCCCACCACAGCGGGGTTTAAAGCCCTGGGGATGTGGCACCGGGGGACACGGTCGGGGTGGCCTCGGCAGTGCTGGGGATGGCTGGATTCCATGGGCTCGGGGGGCTGCTCCAGCCTCAACAATTCCAGACTGTTGTTCCAACCCTGCCCAGCCTCAGGCAGGAGAGCAAATCCCACGGGAAGGGTCGGGAGGACCACGAGCAGCTCCCAGAACTGCTTGAACACTTCCACACCCAAACCTCGGGGAGACAAATCCCTCAAAACCTCTGCCCAGTCCAAGTCCCGACCTTCAGCTCAGCTTTAATCATTGAGCTACAAAAACCAGGGCAGAGCCACAGCTCTGGAATGGCTCCTGGGGAACACTGCAGGGAAAAGCTCGGGAATCTTCTCTGCCTGATGCCTTCGAAAACAGTAACAACAAAAATGCACTGCAAGTCTTGTCCAGGGTTGAAGATCAGCACAAACCCCAAGATTCCAGGTCAGCCTTTCCCCACATCTCTCCAGGGGTTTCAAACCTATCCCAGATTTATTTACACCTGGATAGAGGCGGGAAAAATGCAGGCTCTGAAACAACAGCCAGGACAAGCAGAACGCCTCCTTTTCTGCCCAAAAACCACCCCCAGCTCTGCCAGGCCTGCAGACATTGCTGCACATCCCATTCTCCCTGCACATCCCGTTCTCCCTGCACATCCCATTCTCCCTGCACATCCCGTTCTCCCTGCACATCCCATTCTCCCTGCACATCCCATTTTTCCTGCACATCCCATTCTCCCTGCACATCCCGTTCTCCCTGCACATCCCATTCTCCCTGCACATCCCATTCTCCCTGCACATCCCGTTCTCCCTGCACATCCCATTCTCCCTGCACATCCCGTTCTCCCCGCACATCCCGTTCTCCCTGCACATCCCATTCTCCCCACACATCCCGTTCTCCCCGCACATCCCGTTCTCCCTGCACATCCCATTCTCCCCTCACATCCCGTTCTCCCCGCACATCCCGTTCTCCCTGCACATCCCATTCTCCCTGCACATCCCATTCTCCCCGCACATCCCGTTCTCCCTGCACATCCCATTCTCCCTGCACATCCCATTCTCCCTGCACATCCCATTCTCCCCGCACATCCCATTCTCCCTGCACATCCCGTTCTCCCTGCACATCCCATTCTCCCAGGACCGGCTGTGCCATCCACCTTTCCTCAGGTGTGGCTTGGGAAAAGACTTTACAGACCTGAGATCTTCAGTCAACTCCCCTCCTGCCTATGAGAAGGGAAAATTCCAGGTGAGAAATGTTCAAAATTTTTAAAAACCCCCGAATGATGTCCCTGTAAATCCCCAGGTGATTCTCACATTAATCCCCAAAGGATACTGGTCTATTATAAACCCAAACAGAACACCCAGGAAATGCCACCAAGCAGAGCAGGGTGCTTCCTGCCCATCAGTCCTGGAACCACCCACATTCCAGCCCTTTTCCCACCCAATTCCCATCAAAATAAATGCAGCTTTTGGGCACTGAGCTTGTGCTGTTGTCACTCCACGGCCGTTCCAAGAGCTGCTAATTGTTGACAAGCTCATTAGGAGATGAAAGCAGCAGGAGTGGAACGCTGGAATGTTTTCCTGCCTGTCTGCAGAGGGAACAGCTGGCCTCAAACCTCCAGCACTAATCCCATTTAACTGGAGCAAAAATACCTCCAGCAATAAAAAAAAAAGCCCTTTTCACCACAGATCGGATATTCCCTCCTCCAAATCCACCAGGACTTGGTGGATTTTTCACTGTTTCCCAGTTGTGCTCACAGGGAGATGGAGATTCAGGAGCTGAGCCCAGCAGGGAGGGAAAAGGAAAAACAGGAGGAAAAACAGATGTGGGCACGGCGATGCCGATGTGGAGCTGGGATTCACTGTGCGAACTGCTGCTTCGGAGCCCCGTGATCCCAGCAAAGCCAGTCCAGAAATCTGGGAGCTGGATGAAGGCTGGACTTCACCTGGGAAATCTTTTCCAGCCTTACTGGTTCTGTGGATTGATTTCTTTGTCCAAATTCTCTCACTGAGTCCCTGCTCTTCATCTTTCCCTGTCACAGGCAGGGGGGTCCAGCCTTTCCCAAAGTCCCCCTGCCAGGGCCAGGGAGGGAGAGGAGACAGAAACCATCCGAGGAACCCATCCAAACCCCATCCAAACATCACCCAACCCCATCCAACTCCATCTAAACATCACCCAACCCCATCCAAACATCACCCAACCCCATCCAACCCCATCCAAACATCACCCAACCCCATCCAAACCCCACCCAAACATCACCCAATCCCACCCAAACATCACCCAACCCCATCCAAACATCACCCAACCCCATCCAACCCCATCCAAACATCACCCAACCCCATCCAAACCCCACCCAAACATCACCCAATCCCACCCAAACATCACCCAACCCCATCCAAACATCACCCAACCCCATCCAACCCCCATCCAAACATCACCCAACCCCATCCAAACCCCATCCAAACATCACCCAACCCCATCCAAACATCACCCAACCCCATCCAACCCCATCCAAACATCACCCAACCCCATCCAAACCCCACCCAAACATCACCCAATCCCACCCAAACATCACCCAATCCCACCCAAACATCACCCAACCCCACCCAAACATCACCCAACCCCATCCTACCCCCACCCAAACCCCATCCAAACCCACCTAACCCCACCCAAACCCCATCCAACCCCACCCAAACGTCACACAACCCCATTCAAACTCCATCCAACCCCAGCCAAGCCCAGCCAAGCCCAGCCTGGTCCATCCCCGCTTGGGACAGCCCTTGGAGTTTCCCACCCTGTCTGTCCCTGCTGCCACGCAGTCCATGGGCAGTGGGACTTTGAGCCGGGCTCGCACACAGGAGGAGCCAAACTCCAGGCTCCATCCCAAGGTCCAACAGCAAATCCAGGCAGTGATAACAGAAATCCCACCAGCAAACCCCACCTGGCCACCTCAAGCCTGAGGCCTTTGTGGGATCCCTTCCCCTGCTCCACCCCAGGAGACTCCCAAGCTCTGCTGGGCCAGCACTGAAGTCCACAAAAACCCTTCTCCATCACACCCTGAGCAATTTGGCTTTCCAGGTTCCTGGATCCTCCCTGCAGGGCAGGCTTTGACAGGATTTGTTCCCGTGGGGTTTGAGCTGGGTTTGCTCTGCTTTGAGCCAGGTCCTGCAGCCCCCAGCACCTCAAACCCTGCAGAGCAAGGACAGCCCCAGACCCTCCCTCACGGCTTTCCACACTGCTGCTGCTGCAATGCTGAAAAAACCACCTGGAAGCGCTAAATCTGCACCAATTCCTACAGCAAGGACACCCAGAGGAAATTCCAAACAGTTTACTCCGGGGACAGAGCACAAACCACCCCACAGCTCATCCCAGACTCCCCCAGAGCAGCAGCAGCAGCTTTGCTCCTCCCATCGCTCCTCTGCTGCTTTTTGGACGTAACAGGTGAAGAACCAGGAGCCAGCAGACCAGCCCTGGGTGTAACCCCAGCAGTTTGCCCCACCAGGGCTGGATCCCAGCCCTGCTCCGCTGCGATTCCGGAGCTGGGATTTGTCTCCATCAGAAGGGAACTGCCTTTCCCAGCCAGAGAAAGGAGGATGAAAATCAAGAGCCACCATCACTAATGAGCACTGATGGCTCCCAAGGACTTCTGAGCCGCACACGCTGCCAGACATCAAGGACTTCCTCTGGATTTTCCCTGCTCCTGTTCAGTTGCCGGGAAACCAGAGCTCGAGGCGCTCAGCCCCTCTGGCTCAGCCCCTGTTGTTCCCTGACGAGCCAAAGCTTTTGGGGTGAGCCCATCCAGCAGGGAGGTGACAGCACAGCCCGGTCCTTCAGACGGCAGAATGAGAGGAGAGGACCCAACCACGGCACTGCCATCCCCATCCACACCGGGCTTGGAAATCCCCAAATCCCCTGTCCCGTTAACCAGCTGAGTGGACACGGGGAGGGCTCCAGGGCCAGCACGGACAGGTCCGTGTCCCCTGGATCCCCACAGGAGCCACCCTTCGCCAAGGCAGGGAGGGAACAGAGGCCAAAGGGGCAAAATCACCGCAAAAAGTGGACGGGAAGCAAAACAAACGGTGGGGTTTTTCCATGGCAAGTGGCTCCTGTGCCTGGGATAACAAAGAATCAGAGGGGCTGGAGCCAGGCTGGGAGAGCGGGAGAGGGACTGGGGACAAGGGATGGAGGGACAGGACACAGGGAATGGCTTCCCACTGCCAGAGGGCAGGGCTGGATGGGAGATTGGGCAGGAATTGTTCCCGGGGAGGGTGGGCAGGCCCTGGCACGGGGTGCCCAGAGCAGCTGTGGCTGCCCCTGGATCCCTGGCAGTGCCCAAGCTCTTCAAACCCACACAGCTTCCCCTCCCTACTAACTCCATTTCCCAAGGCAGAATCCCAGGATATCAGAGGTTGGAAAATCCCTCCAGGATCACTGAGTCCAACCTGTGCCAAATCCCCACCTCGTCCCCAGCCCAGAGCTCTGAGTGCCACCTCCAGGAATTCCTTGGACACCTCCAGGGATGGGCACTCCAAACCTCCCTGGGCAGCCCCTGCCAAGGCCTGAGCACCCTTTCCATGGGGAAATTCCTGCTGCTGTCCAACCTGAGCCTCCCCTGGCCCAGGCTGAGGCCGCTCCCTCTCCTCCTGTCCCTGTTCCCTGGGAGCAGAGCCCGACCCCCCCGGCTGTCCCCTCCTGTCAGGGAGTTGTGCAGAGCCACCAGGTCCCCCCTGAGCCTCCTTTTCTCCAGGCTCAGCCCCTTTCCCAGCTCCTCAGCCTCTCCTGGGGCTCCAGCCCATTCCCAGCTCCATTCCCTTCCCTGGACATGCTCCAGCCCCTCCAGGTCCCTCTTGTTTATAAGAGCCCAAAACAAAGGGTTTGAGGTGGGGCCATCACAAGATTATCCCGGGATTTTATTCCCCCCCTGCGCTCTGGGATCCCCCAGTGCTGGATGTTTAAAGCCAGCACTAAGGATGTGTAAAAATCTCTGATCTCCTTTTAATCTAAATCCCTAATCCTTAAAACCATCAAGGAAAGCTTGGAAATTTTATCTGAAGCAGTACCCAGGCCAGAGGCAAAAACACAAACAGCTAAAAAACAACGTCAAGCATCTTAAAAACATGTTTTTTAAAGGACTTCAGCCAATTCCCACGATTTGGGGCTGCTGAACCCCTGGGTGTCACATCCCCCCCTCCTGAGGGGCGCAGGGAATCCCACCAGGGGCTGATCCCACACCAAGTTCCAGCCTGCAGAAAGCCCAAACAGCCGCCACTGGCCAGGCATCTCCTTCCCATACTGGATGTGACAGATCCCAAATCCAGGAGTCATCCCAAATAAAACCTCCCCGGCCCTGCGAAGGGGAGAAGGGGTAGGAAAGGGGACCTGGAATTCTGGAATTTCCCCCTACCACCAACTGACTGCTAATGACGGTTTTATTCCCTCCCGTGCCAAGTGAAAGCTGAACACTGACTCCATGAGGGAAAGGTCCTTGGAAAAGCAGGAATATTGATGTGAGTACAGAAACTCGAGGGTTCCAAATCCCCTGCTCATCCCACAGCCAGAACCCCCCCCCAAAACAGGGAAAGGCCAGGAGCTGAGATGGATCCTGTCTAAGCAGCTGTCACAGGATACAGGATTTCAGGAATCTCCCTGCTTTATTCCCAACGGCTCCCCTATCCAAGAGCCTTGGGGCCACTGGAATTATTTTAACACAACGGATCTGGCACAAAAAAAGGCAAAGCCAAATTAATGGACACGAGCAGGAAAGGGATGGGAAGGAAAAACCCACGGCAGAGGAGATTCTGGGAAAAGGAATTTCAGGTGGAAGGGACCTCCAACAATCCCAAGGGGCACAGCTGGAGCTGGGAGCAGCCGGGAATCCCAGCCCAGGGAAAACCCATCCCAGGCAGCAGCAGCCAGGGGCCCAGCCCTGTGGCACAAAGCCGAGGGAAGCCTCTGTCCCTCTGGGTCAGCAGAACAACATCGGGTCAGGGAGGTCCCACCTGCACCGCCTGGGAATTGGATTTGAACGTCTAAGGAGAGAGCAGAGAGCAGCGAGCGCGGCCCTGACACAGCTCCTGCAACCACAGCTGCCCCCGGCACCGGGGCCACCAGCCCGGGGACAGCTGTGTCCCCAAACCCGGCACAGAGGGCACGGGGAGCAGGCAGGACCATGGGTGACTCCAGCCCCGGGAGAACCCCGACGGGAGGGGAGGGCGGAGTGGAATGAAAGCTTCGTTCAAGGGATAAAGAGAAGGGGACAAATTTGCGAGGGTGAAAGGACTGTGAACTTTCCAGGGGGAAAAGGAAGCTTGGGAGGATCCCTGGCTGGATCCTCACTGGGATGTGGAGGTGAGCGTTGACAAAACACCGGCAGCAGGATCCAGCCGGAGCCTCGGGTACCACAAACCTCGAGGAGGCTTCCAGAGGGGGAAGATGTGGATGAAGGCACCACCAGGAACACAGGGATTGATGGCTTTGATATCCCAGTGTTTAGGAGAGTGTGGGAAGCCGGGATTGTGGGAACAGCACCGGGATCTGCCCCCTTCAGTCAGGATTTCCAGGATTTTTTCCCAGGGAATGACCCGGGCAGGGCAGCGCTCTCTGCTCCAACACTCCTTGAAGGAAGAAACTGCAACATTCAGCGGAGTTTGGAGAGCAGGAGATGCTGCTGGAGCAGGGAATGAGCTGGAAAGCTGAACTGGGATGCTGGGAGCAGCTGTTCCAGCACTGGGAGCTGGTCCCAACCTTCCCATCCCTCATCCCAGGCACAGGATGAAGGAACCAGAGGGGGACGATCATCTCCCCCCTCAGAGAATCCATTGCTATTCCAAAGTATTTCTTATACAGTCCTATCCACTGTGGGAATGTGATGTTGGTGTATTCCAGGGGATCTGCCAGGCTGTTTTCCTGCTGCGCAGCCCATTTGCCACCTTTGGAGGTCTTTGGGAATTGCTGAAAAACTTAGCTAAGCAAGGTGGTCTGAGAGAGATGGAATTGTTCCCCGGGAGGGTGCGGAGGCCCTGGCATGGAATTCCCAGAGCAGCTGTGGCCGCCCCTGGATCCCTGGCAGTGTCCCAGGCCAGGCTGGACACTGGGGCTGGAGCCACCTGGGACAGTGGGAGCTGTCCCTGCCATGGCAGGGGTGGCACTGGGTGGGCTTTAGGGTCCTTTCAGGTCCTTTCCAACCCAAACCACTCCACGATCCCATTTCTCCACCTGCCTGCACACCCCCCAGGTAGCTCCAAGCTGTGCCAGGTTTGTTTGGAGCTGCAGGAACAGAATTCCATTGACAAGTTGCGGATCCTTGTGTCCCTCCCTTCCAGCCGAGTGTTGGGAGCGCTGAGCTGTGAATTCCAGGAGGAAGATGGGATTATTCCTGTCAGGAACATGTGCTGGGAGCCCAGCACGACCCCCATGCCCACAAGGAGCCACTTTGGATCATTCCATAGATTTATTACAAAACCAGGAGCCAACTTCCCCCATGGCCTCCCCTGGTTCCTGCGGCTGAAGGGTTTTTAAAGGGAAAAAGGAAAAAATCCCAAACCACCCAATCCCGAGCCTTTCACAATCATTTTATCCAACTTTTCCCCCACCCTGGAGCCAGGAATTCCTGCCTGGGAATTCCAGTTAATTGGATTATAACGGGCCATTCCTCTGATTTAATAAAGCAGGGGAAATCGGGATGGCGGCAGAGTGCTCCTAGGATTGGGAACACCTCCAGTTCCTAATTTACACTCCAACTTTATAATTGAAAAAAATTCAGGCTCCAGGGGTTTGGGGAGGAAGTTTGCCTAGAATTTGCTTTATTCCGAGAAGAAATGATAGAATTGAGAAGAGAGGAGTGGAGCAATCCATGAAAAAACTAAAAGTTCCTGCTTCCACTGCTTGAAATTACAGGGGGGGAAAGGAAAAAAAAAAAAAAAGGAAGAATGAGAACTCGCAGAAGCTGTGGAGAGGGAAGTGAATGAGCTGCGTTACCCCAGGGCTGCAGCAATGAGATTCTCTGGTTTCAGCAGGGGAGAAGTGCAGAGCCCCCATTCCAGAGCACACCAGGATGCATGGGTGACTTCCAGGAGAGAGGGACTGGGAAAAGGGAATCAGGGAAGGGGGGAACTGCTGAAAAGGGCCAGGAAGGGGACATGGAGCAGGAATGCAGGAAAAACGGGAATTCCAACACCAACCCGGCCTGCTGGAAGCCCTGAGCACTCCGGGGCAGGGCTGGCCGGGTTTTGGGGGACAATTCCCACCTTGGGAGCTGAGGTTTCGTTTTCAAAGCCTGGGATTCAGGCAGGGTTTTCCCAACCAGTTCCTGGCCCCACAGGAATCCCTACAACAGCACAGAAGGGAGCTGCCATCCCAAAGGGCATCCCTGCATCCCAAAGGGTGTCCCTGCATCCCAAAGGGTGTCCCTGCATCCCAAAGGATGTCCCTGCATCCCAAAGGATATTCCTGCATCCCAAAGGATATTCCTGCATCCCAAAGGGCATCCCTGCATCCCAAAGGACATCCCTGCATTCCAAAGGATATCCCTGCATTCCAAAGGATGTCCCTGCATCCCAAAGGATATTCCTGCATACCAAAGGGCATCCCTGCATCCCAAAGGGCATCCCTGCATCCCAAAGGGTGTCCCTGCATCCCAAAGGGCATCCCTGCATCCCAAAGGGCGTCCCTGCATCCCAAAGGGTGTCCCTGCATCCCAAAGGTCATCCCTGCATTCCAAAGGATATCCCTGCATTCCAAAGGATATCCCTGCATTCCAAAGGATATCCCTGCATTCCAAAGGATGTCCCTGCATCCCAAAGGATATTCCTGCATCCCAAAGGGCATCCCTGCATCCCAGAGGATGTCTCTGCATCCCAAAGGGCATCCCTGAATCCCAAAGGGCATCCCTGCATCCCAAAGTATGTCCCTGCATCCCAGAGGATACCCCTGCATCCCAAAGGGCATTCCACCATCCCAAAGGATGTCCCTGCATCCCCAAGGACATTCCCCCATCCCTGCATCCAGGCCAGTTCCAGCTGGCGTCCTGCATGGACAAGGAATGGGGAATCAGCCCTTGGATGCCATCCAGCTGCAGAATGTCTGGACAAGCTGCAGCTCCCCAGGCAGGCCAAGCCCTTTCCAGTGATTAACAATCCCGAGGAATCCCTGGCCATCCCCCAGCATGGAGAGTTGCAGCTCCAGACAATAATCCTGCCGTTTCCCTCCCTCCCCAGCTCATGGAAAATCTGCAGCCGGGACGGGAAATGCGAACACACGAGGAAAAAGCTCATCCCGGTTCCAATTTTATCCACCCTGCTGGGAAAAGTGATGGATTCCAGAGGCTGCCTGGGATGCTGCAAGGCCCACCTGGCACCATGGGAACAGTGGCTCCCAGTGGGAACAGACTCCAATGGCCCAGGGAATTCAGGATAAATGACAGGATGGGAAAAGCCGCGGCCAAAAGGAAAAAAAGCTCCAATTTCAGCCATCCCAGTGGGATAAGCGACTGGTTCTGGAGCCAGCCTGGATTGCTTATGGCACCATCAACGCTCCCAGTGGGAACAAGCTCCAGGGATTTCACGATAAAGGGAATTACCTTCAACTGGAGCAGAGGGAAGGGCAAACTCGGCAGCCTCAGGCTCCCACGGGAACAAACCCAGGGGCACTGGGAGCCCAAATCCCAGAGATTCCCACCCTGCATCCCTGGATTTCCTGCCCCTCCCCACACCAGCACCTCCACTGCTCCATTCCAGGAATTCCCATTCTTTGTGCACTCCTGGGAGGTGGCCCCAGGCAGATGCTGGAGCAATTTGCAAACATTAATTAAGCCCTGGCAGCATCCCTGAGTGGGCGGGGACTGTAACTGTGTCTTTAATTACATTAATTCTGCTCAGGGTGGGCAGCAATTATTGGGAATCTATTCCACCACTCAAACAAACCCGGGGTGATGATTGCATCTTTAGCGCCTGGAATCCCCTTTCTGGACAGATTTCTGGATGGATTTCTGGATGGAATTAATAGAAAAGGGAAAAAACAGCAGGCAGGGAAAAACCCACAGGAAAGCCCTGCTAAAAATCCCTCCTCTTCCTGCAGCTGGATGCTCCTCTCCCAGAAATCCCATCCCTCAAGTCCCAGTCACTCCCATGCCTCCTCCCCACAAAAATCCCTACTCCCTACTTGGTCCGTGCCCCAACTCAGGCCAAAACTGGGAGCAGCTCCTGCAGGAAGTGGCCAAATCCAGCCGAGTCCTTTCCCCATGGACGTGATGTTTTTCCTGTCCTGTCCTGCCAGAAACCAAAGTTCCCACATCCAAGGTGAAGTGAGGAGCTGGACTCATGGATCCTTGTGGATCCCCTCCAACCCAGGACAGCCTGTGAGGCCAGGAGAGTTCTCAGCCCAGAATCTTGCGCAGACCTCGGTAAAACCACCAGGGGTGCAGAATTCCAACACCTGGATGCAGCCTGCACCTGGATCCAGAGGCACTGGGATACAAAGTGTGGGATGCGAAGGAGCCCAGCCCAGCCCTGTTCTTCCCAAATTCCGTGGGATTTGCAATCGCGGCTCCCTGCACAGCCACACATCCCCAGCACATCCGTCCTGCCCCAGGCCAGCAGGGCCAGGCTCTGCTCCTGCTGCGGGGACATTCCTGGCCAAACCTGGAGGGAGCCTCCCACGGAGTCACTCAGGCTTCAGGGACGTGGAGCTGCTGGAGCAGGTCCAGAGGAGCCAGGCTGGGAGAGCTGGGGCTGCTCACCTGGAGAGGAGAAGCTCCAGGGAGAGCTCCGAGCCCCTGGCAGGGCCTAAAGGGGCTCCAGGAGAGCTGGAGAGGGACTGGGGACAAGGGACAGAGGGACAGGACACAGGGAATGGCTTCCCACTGCCACAGGACAGGGCTGGATGGAGATTGGGCAGGAATTGTTCCCGGGAAGGGTGGGCAGGCCCTGGCACAGGGTGCCCAGAGCAGCTGTGGCTGCCCCTGGATCTCTGGAATGTTCAGGGCTGGATGGGGCTGGGAGCAGCCCAGGACAGCAGGAGGTGTCCCTGCCATGGCCGGGGTGGCACTGCACGGGGAGAAGCACCCAGAAGCCCAGGCCCAGCTTTCCCTGCCCCATGGATTCCTTTGGGATCCCTGCAGCTCTCTGGAGCCAAGCAGCTCCAGCAGGGCAGGGCAGCTCTGCACTCCCTGGCCTTTGTCCTTCTTCTCCCGCAGCTTCTGGCCCCTCTCGTGCCCTCTCAGGACCCACCAGCTCAGTGCCAAACTCATCCCTGTTTTCATTCCCAAGCCCAAATCCCCTCAACACCCAAATCTGGAGACCAGGAATCTCCCACCCTCGGTGCGGGGCCCCGCTGACCCCAAACCCACAGGAAATCACCCCAAACCCTTCAGGCCACCCCTCACAGCCAGCACGGCTTGGGGCAGCACTTGGCACAGCCCAGCCCTGATTCCTCCTCGGGTTCTGCCTCCAGGAACCCAAAACCAGCAGGATTCCCTCAGGATGGGAGAACACGGCCTTGGCTCCACGGTGACCCCGGGCTGAACCCAGCCAGCCGCAGGCAGTTCCCTAAAGGGGCACTGGGACAATTTGGGAGCGCATGCAAGGCTCCAGCTCCACATCAGCACCATTAAACACCACCCACGGCCCTTCCAAAGGCAACACCACCCCCAAGCCAGAGCTTTGTTTGGAAGTGAAGCCAAAAATAAAGGATTAAAATAAAAACATGAGAGAATAAAGGTGGAAAATGGAATTGGGTGAAACGGTTTGTGGGTGAGTGAGGAAAATCCCCAAATAAACAACCCCACATCCTGAAATTCCTCTGCAATTAACTGTGCTGGTGGTAATTAAGGTGCTCGCACCTGTTCCAAGCTTTGGGCTTTCCAAGCTGGTGACAGAATTCCTGTCTGCCCTCACACCAAACCCAAGGCTGAAATCCACTCATTTATCGGGGTAAGGCTGAGCTTTGCCCTGGACACAGGAGACTCCCTGCTGAGGAAACAGCACAATTACAGCCCCTGCCCGAGGGACATTTCATCAGATCTCCAGGCAAATGCTCAGGAATATTTATAAAAAGCAGCATTGGGGTGTCTGTGCAGCTGCCACCCCATAAAGTCCCTGCTCTGGGGAGAAATTCAATGGTTTAACAAAAAATAACAGAGCAAACGAAACCACGAGCGAGTACTGACTGCAGAGCCTTTGGAACACCCCAGGAAACCAAGGATTTCACCAAGGATGGGGACCAAACCCTGCCACCCCTCCCCGCACAACCCCTGTGTCCCCCCAGCTCCCCAGGCAGAGCCACAGGTGATAATTTGATTTGGGGAGTTATTAAAACGGGAGATCATTAACCCCAAACCTCAGCCCATGACCAGACCCAGGATGTTGGATCTTCTCATGAATTTCTCAGGATGAAAAATCATAGGAAGGAAGAAATCAATGAGCACAGGACAGGGCAATCAAGATAAATATTCCAGAGGCAAAGAGCTCAGAGGAATAAATCAACCCCAAGTCCAGGGAATGCAGAGCAGAGCAACATCCACTTAATCCTGAGCCTCAGTTCCTCCCAGCTCCTCCCTCCTTCCAGGGAAAGCAGATTCACTCCCTGAAACGCCCAGCCTGCCACTTGGATTTGGAATTTGGGAGAAGTTTTGAAGGACAGAAGCTGCTGGATGGTTCCTTCCCTTGGAATCAGCACAGAGGTGTTTGGGAAGGTTGGATTTATCCAGCTCCAAGCATTTATGGATGGTTTTGCTTCATCCCTGGAAGTGTCCAAGGCCAGGCCGGACGGGGCTTGGAGCACCCTGGGGTGGTGGAAGGTGTCCCTGGGCTTTAAGGTCCCTCCCAACCCAAATCATTCCAGGATTCTTGGATAACCATCCCAACAGCCCAGCTTTAGGTCCAGCCTAAAATAAGTAAAGCCACACATTGACTGAGGGCAGGAGATCTGATCCATTAACAAATCCTCATCCTTCTGGAAAAGATCGACAGGGACAACAAACCCCTCCTGGAGCAGGCTAGGAAATAATCCAGACCTGAGCCCTCCTGACTGGAATAAATCCAATGGGATCATCCCAGCCCCGCAGCCCCGAGCCCCAGATCAGTGCAATCCCACATTTCCATTTCCCACGATTCCGTGATTTCCATTTATTAAGGAATAAAAACAACACTTCCCACACCGTCGCGATTGCTGGGCTCCTTCTCCAGTGTCCTTTTCCTTTTCCATGTCACCCACGAAGCCCAACGCCCCTGTGCCCCCACAGTCTGGAGGGGCTGGAAGGAGAGGGAATCTCCTGTGGGATATGGGCTGGAAGGAGCGGGAATCTCTTGGAGGAGCTCCAGGACAGAGCTGGAAGGACTTACAGGAGAGCAGCTCCATCCCCCAGCCCCCTTGCTCTGCTCCACATCTCAGCCAGGACTTGTTTGCTCCAAGTCACCTCTGCTGCGGGCATCCGGGGGTTTCACCCAGGAAAGCCTCACCTCCCCCTGATCTTTTGGCACAGGAAGTGCTCTTGTGCACCTGAGCAGGTCTAAAACCCGCACAATTCTCTTTACACTCCCGTTTATTCCATTTGCATTTATCTTTCCGCACATCCTGCCTCCTATCCGTGCCCAGCTCCATTTTCCTGCCTCTCCTTGGGGTCCTCCCTCCCAGTCCAGGAGGAGAAGCAAAAGCTCCAGCACCCCAGAGCCCAGGGGCTGCCCCAGGCTCAGCCCCACAGGAAACCCCAAGCCTGGGTGTGGCACCTCCATCCCAAAGACACCCCCAGGCAGGGCAGAGCCCCTGCCCTGAGCTCTCCGGACACTCCGGACGCCCAGGAAGTTGTTCCCAGCACCTCCCCAGGGAACTCCTCTCCTCACCAGGGATGCCCAGGTGGAGAAGCTCCTCAGCCTCTCCTCAAGGACAAGGCAGAGGTCACTCCCCTGCTCCTTCAGACAGACAGCAGGGACGTGCAGGGACACGGGGAGGTGGCACTGACCCCCTCACCTGCCGCAGGCAGAGCTCAGGGCAGGGAAAGCAGATCTGGCTGGTTCCTGGCACAGGATTCCCCTCTCCCTCCCCCCTGCAACCACAGACCCTCTGGGATGGGAAGGATGTTCTCCCCATTTCCTCAGCTGAGCAATCCCCTCAGAGCCGAGACGCCAGGCATCACAGCCACCGATCCCCTCCCTCCCAGCCTCGGGAAGCAGCTTCTGGGGCTTTTCCACGATGGCTGGAGGACAGCCCGCTCCTCTGCCCTCCGTGCTGGCTCCAGCAGCAGCTGCAGAGCCGGGAATGCCCAATTCCCCACCGGAGGAACTCCTGCAGCACTCCCAGGGCAGGCTCGGCCGCGTGCAGCCACAGCAGCGCTCCAGGATTTATCTTTGCCGGGACAACGGGAACCTCTGCCGGGTTTGCCGCACCTCGGAGGCAGCTGAGGCTCGGTGAAAGCTGCAGTCAGCCCCTCCTGGCACCAGCCAAGCGCCATCAGGTCCCACCCCGGCATCTGGGACGGGGAGGCGGCTTTTCCCTACCGCTCACTGCCTGCTCCTGCCGTCATCCCCGAATTTCCTCACGCCACGGCACCGGATCGTCCTGCTGGAAAGGGCCTGCCACGATACCCCCTTTCATTGATCATCTTCCCTCCAGCTGTGCCACCCCTGCTCCCGTTCGCAGCAGCAGCAGCTGCAGCCAGCACAGCTTGGGCAGCTCCTGCACCCCGCAGGGAGTCCCTCCCTCCTCCCCTGCACAGTTTAGCGCCTGACTTGACAAGTCCAAAGGGACAATTCCGTCTGATTTCCAGGCTGCATCCCAGGCAGAGCCGGGAATTCAGCTCCCCTCGGCGCACGCAGCTCGCACTCAGAGTTTGATGCGTCCCCACAGAGCCCAGCCCCGCTCTTTGCAGGATGTTCAGTCACAGCCACCCCTGGCGCTGTCTGCAGAGATCAGAGGAGCAGAATATTCCAGCACCATCAACATCCCGCTGCTCTCAGGGAAGCGCCTCCGGGTCCTTCACGTGGGTCGGGGTCCAGCTCTCACCCAAGTCTCCTCTCAGCACATCTGAACTCCCAACAGTCCCACCGGCATTTTCCCAAGCAGGGATCCCACTCCCAGCGGTTTGTAAGGCCCTGCCCTGAGTTTTGGGGTTGATCCCAAACCACTCTGGTTCATCAGGGCTCAAACCCCTTTTGGATCAGCTCTGACCAGCGAAGCTCCGCAGCCCGAAGCACCGCAGGGTGCCCAACCCACACGGCCCCAGAGGAGCGGCTCCGGGGACTCCCGGCATCGCTCCGGGAGCCGAAGGAGCCCGGACGGAGCGCGGGGGGCCGGACACAGCCAAGCCCGGCGAGACGGGCAGCGCTGGGCCGGGGCCGCTGCAGCCACGGCGCACCCCGGGGACCTCGGCTCGGACAGGGAAAATCCGGGTGCGACCACGCTGGGAGCAACACGGAACGTGGGATGGCAGCGGCCGGGATGGTGCAACATTAATTGAACTGTTTCTGATTAAAACCCAAGGCAGCAGCCAGCCCCTCACACGCCACAGAGGCACCCCTAGACCAGAGGAGTATCACTCCGGGCCGGCGGAGAAACCAGCGAGAGGGAAAGCGCTCGGTGGGCAGCGACCCGGGGGACATGCGGGACCCGCCGGACCCTCCGGGACCTGCCGGACACACCGGGACCCACCGGACCCTCCGGGACCCCGGAGCGCTCCGGGCACGGTGGGAAAACGCGCAGCGGGGCCGGGAGCGGAGCGGGGAGCGGGACACGGAGCGGGACCGACACGAACCAGGAGTCCCTTAAACCGACATCAGCCAGGGCTGCCCTTGGACCGACACGAACGGGGGACAGGGACCGGGACCAACACGACCCGGGGATCCCTGGGAACGAGAGGAACCGCGGACACGGACCAGAACCGACACGACCCGAGGGTCTCTTGGACCGACGGGAACCGGGAACACGGAGCAGACCCGACACGACCCAGGGGCCGAGAGCAGCCGCGGCTCCCGGTGCGCACTCACCGCGGAGAAGTTGTGCGGGCCGCAGAGCTCGCCGCGGTACTTGCAGGACAGCAGCATGTCCTCCAGCTGGTGGCCCAGGCGGTCCATGAAGTCGGCGCTGATGCCCTCGTAGTGGCGGGGCGGCAGAAAGAGGCGGAAATCGGCCAGTTTGGCGAACCAGCGCAGCCGCGCCTCGTCGGCGCGCAGGAGCTCGGTGAGCAGCGGCCGCGCGGTGCGGTTGGGCAGCAGCAGCCCCAGCCAGTGCCCCGCGTAGTACAGGTCGCCCTTGGAGAGGCGAGGGAAGCGCAGCGGGTTGTTGTTGCACAGCGTGACGGCGGGGAAGGGCAGCTGGCGGCTCCACTCGGTGCGCACGCGGGTGTGCGAGGGGAAGGCGAGCCAGTGCAGCAGGCGGTCGGAGGACCAGGCCAGCAGCAGCCCCAGCGCCGTGCAGAAGGCGAGCACCCAGAGCGCCCGGCGCGCCGGCGCCGCCCGCGCCGAGCACATGAGGCGCAGCCCGTGCAGCCGAGTACGCAGCGCCGGCGCCCGGCGCCCCCGCGCCATGGGCGCTCCCCTCCTCCTCCTCCTCCTCCTCCTCCCGCCGCCGCCGCTCGTCCTCCTCCGGGCCGGGCTCAGGGCGAGCAGCGCCGCGCCATCCCCGGGCCCCCCGCCGGCTGCGGCCCCGAGCGGCGGGGGCAGCGCCCGCGGGCGGCCCGCGGCCCCGAGCTGCGCGGCGGGCGGCAGTTCCGGCAGCGCGGCATGCCGGGCCCGGGGCCACCGGGGCCACCGGCGCCGCTCGCACCGCCCGCCCCTGTCCCTGTCGTTACCCCTGTCCCTGCCCGGCCGCGCCGCTCACATCCCGCGGTACCGCGCCCCGCCCGACACCGACACCGACCGAGCCCCGCCGCGACCCCGACCGGGCTCCGACCCCACGGGCCCCGGGACCCCGGCGGGGAGAGCGCTGCGGGACCCCCGCGCTACCCCCGGCCCGCGCCCGCCCGCCCCGCGCCGCGCCCGCCCCGCGCTGCCATCGCCCAGCGCTCCGCCGGGCGCGCCTCGGCCGCGGGCACCGAGCGGCGGCGGCGGCGGCGGCAGCAGGAGGACGAGGAGGAGGAGGAGGAGGAAGAGCGGGGCGAAGCTTCCCGAGGTGCCAGTCCCGGCCGCTCGGCGCTCGGGAGGCGGAGGGAGCGATGCTCGGCGCCGATCGCGCCGCTGCTTCCCCGGAGTAGCCCCCCGCTCCTCCTCCTCCTTCTCCTCCTCCTCCGCCCCCCCGTTATCCCCCGGCTGCCGCCGGCCCCGGCCCCCCCGCTGCCTCCTCCCTCCTCCGGCAGGAGTTTGTTTTTCTGCTTTTCAGCAGCCCCGAGGGAGAACATAATATCAAGCAAAGCCTGGGGAAAGGCAGGCGAGGCTTGCAGCGAGCTCCGTGCGGCCGCTGCTTTCTGGGGAGGGGGGGACGCCTTAGGAGGGGGCTTGGGGCTCTCTGTGCTCTCCGTGGCGAAGCTGCTCCCCGCGCCTCCGCTCCCATGGAATGAGTGGGAAAGGGAGAAACGCGTTCAGGGCAGCATCGCCCCCGCCCCTCGCTGCCCTCTGCCCCTCACCCCGAGCCTGCGGAGCCCCTGCCCTGCATCGGACACCGAAAAAGCCCTTTTCCCTTAACACCCTGTGCGACGGGAATGTGGATTGGCATCTCCTCGGGATGTGGATTGGCATCTCCTCGGGATTGCTGAGCTCGGATCTCTGGAAGCGGCTGCCGTTACCTTCATTTTGCTTTCAAACAGTACCGAGAAACATTCCTCTAATTGTGTCCAATTAAGCTGTAAGCGCCGGTAACTGCTCCGAATCCCCTCTGATACTATTTTTTTTCCCTGGGAATTAATTTTCCCTGTGCATTTGGAGCCGTACATTTTTACCCAATAGATGGAGTCGTTACAGCCTGGTTCTCTCCAGCCTCTCCCGGAGAGTTGCTTTTTTATTGTGGCAAAGCTGCGAACGTGCAGCAGCCCCGGCTTAGGGGGCAGCCGGCCCAAAATCCCGCTCCTTGTCCTGGGAACACGGCGGGAAATGGGATTGAGAGGCTGCGCTGGTTCCCTGCAGGGCCGGGGGTGGTGGCAGCAGCACAAACATTGCGTGGGCTCAGCTCGGTGCCCTCGGATAACTCGGGTGGTTTTTCCAGAGCTCGTGTCCATGCTCGGGAGCATTTTCCCATTTTTTAGCACTGCTCGTAAGCAGCGAATCCTTCCCAACCCCCAGCACCGGCCGGAACCTTTCCTAACCGAGTGGGAAGAGGCCAGCAGTGCCCGTATCCATGCCAGCGGGATCCAGGGAGCCTGCCCTTTTCTCGGAGGATCCCAGCTCGTTTTTCCCTGCTGCCTGTTGAAAGCAGTGGGAGTTTTTCCCCTTGGCTCCCTCTCAGGATAATCAGCATCCCAAGTGTTTCCCACCGGGCGAGCTGGGGCTGTTTAATCCATGATTTATTGCCACAAACCCAAGGAAATAAAAGGTGCCCGAGCATTAACATCCTCCTGAATTCCCTCCCTCTCCAAGCGCATCCCAACCCTGTGGCACAGCCGGGCCGGGCCGTGTTCCCTGGCGGGGAAAGCCCAGCCCAGCCCTGCACTGTGGCCTCGATTTCAGGTCTTTGTCTTCTCCAAAAGGTTTTTCACTCCTTCTTGGGGGGGAGGGCAGGAGCAGCCTGGCAAAAGGGGCTTGAGAAGGAAGGAGCAGCAGTTTTCCTTGGGATGTGGCTTTTTCCTTAAATCCATTCCAAACGATCCACTCAAACCTCCTTGATTTATTAGAGGGAAGCAACTTTTCTTAATTAGTTGGCACCAACTGATGGCAAAGGGCGATGGGATGGCCAAGGCCAACGGGAGCTGGAATCCAAAAGTTCCCCACGAAAACATTCCAAAGCCAAACCATAGCTGACAGTGAAAGGCCAAGGTATCACCTGGTGGGACATCTCCCCAGCCTTTGGAAATTCTCTCCATGTTTTCAGTTATTTGGGAAAGCAGCTCATTCCCTGCATCTGAGCCTTGGTAATTCCTCAGGCAGCCAGAGCAGCTTAAAAGCTAATTGAACCTAATTAAGTCCAATCAGAAATAATAGAGCTGATCAATAAATATTGCTAATTAACCAACAAGTCACTCGAAAATTGGGCTGGGTGAGTTTCCTCCTTCTGGAGGGGAATGGATTTGGGATTCCGTAGTTTGGAATACTTAACAGATCCAGTGAATTATTGTGGGGGAATTCCACCATTCCCTCCCGGAAACATCCCCTGTGTGCCCCTGAAAGGGGACAAGAAGACAACTGTTCAGAAGTTGTTCCAACCAAAAGCTTTGGCTTCTTTTGAAACTTCATTTTCACCTCAGACATCGACTCAGGTGAAGACAAAAAGGATTAAAGAAAAGCTTGAAACCCCCTGGAAAGGAAATGGTAAAGCTTGGTTCTGCTGGATAGCGTTAGTATTAGTATTTATCCTGGAAGGGAGCAAAAGGAGGGAGGATCCAACTCCAAACTCCTCTCTCCAGACTCCCAGGGTGACGGGAACCCGCCTTCCCTGGCCACACTCCTCACCTGTGTCCACTGGAGCATCCCAGGGGATTGATGAGATTTATTCCCTTGCTCCCCCAAGCGATTCCTGATGGGTGAGTGGGCAGCAGATTTATCCCCGGTTTTGTCCACTGGGATTGGCCCCAGACATGGAGCAGCTCTGGGACATCATCTGCTCTGCTGAGCTTTTAGGGACCAAAAGCAGGGGGAGGAATTAGAGGGATGGGATCAAATGGGGCAGGATGGGGATTGGGTTTTGGGAAACAATTCCTCCCTGGGGTGAAATTGGGTGAGGAGGCCCTGGAATAGAATTCCCAGAGCAGCTGTGGCTGCCCCTGGATCCCTGGCAGTGCCCAAGGCCACGCTGGACAGAGCTTGGAGCAGCCTGGGATCGTGGGAGGTGTCCCAGGGGTTGCACCTGGATGGGCTTTAAGGTCCCTCCCAACCCCAACCATTCCAGGATTCCCTGATCAACCTTCCTACGTTGGATTTTGTGCTCTCAGAGCTCCTGGAATACAAAGGGGGGATTTTTTTCTCTCAGGAGCTCAAGGCAAGGAGAACAAGGGGCAGACACTGAAGGGCCACTTGTTCCCAGGCAGGGGGCTCAGGTCACAGAAACATCCCCAGGGGCAGGAGCAGAGCCTGGCACCACTGGGCACAGCTGGGCACAGCTGGATGTGCCCATCCTGTAGAGCCCTGCCTGGGCTGAGCTGGGCTTTGGGACACAAGGAGCCGCTGGGGACAGGTGTGACCCCAAATCCCCTGGGGTCAGGTGTGACCCCACAGCCCAGAGTGTTGGGGCAAAATGAGCCTTCAAGTGCTCTGCAGCCCCAAACCTTCCAGCAAAACTCTCTGCTCTGCCCAAGCCCCGCAGAAACAATTCCTCCTGAAGCCACAGTGCAACCAGAAAGCCACAGAACCCTTGGAAATTTGGGTTTCCATGGAAGCCACCACTCGGCCCTAATTCCAGCCCTGCTGCCTCAGATCCCAGAGAATGTGACAACCCCACCCAGAGCGACCCCAGGGCAGCAGAGCTTTGGGGAACCCCCAGAAACATCCAAAGCAGGGGGGGGGGGGGTTTGACGTTGTTTTCCTTGGGTTTGTTTTATTTTCTTTGCAAATAAAATAAAAAAATGCTTGGGCTTCCAGCTGGGAAATTCTCCCAAGGAACTGAGGGAATTTTTGGGGCTGCAGTGGTTTGGAGCTGTTTGTTTTGAATGCAGGGAGGTGAAATACTCCATCCATACCGAAATATTCGGAGCACATAAATAATGCCAGGATTTCTGGATCTGCTGCTTCAGGCCAGCAGCACCAAAGGAGCGAAAACGTTTGGATTTCACAACACTGCTCCAAGAAAAAATAAACAGAGAAACTTTGTATTTCTCATTTCCAGGGCCTTGTGTGTGTTTAAAGGAAAAAACCTGGGAGAGATCAAACAAATGCCCAAGTGAGCTGAGATGTTGCTGCTCCTTTGGGAATTACGCTGGAATCACAGCATGGGGAGGCAAATAAAGGGGGGTTTCCAGGGCTGCACAGAAGGAAGACTGGGAAGATCTCAGGAGGCAGATCTTGGCTGGGCTGCAGACCCTGCCCAGGGGGGTCCCCCAGCCCTGCACATCCCAAAGGATTTAATCCTCCTCCAGCCCGGTTTTTGGAGGGGACATGTGGCTGATCCAGAGGCTTAATCTGGGAATCAGCTGTGGATTTAAGGTCCTGTTCCCTGCCACACATGACAGGGCTGTCCCATGGCCTTTAATTAGCGGGGTCTGCTGTAATTGGCATTTCCTGGCAGAACCATTATAGCCATTATTCCTGGCCTTCCTTAAAGGAATAAAAGGCTAATCCATAAATAAAAGTGTTTATAGAGATAGATACTTAAATATCTCCTTCTTTTCCTTCTGCAGGTAGCGAAGAGGAAGGATTTGGATCTATTTTAAACTCACAGCTGGCATCCTCCCAATTATCTGCTTTTTTCCCCCCTGTTTTCCATTTCACTGCTGAAGAAATGAGGGGAGGAAAGGAAACAAATGAAAACACCTCTGGGTTTGGGAAGAATGGATTTCAACAGGAATTCTGTGGAGCAAATTAAACAGCAAAGTTCTCGTGACCTCTTCCTATCAAATTCTTTTGCTGCCATCAGGAACGGAGCATCCTGGAGCTGCCAGTTCCCTGGAATGGGGCCCAGCCTGGCTCCTGCTCCAATGTCATGGTGGGTTTTTGTGGTCCCAGGGCTGGCCAGGAGCCTCTCCCCATCCTTGGGCTCTCCAAAACTCTGTCCAGGGGTTAAAAAAGTCATGGAATGGTTTGGGTTGGAAGGGATCCTAAATCCCACCCAGTGCCACCCCTGCCATGGGACACCTCCCACTGTCCCAGGCTGCTCCAAACCCCAATGTCCAGCCTGGCCTTGGACACTGCCAGGGGTCCAGGGGCAGCCACAGCTGCTCTGGGAATTCCATCCCAGCCCCTCTCACCCTCCCCACCAGGAACTCCTTCCCATTATCCCATCCATTCCTGCCCTCTGGCACTAGGAATCCATTCCCTGTGTCCTGTCCCTCCATCCCGTGTGACAGTGAAGGGACACAGCCAGGTGAGGTGCTTGGTGCCCAGTTCCTGAGCTTTTGGGGCACTTCTCCCTTTCCCTGTCCCTGCTGGAATTATCCCGGGTGCAGGCAGCCTCAGGGGAAAAGAACAGCTTTAACAGGAGCCCTGAATGTGCAGGGAAGGGGGGGATCCATGGGACACATCCAGAAGCTGGGAAATGAATCCATCCTCAGTAGGACAATTAAGATTTGAATATTGAATATCGAATATTAAATATCGAATATTATCTGTTTTCTGGCTCTCAGACACGCAGATTGTTCCAATTTTTTCCCTGAACCTCTGAACTTTAGAGCCTTGGGGCTTCTCTGTTCCTGTTTATTTCCCTTTTCCTTTGCCCTTCAGTTCCTGAAGGGCTGGAATTCGCTGGTTTGGCTGCTGAGGGGCTGCAGGGAGGGGCAATGCTCTCCTGCTTCCCTTGGGACTTCACACACTCCAAGGCTTTTCCTGCTCCATGTGTGGTACCACTGGAGACGTTCTGCTTTAATTGAAAAGGAATCTCAGACAGGAAAAACTTCCCGAGCTCATTTTGCTGTTCAAACCTGGCTCGTTCAGGGCTTTGGTCCTGAGATGTGGATTGGAGCCGATCCATTTGGGATTGGGCACCTCCCACACCTTTATAAGGAATTGGGCATCACCTTCCTATAGGATTAGGCATCACCTGGTTTTATTTGGGATTAGGCATCCCCCGCAGTTTCCTTTGGGATTTCCTGCACCTTCAGTAAGGATTAGACAGGACCTACACCTTTATTTAGGATTGGGCATGACCTCTGGATCTTACAGCGAGGTGTGACCGTGGGAAATGCAGGAGGGAATTCCCAGCCTGTCTTGGGGGGATGATTCTGGATACCCCATGGGAATAAGCCTGGAGTGGGCTGGAGGCTCCTCTGCACCTCCCCTGAGCCCAAAGCCAACGTTCCCAAGAGGAAGAGCACCTGGAAAAGAGGAGGCTGGAGCTTCCCAGGGGACAGGGCCCAGCACAGGAGCTCGTGGGTCACCCTGGGAAGGTCCTGCTGAATATTCCATGTCCATCCCTGTGCCTGGAGAGACAAGTCCCTGCTAATTCCCCCCTTCCTGAACCCTCTTCCCTCCCATTAAATTCACTGGACCTGGCAAATCCAGAGGAAAACTGCTCCACTGGATGCTGGAGAGCATGGAAAGTTCTTTCTCTCTCAAAGGGAGGTTTGGCTTCCAAAGTCCAGGGAGCGATTCCTTAAGTTAAGGTTCATTCCTTGTCATTCCAAGGAACTTGAAGGCTCTCCTGGCAGCCAGGTGGGAAAAAGGGAAGAAACCCTTTCTACTCAAACCTGGAGATGTTTCAGATCCAGGAGGCTGCCACATCCCTGGGTTTTCTGGCAGCAGGAGGGAAGTGGGAAAATGAGGTTACAAATCCCAAAGGATAAAAGGGAAAGGTGAGCCCCCAGAGCTGTCACTGAAGCCTCCCCATTCCCAAATCCATTTGTTCCTGGGATTTGTGGCACAGGAATTGCAGGGAAATTTGCTGCTGCAAAAATTCCCCTTCAGGGGTTGGAACAATTGGCCCCATGTGGAGAATCATGGAATCCTGGAATCCTGGAATGGTTTGGGCTGGGAGGGACCTTAAACCCTGTCCTGTTCCAGGCCGGGGGACACCTCCCACCATCCCAGGGTGCTCCAAGCCCCTCCAGCCTGGCCTGGGACACTGCCAGGCATGGAGATGATTCCAGAGGTGACAGCAGGAAGGTCACCCGGAGCTGGGGGCTTTGGGGACAGGAGGGGCCCCCAAAGCTTGTCCCGTTCCCATCCCGGCTCATCCCTGCTCCCACTCCGCAGGCTCCAGGTCACCTTGGAGGAAATCAATTAATGCAATTATTGTAAAAATCCCTGGAGCCCCTGAGGGATGGGGCTGGAAGCACAAACAGCTCTCACTTGACCCTGCTCCCCGTGAAGGCTTGGGCGACTCCCAGACTTTGCAGAAATGCGGGAGAATTCAGTGCTCCTTCCCGAGGGAAGCAGCCCCTTCCTGCACACAGCAAAACCTCCCCCTCTCCGTCAAAAAAAAAGCCTCAATTCCTGTCAAAAATCCCTTCAGAGGATCAAATCTGACAGCCCCAAAGCTGCTCCAGTTCCTCGCAGATTCTGTGGGAATGCTGCCAGTGATTCCAGCGATTCCAGCATGGGCTCATTCAGACAATTCCCAGCGTGGAAATCACAAACTCTCCGCACACCAGTGGCTGCTGCAGGAGAATTTGGGATTTTTTACCTCCTTCCTGTGGATTTCCACGATTGGAGGCCACAGGTGAAGGCCTGTCCCACTGGTATCCCTGTTTCTTTAGGCACAGGGAGTATCCATAGGGATCCAGGGAAGCGGGATAGGCTGGAAGCAGAGTCAGGTAAGTGCCACCTGCGGAGCTGCCAAACTGAAAAGATCCAAAGAATTTTCCTTTGGCAGCCTAATGGTGACAGCAGTTGTGTGGGAAGATTAATGGAGAAAAGGTTGGATAAAATAGAAGCTCCATCCCGAAGTTTTTCAGCTGCTTTTTCGCAGTTATGTAATTGTAAATGACATTGATTTTTATAAAAACCCACAAACAACACCAGGAAACTTGGAATGTCTCAGGCTGGATTCTGCTCCTGCTGCCAGCGGAGGAGATTTGGGATTTTCTTGGATTTCAGGGCAGTGTCAGGCTGTTTGTTCAGGGATGAGAAGCAGGATTTGGCTCTCAGTAGCCTTGGAATGCCATTGGAGCTGTGCAGGGAGGAGACAAGGGGCTGAGCTGGCACAGCCGGGAATTGTCCGGCTTTGTATCCGGCCAAAATTCCCTGAACATTCCTTGTTAACCAGCATCAGCACGGATCAGGATTGCACCTGGCGTGGGCTCCGAGGGCTTTTCCAGCCTCTGTGATTCCGGGAGCTGTGAGCCCTCCAGGTGCCTCTGGCAAAGGCCCCCCTGCAGTTCCTGAGGAGCTCTGGGGATTCCTGGCTGCCATCCCGTGGATCCAGAGTTGGGGGTCAAGGTTAAAACCAGGGATGAGTTTTTAGTGGGAATGGTGGGATTTGGTCCGAGGTTGGACTCGGTGACCTTCTCCAGCTCAGTGATCCTGGTATAGCCCCTGGAGGAGCAGCAGGAGATTCCCATTCCCATCCAGCCTGGGGGGACTCGGGATCACCCCCAAGCCCCCTGGGCTCACAGGGCTCTGCTCAGTCCCTGTTGGATCCGACCCCGAGACACAGAGAAAGGACACTGGGAAAAGATGGGAAATGACCCCTCGGAGTGCCTCAGTTTCCCCGGATACAGCAGCAGGATTCCAGGCCCAGGCTGGGACAACATCCAGGACCTGGCTCAGGTCAGTCCTGGCCTCTCTCCTGCCAGGATCCAGCCCCTGGGAGCTGCTTCCTCTCCCATTCCAGCCTTCAGGACCTTTTTCACGGAATCATGGAATGGTTTGGGTGGGAAGGGACCTTAAAGCCCACCCAGTGCCACCCCTCCCACTATCCCAGGCTGCTCCAACCCCACCCAGCCTGGCCTTGGGCACTGCCAGGGATGCAGAGGCAACCACAGCTGCTCTGGGAATTCCATCCCAGTCCCTCCCCCCCCATCCCAGGGAACAATTCCTTCCCAATGTCCCATCAAAATCCGCCCTTTTTTACCCCCTCCTTTAATGCTTTCCTGTACTCTCCAGCCTTTGGCTCCTCTGATGGCTGACAAGAATTTTTTTATTATTATTATTCAAATCCCTGCTTTTTTATTTAATGTAATCCCATGGGAAGACAAAAGGAATGGAGCTCGTGGATGGAAAAAGCTCCAGAGGAACAAAACTGCAGCGGGAAAAGGTTTCTCCTTCCAGGAGGGATGTTTGGACTGGCTCTGCCTCGGCACAAAGATCTTGTCAGGATTTGTTTTCCTGAAGAGACACTCCCCGAAGGAATATCCTGAGTGTTCCCGGGAATGTTTGAATCCATTCTCTTCCCTCCTCCAAGGAAAAGGGGGTTTCTCCAGGTATGGAATGCACAAGGATGACATTTCCTGGTCTTTCTTGTTTCCTCTCTGCATTTCCCCCCAAAATATTGGATCCATTTTTATTCAGAATTCGTCTCTCCCCCTCTCTCCTCCTTTTCCAGCCCTTGGATGTGGCTGGCTGAGCACACAGACCTTCCCTGAGCCGTGGGTAATGGGCTGGATGATTCTCCACGATTTTCTCCAAGACTTTTCTCTTCCCAAGGCTATTTCCTCTCTGGAGCTGATATTTTAAAACAATTTCCCTGGAGGTGTAAAAGCTCCCTGGAGAACTGGGAAAGCTTGACTGGAAATGCTGCCATCAAACCCTTCCTGATCCCTGCTCCCTGCTTTGGGGCACTTCCCTCCTGCAGGAGTTTGATGTTTTTAGCAACTTCTTTTTTTTTTTTTTTAATTTAGTCTTTAATTTTGCAAACAAGATCCACCAAGAGAGGAATTGTTCCCGTGCCCAGCTGTAAAACCTGGGAATGAAGGGAGGATTTACTCCTGTGTCCCTGTACTAGCTGTAAAATCTGGGAATGAACATGTTCCCTTCTTCCCTTTGCCACCATCAGTTATCTGGAGCCAGGAGCTGATGGGAGTCAGAGGCTCCAGATAAGCAGGAATCAGAGCTGGGAATCTGCCAGGTCATGGATCACCCTCCAGAGCTCCCCCTCAATCCTCCCACAAAAAGCAGGATCGTTTATTTTCCTTATGGCTACTCCCAAATATCCGTGCAGCATCTCCTGCCCTCCCGTTTATCCCTTGGAATGGGGACACTGTGGGTCTGCCACAGCTCCGGGATGGACGGGAAGGGACTGGGATGAGACATTTCCACACCGACACTAAAATTCCCTCAATCCCTTCCTCCCTGGAGGTGTTTTCCATGACAATGGAGTTCCTTTTCACTTTGACACGTTGTGCACTCACTCCCCAGGGAGCTGTTCCTGGAATAACTGCAGGACAGATAATCGGGAATTCTGATTTATTTCCCTCTGCTTTCCCAGATGTGGAAGTGGTGCTTCTGGGGGATAACGGGAACACCTGATGCTGACCTCGGAAATGGAAGGAAGAATTCCAAGTGTTTATCCTGGAGCCAAGCTGAGGAGAAGGTGGCATTGAAAACTTTTCCTGGGGCAGCTGGAATTGTTCTCCGTGAGGGCTTGTGCAGCTTCGGGCTGGAAATCAGTGCTGGGACGTCACCAATGCCTTGGGACCAATTCCTTGCAGCTCCTTAGGGTTACAAATCATGGAATCCCAGCCTGGTTTGGGTGGGAAGGGGCTTTAAGGATCCAGTGCCAGCCCTGCCATGGCAGGGACACCTCCCACTGTCCCAGGCTGCTCCAAGCCCCAGTGTCCAACCTGGCCTTGGACACTGCCAGGGATCCAGGGGCAGCCACAGCTGCTCTGGGCACCCTGTGCCAGGGCCTGCCCACCCTCACGGGGAGGAATTCCTTCCCAATATCAAACCTAAATCTCCTCTCTTTCAGTCTAAACCCACCCCCTCCCCTTGTTCTTTCCCTCTCCGCCCAGGGAAAAGTCACTTTTCCTTGTTTTTTTTTTAAGCCCTTCAAGTCCTGAAAGGCCTCAATGAGACGCAGCCAGTCCTGCTCAGTTCATCCTCCCTTTTGCCTCTCCAGGAAACTTTCCTGGGGTTTCCTGTTACTGCTCCTTGCTCAGCAAAATGTGGGTTTGGACATCAGTATTCCCAGTGCTGGGATCATCCTCTCTGCCCAGTACAAACCAGCATAGCACTGGTTGTGGTCAGGTGCACCCAGAACTGGGAAAGGAAAGAGCAGGGATGGTTGGGAAGCAGAAGTGACAAATCAGATGAGGGTGCTGAAGCAAACAGGGACCTTTGGCTTGGGCAGGGCCCAGAGGCTGCTCGGGATTACAGAGTTTTTGGGAAGAGCATTTATTCCCTGACTTTATTCCTGCCCTCCTCCTTAGGGATGGGATTTATCAGAGAGGGAAGATTGGAGAGGGCAGAGGCTCAGTCTGGTCCCATCCTGCTCCTCTGACAGGCTCACATTCAGCACGTGGAGCAGCTGGGGTCCAGCTGGGGATTACAGGATCCTGGAATATCCGGAGCTGGAAGGGACCCCCAGGATCACCCAGTCCCACCCCTGGCCCTGCACAGACCCCCCAACAACCCACCCTGGGCACCCCTGGCAGCGCTGTCCAAACACTCCTGGAGCTCTGGCAGCCTCAGGCTGGGACCATTCCCTGGGGAGCCTGGGCAGTGCCCAGCACCCTCTGGGGGAAGAACCTTTCCCTGAGATCCATCCCAAATTCCCCTGGCACAGCTCCAGCCATTCCCTGGGATCTGGACCTGATTCCCTCCTCACTGGAGCCCCGTGGTGGAGCTCAGCTGAGCACGCAGTCCAGAGCTCCTGCCATGAGGAGCAGCTCCCTGCATCCCAAACGGGGCTCAATCAGCCACCGGAATAACCCTGGGATGTAAATCCAGGCCCAGTCTGTGCTCACATGTTGGGTTACTGTGGAATCAGAATTCCTGGGTGCTCTCAAACACCAGTGGCCTCCAGGGTGAGGGTCTGAGCAGATTCCTGTCGGTGAGGAGAGCAGTGAGGGCTGGATTAGGGATTTCTCCATTGCTGGGGTGGACAGAGCTGCTGGATCCAGTGTCAGGCACAGGCTGGGAAAGGTGGGCAGTGAATGTTCAGCTTTAGGCACTTTCCAGGGGTGAACCTTTCAAAACTGCGAAGTGTCATTGCTGGAAAACTCCCTCTGTGCAGGGCTGGAAGGCCGGGAGAATCCCTGGAATGTTGGAGGCTCCTTGGCTGCTCTGGCAGAGGCAAAAGTCCTGAGGACTCTGGCTGGGCTGAGCCAGGCAGGGCACAAATGGGGACTTTTCCATCCGGGACTGCTCTCCCAGCGAACCAAAGCTCTAGGACAGGAGGGGATGATCCCAGGGAACCACGGGCCAGGTGCTTAAATCATTTCAAATTATCCCTGACTTTGGCTGCACTTTGGGCCGCAGCTTTGCCAGGACTTGTAAGGAAACCCAAATGGGATTCAGAAATGAGGAATTCCCCATCAGGTCTGGAATCACCAAGGGTGGGGAGAGCAGGCAGGGCGGGATGGGAATCACTTCCCGTGCTGGGAATGCAGCTCCTGCCTTAAAGCCACTCCCAGCCCGGAATGCGTTTGTGTCACCTGGGGAAGGGCCCCTGCGCTGCTCGGGGTTTCGGGGACACTGGGAGGGATCCCACTACGTGTTTGTCTGCAACAGGCTCTAACTGTTGGGATTTGGGACGGAATTCCTCCCTGGAAGGGTGGGGAGAGGCTGGGATGGAATTCCCAGAGCAGCTGTGGCTGCCCCTGGATCCCTGGCAGTGTCCAAGGCCAGGCTGGACGGGACTTGGAGCAGCCTGGGACAGTGGGAGGTGTCCCTGCTGTGGCAGGGGATGGAATGGGATGGGCTTTAAGGTCCCTTCCCCCACAAACCATTCCGTGATTCCCTGATTTTCAGAATGCCTGGCCCTGGCTCTGCAGGGATTGCTGAGGACCCTGCGTGGCCGCGGCTCCCCATCACTGATTTCTTGATTCCCCGGGAGGGCAATTCCTAATTCCACCTTGCCTGGTCCCTCCGGAGCCCTGCGGGAAATCCCGCGGCTTTCCCCAGCGCATCCACAGGGGAGAGCCAGCAGCTCTGGGGCTGGAGTTGGGATCAGCCCTTGGGAGGAATCTCCCTGAGCCGCCCCGCACACAGCACCCCAGCCGTCTGGGACGCTTTCGGGAGCAGCTTTGCTGCTTCGAAGGATCAAACCCCGAGATTCCCTTCGCTCCCAGCCGCTGTTGTTGGCCCGTGTTTGGATCGAGCCCCGCAGCACTCGAGGCGGGCGTGACACCCGCTCAGAAATAATCATTAACTCCGCGTACTTTGCAGTTTAAACGTCTTAAACAAAGAGCTCCGAGTGTCCCCGAACAGCTTCTGTCTGAGCCCGCCCCATCGGCGTTCCAGGGGAATCCAATTCCAGTTCTAGGAGCGGGGGGCGGATTTGGATTTCCCAGCGCACAGAGGGAACAGGGGCTGCTCTGGCACGGGGAAATAAAGGGGCAAGATCAAAAATCTGAATATTTCACCATTTGAGAACTTCTTTAAAACCTCGGCTGCCTCTTGGCTTTTCTCTGGACGAGTTGGGGGAGGGACATTGCACGGGCACCTGGGAGGGTCTGCGAGCAGCAAACTCCTGAGGGTCAGTCCTTGGAACAGAGTTAAACCCTGTAATAATTAAGAAATCAATTTTATTAATCATCATCAATCACCTGGGCTAGAGCCTGTGCCAAAGCAGGGGTTTGGAGATCTGGGTGTGGGAAGGTGCCCTGAAGCTCTGGGCCAGGGGGAAATTCTTTCACCGGATTTTTGACATGCGGCACCCCCAGGCTGCTGATATCTGCTGAAGTTCATCCAAGCTGAGCTATTTCAGATAAAACTGAGCCTAAAACCCAGCTCAGGAGGCAGCCGAGCTCAGCTCCCACCAACCCCAACCACACATTTTGAGAATATTGCAGTGTTTAGTTTCTACTTTGAAATTTCACCTTTTTTTTTTTTTTTTTTCATTCCTGAGCAGTCACTGAGTTCATTTAGATGAAATGAAACTGATGAAATTCCATCCTTCAGCTGGAACTTTCTGCTCTGGAGATGGGGAATGGGGCACTGAAGCACCTGTGAGCTCCAGAGCTGCCTCTGCTGTCCCTGCAGCAGCTGCTGGGGAGGGGGAGCTGTCAGTTCCAGCCATTCCCTACGAGCCACTTCGGTTGGATAAATGACATTTTTAGTGGAAAAGCTGAATCCAAACATCCTCGGTTGGCAGGGGTTGGAATTTCATTGCCAAATCTCACTTTGCCTGTGGAAATTCTGTGTTCCAGGAGGGTTTTTCCAATGGCCAGGCCTGCAGGGCCTGGGGCCTTTGGGCTGGGGGAGGTTTGGGGGATTCCTCCATCAGGGTTCGGGCTGAGGAGCAGAGATGGGGTGCAGATGTGAAGGTGAGGGCAGGAACTCCTGGATGTGGAACCAGACACTCCGGGGCTTCCCAGGGTCCAGCATCTCATCGCACCCTGCCCCAGAAGGAGAGCTCAGGGATGGGATGGGAGGAGGGCTCTGGGATGGGCTGAGGTGAGTTTAATTCTGTCTGGATTGACCAAAAGCTGACATTCTTGGGTAAATCTGGCCACACAAAGGCTCAGGGCTGGGTCTGCCAAGCTAAAATCCAGCAAGAAGCCATCCCAAATCCTGCTCCAGCAGCGCAGGGCTGTGATTTGCTGACAGTGCCAGGTCGGGCTTGGGAAGTGACAGTGACATTCCAGGGGGACAGCTCAGCAGGCTGGGACTCGCTGTGGGAGGCTCATCCCAGCTCTCCATGCGCCACTCCTGGTCCCATGCCTTGGAACTGATCCTGAGAGGTCACAGCAGGAACAGGCACCCCTGAGACGGAGCTCAGGGATCACCCCCAGAGAGGAGGAATCAGCTCCTGACCCCAGATCCCACAGGACCCACTGGAACTGTCCCAGTCAGGCCCTTCCCAGGCAGCTCCTCCCTTCCCAGGCACTCAGCACCATCCTGATCCATGGGCATTGATCCCAAATCCTTTTCCCAAGCTCAAGGGCATCTTTTGGCAACCTTGGAACAGCTTCCCAGCGGAGCTGTGGCTGTCCCTGGATCCCTGGCAGTGCCCAAGGCCAGGCTGGATGGGGCTGGGAGCAGCCTGGGACAGTGGGAGGTGTCCCTGCCCATGGCAGGGGTGGCACTGGGTGGGCTGTAAACCACTCCACGATTCCATGATTTTCTCATGTCCCATTATCCACTACACAGAATCCTGGAATATCCGGAGCTGGAAGGACCCCCAGGATCACCCAGTCCCACCCCTGGCCCTGTACAGACCCCCCAACAACCCACCCTGGGCATCCCTGGCAGCGCTGTCCAAACACTCCTGGAGCTCTGGCAGCCTCAGGGCTGGGACCATTCCCTGGGGAGCCTGGGCAGTGCCCAGCACCCTCTGGGGGAACAACCTTCCCCTGATCTCCATCCCAAATTCCCCTGGCACAGCTCCAGCCGTTCCCTTCCCCTCTCCTTCCTCACAAGGACAAGGATCTCACCTCAGTGTAGGGAATTTCCTCATGGTTGTGAAATGTTGGACACAATCCCTGTGAGAGCTGTAGGGAAAACTCCGGAGGAAAGTGATGAGCCAGAGAGAAACTCCCTGACACAGTTTTGGGTATTAGAAAGCAGAAACTCCTTAGGACATCAACAGGAATTCCTGATCTCAACAAGAACTGTTGGGGTCCTCTCCCTCTAACAAACACCCAAGGCCTGAGAAGCAGCCCTGGAAAAAAAGCAGAACCAAGGCAGCAAATCCTCTCTCCCTCAGCTGTGTCTGTGCCCAGCCAGGACAGGCAGGACTGCTGAAATCAGACTGAAATCCCAACAAACTCCACCACAGCTCCTGCGGGGTGAGGAGTGGAAGGGATGGACGGAGACCCAAAGCTAACCTCCTATTCCCTGCATCCAGAGCATTCACATGGCCGCTTCCAGGAAATTCTCTTGGTTTTCCTTAGCTCTGCACAGGAGCCCTGCCCAGGTTTGTGTTTAACAGCAGGAGCAGGATGCCAGCGGAGCTCCCAGGATTCCAGCAGGATTCCAGCAGGATTCCAGCAGGATTCCAGAGGCACTCCAGGCTGTGGTGGCTGTGCTGCTCCCCCAGCTCCCGGCAGGGCTGTTCTCCCACTGCCCACGGGGGGTTTCCTGGGGGTTTTCCAGGCAGTGCAGGATCCAATGTCTGCACACTGTAATTACTTTTAGTTGTTGCCTTCTCCTTTGTTGTAATTCGCTCGCTAATTATCGTCACCCAATTTTAACTCAGTTGTTCCCATTAATCTTAAATTAATTACCAGGGAGTCCAGACTCCTTTAACACCAGGGTTGTTTTGCTTTTAATCACAGGTTTCGTGGCTCGGTGCTGCTGGCTCAGAAACAGCCATGGGAAGTCTCTGGAGATGGGCTGGAGGGACAGGACACAGGGAATGGATCCCTCTGCCAGAGGGCAGGGATGGATGGGAGATTGGGAAGGAATTCCTGGCTGGGAGGGTGGGGAGGGGCTGAGGTGGAATTCCCAGAGCAGCTGTGGCTGCCCCTGGACCCCTGGCAGTGTCCCAGGCCAGGCTGGAGCGCCCTGGGATGGTGGGAGGTGTCCCTGCCCATGGATGGCACTGGGTGATCCTTAAGGTCCCTTCCAACCCGGCACATCCCATGGTTCTGGGATGGTGTTGGAAGAGCAGCTGGCCCTGAGGTGACAGTGGGAGAAAACCCCACCCTTCAATGGATCTGCAGTCTGGGGATGGGAATATTCCCCAAGCCTCCATGAGAAGCTTTTCCATTCCTGGTTGGCTGTTCTTGCCAATATTCCTGAAGAAGGGATTTCTGGGATCCCTGCTTGCCAGAGCTCCGAAGGTTTCAGGCTGGGTTGTTGCCGCTTTTGTGTCTCATCTTTGGCTGAGTCTTCCCTCAGGAGAGGATTTCACCAGACTGGTGTCAACCCCAGGCTTTTCCCCAAAGATCCAAATCTCAGCTCCTTCCCTGAGCCAGGGCCCTTTCCTGGAGGAAAGGTGGCTCCCATGCCCCTGTCCCCGGCTGGACACTGGTGGCCTTTGGGGCAGGACAGGGACTGGCCCCCCAGAGTCCCCACGCTCCAGGCCAAGCCCCAGGGAATTCAGGAAGCCCAGTGACCTCCCCACCCCAAATTCCACGCCCCAGAGGAAATGGCCACACTTTTAGGAGGAAGTTTTGGCCTTGTCCAAGCGTCAGGCAAAAACCTGGAAGGCTCTGGTTGCCCTGAGTCCAACCAGGACCTTACAGCCACCACAAAATCCTTCCAGAGTAATTTCACCTGATTTTTTCCAAAGCCGTCTGTGAATTGGATGAAATATGGATTTTTCCAGAGCTCCAGCCCTGCTTTGGTCCCCTCCCAGGTGTTTCAGCGTGTTTGGAATGAAGGGCGGTGAGGATTTCATGGAAAATGCTGCTGGAATCTACCACATCCTGCAAAACCTCTGCTCCAGGGAATGCACACCTCCCTTTGGAACATCTGTGCCAGAGAACTGGTGCAAATCCTGCCCTCTGCTCTCAGGGCTGGTGTTTTGTACCTGGGCTCTTCCAAATGCCAATAAAAGCCACTGCTGGAGCTGGGGTCCCACATTTCCCACGGGATGGAGGCTCCAAGCTGGGAATGGGAGAGTCCTGAGTCCTGGGTGTGCAGGGACAGACACAAAACAGCTCCCACAGCCAGGGAAGGACTGAGGTACCAAAGAAACAGTGAGGCAGCTCTGGCTGCTAATAAATATAAAATTAAAAAAATAAAAATATAATATAAAATATGAAATATAAAACCATGGAGTGCCCAAGGCTTAAATAATATTGATTTATTTATAGACTAAGCAGGAACACAAAAGGATTGATGGAAAGATGAAGCTTTGGCAGAGGGATAAATGAGATTTTTCCAAAGTCACCCTGAATTTTGGCTGGGTTTTTTTCCCCTGACTTTGGGTTTTTGCCGCTCTCCCATGGCCATTGCTCAGGGTGAGCTCGGGATCAGGAGTGCCCCTGGAATTCCTCTTATCCCAAAGCTGGGTTTGTGTCTGCTGGAAGGAAACCCCTTTGTCTGGGAGGGGACATCCCTGTCCCCACAGGCTGGGAGCCACAGGAGCGGCAGGATTGTGCCTGGAGGAGCTCAGGATCTGAGCCTTGGGAGCACACTGGGACTCTGAGCTCCTCCCTCGCAGTCCTGTTCCAGGGAGAGGTTTGATTGTGGAGACACCTCAGGAACAAATCCTGAGGGAATTGTGTTTCCTCCAGTGTTTTCCTGAGAGTTATAAATCCCTCAGGAGTGACACCCCTGGATCACCTGAAGGAGTTTTGTCCTTTTCCCTGTAACCCTCCCTGCGCCCCTTGGAGCGCTGGCTGTGCCAAGGACTCCTCAACCTTCCCCTGGAAGCTGGGATGGGATGTGGGCAAACAGGGCACAAAGCTCAGCTTTAAACCCCTCGTCTGTACTGCTGAGGGGTGGCCTTGTCCCAGGAAACGCTACAGGAACAGGGATATTCAGCTTTCCTCAGCAGATCCAGCTGGGACCCACCCTGCTCTGCCTTTGGAGAACACCCCCAGCACCAGCCAGGGGCCGTCAGGAACGGGCTGGGGCCGGGCCTGGAGGGTGCTGGGGATGGAGCCCGTGTGCCCAGTCGCTGTGGGGCCCCTGGGGGTCCCTGCCGGGCCTGGTCTGTTTCATCCCTGCTCTGGTGGTCTGGGTGAGGTGAGTCCACCATCAGTAAACGTGCAGGTGACACTGAGCTGGGCGTGAGTGGGTCTGCTGGAGGGCTGGAGGGCTCTGCACAGGACCTGCACAGGCTCCATCCGGGGGCCAGACCCAAGGGCTGGATCCAGCAAGGAGAGGTTTAACAAGGCCAAGGGCCGGGTCCTGCACTTTGGCCACAACAGCCCCTGCAGGGCTGCAGGCTGGGGACAGCAGCCGGGCAGAAAGGGACCGGGACACCGATGGACAGCAGCCGGGCAGAAAGGGACCGGGACACCGATGGACAGCAGCCGGGCAGAAAGGGACCGGGACAGTGACGGACAGCAGCCGGGCAGAAAGGGACCGGGACAGTGATGGACAGCAGCCGGGCAGAAAGGGACCGGGACAGTGATGGACAGCAGCCGGGCAGAAAGGGACCGGGACACCGATGGACAGCAGCCAGGCAGAAAGGGACCGGGACACCGACGGACAGCAGCTGGACATGAGCCCTTTTCCATGAGCAGAGAGGGAAAGAACAAGGGGGTAAGGCCCGGTGACTGCCGGGCAGGTGGACAGGAGGAGGGAGAGAGAGAGAGATGAGAGGAATATGTGCTCCTAGAAAGAGAAAAGATCTCTGCTCCTAGAGATGAAAACCCCTTGCTCATCTTTAAAATGGTGCCTCATGAGCCCACCTGCAGCTGTGGGAGGCTGTGTGATATGGGAGGGACTTCACAAATGCCGATTCCCAGGCAGTGGCTTTTGTGAGAATTAAAAGCCACAAGAGAACTGTTCTTGTGGGGAAGTTCCATGGCGGACCAAAAGTGACTTCTCTCTCTAAAAGAACTGATGACAGACTATTTTAGAGGTGATAAACTGACTGAGAGTTCCAAGTTTGTCTCTATACGTTGTCTGTGAGAAAGAAAAGAAGCTGTTGGGGGAGAGGAGAAGCGTTTTGGAAGTTTTATTCTGATCCTTAATTAACTTTTTTTTCTCTCTTGTAGTTCTGTTAATAAACCTGTCTTTATACCCTTTTTAAGTTTTGAGCTTGCTTTGCTTCTCTCCTAATTCTATCTCACAGAAGAAAAAGAGTAAATAATTCTATTGGGCACTCAAAGCACTACGCTAATTTTGAGAAACAGAAATAGGCGAACTTGACACCACGATAGGCTGGGCCATGGAGATTTCAGGGCCACGGAGGTTTCAGGATCACAGGTTTGGAGCTTTCAGGTCCCTCCCAGCCTCACCCATCCCAGGATCCTGAGCCTTCTCCTGCCGCTGGGTTGGGGTTGATTTTCCCGATCTCAAGGATGGTTTTGGAGCTTCCCTTGCTGAGGACTAGCTCAGGTTTTTACCATCCCAGTCCCCTCACTCCCAGCCCTGTCCCAGCCCTCTCTCCTCATCCCTCCTGTTCCCTGGGTGGCTTCAGCAGCCCCTGGAGCTCTGTGCCCATCCCTGGGTCATGCCCTGGCTGTGACTTCGGCTCAGGCAGAGGCTCTGGCTACAATTCCCAAGCCAGAAATAATAATTCCCCCTCCACTCTGAGCCAATTAGGGAGCAGGGCTGGCAGAGCCTGGCTGTCCTCATTCCCTGGAATGGGGCCTTCCACAGCTTCTGGCTGTGATGGGAATCTTCCCGCCTGGGAGCCTGGACTAAAAATAACCCTCAGAAATAAATCCAGGATGCAGAGGTGGCCCAGACAGATGTGTAAATCCAGGATTTAACCCCCTCAGTGCATTCAGATCTCCAAGAAGGAACAAGCTGGGAGAAGGTTCCTCCTCTTCTCGGTCATGCAGGGAACAGGATGGCTTTGGTTTATTGTGTGTCTGTCAGGTCCTTCAAGAGGATTCCATCTCAGGGGACTGATCCCAGACTGGTTTGCAGGAGAAAGGCTGGAGGCTCTGCTAGGAGAACGCAGGGAAATGCCTTTGTGGGCTCTTGATTCCCAGTTTGCCTCTGAGATAATCCTTGGAGGAGCTCTCCAGGAGGAAGGGAGGAGGTCTGAGGCCAAGAGAAGGGACAAAGGACTCCCCAGGAAGGGGTGGTGACACCTGGATGGTCACAGCAGTCACTGTCTGTAGCTCTTGGGTGCAGGAACTCAGCATGGTCTGAGTTAAACACGGATTCACTTCCACCCAAGCGTTCCTGAGGCTGAAATTCCAGCTGCAGCACAGAGGGCACAGGAATCACCTTTTCCTCCTCCTGCCCTCCTGCCTTTGAGGCATCTGAGCTGCCTGGGTCCCTGCCAGGGCTATTCTCACCCTCTGGGACACACAGACTTTCCAAAATGTGCCCAGTGAGCAGCTGGCAATTCCCCAGGGAGCCGAATCCTCTGGCATGGTCTGGGCAGTGCCAAGGACCATCTCCAGCCCTGCTGGGACAATTTTGTCCCCCGGATTTGCTTTGCTGGACCTCCAGGGCAGTCGGTGCCCCTGCCAGCCCGTGGGCTCTGTTTGGTGGCTTCTCTGTGTCCCAGCAGTGGCACTGCCCTTTCTGCCACGGCTCCAGGAGCAAGGAAGCATTTGGAGGTTCTCCCATGGGATTGTCCCAGTCTGGGTATCCTGAGCTTCCCCTGGGAGCTCCCCTGGGGCAGCACCATCTGCTAAAATCCAACGGTTTGGGGTTCTCTGTCCCAAATCCCTGCCCTGCCCTACCCAGGACCTTCAGGGGCTGGAGGCCAGGCCGGGTCTGAAATATTCCCTGGACATCCAGGATGGAATCCCAGGGCCCAGTGAGGGCTCCTGACTGCCCAAGGAGCAGCCAGACCTCCCTGGAATGACCCAGGAGAAGGGAATCTCCTCCAGGCTCACAGGAAGAATTCCTGCTTTCCCTCCAATCTCTCTCTGATCCATAAAGAAAATGCAATTGCCGAAGCACTCCTGGGAGCAGAGCAGAGCGTGACACAGCCCAGGAAGGGAGAGGAGGAGGAGGAGGGAAGGAATTGCTCTGGACGGCCTTTGCTGCCAACACTGAGAACGAAAGGAGCTGCAAAGATCAGAGCCGGAGACACAAACAAATGAATAATAAATGGAGATTCTGAGGTGGAGGGAGAACATGCCCAGGCCACGGACACAGGGAGGAGGGGACAGGGGGCCAGAGTCCTGCAGAAATGGCTTTTCCCTGTAAAAGCAGCATGGGAGGCTGCTGCTGCTGCTCCCCTGCATCCACAACCCCAAAGAAAACGTCTCCTGCAATAAAAATCAACCCCAGGGCTCTGAGTGCTTCTGGGTGTCCTGGGAGGCAGAGCAGGAGCGTTTCCCATGCCAGGATGGGGAGGAGCAGGCAAGGAAATTCCTGCAGAAATTCCTCACATCAAATGGATTTGCTGTGTCTGGACACAGATCCACTTTGGAATTCCATTCTCCAGCTCTTCTGACCAAGGAGTTTGAACACCCCCAAAACTGTTCCACTGCCTTTTCACAGCAGGCAGACTCTCCATGGCTCATCCTGGAGCATGTCCAGCCTGGAATCAGGGGTGGAATTGGTCGGAGGAGGAGCCAATTTGTTGAGCCTGAGATTTTTAATTTCTCCAGAATCCCAAAATGGGTTGGGTTGGAAGGACCTTAAAGATGATCCAGCGCCACCCCTGCCATGGCAGGGACACCTCCCACTGTCCCAGGCTGCTCCAAGCCCTGTCCAACCTGGCCTTGGACATTGCCAGCGATCCAGAGGCAGCCACAGCTGCTCTGGGAATTCTATTTCAGGGCCTCTCCACCCTCCCAGGGAGAAATTCCTTCCCAATATCCCATCCAAGCCTTCCCTCCTTCAGCTCAAGGCCATTTGCCATATTAAAGCCCTGCAAAAATGTGGGAATCTTTGGGGAAATTCCCACCCAGGACAGACAAAGCTCCAGGGACAGGGGCTGGACACAGCCCTGGAATAAAGGTGGGGAATAAAGTCATTGGTGGAAAAAAAAATCAGGGAGGTTTTGGCTCCTGGTAACTGGGGTTCAGGCGGAGCAAGGCCTGGCGTTGGCAGGGAAGGGATCAGCTTCCGTTTCCTGCTGGAAGCCCAGGATGAGCTGCTGGTGCTCCCCTGCTCCTCTGATGGCTGGAGTCAAACTTTTTAAGCTCAAATTGAGAAAAAGAGGGAAAAGGAATATTTACTTGGGAATTTCTGTCTATTATCCTTCACTCCCTGAGGGCTGCACTTTATCACTGCAGCCCCAATCCTCCCTGGGCTCCCTTTATCCCTTCCCTCAGCCCTGAGAGGGAAGGGAGTGCAGCAGGGGGGAATTTGTTCTCCAGGGATCCCCCCAGGTGCACACCCAGCTCCCTCAGCCCTAATCCGTGATTTATCCATCAATAAATGCACAGCACTTACGGGAAGGGTGTAGCTCAGGGCCTTGGCAGAAAATGGAATTTCTGGAGGCTGCTGAGGGACAGCTGAACCCCCCTCATGCTCCAGGGCCCTGAGCCTATTCCATCTGGGAAGAGGGGGCTGAGGAATCCCATCAGGAAAGGCTGTTCCTTGTGGGAGACGTTGCCTGTCCCAGCATCAGGCAGGAGTTACACCAGCAGCTCCTTCAGGGAGAGCTGAGCTCCTGGAAACAATGGAATGGCCTCCAAAGGGGCAGGAATGGGAGTTTTCAGGGTGTATTTGGACACCGACATTGTCCTGAGACAGAGAAGCTTTGGATCAGTTAGGTGGGAAGAGACCTGGAAGGTCAAGCCCAGCACGAGGCTCTGAATGCCCCATGGAGACCTTCAGACACCACGGACCTCTCCAGAGCCAGGGAAATGCCTGGAGAACGCTGCTGGATCCCAAAGGAGGGAAACACGGAGTCACACTCGGAGATGTCTCCATCCCACACCTCTCTCCCAAGGGACAGGAGTCCTGGCTGGTTCCTCCTACCAAGGGGTGACGGTCGGGAATTCCGGGTTGGCTCAGCAGGGCAGAACCCCAGGTCCCCGAGTTTCCAGGGAGCAGGGGCAGGCTGGGTGTCCCCACATGGAACAGTGGGAAAGGGAGGAGGGCAAGAGCGGGAAAAGGGTCCTTGGAAAGCAGGAATGAGGTTGGTTTTGAAGAGCAGGAGTGAAGCTGCCGTTTGTAAAGGGCAAAGCATCTCCAGGGAAAACTGGAGCTCACCCTTTGCTGGGGAGTTTGGGAGGAGCAGGGAACGGGAAGGTTGTTTAATGAGGAGGTGAGGAGTGCTCAGTTAGGGATAATCCCCCCAGCCCCAAACATCTGCAAACCATCCAGGTGTGGTGGGGCCAAACACCAGATCCCTGCATGGGCTTCAGGGGCCTTCTGGGGCCCTTCCAGCTCAGCCTCATCTGGGATTCTGGGATCATCCCACTGAGAACACCAGAAATCAGCTCCCCCTGCCCTGGGCAGCGGCCAAACATTACAGAACCACCCTTAGGTGGGAATAAATATGAGCAAACCTCCTGTTCCTTTCCATTTCTGAGCCTTGAAGAAGCTTTGAGGTCACCTCTGCACAATGATGAGGGTCAGGAACTCAGGACAGAAGAAAAGGGGGAAGCAGGAGGTCCTCTCCCAGCACAGCTCCAGCAGGCAGGGATGGATAGCACGGACAGAATTCCAGAGATGGAACAGCAGGAGTGTTTGGGGATACCTCCTTTGCTCCTTCTCTGCTCCTTGCAGCTCCTAGTCCTGGAGCTGTTCTGAGCTGACTCAGCTTTCCTGCAATTCCTGCAGCAGCAGCAGAAGCTGCTCCCCTGGCTGCACAATCCCTGCGGCGCTGGGACACCTCCTGGGCAGGGGGAGCAGAGATCCCAGCCCCGCCCCTGCTCCTGCGGCCCCACAGCCCGGAGGGTCCCCAGGGGGTCTCTGGGGTTTTCCAGCGTATCCCAGAGATATCCCACAGGTGTCTTCAGGTGTCCCAGAGGTTTCCCAAGGCTATCCAGAGGTATCCCAGGGGTCTCCCGAGGAGAAGGGTCCTGCCCTTCCCACTCTGCCCCCTCCTCTGCAGCTCCATGTAATGGGATCCCATCCCACTCCTGCTGCTGGCTCCGGCAGCTTTGGGACTCCAGGAATGAATCCTAAACCCCGCTCCCAGGATTCCAGGAATGAATTCTGCCTGCCCCCACCCCCAGCTCTGGCCGTGTGGGCTGCACGCGGCCCGTCCAGCCCTGGGCTGACCTTTCCATCCCGGCTGCTTTCCCTGCAGAGCCAGGAGCGGGCAGGTCCCGGCCGCCCCACAGGAGTGAGCTGAGATTGTGACATTTGGGGAGGGGACAGAAGGATTTCAATCCTCTCAGAGCTCCGAGGGGGCCATGGAAAAACCGGGACAGGGAATTCCAGCTCCTGCTGGCCCCGCTGCAGCTGCAGGGAATGGGAGAGTGGGACACAGACTGTCCCAAGGGGTGGCCTCGGGCTGAGGGGAAAGGATTCACCAGTCCAGTCTGAAAACTTTGGGGCCTTGGGCAGACCCTGCAGACAGTGGGGACGGGCAGGGAGGTGGGATGGGTGTGGGATGGATGTGAGAGGGATGTGGGATGGATATTGGGAAAGGTTGTTCCCCCAGAGGGTGCTGGGCACTGCCCAGGCTCCCCAGGGAATGGTCCCAGCCCGAGGCTGCCAGAGCTCCAGGAGCATTTGGACAGCGCTGCCAGGGATGCCCAGGGTGGGATTGTTGGGGGGTCTGTGCAGGGCTGGGGGTTGGGATGGATGATCCCTGGGGGTCTGTTCCAGCTCAGGATATTCCAGGATTCTCTGAACCAGGGGATGGTGACTTCCAGTTGAGGCTGCAGTTTGTATCTCTCCCTAGATTCCCACCTGGAGCAGCATTCCCGTCTCCTGGCAGGGTTCAGCCAGGCACGTTGTTTATCCCATCCTCTGGGCGGGCACAGCCCAGGTAGAACTCTGGAAATAATTCATTTTTTTTTGCCTCACTGACATTTTCAAACAAACAAGCAAACAAAAAATTGTTTCAGGTCAACTTGAAATTCAAATCCTTGAATTTTTTTTTTCTCAATCAGAAAGTGCAACCGCCCCACTTTGGGTTAAAGGGAGCATTTTATTTGTCCCACCATGAAATATCCCATTTTCATGCCAAGTGTTTTCTATAATCACACTGTAACTGCAGCTTGAGGCATTCTCTACCCAAAGAGTGATTTATTTGTTACATTTTTTTCCTGATGTTTTGTTTGCGTGTGCAAAGCTGGAATTCACGCAGGGAGAATTTGCTGCTGTTAAATCTCTAATTTATTTTATTTTATTTTTTTTTTTTTGAGACCAAAAGAATTGAGACAATGAGATTTGGTAAAGTATTTCACTCGGGTGAAGCTCTGCAAGGAACTTTTCTCTGCTGTTCCCAGATCCCCTTCACCCCTCCCTCCCTCCCTCCCGGGGCTGTGGTGCAGAGCCTGCCCCACCTGCGGGCACAGCAGGTGAGCCCCGCCCCGGGCAGGGTGCCAGGCCCGGGTTATTTGTGGAGAAAGCAGGACAAAGTCATGGGAAACCTTCTCCTGCTGCAGGAAAGGCCTGAGAGAGCAATACTGAGATTTTGTGCCGCTTCAGCGTCACCAAAGGACTCCTGAAGGAGCTGGATTGGGAGATTTCCTCCAACAGTGCTGTAAACGTGGGATAATTCTGATCTCTGTGACCTCTGTAACTTAAGTGTTGGCGGAGAAAGGGTTTTGTGGACATCGTCCTGATCTTCCCACTCATTCCCGACGTTTATGGGATGCGTTTTGTAGACCTTGTGCTGATTCTCCACTCGTTCCCTAAGTTTCTGACGCCCAGGTCAACCGGGCTGCTGCTGTTGGAGGCTTTACAAAGATCCCCTGGTGGATTTAATCCCAAACCCGGGAACCCTGAGGACGGCGCGTTCCTAAGGAGTGACATTCCCACATTCCCACATTCCACACCAGCCCTGGGTCCCCAGCGCTCCATGTGTCCCTTCCCGCGGGGACGAACAGCGGGGATCAGAGGGGAGAGAGCAATTCAGAGGATGAAATTGAGCCGGACCTTCTCCCTGTGGCATTCCAGAGGAGGCCGGGATGGGAGATCCCAGCAAAGCTTTGGAGACGTCTCATCCAACGCTCTTGAGCCGCGGAGTCACCCCCCTCCCCCAAACCCCTTTGATTCCCGGGCGGCAGCAGCCCCGCTAATTGCGCTGATTAATGAGTCTCTCACACGGCCCTAATTGCACGAGGAGAAGCCGAGAGTTCATTTTTACTTCCTGAGCTGCTTCCAAATGAGGCGGGCGCTGAGCAGCCCGGGCGGGGGTCATTTGCATGCGGTAATTAACGGCGCTTCACTCACGAGCGGCTCTTTCACTTTCCCCACCAGAGCCTTTGGTTCTGCTCCAGCGGCTCCGATCCTGCGCATCCCCCCGGGGCTCAGCTGGGACGGGGAAAAGGCTCTGAGCTGCCCGGGACTCCCTGGAGCTGGAGCACGGCTCCGATCCCCGGGATCGCTCCCTGCCGAGGGGGGGAGACCCTGCCCCGTCCCTGGGGCTGCCCCTGGATCCCTGCAAGTGTCCAAGGCCAGGCTGGACACTGGGGCTTGGAGCCGCCTGGGACACTGGGAGGTGTCCCAAGGGTGGCCCAATCATTCCACGATCCTTAAAAGACACGTTTGGATGAACGATCACCGTTCCAAGTGCTCAGAGAACTCTTAATTAGGTTTTCCAGCCCAGCCGAATGAAGTTTCCTCTCCGCTGACTGAGCAGAGCCAGTGAGGAGGAAAAGGGAAAAGCTGCTCAGGAACTCCAAGGTGAGCGAACGTTTCAGGGATCCGTTCCTGCCCAAACACTGGGAAAAGTTTCTTTTTTCCCTCAGGAGTTGTGTTTCCCTTTGGATTTGGATGCTGGGACTGCTCCTGCCTCTTCCCCACAGGGTTGGAAGGGAGGGGTTGTTCTGCGGCTGGGGTCAAACTGCTCACCCCTTGCCGGGATTTTGGCACCAGGGATCCAAATCCAGCGCTGCAAGCGCCTTTTGTGGCTTCTGCCTCTCTCTGTGTCCCGAAAGGGGATTCCTCCTCCTCCTCCCTAGCACGGATTACAAAGGATCAAACCTCTCCTTTATCCTTGCCAGACAGAGCTTGGCACTGACATCCCAGGGGAGGCGTTTTTGGCTTTGTAAAGCTCGAGACAAAACTCCGACACCTTTGAATTTCAGCTGAGATTCTGTGTTTTGTTTGCTTTGTGGGAAGAACTCTCCGGATCAAATCCATCTCCATTCAGGAAGGACTTTACGGCTCTGAAGAATAACAAATGTATCCTGCCGAGAGCATTTAGACCCCAAAGCCCAGAGCCATCACTCACAGCTCTCTGGGACCGCCTGGTTCCAAACCAGCTTTTCCCAGCACCTTGGGGAAACTGAGTCCTCGATTCCCGGGGGGGAGGGATTGATATTCCAGAGGAAAAGCAGCAATCGGGGGACACCAGTGGGATCCCACACTGCTCACACTTCAGCCCTCAGCACTTTTTGGAATGAATTCTGCCCATTTGCAGCATTCCAGGTTTGGCTGTTCCGCCCCAAATCCAGGAAATGACATTTTTTTGCAGCAGTTTTCATGGTAAAGCCCCGGGTTTTCCTGGGTTTAGTGCCAGGTTTTCCCTTTCAAGCCTGCACAGCCTTTGCTGCAGTTGAAGGCAAGCAGCTCCAGCTGAGAGAACACAACACGGAATTCTGCAGGAAAGACAGGGAATGTCTGAGGTGCTGCCCCTCACACACGTAACAGCCCTTGGAAATGGAATCCAGGAACGAGCACAAAATCTGAGGGAAAATTCAGACTTTTCTACATTACAGAGCCTTGGATGGTTCCTGGGAAACTGGGAGACTGGGAGGTGTCCCTGCCCATGGCAGGGGTGGCACTGGCTCATCTTTAAGGCCCATCCAACCCAAACCATTCCATGATTCCAGGGTTTCGTGCTCAGGACCAGCCCCAGCACTCATAGCCCCTCTGGGAATGGGCTCTTACAGAGCTCAGGACAAGGAATTCAGCACAAAGCTTTAGGGACAAGTTCTCCCTGCGTGTGGACAATGGTGACACATTTTTACTAAGCACATCAAGGAGGAAAACGCTTTCATCCCCGTCAGAACTGAGATAATTTTGCAATCAGCTGTATCCAGTGGTCTGTCCAGTATCCAATGGTTTGGTCAGTATCTAGTGCTCTGTCCCCCTGAACCTGGGAAGAATTGGAGCTCTGTGATTTGAACCTGGTTTAGTCTCAGCTTTGCAGGTGCCTGATGGCCCCAGAGCAGCTCGGGATCAGCCCCTGGGGTCGCTCAGAGCTACAATCGTGGCTGAAATCCCATAAGAAGTTGTTCAGGGCTGGGAATTGGCAAAATTCCCATTTTGTGCCTGCTCCCAGCTAAGCTGCTGCAGGAGGAGGATCCTTTCTCAGCTTCAGCAGCAGCTATGAACTCACATGGGTGGCTCCAGCACAATTAAGCTCAGTTTTAATAACCATAGGTATTTTTCCAGCAGTTGGAGCCTGGTCATGGATCAAGATCCTGCGGTAAATGTTAATGAGAAAGTGCAGGGGAAAGCCAGGGAAGATAATCCTGTAATTAATCCCTGCTCCAATCAAGCCGTAACTCCGAGCTCAGGGATCAAACACTGCCTGAAACGGCTCTGGGGGTTTGGGGTTCTTTCCTTTCCACTGGATTTCTGAGTGCTCAGATCAGAGGTGACAGCCCAGGGTGATCCCTCTAATCCATGGATTGAGCATTCCCTGAGTTCAGTGATCCTGGCCCCTGGGGCAGCTCCGCGTGGGATCCTCCAGGATGTTCCCCACCTGACCTTGCTCCTCCTGAGACTCCAGGCATGTTCTGAGCCTGGTAATTCCCAAAGCTTCTTCCCGCTGCTCTGGGCAGCCCAGGCTTCTCTCCAGCTCCGTCCTGAGCTGCTCCCTGCAGGAGAAGCCTTGCTGGGAATCCAAGCTGCAAAATCCCAGGATACATCCATGGCTGAACCAGGATCTCTGGGTAAATCAGCACAACCTGAGGCCAGGCTGGGGCCAACCTGGGACTGTGGGAGCTGTCCTGGGTGGCCTTTGAGGTCCCTTCCACCCAAACCAGTCTGGGAAGAGCCTGGGATCCAGGTGCAGCTGTCCCTGGAACAGCCTGAGTCAGCCAAAGTACATTTATCTTGGGTGCCAGACTGTAGGAACACCCGTGGACGGCGGGGAGAGGGTTCTCCTGAGACCTGAGAGGCTCTTGGAGCACGTGGGTTTATTGCAAGGGTCGAGGGTCAAAGCGCCTTGCCTTCAGCCACCAGCCTTGGCTGAAGGGGAGCCCCAAAGAGAGAGGGACAGAGAGAGAGCAAGAGGGAGCGAGAGAGCGAGGGCAAGAGGGTGAGGCCCTTGTGACCGTAATACATTAGATCTCCTTTTGTGCTGAATATTTTAATTTACAGTGACCAACCGGCGCGAGATACAAATCCTACAGAATTTACACACAGCCGATGCGAATGCTGCATTACCGCATCACTCTGCATTCTAAACTCTAAAGGCCAATTCCTAATCGACCTTTTCCCTGACACCTTGGGGGGCTACTCCCTTGGGTCCCTTGGCGTCCCTTTGTTTGCTGTTACTAAACCCATCTCCAGCTCATCACCGTCTTCCTGCCTGCCCTGCACAGGCTTTGTATTTTTAGAATCTCTTGCCAAGCTTTTCCTGTCTCGTCCTTCCCAACAATCCTGAAGTCCAGTTCTGGGAGCAGTTAAACCCTGGCCCAGGCCCAGCCTGAAGCCCAGCTCTGTCAGGATGGAATGCAGGCATTCCCATTTCCCTTCCAGAAAACTCTTTACTAACAGAGAATTGGTACTTGACGAAATCATCCTTTCCTCCAGAAGTGGGAAATGGGAAGCTTTGGCAGTTTGGAGACTTCTTCCCAGAAAGCTTCGTTTCCAGCCATCCAAAAACTCAGCCCAGTTTCTATAAAACAAGAATTGCTGACAGAAAACATTCTTTTCTCCAGTAAATAAAGGATCTGCTAAATGTGGAGTAGGTTTTCCTGACAATTCCCTGGATTGGACAGGCTGGCACGTCCCTGCATCCCGGGAAATGGGAAGCAAACCCACTGAGCCAAGAAACAGTGAAATCCTGAGAATTGCAGCGGGGGCTCTGCAGCCTCTGGCCAGCTAGAAAGGCTGCAAACAATGTCCCTGTTTGTCTCCACTCACCCACTCCCACCTGGAGCTTGCCCTCCTCCTGCCCTGGCTCCATCTGTCCCTGGGCTCCCCAGCAAAGCCCCTCTGGCCTCCTTCCCAGCTCTGCCTTTCCAACATCCCAACCAGGATTCCTCTGAAAAATGACCCTTCCCCCGGCTCTAGGTGGAATTTGTGTCACTGGGACTGGGATTGCTGGGGATGTTCCTTCCCTGAACCTCTGATTTCCTCCTTGCTGCTTTGGAAAACATCAGGAAGGGATTGGGATGCAGGAAGAGCTGGATTTGTTTGTTTGTTTTTCCGTGTGAGGGTTGATTTGGGGCTCAGTCCATGCCCAGCCTAAAGAACTGCTCCAGGCACCCTGCAAGGTTCAGGATTTAAAGGGAGTAGGGTTAGGTGGGATATTGGGAAGGAGTTCCTGCCTTCGAGGGTGGTGAGGGGCTGGGATGGAATTCCCAGAGAAGCTGTGGCTGCCCCTGGAAGTGTCCAAGGCCAGGTTGGACACTGGGGCTTGGAGCAGCCTGGGATGGTGGAAGGTGTCCCTGCCCATGGCAGGGGGTGGCACTGGATTTTTAAGGCCCTTTCCAACCCAAGCTATTCCATGATTCCCTAATTTTACAGTTTATGTTGCTGCTGATGTCCTTTTTTGAAGGCTGGAAAAGGTCCATCTAAAGGCTCTGCGGGATCCTGAGGGCCCTGGGACTGTCCTGACCCCCAAAGCCTGAGGAAAACTGCTGGAAACTCAGCCCTGAATTCCCTTCCACCTCCTCACGCCTGGCAAAAATTTCCAGGAATAAAAGGCAGCCTGGAATGGTTGTAATTTCCAGCAGGGATTAGTGATGTTCCCCACCTGACCTTGCTCCTCCTGAGACTCCAGGCATGTTCTGAGCCTGGTAATTCCCAAAGCCTCTTCCCACTGCCTGGGCAGGCAGGGGAGAGGAAAAGGAATCAAGTTCCTGCCAGAGAAAAGTGATTTCTTCATATTCCCTCACTCTTTACCCTGACAGCAGCTTCAGCTTGCAAAATAAAAAATGGGTATGGAAACACCTTTAATGCATTGTTTGAATGTAGCTCTTCTGCTAAAAACCTGGAGATCAAATCCTGAGGGAGGCAGGAAGGATCTGGGGATGGAGCTCAGGGGTCCCTGCTGGGTTTAAACAGCCAGGGCTGGCAGAGCTTCATCCAAAAAAAAAAAAATAAAAAAGATGAAGACACTTCTCCAGCTGCCTGAACTTGCAGCCATTGTGGGAAAATGAACATTTTGAGGTTGGTGCTGTGGTTACCAAGCCTGGAATCCAGAGTGGGACTCCAAATCCACACCCAGGGATCGAACCGTGGCATTCCCAGCACAAAGCCCAGCCCCAGAGTGCGTTCCTGCTTGGAGACTTCCTCTCCAAACCACGTGCAGGACTTGAAGATATCATTTAACAAACCAAGCTTACTCAAAATCAAAAGCTGTGCATTTGGTAAATCAGCATTTCCTGACGGAGAAGGAGTTGTCTGAATCACCCAGGCCAGGGCAGCAATCTCCAGGACCACACTCCTGGCCTTGGAATTGGCTCCTCAGCACCTCAAGCAATGGAATTGCAGTTTCCTGGGAGGAATCAATTTTGGGAAGCTCACTGGCAGCAATCTTCCCTGGTCTTGGTGTCACTCCTGTCCCAGATGATCGCATTATCCCTGGGTGGATCCCGGGACCAGCTCCCCGTCACACCGCACACACTTTTCACACCCACTGACAAATCCCTGGTGGAATTTGGTCCTTCCTGGATGTGGCCCTGGAGGCCCAGGCTCCATTTCTCTGGGGTTGCTTCAGTGACTCAAACACTCCCTGTGGTTTTCAGAGTTGGAAGGTGGAGCCTCCCTGATCCTGCAAACAGCATTTCCAAGACACACCCTGGAGGTTAATTCCAAGGATTTTGCTGTCCTGGCTGGATGTCATTGGAAGTTAGAGCAGGCAGTGCTTTAGTTTGGTTTGGCTTGGTCTGGTTTATTTTAGTTTGGTTTGGTTTGGCTTGGCTTGGCTTGGCTTGGCTTGGCTTGGTTTGGTTTGGTTTGGTTTGGTTTGGTTTGGTTTGGTTTGGTTTGGTTTGGTTTGGTTTGGTTTGGTTTGGTTTGGTTTGGCTTGGCTCGTTTTGGTTTGGTTTGGTTTTACACAGAGGTGAAGTCACCTTCCCCCATCCCTGCATCCCTGCTTCTGCAACCATCTTTAAAATCTCCTGTCTTCCCAAAATAAACAGCTGGAGCTGTCACTCTGCCTGCTGTCATTTGGAAATAATGGAAAGTAGAATTCCATGCAAAGATATTCCCAGTTAAAGCACAGAGTCAGTAATTACTACAGCTCCAGGTTTTTTAGGGCTGCAAATCTGTCCCAGCTCGGAGCTGTTACCACTGGAACCCTGAGCAGTGCTGGGAAGGCCCTGAGGGATCCCAGTCTGTTGTGCACATTCCAAGATATTTTTGTAGGAGCAGATTGTGGGTTTGTTTATTTGGAGCTCTTTCTCCCTGCATATGTTTGACTATTTTGGGTTGAGGAGGAATTGCAGCCTTGAGACTTTGGCTGCTGCATCCCGGTTACCTGAACTGAGTGTGAGCTCCAGAGCCTTGGAATTGTTCAGGATGGAAAAGAGCTCAGGATCACTGAGTTCAACATTCCCCAGCCCTGCCAAAGCCACGCTGACCCCAAGTGCCACATCCACAGGGCGTTAAATCCCTGCAGGGATGGAGACTCCACCCCTGCCCTGGGCAGCCTTTCCAGGAGGAAATTTTCCCTAATCTCCAATCCAAACCTCCCCTGGCTCAGGCTGAGGCCGCTCCCTCTCCTCCTGTCCCTGTTCCCTGGGAGCAGAGCCCGACCCCCCCGGCTGTCCCCTCCTGGCAGGGAGTTGTGCAGAGCCACCAGGTCCCCCCTGAGCCTCCTTTTCTCCAGCCCCTTTCCAGCTCCCTCAGCCCCTCCTGGGGCTCCAGCCCTTTCCAGGAGCATGAGGAAACAGGAGTTGATCTGATTTTGCGGGAGAGGGGCAACATCACAGCTTTGGAGGAACAGGAGCTGGCAGGGACCTTCAGCATCCCCAGCTCAGATTTCTTCATTCAGTCATGGGAACAACAGAGATTTATCCTGGGAAGTTCCTCAGCCACAAACACCTCTGGGTGTTTTATAACAAACCTAAAACCTTTGGGGAAAGAGCAAATCCAGAGGTATAAAATCTCACCAGAGAAAAGAGATAAGAGTTCAGAGAATCCTGGAATGCTTTGGGTGGGAAGGACCTTAAAGCCCATCCATTCCCAAACCTGTGCCAAGGGACACCTCCCACTGTCCCAGGCTGCTCCCAGCCCCAGTGTCCAACCTGGCCTTGGACACTTCCAGGGATCCAGGGGCAGCCACAGCTGCTCTGGGCACCCTGTGCCAGGGCCTGCCCACCCTCCCAGGGAACAATTCCTGCCCAATCTCCATCCAGCCCTGCCCTCTGGCAGTGGGAAGCCATTCCCTGTGTCCTGTCCCTCCATCCCTTGTCCCCAGTCCCTCTCCCACTCTCCTGGAGCCCCTTTGGGCCCTGCCAGGGGCTCTGAGCTCTCCCTGGAGCTTTTCCAGCTGAACACCCCCGGCTGTGCCAGCCTTGTCTTTTATTGCATTTGAAGGAAGTCACTCACTAATGAATGAGGTGCTAATTAGAAGGTTTTTCCCAGCCAGTTCAGGAATTAATTAATGGCAGGAACGTTTCCTGTCCTTGGGGGTGACTCTTGTTCCACAGGATCCCAGCAAGGAAAGGTTCCTGCGGCTGGAGCAATCCTGTGCGCGAACGCGCCCATGGTGAGCCCCAGGGGACACCATCAGGGACTGGGAAAGCCTTGGGAACCTCCTCCTCAGGTGCAGCAAGGGGCAGTGGTGGGGCAGGTCAGCATGGGAAGGTTTGGAAAACCTGGGTTTGTTAGGGAACGACTTGGGCATTGGTGACCTTGGCTCTGGACACGCATCCTCCTGGCAGGAATTGCTCCAGAGGCAGCTGCTCCTCTCCAGAGTCATTTGGGACACCCAGGAATCTCTCACACAGCAGGAGGAGCCTCATCCTGACCTGCCTGACTGGGATCAGAGGGAATTCCGTGGAAGGAAACGGAACAGCTCTGGTACCAAAGGTGGTCAGTCCCCAGGGACTCCCTGGAACAGACATTCCCAATAAACCAAGGAATTGTTTTATAGAAGGATAGAAGACAACAAAATAAAGGAAGGAAACAAATGTAAAAATAAACCCAGGATGTTCCTTGTCTCCAGAATTTTACCAAAGAAATCCTGACGAAATCCTAATGAAATCAGTGGCTGGGGATGGACCCAACCCCAGATTCCCTCTGTTCACAGTGTCCCCTGGAATGAGGGATGTTGGAAAAGCCTTTGCTCCCACAGCACTTGAAGAGGCTCCTCTGGAAGTGCGGAAGGGATTTGCAGCAAACAGAACCTGCCCAGCACAGGACAAGGATCATTCCCAGCCCATCCCAAATGTCTGGGAATGCTCCAGGAATGTGCCTAATTAGCCCTGCAAAAAGGAGATTTCTTTTACTGAGGATTCATTTCTCCTCTCCTGCTCCTTTGCACAAGGCTGGGGAGACTCTTTCATGCCAGGGCTGCTCCAGCCCCGGGAAGCTGTGGCTGCCTGGGAAAATGCCAGAACAGCTTCCCTGGAAAAGGCTTCAGAGAGATTCCTGGGGCTAAGAATGGCGTTCCACGAGTTATTCCCGAAGGTTTCAGGTGGAGCTGTCACTGAGGTGCACAGAGAGGAATTATTAAATCAACTTTTCTTTTCTTAATCTGCATTTGGGACTAATCCTGATTCCCCATCCTGCAGTGTCAGCCCCTCTTCTTTTCCTCAGCTCCGGGGGAGGGATCAAACCCCTCCCAGGAGCTTTCCAGCTTCCAAAACTGCGGATTTTTAGCTGCAGAAATTTCCCTTTCTCATGTTTTAATCTCACATCCAGGAGGAGTTTAAAGAGTCTGTTCGAGGGAATTTTCTTTGGATGAAGAATTTTTGTTTTTCCCAGGGAACTGTTATTTTGAAAGGGAAATGTCCACAAAGAGGTTCCTGCTTTTGTCCATTTCAGTTAATTTTTAGGACAAATTTTTCCATCACAGATGTAAATTCACAGCCAGAGAGCAGCTTCCCTCTGGTCTTAAACGCATGTGGAAAAATGGTCATGGAGTCATGGAATGGTCGGGGTTGGAAGGGACCTTAAAGCCCATCCAGTGCCACCCCTGCCATGGCAGGGACACCTCCCACTGTCCCAGGCTGCTCCCAGCCCCAGTGTCCAGCCTGGCCTTGGACACTTCCAGGGATCCAGGGGCAGCCACAGCTGCTCTGGGCACCCCGTGCCAGGGCCTGCCCACCCTCCCCGGGAACAATTCCTGCCCAGTCTCCATCCAGCCCTGCCCTCTGGCAGTGGGAAGCCATTCCCTGTGTCCTGTCTCTCCATCCCTTGTCCCCAGTCCCTCTCCAGCTCTCCTGGAGCCCCTTTAGGCCCTGGAAGGGGCTTTGAGCTCTCCCTGGAGCTTCTCCTCTCCAGGTGAGCACCCCCAGCTCTCCCAGCCTGGCTCCAGAGGGGCTCCAGCCCTTGGAACATCTCTGTGGCCTCCTCTGGACTCATCCTAACAGCTCCACGTCCTTCTGGATCATGGGAAATGTCACCTCAAGGACTTGCAGTGATGTTCTCTCATGACAGTGACCCCATTCCTGACTTCTTCCCCCAACAAAACCAACTCAAGTAAGGAATCAAAGCCCTGCCTGGCAGCTCAGTGTGCCCAGGGAATGGGATCTGTCCCCGGGGCTCCTCTGGGACACAGATTCCTGCTCCAGGAACACGCAGGACTGAAGCAGGAATGTGTGAACAGCTCCTCACATGCCGCCTTGGAAGGGAAGGGATTTGCTGCTCAGGAAGGATTAATTTTATGAGTCATCCAAAGCTCAATTGAGATGCAGGGAGAAGGATTTTGGAGAGAACATTGCAGGGAAGGAGATTAGAAATGAGGGAATCTATCCCAAACTCCCCTAAAGGTAGGGAGCACATCCTTAATTCTTATTTAATGGCCCCATTCCTGGTGTCAATGGCTGAGTTAGGGATTAACTGGAGGCCTTGTCCATCTGCACATGGAAAAGAGGCTGGAAAAGCTCCACAGGGAAGTCACAGGGACAGAAATAAACAATGGCTGCTTTCCTTGCACCTGCAGCAGTCGGAGAAAACACAAATCCTGGCCTACTTTCTGGGCAACTCGGCAGGTAACCAGTCCCTCCCTCTGGCAAACAATCCGTTCAGGCTGCTGGGAGAGAGGAAAACATCCTGCCGTGGAAGTGCTGCTTTCTCCAGAGCCTGGAAAGGCTTAGCCATCCAGAAAAACCCCCAACGTGTCACAGGGGCCAGGATCCCAATAAATGCTGCCAATACTGAACTCCGATGCCCTTGGAAGTGTGAAATTCCCTGACAAACAGGGCTCAGGGTCTCTGGGATGATCTCCAGAGCCACTGGACTGACGTTTTGCCAGGGCAGCTCCTGGGGAGGACATTCCATCCCCTTGACCCGGGTTTGGCTCTCCCTGGGCCTGCCTGGACCAAGCCAAAAGGGGATCGGAGGCCCCAGGCAGGAGGAGAGGCACAAAGGGAGGGATTGACCCATGGGAAATGAATTCCTCACACTGGATCTTTGGTTTTCCATGGATTTAGTCCTTCCTGAGGGTGTTCTCACCATGTCCTGATTGAGGCTGTTCCCACAAAGCTGGAATTGGCCTTGGTGAACAATCCCAGCCTCATCCCAGGAGCTGAGATTCCCAAAGGGTGCCCGAGCTCATCCCGACCCCACCCCGAGTGGATTTGTACAAAATCCCCGTTAAGGCAAACCCAAACCCAACAGAAGCACCCAGCTCTGCCATTTCCTCCCACCCTCATTAAGCCAAATCATTTATTATGTGTAATCACCACAGACAAGCAGGAACCTCTGAATCCCAACAACCCTCAAGCCTGCCAGAAATCCAAAAGCTGAAAATCCTACGCAAGAATTAAATGTGTGTTCCCCTCCGCGGGTCTGGCTTTGTTTTCACTGGGACAGATTCACTAAAAGCTCCCTAAGTTGAGCACAACGTTTTTAATAAACATTTTTAATGACCATTTCCAATAACCATTTCCAGTAAACATTTCCAATAACCATTTCCTCTCCCCAGTGCAGGGCAGAGCTGGGGCCTTGGATGAGCCAGAAATGCTGGAAGTGCTCACAGATCCCACTCCTCAGGTGAGCCCTGAGCAGCTCAGCTCAGCCTGAAACACCGATGGAAAAATGAGCCAGGGGAAGAGCTGGAAACTGCAGGGATATCCCCCAAATCCACTCCATCCCACTGAATCCCCCAGATTTAATGCCACTGAATCAATTCCAGTTGTGGTTGTGTCTTTGAGGGCTCAGTGCTGGCTCTGTGACCTGTCCCAGGTGTTTGTGTGAGGCTCTGGTTTGTCCTGCTGGGAAATATTTGTGTTGTATCCTGATTTTTACAGCCCCTGAAGGTTTGAAGTGCATCATTCCCTGCTCCCAGGGCGGCTCCCTCACCATCATGGACTTGGGCAGGTGGGACCTGGGCTCAGGAACCCCCTGGAAGGAATTCCCACAGTCCCAGGGGCCTCCTGGTCATTCCCACTGACTTCTAACCCCTCTTTAACTTCAAGATGTGGGGGAGAAAAAAAATTCACAATCTCCTGCTGTTTTATTTATTTGGGAATACAAAATGCCCCCATGCCACTCACCAGAATTGTTTCATTCCGGGGAAATGCAGCTCTTCATTCAGCCTGAAATGACTTTTGATTTTTCTTTCCCAGCCAGAAGAGGCAGTGAACCAAAAAATTGGTTCTTCCTGCCCTCTCCTTGTTCCCCTTCTCCCGAGGCAGAGGATCCTGCTCTAATTCCAGCCGAGGAAACACAGCCCTGGGCTCTTCCTCACGCCCGGACCTCACCCCGAGAGCACTTCCATCAATCCCTGCTGCGAGATCCAGCCTCCCTGCAGTGGGGCCTCTGCCCGGTGGTTCCTTTCCCTGGGGTGGGGCAGAGGAGGAGCTCCAGGACCTGCCCTGGGCCTTCCTTCCCTTTGGCACTGCGGGAATGGCTGGAGGCCGAGCCCTGTCCGGAGACCTCTGCTCATCTCCAAAGGCAAAACTCCGGGAGGTGAGGGCTGGGATAGAGCCTGGAACTGGGGATAGGGCAGAGCCCTGGGAATCAGGAATGGGACAGAGCTCGGGAATCAGGAATGGGACAGAGCTCTGGGAATCAGGAACGGGACAGAGCCCTGGGAATCAGGAATGGGACAGAGCTCAGGAATCGGGAACGGGACAGAGCCCTGGGAATCAGGAATGGGATAGAGCCCTGGGAATCAGGAACGGGACAGAGCCCTGGGAATCAGGAATGGGACAGAGCTCTGGGAATCAGGAACGGGACAGAGCCCTGGGAATCAGGAATGGGACAGAGCTCTGGGAATCAGGAATGGGACAGAGCCCTGGGAATCAGGAATGGGACAGAGCTCTGGGAATCAGGAACGGGACAGAGCTCAGGAATCAGGAATGGGACAGAGCCCTGGGAATCAGGAATGGGACAGAGCTCTGGGAATCAGGAATGGAACAGAGCCCTGGGAATCAGGAATGGGATAGAGCCCTGGGAATCAGGAATGGGACAGAGCCCTGGGAATCAGGAATGGGACAGAGCCCTGGGAATCAGGAACGGGACAGAGCCCTGGGAATCAGGAATGGGACAGAGCTCAGGAATCAGGAACAGGACAGAGCCCTGGGAATCAGGAATGGGACAGAGCTCTGGGAATCAGGAACGGGACAGAGCCCTGGAAATCAGGAATGGGACAGAGCTCTGGGAATCAGGAATGGGACAGAGCCCTGGGAATCAGGAATGGGACAGAGCTCGGGAATCAGGAATGGGACAGAGCCCTGGGAATCAGGAATGGGACAGAGCTCAGGAATCAGGAACGGGACAGAGCCCTGGGAATCAGGAACGGGACAGAGCTCAGGAATCAGGAACGGGACAGAGCTCAGGAATCAGGAACAGGACAGAGCCCTGGGAATCAGGAATGGGACAGAGCTCTGGGAATCAGGAACGGGACAGAGCCCTGGGAATCAGGAACGGGACAGAGCCCTGGGAATCAGGAACAGGACAGAGCCCTGGGAATCAGGAACGGGACAGAGCTCAGGAATCAGGAACGGGACAGAGCTCAGGAATCAGGAACAGGACAGAGCCCTGGGAATCAGGAACGGGACAGAGCTCTGGGAATCAGGAATGGGACAGAGCCCTGGGAATCAGGAATGGGACAGAGCTCTGGGAATCAGGAATGGGACAGAGCCCTGGGAATCAGGAATGGGACAGAGCTCGGGAATCAGGAATGGGACAGAGCCCTGGGAATCAGGAATGGGACAGAGCTCAGGAATCAGGAACGGGACAGAGCCCTGGGAATCAGGAATGGGACAGAGCCCTGGGAATCAGGAATGGAACAGAGCCCTGGGAATCAGGAACGGGACAGAGCCCTGGGAATCAGGAACAGGACAGAGCCCTGGGAATCAGGAACGGGACAGAGCTCAGGAATCAGGAACGGGACAGAGCTCAGGAATCAGGAACAGGACAGAGCCCTGGGAATCAGGAACGGGACAGAGCCCTGGGAATCAGGAATGGGACAGAGCTCTGGGAATCAGGAATGGGACAGAGCCCTGGGAATCAGGAATGGGACAGAGCTCGGGAATCAGGAATGGGACAGAGCCCTGGGAATCAGGAATGGGACAGAGCTCAGGAATCAGGAACGGGACAGAGCCCTGGGAATCAGGAATGGGACAGAGCCCTGGGAATCAGGAATGGAACAGAGCCCTGGGAATCAGGAACGGGACAGAGCTCAGGAATCAGGAACGGGACAGAGCTCTGGGAATCAGGAACGGGACAGAGCCCTGGGAATCAGGAACGGGACAGAGCTCAGGAATCAGGAACGGGACAGAGCTCAGGAATCAGGAACAGGACAGAGCCCTGGGAATCAGGAATGGGACAGAGCTCTGGGAATCAGGAACGGGACAGAGCCCTGGGAATCAGGCTGGGCAAATTTGCTTTCCAGGAGGCTGGGCCTGAGCAAATTTACCTTGGAGTCCATTAAAACTGAGTGGGGAATTTGGGTTTGAAGGCTTCAGTAACTTCAGAGCTTTTGGAGAGAAGGATTGTGGAATCTGCCGGGGGAGAGCTCCTGACCCACTGGAGCTGGCAGGGGGGAAGGTGGGAAAGGATTTTATCCTGGTGCTGGGTTTGGAGAGCTGGACCTGCAACTTTGGGTCTGACGGGAGCAGGGTTTTTCTGGGAAAACTCAAAAAAAAATCCAAAAAAAAAATGATGGAAATATGCCTGTCTCCCCTGTCCACACAACCCCCCGGGCACTGTGCACATTCACAGAATCCAGGGATCCCTGAGGTTGGAAAATCCCTCCAGGGTCATCAGCCTGTGCCTCATCCCCACCTTGTCCCCAGCCCAGGGCTCCGAGTGCCACCTCCAGGAATTCCTTGGACACCTCCAGGGATGGGCACTCCAAACCTCCCTGGGCAGCCCCTGCCAAGGCCTGAGCACCCTTTCCATGGGGAAATTCCTGCTGCTGTCCACCCTGAGCCTCCCCTGGCCCAGCCTGAGGCCGTTCCCTCTCCTCCTGTTCCCTGGGAGCAGAGCCCGACCCCCCGGCTCCACATTCCCGTCAGGAATTCAGCCCCTCCCTCAAGCTCAGACCTGATCAAGGCTCAGCTGGTGCCATCACACCGGTGCTGAAAATCTGCATTTTGGCCATTCTGCCACGGCCCCATGAAGGGATTTTCACAATATCCAACCCAAACCTCCCCCGGTGCAACTGAAGGCCATTTCCTCTAACCCTAAACGTCCAGGCTCCTGCCAGGTCACTTCTTTGCCAGGGAAGGAATTGGTGTCCTTGAATTTGGTCTCATCCCATCTCCAGCCTCTCCCAGAGCTGTTCCTGCCCCCCAGGCTGCCCAACTCCCACCCAGGAATTCACGGCATGTCAGGTTTTGGAGCCTCCCCTGTGGGATCACTCAGGGCCAAAACCCCACAAGGTAAGTTCAATTTTAGCCTGTGGAAACCAAAAATGTCTCAGTGGGTGAGAGACAAAGGAAAAAACGAGAGAGAAAAACCAAAGGTCGGTGTTCCCTGCAAAAATCCTTCAGGTGACACCAGCAGTGGCTCTGAAGAGACACCCAGGGGGCTACAGGGAGCAGGGAAAGATGCCTGTGCAAAGAGGGGTCACCTGGAATAAATCATGGGTTTCCACCTTTCCCTGGTCACCTGGAATAAATCATGGGTTTCCACCTTTCCTTGGTGATGGAGTTGCAGGTGCCCACAGGCTCTGGGGGCCCTGCTCTGCTCCCAGCCCCCACAGGGGTTTGGGGGGTTCTGGGGGCTCCCGGGGCTGGAATAAATCACAGATCCCCTATTCCCTGCTGGCTCTGCCCTAAAGACCCTCGTCATCCTTCCCACAGCACAAGGAAAGGGCTAACGCCGATGGCTGTGTAGCTGGGGGGGGTTGGAGGAATGATAAATATCCCTCAGGTCCCAGATCAGTGTGGAGCTGGTGACCCTGGGATGGAACTCCGGGGCTTTGGGCAGCACAGAGAGTTCCAGAGGGAGCCGGACATCCCACGGTGCTCCCCTGGCCCTGGGGCTGGGCAGGGCAGCTTCCTCTCCTCTCCTCTCCTCTCCTCTCTCCTCTCCTCTCCTCTCCTCTCCTCTCCTCTCCTCTCCTCTCCTCTCCTCTCCTCTCCTCTCCTCTCCTCTCCTCTCCTCTCCTCTCCTCTCCTCTCCTCTCCTCTCCTCTCCTCTCCTCTCCTCTCCTCTCCTCTCCTCTCCTCTCCTCTCCTCTCCTCTCCTCTCCTCTCCTCTCCTCTCCTCTCCTCTCCTCTCCTCTCCTCTCCTCTCCTCTCCTCTCTCTCTCCTCTCCTCTCCTCTCACCCAGGGCTCTCCCTGCACACAGACTCCCTGGAAAAGCAGCTGGCATAGGGAACATGCGGGCTGAGTAAGTCCTTGCTCGGACTCCCCAAGTCTGGTTTAGTGCCAAATCTCCGGGTGAAGGATAAATCCTCCCCAGGCCTGGCCCAGCCAAGCCCGGGCTGAACCCTGGCAGCTGCCGGGCCTGAGAGCAGCCCCGACCCCCTCAGGTGCTTCCCTGCAGCCTGGCTGCTTTTATTGCCTCTTGCAGCCCGTTATTTGTACCAGGGAGGCTTTTGCCGGGGACCTGGCAGCGGTTGAAGCCCAGTCTTTTGCTACTCCTGCAACTCCAGTGATTTCTTTGGAGCTGGCTCCAAGCAGGAGCAGGAGAAGCTGCTCCTCTTCCCAACAAAGCCGAGCCCAGAGCCGTCATGACGCAAAACCGAGGGGCCAGGAGGGATTTAGGTGGGTAAAAAAGGACAGGCTTGGAAGAAGACTCAGGATATTGGGAAAGAGCTTCTTGCCCTGGCAGCAGGAACCTCTGGAATGCTGGGGGGCCAGGAGATGGGGTGAGGCTGGGGGTTCAGGGGCTCCAGGGGCTGATCCTGCCTTGCAGAGGAGGAGGAGGAGGAGGAGGGCATGTGGCACCTGAGTGACAGCACCAAGGTGGCTCTGGGGCACCCAGAGTGGGCAGGAATTCATATCCCAGTGGGAATGAGATGGGTTTGGGTCCTGCAGCTGCAAAATGAGATTATTATGTCCCCAGATCAGCTCAGAACTTCGGGGAAATGTTTCTCCCTTTTCTCTCCAAGCCTCCAAACACAAAGAAATCCCAGGATGCAGCTGAAAATAAATTTCTCTGCACTTGAGATAATCAGGTTTGCAGTGCAGGGCTCTGCGAGGGGTGGATTTTGGAACCTGGATTTGGGGATTTTCTGGACCTGCAGAGCCTGTGGAAGGTTTGCAGTGAAACCCCTGCTGAGGCACAGCAGGTTTTAGGAGCATTTTCCAGGAAAGGAGCGGGCAGCTGCCCCAGGGCCGTGCCCCAGGGTGCAGAGGGAATGGAAAGCAGGAGGCAGAGGCTGGAGAAGGGATTTGCTTCCCTCCCGGTACCCAAGCACAATGGGGCACAGCCCCTTCAGCTGCACCAGAGATGAAAGGAGTGACATTTGCACCCCCCTGCTTCTGTCTGGGACTCCTTTTGTGCCTTTGCATCCTTTGGAGGGGAACATTTCCCTTCCCAACCTTCCAACCCTGACTTTCAAAGCCACTCCAGCTCCACAAGGCTTTGAAAATCCAGCTCAAAGCCTCCAGTCAGGGGCTGCTGGAGGCAAGAGAGGAAAAGGTGGAGAAAACCAGGGGGTGGGAAAAGGCCCCTCGTGTTTGCTGCACTCTCCTGAGCAAAGCTGGGGCCGTGCCTCGGAGCAGGAGCGGGGAGGAAGGGCAGGGGAAGGTTCTGGGTCTGCTGGGGCTGGCAGGGTGCCCCAGCCCGGCTCAGATCCGGGCCAGGATCTGATCCAGCTGGAGCTCGTTCCCTGCGGCCTCGGATGGATGGCCGGGAGTGAAACCCCTGCTCCTGCAGGGAGTTTCCAGCAGAGCCTTTCTCTCCTGGCACGAGGAGTTGTGGCATTTGTGCCGGGGCTGCCAGGGGCAGGAATCCCTGGGCAGCAGCTGGATCCTCCCTTTCCCAGCTCCAGTGATTTTCCATCCCACTGCAGCCAAGGCCCCCGGCTCCCCCTGCCAAGGGGACTCAGGGAAGGGGAACAAATCCCGCTCTGTGCTCTCACCCAGGAGCCAGAGCTGCTCCACCTGGAACAGAAAGAATCCTCGGAGCCTGGTTTTACATCCTGAGATGCTAAAGGGCTTCACCTCCTCCTGTCCTGCTGCTGCCGGGGCTTCCTGGGGCAGGAATGCTGCGGGAGAAGCTCCAGTGACATCAAACGATCTGTCCTGGGCTGGAAATCCAGCTGGGATCCCAGGGCAGCTTTTTCTTCAGGATCTGCCCAAAAAAGGGCTGGGAATGCTGGGGATGTTCATGTGGAGAGGAGAAGGATCCAAGAGAGAGCTCAGAGCCCCTGGCAGGGCCTAAAGGGGCTCCAGGGGAGCTGGAGAGGGACTGGGGACAAGGGATGGAGGGACAGGACACAGGGAATGGCTTCCCACTGCCAGAGGGCAGGGCTGGATGGGAGATTGGGAAGGAATTGTTCCCTGGGAGGGTGGGCAGGCCCTGGCACAGGGTGCCCAGAGCAGCTGTGGCTGCCCCTGGATCCCTGGAAGTGCCCAAGGCCAGGTTGGACACTGGGGCTTGGAGCAGCCTGGGACAGTGGGAGGTGTCCCTGCCCATGGCACAGGGGTGGCACTGGGTGGGTTTTAAGATCCTTTGCAACCCATTCCATAAATCCCTAACTCCATGATTTAAAACCTCCTGCAGGGGATTTAAACCCAACTTCCAGTCAACACCCAGCGAGCTGGAGATGCCTGAGCCCAGCAGAACAATCCAGGGGCTGCATCCCCAGGGCCTGGAGCCTCTGTGGGCTCCGTTTGGCAGCAGAAATTCCAGTGAGGATGAACATCAGGAATGTCTGGATGCAGTTAAAGTGTTTTAGCAGGTTTCCCCCAAACGCAGATTTGCCCAAGGCTGACAGAATTTCCTTTCTTGTCAGACACAGGGATACCCAGGAACCCCCAGGGAGAGGAGCCTCCAGCCCAGGACTGCAGCCAGGACTCTCCGGGGCTCACCCCAGGGAATCTCCAGGGTAATTCTGGTTTTTCCAGGCCTGCTGATTGCCTTTCTGTCTTATAGTGAAACAAACAATGTGGTTTTGCTTTTCTTTTTTCCTATGAAAAAAAAGAGAATTTCTGCATCTCTGTCTAATCTCCCACCTTTTCTGCAGCACAGCCCATCCCGGGAACATCTCAAGCAGAAATTCGTGGCCAGCAGAGCCATGGGAGCACCAGCCCAGGGCTCATCCCCATTCCCTCTCCTCTCCTGGCTGGGAGTCGCTCAGACACATTTTTGTTGTGATTTCTTTAATCTCGCTTTCAGCCAAAGCAGATGAGAACCCTTCCCCAGAGGCTGTGGCAGGGCTGCAGATGGGAACTGCAGCCTGGGAGCTCCCAGGAGCTCCTGCAGCCCCCAGCAGTGGTTCCCATCTGCAGCAGGGAGCGAGCTCAGGTTTTGGGCTAATGCCTGCACTGGGCACTTGTGTTTGATGGCCACAATCTCCTCCTGGTTTGTTTTTTTGTTTATGGTTTCCAGCTCCAGGACCCAGGGGCTGTTTGTTGTTTGTTTGTGCCAGGGGGGTGTTTGGGGTGGGTTTTTTACACTCTTCCACTCTGGGATTTGGTGTTTTCCCCAATGAGGTGCCTCTTTTCCATAAAAAGAGCAGTTCCCAGCACTCTGGATTTATTTATTCTGAATCCTTTGAGTCAGTACTCCAATACAGCTGATGCACGAGGTCATCCTTGATATTTTTCACCTTTTCTTGCAGAGGGAGAATGAAACAGCAATCAAATATTTATTTTCGATCCCAGCAGCCTCAGCTTTACCAGGGGCTTTCAGAGCCTTTCCAAATAAACTCACAGATATTTTGTTGGATGTGTTTTTCCCCCTCCTACTTGGAAAAACACAGGCATCTGCAGCCCTTTCACTGGGGCACTTCCCAAGCTGTTGCTGCCTGACTTCTCTGGATATTTTCTCTCTCTGGAAAGTTTGGGAGCAATAAGGGCATTTAAAGCCTCCGTCGCTCCCTGCCCCTCTCCCACCCCTCCTGCTCCATCCCACCTTCCCACAAACCACACAAGAAGTGCCGAGCAGCTCCGGGCCACTAAACCCTGATCCTGTGGCAGTGCTGGGGGGAATTCAGGGGTTTAATCACCATTCCAGCCTGGAATTTGGGGATAATTGATGGGAATCTGCAGCCTGGTGTTGATAGCGTGGAGATAACGCAGTGGCCAGGCAGCAGGAGCCTCTCCCTTCCCCCCGCTCCCCCGGCCAGGCTCTGAAGGATTTAATGATGCTCATAAAAACATCATTTCCCCCAAATCCTGCTGCCCTCCCTCGCCCCAGCACGGTCCTGGTCCAACATCAACCCCCAGGGTGGCTCCGCCCGGGTTGGGATCTCTTGGAGTCAGGAATTGGGGGTGGAGACGTGGGGGGCTCAGTGAAATAAATGCAGAAATGCAGCTGGGAAATGTCGGGGGTCAATCCCAGCTGTATCCCATGGAAACAGGGAATATCCTGAGCTGGAAGAGACCCATCAGGGCATCCTCAGGAATCACGTCCCTGTGTTCCCAGTCCTAATTCTGAGCTCCCTTCAGCCCTTTTTGGCAGGAAAACCAAGCAGGAGGGACAGAGACCCTTTTCCAGAGCCCCTTTGACTACGAACTCCTGCAGAAGCCAGTGCAGGATCATGCCCTGCTCAGTGCAGTTCCTGCTGAATTTCCTGCTGAAATCCAGAGGATGTTTCCCCACCTCTCTCTTGGCTCAAATCCTGGTGCTGAGCAGGAAAGTCTTTGACAGCCTCAGGCTGGAGGAAATGGAGCAGCAGCAGGAGAAGCAGGATCCCAGTGCTGGAGAACTGGAACATGCTGGGAACAGCCCCATTTTCCTCAGATTTTCTTTATTGCCTTTACTGCTCGTTTTGGAAACAATAATAAGGAAAAAATATCAGTTCCAGCCGAGAATTCCCAAGTGCTGGAGTAGGTTTGCTGGGAAGCTGGATGACAACAGCCCTGCAGGGTTCTGTGCCTGATTTCCCCGAGCAGGGAGGGGCTCACGGGGGACTCAAGAGCTGGGATTTGGGAGAGTTTCAATGAACAGGGAGACAAATCCAGCCCCTCCAATCCTTTTTGTCCTCTGCTCAATATCGCCCTTGAATTCCCTGCCATGCACTCAGCCAGGGAAGAGCCGATGATCCAAGATGTAAACATTTTATTCCCTGGCCCCAAAGCCGAGCACAGCTTTAACCCTTGCCCAACAAACCTCAGCAGCTGTCAGGGAACAGCTTTTATGGAGTGCAGGGGCAGGATCGCAGCCCTGCTGGAATCAGTGGGATTTTGTCATTCCAGGGGCATCTGGGGATAAGGGACGAGGGAGGCAGCAAGGCCAGAGAGATAGCAGTTATCAGCCAGGGTCCCTGCTGTCAGCCCCAGACACTCACCCTGCTCTCATGCCCTGCCCAGCTGGGAGATTGCATTTCCCGGCCCTTCTGTCCTCCAAAAGTGGGCAAGGACAGGAGCAGCAGGCTCTGAGGGGGCTGGGAAGGGTTGGCAGGGGCCAGGTCCTGCCTGAGCAGGGCTGCTGGGAGGTGTCGGTGGGAGTCAGCTCGGCCCAAAGCGGGGGGGCTCCCACCCCAAACTCCATCACCCCACAGCAGCTGAGATCACCTGACACAGCTGCACTGGGGGACTCTGAGGTGGCTCTGACCCCTGGGAGGGACAGAAACAAACCTGAGGTTCAGTAGAGAGCATGTGGCCACTTGAATTTGTCACTCCCTTTCCCTCTTGAGCCACCTACGGATGAAGGAGCTGTGGCAGTGATCGTCCAACCAACTACTTGGAAAAGCAGTTTTGGGGCTTGGCCAGAAGCCACCACGTGGAATTTAACCCCGGATAGAAGATGATGCTGTTGCTTCCCCGTTTCCCAGGATTTTGAGGCTTTCAGCCCTCAGCAGCTCCTGTGTGTGCACGTTTGGAATCTTCCCCCTGTGCTGTTCTATTCTCAGAGGCAGCTGAGAGCACAAAGGATGAAAAATGAGCAGCCACAGCACTTAATTCGCTCCCAATCATCATTAATAGAAGGAAGGAGAGAAAAATGCCCTCACACAAATGAAGCCACTGTTTGTTAATCTTTCTGGGCACGCCAGGACAACAGCTGTTGATTATTCTCGGTAAGTGCAGGAGTATTTTCGACCTGAAGGATTTCCTGCTCATTGTGCAGCCTCTGTCTCAAGCACTGAGTCCTCCCCGTGTCCTCTCCAGATTCCTTGAAGGAATTCAGCCCAAGCCAGGACTAATTTGGTTCTGTTTACTTGGCCATTTAGGGGCAAGTTAATGAAGCATGGGGTGGAAAGCAGCTTCTCTCGTGCTGTTGCCACAGCAGCAATTACAGATCTCTTGAAAGGAGCTGAGGGAATTAATTGAAATCTCCTTTCGATACAAAGCCCAAGCAGAGGATCTGTCTGAGCTGGGCTGAGGAGCTCCCTGGTTTTGTGGGAAACCTTTCCTGGTGTTTCACCCTTCCCTCCCACCTGGCTGAGGGAGGATAGGAGCTGGGAAAGCAGCAGGAGCTGGGGCCGGCAGATCCTGGGGAAGGGATGGATGTGCTGCTGCCTGGAGCTGCTGAGCCCTGGCTGGTGGCCGTGGGGCTGAGGAGCAGCTGGGAGACAAACCGTGTCCGAGCCCTGTCCTGGCCTGTCCATGAGGGACAATGGATCAAGGGGGGAAACTTTGCTCCATTGTCCCTGCACCCCCTGGGCTGCCTCTGCCACAGCCCTGACAGGGATTGTCCCCTCTGCCCCACTCAGGTGAGACCCCACCTGCAGAGCACAGCACAGGTGACCTGGGGCTGCTGGAGAGAGCCCAGAGGAGGCTCCAGGGTGATCCCAGGGATGGAGCAGCTCTGCTGGGAGGAAAGGCTGGGACAGCCGGGATTGATCACCCGGAGAGGAGACCGGGGGTGACCTCAGTGTGGCCTTGCAGGGCCTGAGGGAGCCAACAGCAAACATGGAGAGAGACGGCAAGAGCCTGGAGGGACAGGACACAGGGAATGGCTTCAAACTGCCACAGGGCAGGGCTGGATGGGAGATTGGGCAGGAATCGTTCCCGGGAAGGGTGGGGAGGCCCTGGCACAGGGTGCCCAGAGCAGCTGTGGCTGCCCCTGGATCCCTGGCAGTGTCCAAGGCCAGGCTGGACACTGGGGCTTGGAGCTTGGGATAGTGGAAGGTGTCCCTGCCATGGCAGGGAGTGGAACTGGATGAGTTTAAGGTCCTTTCCAACCCAAGCCATTCCATGATTCCCTGAAATCAGTGCAACCTTCCCCCTCTGGGTGCCTTTGGGCTCAGCTGTAGCTGAGGGAGGCCCTGCTGCCTTCCAGGGTTCTGCTCAGCTGCTCTGAGTTCACTGCTCCCACAAGATGCTGTCTTCCATTGGAAGTTGAGCTGAGATTTCACATCAGGGACTTCCAGGTGAACAAACCTTATGGGATCATTTTAATTTGGAAAAAAACCCCAGACATTATGGAAACTCAGTTAACTGGGGATAGAAAGGCATCACCTGCTGAGGTGGAAGAACTGAGGTAGCAAGCCAGGGGCCAGGGCAGGGGCTGGGTTGGGATGTGCTGAGGGAAGAAACCACCTGAAACTCAAGAGGTTCCCTAAAAGCTGCTCTAAATATCAGAATTGTGCAGTACAGGCTTCTCCTGTGCCCATCAAACTTCTGTTGCTGATCTGGCTGCTGGGGCCAGGTTTGAGGAACGGGACACGGGAGCCTCTTCAGCCTGGGGAGATTTTACAGCCAGCGCTGAAAAGTCTTCCAGAGAATCTCCCAAAATGCTGAGTGAGGCAGTGAGAGGATCAAACCGGCTCCTTTTAGACATGAAAAGTGCTTTGCCCCACCTGGAACAATTGCAGAACTCTTTGTAGGGATTGGCACCAGAAAATTCCCCCCTGGAGGAGGCTTTGGAATGGATGAAAAAGCTCCACTGTCAGCCCTAAATGGGAATTTTTGCCTCCCTCAGCAAAGTCCCCCAGAGCAGCTTCCCAGGGTCACTTGGAGCAGGCTGGACATTTGTTCCCAGAAGAACTTCCCACAGCTGCCTGGGGCTCACTGGGATTTCTCTGCTCTGGCTGAGCCTGGCTCAAGAAGGAGGGAAAAGCTTTTCTCTTACAGAGCACCAAGGACCCAGCACAGAAACGGGACTCTTTGGGGTATTTTCAGGTAAATGTCCCCAGCTGTTAACTGGGAGCTGTTTGGTAACAGGCAAGGTGCCTTCTGGGACTGAGCTTCAGTCCAAAGTCCTTGAACTTTGTCTGAGCCACCAGAGCTCCAGAAATGACACTGATAAAACCAGGGAGTTGTGGAATCATTCAGGTTGGAAAAGACCTTTGAGATCATGGGGTCGACATCCCCCAGCACTGTCAGGGCCACCACCGACCACTGTCCTCAAGTGCCACATCCACAGAGCTTTAAATCCCTGCAGGGATGGGGACTCCACCCCTGCCCTGGGCAGCTCGGCCAGGGCTGGACACTCCTTTCCAAAAAGAAATTTTCCCAATATCCAACCTGAGCCTCCCCTGGCCCAGGCTGAGGCCGTTCCCTCTCCTCCTGTCCCTGTTCCCTGGGAGCAGAGCCCGACCCCCCGGCTGTCCCCTCCTGGCAGGGAGTTGTGCAGAGCCACCAGGTCCCCCCTGAGCCTCCTTGTCTCCAGGCTCAGCCCCTTGCCCAGCTCCCTCAGCTCTGCTCCAATCCTTTCCTTCCCTTCCAGGATGATTCCTTTGCTCTTGCAAAGCCTTCTCAATATTTCAGGCCTCTTCAAAAGTCCCCGCTCAGAGTTCTCTCCCTGCAGCTGAGCAGCCCAGCTTTGGAAAGGGAAGAACAGCAGAGATTATGAATCTCCACCAGCTCAAAACACTGAATTAAACCCAACCCCTGCATTAGGCAAAGCAGGAGCCAGGAAGTGCCATCAGGCCCGGTGACTTCATCTGCAGCCCTTTGTCCCTGCTCCCGAAAATACTCATTAATTACATCATCAAGGCTATTTTTGCCCCGTGCTCTCTGACTCACAGCTCAGGATGGAGCTGCCCTGGGCAGGACGAGGCTGCTGCCTGCAGGATTCTCTTGCATTAGGGGGAAAAAAAAGAAAGAAAAAACAAGAAAAGAAACAATAAAGTCATGCTTGAAATAGAGGAGATATTGTTGAGCAGTGGCAGACAATTCTCCCCGGCTTCCTACATTATAAATGTCCTTTCCGTGCCGAATGGATGGGGAAATAATGGCCTGAGTGGTTCACTTTTATCTGGCAGGTTTTGTTTTCAGAGATGGGGAGAAAGGAATTCATTTTTAACCTAAAGAGATAAAGAGAGATTGCAGAGCCGGGATCAAAAGCTGTGGCAAAGCAGATTTGCAGAGCGTGGCCATGGGAATGACCTCCCTCAGTTCCTGCGTCCTCTCCATTTGTCGCTCCCGTGCCTGGGCAGGGAGTTAAACACTGTGGGGATGTGGGGAGTCACCTTGGTGGCCTCGGCTGCGGCTGTCACCTGCACAGGCACTGTGCAGAGCATGGAGGTGAATCCTTGTTTTCAGCATCCCCCCCGTCCCTAAGGACCAAACCTCCCGGGAAAGTTCATAATCCTTTTCTTCTGCTGGAAAATTGAGTGTAAATAAAATTTCCACCTGCTCCATGAAGCCTCTATTGATGTTGATGAATTTCTTGGGGAGTTTAAGACTCCCTAAACCAAATATTCATTTTCCTTTCTGTTGTTCATTTTCATTTGGATACTGAGGGAAAAACTTCTTTGATGGAAACTTGGGGCTTAAGGCAGCTCCAAGTGCAGAACCTGCTCCCTGAATCTTCCCATGTCCCAGGAAAGCATCCCACAACCCCCAGCCTCTCCATATGCCCGGGGTCTGACTCCACTGGCTGCACCTGAATCCCTCCCAGACTACAGCCTGACCCCACGCTCAGCTCATCGCTACTCTACATCCTTGTTTTCCTACAGAAATCCCCATTTTCCCAGCTTCCTCTGGCCATTCAGCTCACACAGGGAGCCTCTGGATCAACCTCAGGTGCCTCCTGAACACCTGAGCAACCAGGAAATGAGATGTTCCTGCTGCTGGAATTTATTCTTTTGGCAGGAATTGATCCCCTCTTTCCTTTCCCTCCCTGTTGTCAACAGAGCTTGAAATTAATTCCCTGCTCTGTCATCCGTCACATTCCCTGTCTGTGTCCCGATGAACACACAGGGGTCAGACCCCTCCTGGTGCCCAGCACAGGGCTCTCCATGCTCCCTGCTCCTCCCAACTCCTGGGAAACAGCTCATCCTACGCCTTGGAGCTTCCAAACCGGCCCAGTTGTGTCTTAGGGGTGACTTCCCCGCCCTCAGGGCCCCTGGGGACAGCCAAGTGCTTCCCTGGGAACAGTGAACTGCTTCCCTGGGGACAAACAGCACCGACCTGGGCTCTCCATGGCCTCAGGGCTCTTCCCATCCAGGCTCTGGACGCTGCCAGAGTTCCCCCACAGCTCCCACCCTGGCCCTTGTGCCCCAGGGACAGGGACAGGGACAGGGACACACCTTGGCTCTGCCCAGGAAAACCCAGCAGCCTCAGGGATTACTGAGAACCCCTCCAGGCAGGATCCTGAGAGGACAAACCACACGCAGAAGAGCCAAGGTTTCAGATCCTTTCCATGCACATTTATCTTGCCTTTAAGAATTGTGCTCCAGCAGAAATTGAAAAGCAACATCCCCAAACTCATCCCATCCCTGAGGAGCCAGAGGTGGCCAGAAAGTGAATTTGTAAGAAATTCCTCTCTTTTTTTCCCTTTTGCTTGTTGATTTTCATCCAAATTGGACTGAAACCAGCAGCATTTTTTAAATTTATCCCTGAGTAAAAACTCCCCCGGCTTTGCAGCTGCTCCCAAGAAACCATTCCCTGAGGATGGGGGTGGGAAAGGCTGTGAGTGGCACTGAAAGGCTCCTGGGGAATCAGGAAATATCCTGATCTGGGAGGGACCCCAAGGATCACCCTGTGCACCCCTGGCCCTGCACAGACCCCCCAACAACCCACCCTGGGCATCCCTGGTTTGGGGTTTGGGATTCGGGCACAGAGTGTCTGTCTGTAGGAACAGAGCACAGAGCTGTCTGGCGGCCTCGGAGCTGGGACCATTCCCTGGGGAGCCTGGGCAGTGCCCAGCACCCTCTGGGGGAACAACCTTCCCCTGCTCTCCATCCCAAATTCCCCTGGCACAGCTCCAGCCGTTCCCTTCCCCTCTCCTTCCTCACAAGGACAAGGATCTCACCTCAGTGTAGGGAATTTCCTCACGGTTGTGAAATGTTGGACACAATCCCTGTGAGAGCTGTAGGGAAAACTCCGGAGAAAAGTGATACTGGAACCAGCCAGAGAGAAACTCCCTGACACAGTTTTGGGCATTAGAAAGGATTCCCTCGGGTGCTGTCCCTGGTCACCAGAGCAGACAGCGCCTGCAGGCTCTGGGAACACACAAAAGGAGGTGGATTCAGTGGATGCTCCAGATCCTGCTTATTTCTGGATGCTGCAGATCCTGAGGCCATTCAGGAAGAGAAGAGGAATGGGGCAGGGGGTCACTGATGATCAGCTCTGGGGGGAATGGACAAATCCCCAGGCAGCACCTCCTGCTCCTGGAGCACCCCAGGAGTGTGGCAGTGCCCTCCTCCTGTGCCAGGCTGGGGGCAGAGGAGGGATTGCTGCTCCAGCAGCTCTTCCTGGTGTCTTCCCAATTAAAGATTTCGGGAGAGATTCCTTAACTGGCCTGGTTTAAGCTGCACTTGCAGCTACAGGGATTTTGCAGCACCTGGAAAGGAAACCTGGGCCCTCTCTGCCTTCTCCAGATTCCCCTTGAGGCTCCCCCCTCCCACCAGTCCTGAATAATTCCCTGATACTCTTTGGTCATTCCCAAACTCGATTTGGACTAGGCAGGACTTTTCCTTCAGGTCACCTGCACCTTGTGGAGTCACCAGACCCAGAACCAGTCCCCTTCTGGAGGAGCCCCGGGAGGCCTCCTCCTTCTCCTCCTCCTCCTCCTCCCCCAAAATCCCTGTGCTACTTAAATCCTGTGGATCCAGCCCCAAAGTGTGTGAGCATCATCAGGGATAAATGGATTTCCTTCAGTGCTTTTGTATTCCCAGGGGGTGCTGGAGGTGAGAAGCTGCTGGCAGGGTGGGTGATGAGCTGAGAAGGAGGAGAGACACGGAACAGGGATCAGGGGGTGATCCCTGGCTGCCAGGAGGGTGGGATGGCCCCAGAACCTCCTCAGGTCACAGGGGGCTTCAATAATCTGTGGTTAACTGGCCCCGTTCCTGAGGCTTCTGAGCTTCTCCTGATCCTCCTGCAGGGCCTGGGAAAGGGCAGAGCTGGGACTGAGCCCAAGGAGGAGCCGAGCTCTGTCCCAGGGACACCTCTGCCACAGGGACCTGGGGCAAAACTCGTGTGAATTCAACAAACCCGACAGAATTCCCGCTCCTGCAGTGCCAGGGAGGGATCTGAGCAGGGATCAATCCAAAGGCTGCACTTGGCTTTGCTTTCAGCTTCTTCATTTCTTTCTCTTAATCTAAAAAAGCTCTGTTTTCTGACCAGCGAGCCCCTGATTCAGGGAATCTCATTTTAAAATCTTAAATACCTGGACTGGGGCAACATTTTTATTGAAACAAATTTTGAGCCAAGCAAGGCTTCAGCTCTGCCTCTTATTGGGGTCACAAGCTGGAATTGTTTGGTGCTGACAAAAACAACAGAAGGAATAAGTCCCTTAAAAATCCTGGTGGCCACAGCCTTCATTTCCAGCCTGTGCCTGATGTATTACACCCCACATCCCAGTCAGGTGGTGCCAAAGGGGAATCCCTGGCACTGAAATGATTAAAGAAAAGGCTAAATGTGGATTAAAGGAGTTCTGAGCCCTTCTCTGTTTCCCCCTTGCCCAAATTCCTGCTCCAAGCCCAGGTTCTGCTGGACACCTTTGGTCCTTGGGGCTTCAGTGCAGCCTCTGTGACATTCCTGGGCACTGTCAGCGCTCCCTGGCATGGAGTTCTGCCATGTGGGGATGGAATTCTGCAGCACACACAGCAGTAACATGAAATTGTATTGATGCATCACTGTAAAACTTAATCTCCCATCCAGAGCCTGGGGCTGCCATAACGGATCGGTGCTGGAGGAGGGAGGCAAACACGGGAGCCCAGCGCTGATTTAATGGCCTGAACACACACAGACATCGGCCCCAGCCGACAGAAATGAGCTCAGGAACACTCAGGCCCTTATATTTCAATTGTTTCTGTGTTCTCCACATAAACACAGCTCAAACACTGGTTTGGAAAAGATGTAAATGCCTCTCAGGGCTGGAGCAGCAGCGAGGCTGAGCGAAGATCTGAAACATCATTTTGGGATTTACAGGTGAGTGATGCTCCCTTCCCTCAGCCAGACTGGCCCCAAAGCCTGAGAAGGAGCAGGGGAACTCAGATCCTGTGGGATCTGGCCGCTGAATCAGGGAAATGAGGCTCAGTTTCCCTCACAGACTCCCTGCATGGATTGGCAGTGGGTGTTTAATCCCTGGCTGAGCTTTCACAGGCTTGGCTGGGCTCTGCTGAACTCCTGGAGGGGATCCTGCTGGATTATCCCACCCATCTGGAACGTTTCTCTGGGTGCTCGGCCCCAGGAATGCCTTTCATGGAATCATGGAATGGTTTGGGTTGGAAGGGACCCTACAGCCCACCCAGTGCCATGGGCAGGGACACCTCCCACTGTCCCAGAGTGCTCCAAGCCCTGTCCAACCTGGCCTTTCCAACCTGAGCAAACTCCTCATCCAGCAGCTCGGAACCCTCAGCCCGGGGCCTTTCCAGGCAGAGTTTGTCCCTTTAATTTGTCCCTTTATTGTGGTTTGGTGCCCCCTTTAAACAACAATCCCTGGGCTCCTGGATTTGGGGCAGGTCTCATCCAGAAAGGTCCATGGAGGGTCTCCAGCAAGGAAGTCTAAAAGGGAATTACTGAATTTAGGAGAGACTGAAACCTCTCTGCTCCTCTCCTCATTTCCTTCATCCCCCCTATCCAAATCACCAACCCTTCCACCCTGGGTGAACATTCCCGAGGGTCTTGCTAGGAGCACTGAGAGGAATTGGAGCTATTGCTATAACCTGTAATGGAACTGCATTTTGGGAAAATAAAAAAAGTCCTTTGCCCAAAATGGGAAACTCTAATGAGGGAAGGGTAACCCTTGGAAGTGGAAATAATCTGTGCTCAAAATGGGGCACTTAAATTCCAGCTTTTGTTGGATTTAGCTCAGGGTTTGTGCTGTTGTTTTAATGGAACACACTGAGGTGTAATTGGAATTTCAGTAATATGGAATGGAATCCATGTTTTAGGGGTATTGTCCTATTTATAGATTACATTTGCTTTTTCAAATCCTCCTGCTTCAGTGTTGGAGAACTGATCTCTGTTTACAGGCAAGGGTTCTGACATTTCCAAAATGAAATTTCCGCTTGGGGAAGGATTTCTGAACTTCTCTGTTCATTCTGATGCAGAAGGAAAATGAATTCCAAAAGGCTGAGGCTCCCAAAGGACAGGAATTGTGTTTTACCTTTCCTTTTGTGCCTCTGCCCTGTTCCCTAGGCCCTGGGGGAGGTGTGGGCAGGGCTTGGAGGAGAACTTTGGGGGGATAACCCAGAGCTGTGGGAGATGTTGACATTGAATTCCATGGATTACTGTGGGAAAGAGCAGCCTGGACACCTCTGGGTGCTCATTCCCACCTTCCAGAGAGGCTCCAGGTATCCATCCCGGCTCTCCCCATCCCTGCCCAGCCAGGCTCGCTCCAGGATTCCAGCGACACTTCGGCCTGGGTGTGCAGAGCACAATGAGGGCAGCACCGACTTTTCCTGCTGGGATCAGGGTGGGATCAGAACCTCGGCTGCTGCCATGGAGCAGGGCTGGGCAAGGCGGGGCAGGGCTGGGCAAGGCGGGGCCGGACCTGCCCAGAGGTCATGTCCTGCTCACACCCGGGCTGGGCTGGAGCTGCCTGGCAGCCTGGGGGAATTTGGGGTTTGGAGGAAGGGAAATCCTGCACCCCAAAAGCAGCAGCAGTGCCATGGCTTTGGGGCTGGGTGTTCACAGGAGCTGCCACCTCATCCCTTGAGGGATCAGGGATTGGGGATGGCTCCCCACAGAGCCCAATCCATGCTCAACCCCAGCCCAAAGGATCCCAGCTCCCTCAGGCCTCCTTTGCTTTGCTGCCTCTTCCAAAGGTACCCCCCTGCCCCCCCATTCCTTTCCCTGCTCTCCTCATCCGGAGCCAGAGCTGTCACCAGTCCCTGGGACATATTAATTCCTCTTCTGGATCTATTTATGTGGAAAAAATAACAGGAATGAGCTGGATGTGGGATGCAGTGGTGGAGGTGGCTGGGCTGTAACTCAGGCTGCTCTGAGATGCTTTACAAGCCCTCTGGAATAGATGGGATATCTGAATTCCAAGTGATTTCCATGGTTGGAATGTCACATCTGTTTGCAGGAATTGCTCTCTGGGTTCCACAAAACCCAGCTCAGGATTTCAGAAGGGAACGCGCTTTGTAAATCACTCCTTTATCCTGATCTACCCCAGGCAAATCTTTGATTCCCTTTTTTCACAAGCACCAAACTGAATTAGTGAACCTGGGAGAAAACACAGAAAACACAATGGAGCAGGGGATGGATGTGCTCTTTGCTGGGAATGGGAATAATGGGAATGGCCCCTGGCATTGAGGAGCTAATGGAGATCCCCGTCCTAGAAGGGAGAGCTCCTTTGTGATTATCCATTTGCTGGGTGTTTTGTGGGATTTTGGAGCATTTTATATCCCTGGATTTACCTTTGTATCCTAAAGCTTGGCAAGCAAATGAGAAACATGAAGGAAGGGAGAATAACTCAGTCATGGATTTGGGATTTCAGCTGTTCAGACTCCCAAGAAAGGTGCAGGAGGGGAAAACAATCCCTCTCTTTTCATGCCTGAAGGCAGGAGCTGCTTGAGGGCAATTTCTGTGATGTTGCTTGTTAGAAAAAGGGACATTTCCTCATTTCTGAGCCCAAAAATCTGCTGCTTATTGTGGCTGTCTCCAAGTCACCTCAGTGTGCACCTGGATCCTCCTCAAGCTGCCAAACCTTTTCCTTCCCCTGCTCTGAGTTATTCCCACCAGCAGAAGCAACAAAAGGAGGGTCTTACCCAGTTCTTCATCACAGCTGCTCCAGGAATGCCTCGGGATTCAATCCCTGTTGTGTTCACAGCTGGAGGAAAAGATGCTGCACAGAGAGCTCCTGCTCCTGGGAATTGCCTTTTCCTGTGGCCTATCCTTACAAACGAGCTTTTGGGTTAAACCAAGAGCAGTTGGATTCATTCCTAACAAGGGAGATTTGGGTTAGACACTGGGGGAAACTGTTTTGTGACGGGGCCGGTGAAATACTGAAATAAATTGCCTGGGAATGGGGCAGCAACAGCATCAACAGCATCCCTGGAGTTGTGCAGGATGGATTGGGATGAGCATCCCTCAGGAAGGAGCAACCTGGATGAGCCTTTCCCTGGGAAAGCAAAGACCACTGAGACCCCTCCCAACCAGGATTTTGTGTTATCTGAATGCCTGTTGTGATGAACCAGTGGGGATGTCCTTTACTGGGATGTGACATCCAGGGATATCCTTTATGGGCATGAGACATCCAGGGATGTCTTTTATCCTTGACCCTGCCCCTGACTTCCCAACACCAGGCCAGGCCTGGCTGAGTCAGGCTTACCAGAGCCACATCCAGCCTTTCCCTATATAGCAGAACACCACAAACTTCACATTTTTGCAGTGTGCTCACAATTTATTTAGCAGGTCCTTGTCTGTTCCCATGTCCTGCTTCCCTGAATTCAATCTCCAGAGAAAAATCTCAGTCCCAATCCCTGCCCCCTCCCTGGATGTTTTTGGGAAAAGGCAAACCCACCAAGCAGCACAATTCCCAATGTCTTCTTTTTGCTAAAATAATCCCTCCTGCCCCCTCTCCTTTGTGTTCCCGTACGGGGATGCTCCATAATCTGCTCCACAGCCTCGGGAAGGGATTCATCCCTCAGCACTGCACTGATGATGATGATGATGATGATGATAATAATAATAATAATAATTCACACTCAGCACTGCAAGAAGAACCTTGATGGTTTTCAAATGCCTGTCCCTGATCTTGGAGCACAGAAATGAGGTTGCAGCAGAAATTCCCAGGTCAGATTTGATGTCAGTTAATGAGCTGAGGAATTTGGAGATTGCTGAACATCTGGATTCAGCCACAGCCCAGTGGTGAGTGAGGAAAAGGGATCCCCAAGGACTGGGAACCTGCAAATCCTGACATCAGCATGGCCTGGAAGGCACTGACCTTGATTTTTTAATAGCTTGGAAAAGCTTCTGTGGCAGGGTCTGAGCAGGGAAGCATGGAAAGAACAGCAGAGATTCTGTCATAGAATCAAGGAATGGTTTGGGTGGAATGAACTTCAAAGCCCACCCAGTGCCACCCCTGCCATGGGCAGGGACACCTCCCACTGTCCCAGGCTGCTCCCAGCCCCATCCAACCTGGCCTTGGACACTGCCAGGGATCCAGGGGCAGCCACAGCTGCCCTGGGCACCCTGTGCCAGGGCCTGCCCACCCTCCCAGGGAACAATTCCTGCCCAATCTCCCATCCATCCCTGCCCTCTGGCAGTGGGAAGCCATTCCCTGTGTCCTGTCCCTCCATCCCTTGTCCCCAGTCCCTCTCCAGCTCTCCTGGAGCCCCTTGAGGCCCTGCCAGGGGCTCTGAGCTCTCCCTTGGATCCTTCTCCTCTCCAGGTGAACAGCCCCAGCTGTCCCAGCCCTTCCCCCAGCAGAGCTGCTCCATCCTCTGATCATCCTGGAGCCTCTTGTAGACTCTTTCCCACAGCTCCATGTCCCTCCTCTTCTGAGGAGTCTGAGCTGGATGCAGGAGCCCAGGTGAGATCCAGAGGGGGCAGAGGGGCAGCCTCACCTCTGAGCCTGCTGCCCACAGCATTCCATGGAGGAGCAGAGCTGGCCACACTCTAAGCAGATACTCTGGGACAAATCCACGGGAGCAGTGAGTGCCAGGCAGGCCTAGCTGTTTCCAGCCTCTTCTGGAAGCACTGAGCTGCTGGAAAATACATCCCTGTCTAAGCTGCTGCCCTCCCCAAAGCCCAGACTGAAATTCAGGAGTCAAAATCCATATTTCAGCCCTGAGATGCAAAATGTGGGGAAGTGAAGTGGCCTCTGGTGGTCGAGCTCTCCAGCCCCCAGCCCTGCTCCCCAAACGCCAGCCCTGCTCCCCAAACCCCAGCCCCGCTCCCCAAACCCCAGCCCCGCTCCCCAAACCCCAGCCCCACTCCCCAAACCCCAGCCCCACTCCCCAAACCCCAGCCCCGCTCCCCAAACCCCAGCCCTGCTCCCCAAACCCCAGCCCCGCTCCCCAAACCCCAGCCCCGCTCCCCAAACCCCAGCCCCACTCCCCAAACCCCAGCCCCGCTCCCCAAACCCCAGCCCCGCTCTCCAAACCCCAGCTCCGCTCTCCAAACCCCAGCTCTGCTCCCCAAACCCCAGCCCCGCTCTCCAAACCCCAGCTCCGCTCTCCAAACCCCAGCTCCGCTCCCCAAACCCCAGCCCCGCTCTCCAAACCCCAGCTCCGCTCTCCAAACCCCAGCTCCGCTCTCCAAACCCCAGCTCCGCTCTCCAAACCCCAGCCCCGCTCTCTAAACCCCAGCCCCGCTCCCCAAACCCCAGCCCCGCTCCCCAAACCCCAGCTCCGCTCTCCAAACCCCAGCCCCACGCCCCAAACCCCAGCCCCGCTCTCCAAACCCCAGCTCCGCTCTCCAAACCCCAGCCCCGCTCTCCAAACCCCAGCCCCGCTCTCCAAACCCCAGCTCCGCTCTCCAAACCCCAGCTCCGCTCTCCAAACCCCAGCTCCGCTCTCCAAACCCCAGCCCCGCTCTCTAAACCCCAGCCCCGCTCCCCAAACCCCAGCCCCGCTCCCCAAACCCCAGCTCCGCTCTCCAAACCCCAGCCCCACGCCCCAAACCCCAGCCCCGCTCCCCAAACCCCAGCTCCGCTCCCCAAACCCCAGCCCCACTCCCCAAACCCCAGCCCCGCTCTCCAAACCCCAGCCCCGCTCCCCAAACACCAGCCCCGCTCCCCAAACCCCAGCCCCGCTCCCCAAACACCAGCCCTGCTCTCCAAACCCCAGCCCCATTCTCCTGCCTGCTTTGTTATCCCCAAACAAAGTTTAGTCCCCACCTCCTCTCCCTGTGCAGGAAGCAAAGCACTGAACACAGCGAGCTGATCCCAAAACCAGAGGGTGCAATGGGACAGAGCTGGGTCTGAAAGGGAAAAGCAATTCCCTCGGGAAAGACCTAAACCCAGCCATGCACTGATTACACCAGCCTCTGATCTTGGATAAATTAATGTATGGATCCCTCTCCATCCCAGCTCCATGTCAGGACCGGTTTGGAATTGGAGGATGGGGAGAAACTCTTTATCCAGAAAAAAAGTCCCTTTCAAGGTCACCTTGTCCAAGGTAATTGTCTGCCCTAGGGTGAGGGGATTTGTGCCTGGCGGTGGGAATGGTGTGGGGGGATGGGGGGACAGCAGTGGCTCAGGGACAGAGTCCCAGGAAAATCAGCTGGAGATGGGATGTGACCACACCTTTTATGATTGTTTTAGTTTTTAGTTCAAGGAACAAAACAACGATAAATAGAAAGGGATCATCTCCTTCTCCACAGCTCGGTGAGGAACAGCTCAGAACTGCCCAAAGCACTCAAACTCTGTTTTTCCTGTGACTCTGAGGGCACATTCCTGGCAGTGTCCCCGGCCAGGCTGGATGGTGTTTGGAGCTCCCTGGGACAGTGGGAGGTGTCCCTGCCATGGCAGAGGTGGCGCTGGCTGGGCTTTGAGGTCCCTCTGAAGGAATTCCTGACTGGCAGAGAACTCAGGTTTGGCTCCTGCGCTGTGATCCCAACGATGTCCAAACGATTCTCAGCCACTGGAAAAAGCAGGTGACTCGTTATTATCTTTTAATTTCCCCTTTCCTTGTCACTCCTGATCCAGCTCTGCACAGAGTCAGTGTTTCTGGACTAAGCCTTTGTTGTCACTTCCTTGGAACAGCCACTCCTGAAATGCCTTCATTGCTTTGACATTTCTCAGCTGCTTTCTGCATCTCCCAAGAACTTCATCAGCTCTCCTGGAGTTGTGTGATCACAGAAAATATCCACAGCTTTAATTCCTTTATTCACATCCTCCCTGTGATCAAGGAGCTGAAAACTCTCTTTGTTTTGAGCAGAGCTGCTGGTGACATGTTCCCTCCCACCCTTCTCTCACTGTGCAGTTTTGTCTTTTTGTTCAGAGTTATTTGGGTTTTGACTTCAGGGTTTTTTTTTACGGAGACTGAAGAACACAGGAGGAGCTGGAGCCTTCCTGGAAAAACATGGGAAAATCCAAAGCTTATTTTTTATTTCCAAAGTTTCAGGTTCACTTGGGGTTCTTTGGTCTGTCCTGGCTTTGAACTCTACTCACTTCACAGACAATTTAAATTTAGAGTCTTATTCTATACATTGGTTCCAAATCCCTGTTCCTTCTCCAGAGGGAAGATTCCAGCTGGATCACAGAGAGCCCATTTGCATGTGGAGATATTTGGAACCAGACCTTTGGATTGGGGTGCCGTACAAATGGACTGAGGGCCCCAGACTGAGTAGATTTCCATGGAATCACAGAGTCCCAGGAGGGTTTGGGTGGGAAGGGACCCCAAAGCCCACCCAGCAGCACCCCTTGCCATGGGAAGGGACATTTTCCACTGGACCAGGATGCTCCAAAGCCCACCCTGTCTCTCCCAGGGCCATGTGGTGAGGAGCAGATGTTCCTGTCCCAGCAGTGATGGTGCCAGTCCCTCAGAGATCGCTGTGTTGTGACAATTGTGCCCATTTCTGGATGTCACCACGGCGCCCCCTCAGCTCCAGCTGGGAGCAGACCCCATCCCCTCCTCCAAAGACCTGCAAATCCAGGCTGCTGAATTCCCGCAGGAGCTGCTGCTGTCCCCAGGCCTGACTCCTGTGCCGCCCAGCAGACCTGAGGACAGGCGTGTGGCAGCCTGTGAGCACGGGCACGTTTGGGGCCCTGGCGCTGCTGTTCCACTGGAGGCTCAGCCAAAGGCACCGTGTGGTGCCTATAAATTCCCGTGGTTTCTATGGCTACGAGGCTGCGAACAGCAGAGAGGGAGAGCTCTGACTGCCCCGACAGAAAAGCTCCGGGATGATCCCTGGGATCCTTCCTAGCTCCAAAACCAATGGATGTGCTGGGGCAGGAGGTCTGACCGAGCTGCCTGGAGGCCTCGGGCACAGCAAAGGCTCCGGGCAGCCCTGGCAGCTCCGGGGTCAGGCTGTGCCAGGACAGGAGCCCTGCAGGAGCTGGTTTGGGCTGCAGGGAGGGACCTGGGGCTGCTCTGGGGACAAGCTCAGCGTCCCCCCGGCCTGGCCCTGAACACCAGCCCAGCACAGGGGATGTGGAAAAGGCTTCTCTTTACCAAGGGGAAAAGGAAAATCAAAAGCAAAGCTGGGATCCCCTGCCAGGAGGAGCTGAGCAGCTCCCAGTGCTCCGAGACTTTGGGGATCAAAGGGCCCTTCCTAGGCCCTTTCTTCTGCCTTCCCAAAGTCAGGCCCTGCCCAAGGCTGACAGCGTGCAGACATTGAAACTGCCAGGCAAAGGGAGCAGCCAGGCTCAGGCATCTGATTCATCCTGACATTATAAATCCAAAGGTTGGAATTGCTGCTTCTCTCTGCCTGGAAAGCCCTGGCTCTGAAATCTATGGAATTTTCCCCCACTTGTTACATTTCCATTAATGAGGAAGTACAATGGGCTGTGCAAACATTGCTGCTTTGCTGTGCTCTCAGTCCCCAGGGATGGATCCCAAATCCCCTGATCCTGGCTGGGCCATTCCAAGCACTGTCTGCCCCTGATGGGAGCCAGGCTCAGGCCAAGGAAGGGACACTGGGGCTGTGATGACCTTTCCTTATCTTTCCTACAAATATTCTGGGCATGGAAAAGCAGTTTTTGGCAAACAAGAACTGCATATGAAATACCCTGGATCCCATTCCCATCCCAGGACTCCCTGGCACTGAACTCTCCCTGCCTGGATGATGAATGGACTGGGGAAAGGCTGAGCTCAGGCAGGGGCCAGCCAGTCCCCTCCTCTTAGCACAACTTCAATTCCAGCTTAAAACTGAGCTGAAGAACTGATTTTAGCAGTCTGAACATGAACCTCAGCTCTCGGAGAGCTGATCCCAAAGTCAGCAGAACCAGGCTCGCCTTTTTGATGAGTTAGCAACAAAGTCCAGTTTTATTTCCAGGGCTTTTGCAGGAAGAGTTTGAAAAATGAGGCCCTGTCGGCCTCAACAGCGCCCTGGGGAGGCTCTGCTGCCACTTGACGAGAGAAGCAGAGCTCTCCGTCCCCTGCTCTGCCCAAGCTGCCACCTGCGCTCCCTCCAGCACCATTCCCTGGGGCAGCTGCAGCTCAGGTTCAGCAGCTGGGCTTTGGAGAACTCCAGAGGCAAGAGCTCATGGCTGAGCTGCTGGAAATACAGGGAATTAATGGACAGGTACTGAATTTTCCAGGCAACCTCCCTGAGCCCAGATGAGAAACGCCAGAGGTTCCTTTGGAGGGATTTGCGGCAGGGATTGACAGCACTGCTGCCGAGGTCACTGTTGTTAAACCAAGGCTCCACTCCAAGGCTAAGCCAGAGCTGCCAGATAAGCCAGGACTGTTCCCAGCCCTGGCTCCAGGGTTGGAACGGGGTGACCTTTAAGGTCCATTCTGGCCCACACCAGGCTGGGATTCTGTGGATTTATTTTTATATTCCCGTTGTTGTATTTTATTTTATTTCTGGGTTGGTTTCCTGCCCATTCCCTGAGCTGAGTCAGGGAATAGCCACAGAATCAGAACTTGGAGGAATGGGACCACCTCATGCAGATCTTTTTCAGCCAAGCTCAGGGATTTTCCTCTTTTTCTTTCTCTCAATAATTCTCAATTCCCAACCTGTATTTTCCCTATTATGGGTTTAACTCTCTTGGTCTGTGGAAACAATCTGGGGGATAGGGGGGGAAAAGCAGAAAAACCAAAAATAAACCCCAGGATGTGCAATAAAACCTTTGCCAATGCTGGTTCCTGCCTTTGTTTCATCCTTCACCTGCCCCTGCTGTGCTCCATTCAAGAGTCACTCTCTTAAACTTTCTGAGGCGAGGAATAAAAAGAGAAAATTCCAATTCTTCTCCAAACACAAACCCTGAGCACAATAAAACCCCAGCTGCATTTCCTTGCATCGATTGGGAGGTGTTAACTGCGAGCACTGAACAAATGTCTCTGCACACATCAGTACTGGGATCAGGCTCAGGAATATCACCTCCATTTCAGAACACGGGGAACGGAGACTTTTGGGAATGCTCAGTCCTTCACTCATCCCATCCCCGTGTTTGTTTTGCTCTCTGCCTTCTCTGGGAAGAGGCTCCAAGGCTCTGCTATTTTTAGTCCCAGAGTTCTGAGTTTGCTGCCAGGGAATTCGGACGGAGCCAGCAGGACCAGCCCTGGCAGAGACAGGTCCAGGGGAGGGGGATTTGGGAGCGTCCAGGACACTTTCACTTGGAATAGTTCATGGAGGACATGTCATGGTGTGGAACCCATGGGGCTGGGTTCTTCCCCACTCCTGGCTCGGGGAACCTTGGCCCCAGCATCCCAAAGCAAGAGCTCACCTTTATCTCCAGTCAGCAAAGGAAATGGAGGCTCTAAAATTTCAGTGGCTGAATTTGTGGTCAAGACATCAAAGAGGCACCTCAGGAGCTGCTTAAGCTCCAGCAGTTCCTCCCTTCAGAGGGGTTTCTCTCCAAGATCCCATTGCTTTTCCCATTCTATCCTGATTTCCTGAAGATCTCCTTGTCCTCCAACATCAGACCTGAAGAGCCCCTGCTACAGGTGAGGCAGGGCTTGGGCAGAGAATTTAAACACAAGGAACAAACTCTGTCACCCTCGGGGCTGGCCTGGGACACTCGGTCACTGGCAGAGCCCCAGACTTCCCCAGATGGTTCAGACAGACACTTCCACAGAATCCTGGAAAGGTTTAGGTGGGAAGGGACCTTAAATCCCACCCAGTGCCACCCCTGCCATGGCAGGGACACCTCCCACTGTCCCAGGCTGCTCCAAGCCCCAATGTCCAGCCTGGCCTTGGGTACTTCCAGGGATCCAGGGACAGCCACAGCTGCTCTGGGCACCCTGTGCCAGGGCCTGCCCACCCTGCCAGGGAACAATTCCTGCCTAATCTCCATCCAGCCCTGTCCTCTGGCAGTGGGAAGCCATTCCCTGTGTCCTGTCTCTCCATCCCTTGTCCCCAGTCCCTCTCCCGCTCTCCTGGAGCCCCTTTAGGCCCTTGCCAGGGGCTCTGAGCTCTCCCTGGAGCTTCTCCTCTCCAGGTGAGCACCCCCAGCTTTCCCCGCCTGGCTCCAGAGAGGCTCCAGGCCTTGGAGCAGCTCCATGGCTTCCTCTGGAGTCACCCCAGCAGCTCCACGTCCTTTTTGCCACAACTCTTTCTCAGACACCTGAGAAAAGCAAGCAGCACCATCCCCTTTTCAGAAATAATCCAGTTCTGCTAAATCCAGCTCTCCCCACTGAAGTTACGACTGCCTTTTTAGCAGCCGTGTTCCTAAGTGCCTGCAGCAGCTCCATGAAATTCCTGGGACAGTGCAGGAGCCCTGCCTGAGCCTGGCCTTGACTTCCAGCCAGGCACCAAAGATGGACGTGCTGGAGCAGAAAGGAAAAGCTCCATGCTCCCTTCAGGAGCTGTCAGCCAGAAAGGAAGGAGCACATGATCCATTTTGGGCACAAACCCATTTCCTAGGCCAAGAAAGAAAACAAATATGGTAATTCGTAAAAAAAAGGGGTAGGGAAGGAGGAGGACTCAGGTTTATTTCTTGCCTTGCCTCGAGAGAGAAGTGCCAGCTTTCATCTTCTTCCCTCCTGCTTTTCCTGGTGCTTCTCTGCCCCCCTTTTTCTGAGTTCCTGAGGAATTGGGAGCAGCCTCCCAAGCGCCAGCTGTGCTGTGTTCCAGGGGAACAGGGGTGGCAGGGGTGACACGGGGCCAGCCAGGAGCTGCAGAGGCCATGTCGGGCCACCAGCAGGGCAGGACTGGCTCTGCGTCCCTCAGGGACACGGGGGGTGACACCAGGGCTGCCCCTCTCCCCCCCGCGCCCTGCTCTGCCTCCTCCTGGCTTCTCGGGGGCTCAGCTCAGCAACAACAGCCACAATCCAGCCTTGGACTGGGAGGATTTTCCAAACCAGAAAAGCCTGGAGAGCTCCAGATCCCACGGGATGTGGCTCAGGCCAGGCCTCCCTCCTCTCACCACTTCAGGGGTCACAGGAGCATTCCAGGACATGGATTTATCACATACCCCTCGTATCCAGAGGGGGACAGTGACAGCATCACACCCCTTATCCACTTTATATTCCTGAGAAAAAGAACGGATTCAATGACCAACAAACAACACTGACAGCCTGATATTAATTGATCTTCTCTGGTATTCAGGGATGCTTAAAGCTGGCAGAAAAAGAACTTTTAGGAACTGAGGAGGAGCCTTCCTGAGCCAATTGCTGCAGTCTGAGCTCACCTCTGCAGGTGGCACTGGGAGTTGAGCTCTATTTTTATGAAAGTTTCAAGACTCCAAGGCATGTGATGAGATTCAGCTTCCAGCTCAGTAACTTCAGCACTGCCGATAAAACTTAAAAATAACACCTCCCCTCCAGCTCCCAAACTCCCAAAATCCGTTACAAAGGAGGATCTGGCAAATTTTCCATTTAAAAGGCAGATGCTTCCAAAGGCAAGCTCCAGATCTTGGACAAAGTGGCTCTGAAGTTTTGGGGGATGCGGAACTCCCCAGGTGGCTCTCAGGGAGGTCATTTCAGGCTCTTTCCCTCAGCAGGAGAGGAGCAAAACTTTTCCAGGAATCAGGGCTGGTGAAGGGGAGTGGTCCTGGGAAGGAGTTGTGTGCTGGAGGCAGAGCTGAACGAGGAGTTCTTGGTGTTTGGACTTGACAACACTGCTGGAAAAGGGATTTCATTCCATCACTGATTCCTTCAGATTGGCCAGGCCTTCCCCCACATCTGGGGCTTCAACAGCTCTTCCCGTTGTTGGAGAATGGAGCCAAAATCCCCAGATCTTCAGCAGGGAAGCTGAGATATTCCAGGCCCAGCTTTTCAGTATTTCAGAAAGCTGGGAGGGGTCCTGGAGGAACCACAGGATCCCAGAATGTCAGGCTGGTTTAGGTTGGAAAGGACTTCAAAGCCCATCTCGTGCCACCCGTTTATCCAAGCAAAATGACAATATTATTAGTATTATAATTAATATCTGCTTGCTAATGACAGATAAATGTTCCAGTGCAATCCCAAGCAATCCCCCTGATCAATGGGTTATTGATGTCTCCTGTCATTGACAACCCTCGGTTTTATTCATTTTTTTTTATGATGTGAAGAACATTTCAGGAATGTTCATTTTTCACAGTCACCCAGAGCCTCTTTTAGGTGCTTTTTTTTTTTTTCTTGTGTGTGTGTTAAGCTGAAAGCAAATTCCAGCTCCCACTTCCAGCACTGAGCCCTGCCTTTCTGAGCTGCACAAACCTTTCAAGGATTTTCAAGGTCTGACTTTGCCTCCAGACACGGCCCTGGCAGGTTCTGAGTGGAACTGGGGCAGCTCAAGAGAAAACTCCACTGGTCTGCTCAGAAATCCCACTGTCCTGGCTGGGAGGAAAACCCCAGCAATCCGTGGGATCTGATGGAACTGGGCAGGTTTAACAAAGCCGGAGTTCTTCACATCAAACCCTTGCAGAGTGAGGGCAGCAGGGAGAGGAGCTGGGAAGGGCCAGCTGGGAGAGGAGAGCAGCACCCTGGGCTTGGGGAGGGCAGGGACAGGGCACGGCTGGGCCTCCTTTCTCCAGCACTATCCAACGGGAACGCCCTGGCCCAGCTGCTCCAGCAGCTCTGGAGCAGCCTCGAGCCCCTGTGCTGGAAAACTCCACTCCTGCAGCTGCTGCGGGGGAGCAGGGGCTGAGCTCTGCCCCTTCCATCCCTGCTATGCCATGGAGCCCTCCAGCAATGGAACAACACATTCCCAAAACCTGCCTCAACAGGGATGCAATAACACATTCCCAAAATCCAGCTCTTGGCTGTGCCTAAAGCTCAGGAACCCTTTCTGGATGAAGTGTCCACAGCCTCGTAACTGGGCTGCTCCCATTTTACCTCCTGGCCATGTTCTTTTCTCACCTGCTCATGTCCTTTTATCACCTGGCCATGTTCTTTTCCCACCTGGCCATGTCCTTTTACTGCCTGGTCATGTTCTTTTTCTGCCTGGCCACATCCTTTTCCCCGCCGGTCATGTCCTTTTAGTGCCTATCCATGTCCTTTTATCCCCTGGCCATGTCCTTTTCTCACCTGCCCACATCCTTTACCTGACAGATCCATGGCTGTGATTGTCACTGGAGACAAAAGAATGTGGCACCTGCTCCCAACAATTCCCCCGCCTTGTTTGTGATCACTGAACTCGTCCCTGCTTCCCCACCGGGAAAGGGGAAGAACAAGGAGCAGATTCTGCTCGATGTATCTGTGCAAACAAAGCATCAGCTGGAGCACATCCCCCAGGCAGGGAGGAGCAGGAATTCCCGGCCATGGAAGGCTCTCAGTCAGTGCCAGAGGGGCGGAGGAGGGAGCTGAGACTGAAATTGTCAGCGGAGAGTGGTTGGTGCCACTCTGCTCCTCTCGCAGTGCAGCTCCTTCCCCGTTCCCACTCACACTTCCAGCTCAAAAATAGCGGAGTCCCTGTCCCTGGCAGAGAGGTGCCACCGTCGGGAGCTGCATTCACTCAGCTCCACAGCCTGTCCCTGTGGGAATGTCACCTGAGCTGAAGGATCCTCTGGAGAGGCTCAGGACTCCCTGCCTGGGCCCAGAGGACTCTCACGAGTTTGACCCTTCCCCTCCTTTCCCAGCTCCCAGGGCTCTCCCCTCTGCGCCCATTCCTGCTTTCTTAGAGGTGAAAAGGACCTAAATACTCCCCTACCAGGGAAGATCCACCTGCAGCTTCAGTGTTTGAACCCCTGCTCCTCTTTCCAGAGGGAGCTGAAATGCCACCAGAACTCCGAGGTGTCCCCATTCCAGGAGTTTCTCCCTGTCATGGCATCAGCGCTCCCAGCCCAGGCCGTGCCGTGTGCGCTCCCTGCTGCCCCATCCCACACCGCCCTGCCCGGCACTGAGGGCCTTTCCTGGCAGTCAGGGGCTGGGACGGCCCTGGGAGCTGGGATGGCCCTGGAACCGGGATGCCTCAGGTGCTGGGATGGCAGCGGGCTGGGATGTTCCTGGGAGCAGGGATGTTCCTGGAGCTGGGAAATCTCTGGGAGCAGGGGTGTCTCTGGAGCTGGGGTGTTCCTGGGAGCTGGGGTGTCTCTGGAGCTGGGATATCTCTGGAGCAGGGATGGCTCCGGGATCTGGGATGTCCCTGGGAGCAGGCACGGCAGTGGGCTGCCGGGATGGCAGTGGGCTGCAGGCAGAGAGCTCCTGCCAGCTGTGATCACGGCGCAGTGACAAATGAGGGCTGAAGCTCTGCTCGGGGGCCAGCTCGGCTCCTGGCCCGGCTGCCCAGCGCTGGCACTGCCGGCAGAGCGGGGCAGCAGGAGAGCACCGGGAGGTGTCACACGAGGAGCAGCTCCTCAGCCAGCCTGCGAGGGACAAACAGCAGCCGAGGAGAGTGAAAAGGAGACACGGGCTTCTGCTGCAGGTTAATTAACCCGGGAGGTCATGAGCACCTGGCTGAGCTCTCTGCACCAGCTCATTACGAGCTTTCTGACAAATTGGTTCCTTTTTGTTCTCTCTGTCTTCCCACAATGTGAAAAAGGCTCCTGGCTGCGGTGGCAGCTGTGTCCAGCCCTGGCACTGCCCTGGCTGAGGTTGGGACCGTGCTGGGCGCTCTGTCCAGCCCTAGCACTGCCCAGAGAGGCCGGGCAGGTCAGGGGAGGGACAGAGGGGACGGGGCGGAGCAGCAGCGCTGGGGACAACGGGCTCTGTTAAATCCCAGTAAATGAGCTCTTCATTAGCAGCTCTAATTGTTGATGAGGAGCGGGGGGGGGGGGGGGGGGGAGGACTCCCGCCCGACAAATGCACGTCCATGGCCCCGAGTCCTTCCCAGCATCTTCCTGCAGCATTTCCCCACTGCAGCTCAGCCTGGGGCAGCAGGAGGAGCGGGGAACTGGGATCAGCCAGGGCTGGGCTCATCCTCTCCTCCCCTCGGGACTCAATTGTCCCCTATCTTTGGTTCCTTAGCTGAAGCTCCCGCCTTGTCCTTTAGGAGGATCCTCCCTGTGGCATTCCCGTTCCCGTTCCCATGCCCGTTCCCGTTCCTTTTCCCATGCCCATTCCTGTTCCCTTTCCTATGCCCATTCCCATGCCCATTCCCGTTCCCAGTGCCGCCCAGCTCAGATGGTTTCCCAGGCACGAGGCCAGTTCTCTGTTTTATGTCTCGTTTGTCGAGGGCTTTTTTCCCTTTAATCTCTGTAATTAGAGCCCGCAGCTGCCACAGCTCCAGGAGCAACAGGAGGAGCAGCATCCAGCCCCCCCCGCATTCCCACCTCCCTCCCCTGCCCTGCCTCCCGCTGTTGATGCTCTCAGGTGCCACACTCCAGCTGGGTGGTGGGACTTGTGAGGGAAACACCAGACCTGGTGCTGGGCTCAGCCGATTCCCGGGAATTCGCTGGGGTGGCGCAGACGCCGCGGAGCCCGGGGACGAGGGCTGAAGGCAGGGAAAGGAAACGTTTCATTTCTGCTCTGATGAGCTCACCGGTGCCAGGACGTGTCCTTGCTCCGGCAGCACAAACCCCGTCCTTCCCAGAGCTCAGCTGCGGCCACACGCCAACAGCACGGCAAAGGAAGGGGTGATGGAGAGGAGCTGGAACCGCGCTGACACAGAGGCAGCGATTCCAGGGAATTGGCTGCTGTGGTTTGGAGCCCTTCAGCTGCTCCCGGGCCAGATGAGATCACTCACTCTGCTCTCCCACTCCTTCCTAATGAACTCGGTGTTAATCAATGCAGTGAGGGGAGGGCCCCATCACTTCGGCACGGTTCAGGGATCCAGCAGGTTCACTCCGGGCAGGAGGAATGGCCACAGCTCTGGCTCAGGAAACACAGGGAGACCTCAGCTCTTCCCAGGAAAGCAGCGGGGCCATGGACACACAGAAATTCCACTCTTATTTTATCATGGAGCTGTTTCCTCGTACTCTCTGCACAGAGGAACCAGGCATCCATCTTCCAGCTGGAGGAATGCCAGGCAGGGATGGGATCCATGGCCCCAAATGCCAGGCAGGGATGGGATCCATGGCCCAAATAATGCAGGAGTGGAGACAGACACAGGGAACAGGAGCTGTGATGCTGCTGAGCATGGCCAGGGCCAGGAAGTTGATCCGAGGGTGGGAAACCTCTGCCATGAAGCCAGGCTAGGAATGCTGGATGTGTTCAGCTGGAGAAGAGAAGGTTCCAGGGAGAGCTCAGAGCCCCTGCCAAGGCCTGAAGCATCTCTAGGAGAGCTGGAGAGGGACTGGGGACAAGGGATGGAGGGACAGGACACAGGGAATGGCTTCCCACTGCCAGAGGGCAGGGCTGGATGGGAGATTGGGCAGGAATTGTTCCCTGGGAGGGTGGGCAGGCCCTGGCACAGGGTGCCCAGAGCAGCTGTGGCTGCCCCTGGATCCCTGGCAGTGTCCAAGGCCAGGCTGGATGGGGTTTGGAGCAGCCTGGGACAGTGGAAGGTGTCCCTGCCCACGGCACAGGAGTGGCACTGGGTGAGGTTTAAGGTCCCTTCCCACCCAAGCCATGCTAAGATTCCATTATTTCTGCTCTAATCCTCTAGGTGATGAGCCCAGAAATCCTGAGCAGGATCCACCTTTTCCAAATGTTCCCACACCAGCAGCTTATGAGAGATTCCTGCTCCTCAGAGGAATTTCAGAGTCTGGGGGTGGTTCTGCCCTCCACATCTCAGGGAGCACAAACTCTGCCCTGGGCTGCACTCTCAGAGCTCCGGGTGAGTCTGAGAATCATTTGTTTGAATGTCCTGCAAATGTGGACAGGGAGACAGGGAACAGCATTCCCCTGGAGTGAGCGGGGATGAAGGGGAGTGATAGAGGAATGTGGCTGGAGATGAGCCTGAGCAGGGGTTTGTGGCTCTGTTAAATGCCTGAACATTGCTGCGGTTCTAATCCTCCTTTCCCTGCCCACACTCTGATTTCTCCAGGACTGAATGATAAAGGTGAAGTTGTAGGGGTCCCTGCGTCACTGATGGGGAAACGTCCAAGGAGGGAAAGATCTTTCCTGACCCTCAGAGGGGGTGCAGGAGCCCCCATCCTCAGCAAGGATCCCAAAAGCATCAACAGTTTTGGTGATAAATCAGCCAAACCAAACCATCTCCATTTTCAGACGCACCATTTCTCTATTTTGTACGTATTTTTAAGAAGAACAAACATTGCCAGCAAAGGAGAAATCAGTTCCGGTAAAGACCTATTTCACACACACACACACACCCCTCCCCACTTAGCTTGGAATCAGCCTTAAAACTCTTAAACATTTTTGATATTTCTTGCCTCCAACCAGCTCCAGCCTGTTTGATCCCAAGTCCTTCAGTCTGGAAGTGCCACCACCCAGAGAATTTCCTTCTCCTGTGTCACTTGTCCCCCTGCTGATCCTCCTTCCGTCCCTTTATTACACATGTGGCTCTGGAGCTGCCACAGGGTCATGGCAGGAAACGTGTCCCAGGGCACACAGAAGGGTTTGCGTCCTCCTGGAGCAGCTCAGGGAGCAGGGAGGGGATGAGGAAATCGGCCGCTGGAGGGAAGTTTGGTGTTTTTCCTTCCTGCAGAAACATCACTGCAATTCTCCCCGGCGTGATGGAAATCCATGCTGGCACTGAGGGGGCTGGCTCAGGTCCTGCAGCTTTATTTACACAAATGATCTGATTTCAACCTCAGGGTTTCCTCTGGGGCAGGAAGAAGAGAACTGAGTGTTGCTGTGAATGAGCAAAGGAGCTGAGCAGCCCCAGGGAGTTCCTAGGATGGCATTCTGGGGTTGGGAAAACGGGGTTAATTGATGAACAAGGCTTGGTAAAGCTGTGCCTTTGCCCTTTGGCTGAGGTGGGGCTCGGATCTCTCCCTTTCCCAGGAATGGCATGTGGGGGAAGGAAATGTTTCTACTTTTTAGCAAAAAACCCCTCCAGAAATAAATGAAAAAAATTCAGATAATTGGAGAGGTTTTGTTCCAACCGTCAAAAATCCAGTGTTGGAATCTTCTGCTTCAAACCACTTAAGGTGTTCCTTAATGAAAATTGTGTTTCCTTTCAGCACAAACATTCTGGATTTCTAAAGTCTCTCATTGGAAAGGCAGCTCCACTGTGCTCCCTCTTGGGGTTTTTGGTGCAAAGAATCCCAGGCAAGTTTGGGTTGGCAGGGAATTTAAAGATCATCTGGTTCCATCCCGTGGCAGGGACACCTCCCACTGTCCCAGGCTGCTCCAAGCCCCAGTGTCCAGCCTGGCCTTGGGCCCTTCCAGGGATCCAGGGGCAGCCACAGCTGCTCTGGGCACCCTGTGCCAGGGCCTGCCCACCCTCAGCCAGGAATTCCTTCCCAGCACCACCCTAAATTTCCTCTCTCTCAGTCTGAACCCTTTCCCCCTGTCCTGTCACCCCGGTTCCCAATGCAGATTCCATTTCCAGTTCTCCTGTAACCCCTCCAGACACTGGAATTTTTTCCATGAGGACCCCACATGACTTTTCCTTCTCCAGGCTGAGCAGCCCCAACCTGCTTAGCCTGAGTTCTGCTCTTTAGGCAGCATCGTTCCAAACCAATTTAATTGAATGTTAATGAGCAAAGGAATGGTGCTAAGCCCTGAGTGCGGGTGCTGAGCCCTGCATGTGTCAGCTGACATCTCCAAATGTTCCTTGGGACCTTTAAACACCCCATCAACCCCTGGGATGGGAATTTCAGAGTGGGTTTGTTCAGCTGGGACCTGACCAGGCAAAGTTCCCAACCCTGGAGCCCATGGACAGGTAACAGGTGACTGGACAAGGGAATCACCTGGGGTGGTGCCAGCAGAATTCAGGTTGGATTTTGGGAAAATTTCTTCACTGGGAGAGTGTTAAACCCTGAACAGGCTGCCCAGGGCAATGGTGGAGTCCCCAACCCCTGGAAATGTCCAAAACTCAACAGACGTGACACTTCATGATGTGGTCTAGTGGGAATGGCGAGATTCAGTCCAAAGTTGGATTTGAAAGACTTGGAGGTTTTTCCAGCCTTAATGATTCCATGATTTTCCTGAGCCATAACACACAGGATCTTTCATCCACTGAAATCTGTTCTCCTCCACACTTATTTCCCCAAGATTCCCCTTTCTCCCCACTCCACTCATCCTTCCCAGACCTCTCCTTCCAGCCCAGCTCCAAATCTCCTATGGGACCCTGCACCTTCCCGAGGAACAGAGAGGGAATGACAGCAGGGATTTGGTCTCCACAGGGCACAGAACCTCCCTAAAAAAGCTGGAACAGGTCCAAGGAGCATCCCAGTGCTGCCCCAGAGCATCAATTCTCTCTCAGGCAAGGTTTCTCTGAGCTGCAAAGAGCTCCGTGTGCAGGAGCAACATCAAAATCCAGTTAAAGGATGGGAAGGAGAAAATAAAACCTCAGCCAGACACAGACGTTAACTCGGTGCTGTCTTCATGCCCATTCTCCTCACACATATCCACAGATCTTAATTTACTGCCACTAAAAGCCTCTTAGGAAAAGGAAAAGTCCTTCCAGGCTCTTTGTCTATTTGTGATAAGGCCATGAGCATCTACATTAGCAAAATCCAAAAAAAGGAGAAATGGTTTAACATTATTTTAATTAAAATGTGATCGTACAATTGTTTAAGGAGATAAAAATAATTCTCATTCATTTTAATTAGGCTTCATTTTTGCATGCCTGGAGCATCTCCTCCTGTGCTGGGGCTCTGGAACATTCCTGACTCCTCCTGCCTCTCCCATCCTCTCATCCCATCCAGCCTCTTATCCCTGACCCTGCCAAGAGGCTGGGATGGGAATGTGGGGAATGGGCAGAGCACCCTAAAAAGAGAGGAGAATTCCTGTGCCATGGAGAGTCAGAGCTCTCAGTGTTTGCCACACTTCCACCCACAGGGAGGGAATGCAGGGAATGCAGCAGATTCCCTGGCCAGCCTGGACACTGGGGCTTGGAGCAGCCTGGGATGGTGGAAGGTGTCCCTGCCCATGGCAGGGGGTGGAACAAAATCATTGTCAAGGTCCCTTCCAACCCAAACCATTCTAGGATTCTGTGAAAAAGAAGAAACTGGGAGCTCCATGTCTGGGCATGAAGGATTTGGGTGTTGATGTAAAGGAGCAAAGGAGCTGAGCAGCTCCAAAGGGCTCCTGGGATGGCACTTTGGGGGTTAGAAAAATTATTGTAATTCATAAACAAGGCTGAGAAATCTGAGGGAGCTGAGAGAGATGAAGGAGATGAGGGAGATGAAGAGATGACAGAGGAGAGGGAGCTGAGGGAGCTGGGGGAGCTGGGGGAGATGAGGGAGATGAGGGAGATGAGGGAGATGAGGGAGCTGGGGGAGATGAGGGAGATGAGGGAGATGAGGGAGATGAGGGAGCTGGGGGAGATGAGGGAGATGAGGGAGATGAGGGAGATGAGGGAGATGAGGGAGCTGGGGGAGATGAGGGAGATGAGGGAGATGAGGGAGATGAGGGAGCTGGGGGAGATGAGGGAGATGAGGGAGATGAGGGAGATGAGGGAGATGAAGGAGATGAGGGAGCTGAGGGAGCTGGGGGAACTGGGGGAGATGAGGGAGATGAGGGAGCTGAGGGAGCTGGGGGAGCTGAGGGAGCTGAGGGAAATGAGGGAGATGAGGGAGATGAGGGAGCTGGGGGAGCTGGGGGAGATGAAGGAGATGGGGGAACTGGGGGAGATGAGGGAGCTGAGGGAGCTAAGGGAGCTGGGGGAGCTGGGGGAGATGAAGGAGATGGGGGAACTGGGGGAGATGAGGGAGCTGAGGGAGCTGGGGGAGCTGAGGGAGCTGGGGGAGATGAAGGAGATGGGGGAACTGGGGGAGATGAGGGAGATGAGGGAGATGAGGGAGCTGAGGGAGCTGGGGGAGCTGGGGGAGATGAGGGAGCTGGGGGAGCTGGGGGAGCTGAGGGAGCTGGGGGAAATGAGGGAGCTGGGGGAGATGAGGGAGCTGGGGGAGCTGGGGGAAATGAGGGAGCTGGGGGAGATGAGGGAGCTGGGGGAGATGAGGGAGCTGGGGGAGATGAAGGAGCTGGGGGAGCTGAGGGAGCTGAGGGAGCTGAGGGAGATGAGGGAGCTGGGGGGAGCTAAGGGAGCTGAGAGCTGTCAGCTCTGCTGTCTGCTGCCATCACAATCTGTTCCTGCTTCACAGCAAACAGAGCAGGGAGAGGGAAGGGTTTGCCAAGCTGGACAAGGTGGCCAGGCAGCGTGAGGAGAAAAAGTGGGAATATCTCCACAGTCCCTGAGCTGACTGGGCACTGGGAAGGAGCAGGGAGCAGTCTGTCAACAGGACTGGGGACATATGTGGTGAGAGAGGCGTTTGTTCATGCAAACACTGTTCAAGGAGGGAACGAGGGATGCTCACATGTCCTCAGCCAGCTTTGTGCCAGCGCAGGGATATGGATCAGCCTGTGCCTCGGGGGTTTGGCCAGGAGCATCACAGGATGGGTCTGCTGTATCACAGACCTTGGGCCTGGAGGATATTCCTTGTGCTGGGATGGAGGTTGATGCACTGTGGATGATAAAAGAGCAATTCCCAAAAAGCTCAGGTGCAATACGGGGAGCCCAGGCTGGGCTCCAGTCTAGAACTGTTCTTAACTGGAAGCTGAACACCTGATTTTGGGTGGTGGGCACAGTGTCAGGGCAGGGTCTCAAATCTAAACGCTCCCACCATTCCAGGGCCCCCCACACTGGAAGGTACCAAAGGCACAAAAGCTTTTGCAAACCTGGCATCTCCTCCGAAATCCCTGAGCCGAGCCCCTTCGGGCTGGAATCTCCCCGTGTCCCCCCAGCTGCTGGGCACGGCTCCAGCAGCAGCCACAGCCCCACTGGGGTGCCCTGGCCAAGGCAGGACCACGTCCCCTAACAAATCACCCCCACGTTAACTTTAATTGGACACAGAGGTAATAACCCCCATCCCTGTGCTAGTGGCTGATTTTGTACTTCCCATTCCCCGAGGATCCATTAGAGGCATTGCAGGAGACAATGAAGCAATAATTCCTCCTCCAGGTGCTGTCCTCCCCTGACATTCTCATTTCCTTCTGCTCCCCACACCAAGACAAAATCCTGATGGGCTTTGCTGATATCAGGAGAGCAGCAGAGCTGCAAACTCCCCCTCCCACACCGATTTAATTTCTCAAATTGTTCTCCCCATTGCAAATATTTTCTGCTTTGTAACAGCTGAGGTTTGAAAACAATGCTATGTGCACAGATACAGAGCCCTTCTCCTGTTTGCTTTGATTCCTCCGGAGAAAATAGAACTGATTCATTTATTCATTGCATATAAATTCACCAACTGTTTGACTCTTCTTTTTTTAATCGTTGTGGCACAAACAACCCACAGTTTAATTTTTACAAGTTTCCTCATTACTCAGACCTGCTAACCAGGACGTGTGAGAACCGAGGTGCTCTTCAGTTGTTTACTGATCATTCATTTTCCCTAGAATTCCTCATCCATCTCTTGTGGCATCATTTCTGCTTAATGTGATGTCTCAAACATTTCTTTAACAAGAGAAGGTCAGAAAATTAGTGGTGAATAATTACAATTCAATTGAATTGTCCTTATTTTCCAAAGTGACTTTGTTCTGTAGCCAGAGTCTTTACAGAGCTGCTCTTTCCATGAGGAGCAGCTGCTGCCTTGGGATAGAGATTTATTCCAATTTATTCCCTGCTCAGGGTGGTGGGGTAACCCCTGGTAGGGATGTCCCTCCCCACCCCACACCTTCAGGAATTCCAGAATGGTTTGGGCGGGAAGGGACCTTAAATCCCACCCAGTGCCCCCCCTTGCCATGGGCAGGGACACCTCCCACTGTCCCAGGCTGCTCCAAGCCCCAATGTCCAACCTGGCCTTGGACACTTCCAGGGATCCAGGGGCAGCCACAGCTGCTCTGGGCACCCTGTGCCAGGGCCTGCCCACCCTCCCAGGGAAGGATTTATCCCTGGTGTCTATTCCCATATTCTCCTTGCTTCCCAAAGCAGGGAGCAGTGCTGCTGGACCTCATTCCCTGTTGAGGTCCCAATGAGATCCCAACCCCAGCCGGGCCCACAGACACAGAAATCGCCCTTTTCTCCTCCCCGTGGGAACAGCCCCTGATCCACCGCAGCAGGAATGGCTGCCAAACAGGAATTGCTTCTGCGAGGTGCTGAGAGGTTTTACGGGTCCATTTCCACTCCCTGCCGAGGTGAGAACAGGACCCTTCCAGTCTCTGATCAAAGAGCTGCCAGGGAAGGAGCTGTTATCTGCCTGAGGAGAGGCCCCAGGTAGGATCCTCCCACCAGGACTCACAAAAGCCCCGATTCGGGTCCCTGCCCTGCCCAGCACACCTTTAACAAACACCTCCAGCACTGCTCCCGACCTTTGCAGGCTAAATCCACAGCAACCTCCCCACAAGTTAATCCAAATCCCCAAAACTTCACTGGAAAAGATTTATTTCTCTTTTTAAAAAACAGTCTCACTCATCAAAGCACGTCTTCATCCTGCTGTTTGAAATAAAAGAGTGGATGGAAAGCTGCCAACAAGCCCCAAAAGCTCCAAAGCTTAGAAAGCCTCCGGCAGGATGGTCTGGCAGGGAATGTTTCCCTCAGGATGCTCCTTCCCTGAGGATGTTCCCTGAGCTGTGACAGGCACTGACTCACCCGAGGAGGGGGAATTGTTCACCTGGACCGAGATGGATCCATGGGATCAGCCAGGGGCTCTCATGGAACATCACCAGGGCGAGGAGGGAAAATCCTGCCGGCCCTTAAAGCAAAGGGGCTGGAACTGAGGCCGCTCCCGTGCTGGGAAATCCCTGTGGCCCCCGAGAGCAGCTGTGACTGTGGCCCTGGGCCCCGAGTGCCCTCCTGGGTGACTTCCCAGGCAAGAAAAGAAATGGAGTTCGCTGAAGCCACATCCCTGGAAGTGTCCACGGCCCGGCTGGAGGCGGCTCTGGGCAGCCTGGCATACTGGGAGTGTCCCCGTCCAAGGCACTGGACGGGCTTTGAGGTCCCTCCCAACCCAAACCAGTCTGGGATTTATGATTGCACAATAATTTTGTAATTTCTGGAGGCAAAGGGGAATGAAATCGTCTCTTCTCTTTTCCCATAAACTTTGTGCATCCAAAGTGAGGGGGCAGCCTTTCAGCTCCAGTGGGCTGCACAGGCAGCAGGAGCTTTCCCTATCACACTTACAGGATTTGGGGACATTTGGGGTGGATTTCGGGACATTTGGGATGGATTTCGGGACATTTGGGATGCAGCTTGGTTGGCCACACCAAAGGCAGGGACTCCTGTCCCTCCTGGCATGGACCCATCCCGATCCAGTCCTACCCATGCTGTGTGAGCCAGGGATCAGCACAAGCCCGAGGGGACACCGTGAGTCCGTTCCTGAACGAGGAAAACCCCCCTGGAGTTCTGCACCTCAGAGCAGCACCCGAAAGCTCAATCCCTCCCCACAGCGCGGTCGCTGATTTTCGCTTTTCCCGTGAAGCGTCCCCGGAGCAGCGCTGCCCCAGCCGCACGCGTGTGTCTGAGGAGGGGCCGGCTCGCCGCTCCTCGGAGCCCCCCGGGCGTCGCTTCCCAGGTGACCCCCGAGTGTCCCCCCAATTCCCGCAGGCAGCCTGGGCTCTCGTGGCCGGCTTCATCACGCAGTGAAGGCAAAGATCAGCGCTGCTGTCACCCTCTGGAAGTGATGAGCAGGGAGAGATCTCCGCGGGAGATCATTTCGGACCATCCCCATCATTACTGGGCCCATTCACCTTCCTAAAGAGCACAAAGGCGCTGCTGGGGCATTTCAGGAATGAGTGGCTCGCTGATGGCTATTACAGAGATTACTCCAGAGGGTGTTGAAGTTCCCATTTCTCCGGGAATAATGGCTCGCCTGCCCCGGCAGCCGGGGAACCCCGCGGGTCTCCCAGGACCGATGAGTTAAGCACAAGGAAAAGGCCATTAGGAGTTTTGTGCTGGGGTTTGCAGTAGTCGGAGCGAGAGGAGACGGTTCAGGCTTTTATCACGGAGGCAGGCGGGGAGCAGGGCTGGGCTGGCGTGGAATGAGCCGTTCATGGACAAGGGATGGCAGCCTGATTGCCCCCGAGATGTAATTCAGGGGAACTGCAGCCAGGTCTGGGAGCCTTTGGGTGACGGGAGCTCATTCTGCAGCGTGGGCTGGGAGTCCCATTTTGCCAAGGAGGGACAGCGCTGATGACTCCATTGCACACACAGAACCATGGAAAATCCGAGTGTGAAGGGACCCCCAGGATCACCCAGTCCCACCCCTGGGCCTGCACAGACCCCCCAACAACCCACCCTGGGCACCCCTGGCAGCGCTGTCCAAACGCCCCTGGAGCTCTGGCGGCCTCGGGCTGGGACCATTCCCTGGTCAGTGCCTGAGCAGCTCCGGGGAAGGAAATGAATACTTTGGAAAGGGATAAACTGAGGCACAGAGTGAGCCCGAGCAGAGTCCCGGCTCACGGGGAGCCACAGCTGCTCCCTCCCAGGGATATCAGCCCCGGTGTTATCAGCCCCGGGGCCACAGGTGTTACCTATCAGCCCCGGGGGCACAGGGTGTTATCTATCAGCCCCGGGGGGGGGCACAGGGTGTTATCTATCAGCCCCGGGGGGGCACAGGGTGTTATCTGTCAGCCCTGAGGGGCACAGGGTGTTGTCTATCAGCCCTGGGGGGGCACAGGGTGTTATCTGTCAGCCCCGGGGGGCACAGGGTGTTATCTATCAGCCCTGGGGGGGCACAGGGTGTTATCTATCAGCCCCGGGGGGGCACAGGGTGTTATCTGTCAGCCCCGGGGGGCACAGGGTGTTATCTATCAGCCCCGGGGGGCACAGGGTGTTATCTATCAGCCCCGGGGGGCACAGGGTGTTATCTATCAGCCCCGGGGGGCACAGGGTGTTACCTATCAGCCCTGGGGGGGCACAGGGTGTTATCTCTCAGCCCCGGGGGGCACAGGGTGTTATCTATCAGCCCCGGGGGGGGGGGCACAGGGTGTTATCTATCAGCCCCGGGGGGGGCACAGGGTGTTATCTATCAGCCCCGGGGGGGCACAGGGTGTTATCTGTCAGCCCCGGGGGGCACAGGGTGTTATCTATCAGCCCCAAGGGGCACAGGGTGTTATCTATCAGCCCTGAGGGGCACAGGGTGTTATCTATCAGCCCCGGGGGGGGGGGCACAGGGTGTTATCTATCAGCCCCGGGGGGCACAGGGTGTTACCTATCAGCCCTGGGGGGGCACAGGGTGTTATCTCTCAGCCCCGGGGGGCACAGGGTGTTATCTATCAGCCCCGGGGGGGGCACAGGGTGTTATCTATCAGCCCCGGGGGGGGCACAGGGTGTTATCTATCAGCCCCGGGGGGGGCACAGGGTGTTATCTATCAGCCCTGGGGGGGCACAGGGTGCTATCTAACAGCCCCGGGGGGCACAGGGTGTTATCAGCTCCGGGTGCACAGCGGCTCCCCCGGGGCACAGCCGCCCCCAGGGCCCCCATGGCCCCCATGGCTCAGCAGCTGCTGCCCACAGCTCTTCCTAGCAGGGAGGCAGCCCCACAGTGTCCGTCGGCTCTGCTGCTGCAGCACAGATTGCAATATTTCCCCGGTCTGTCAGATTAGTCAGCGCTCGTTCATTATCCAGGAGAGGAGCTGCTCTCCAGCACAGCTCAGGCCACCAAGCTGAGGGGACTGACCCTGCCACTGCCAGGGCTAATGAAGCTTTAAAACTCCTGTCTGCCCACGTCTTCTGTCAGAAAATAATTCACCCTCAGATTTTGACTAATTACAGGAGTTCAGAGTGGCTGGACTGGCTCTGATCCAAGGCCTGGCTGCAAGGAAAAGCCTCCCTCCATCTCCAGGCAGTCAGGGAGACTCTGGAGAAGGGATTCAACCCCTCTGGACATTGGGTGGGCAGGGAGAACAGTTTTGGGGTTGATGTTGTGTCCCTGAGGGACCCCTGAAGACTGACGTGTCTTCAAGAGCTTCTTCAAGGCTCAGGGTTCTACTAAAAATAAATGAATCCTGTAAAACCTCAGGGAATGGCTTCCAGCTCATTCCCAACTCTCCCCATTCAGGCTCACCCAGGAACGGGGCAGAGCATCGCTTGGAAGCTCCCATTTCCCTGCCTGTGCATGCCCAGGGCTGAGAGGGAGAGTGGAAATGAGAGGAAGGTTCTGTACCCTTTGTGAATCTGAGGCATGAGCTGGTGACCCCAGGGATGTGAGCAGCACTTCCTGGGTGGAATACTGGAATACTGGAATACTGGAATACTGGAATACTGGCATGTGGGCAGAGCCTCTGAGCAGGGAAAGCCCTCAGGTTTAGTGCCTGCCTAGGACTTGCATAAAAAAAAAAAGAACATAAAAAGCAGGCAACTTGTAAAGAAATATGGACCTTTAATGCAGAAAATACTTAATAGAGGAAAAATCATGGCTCAAATCAAAATCCCTGCCCTCTCTTCCTCAGTATCTGGCCTTTCATCTTCCCAGGGTGGATATTGTCCAGATAGAGACTGGACAGGGCTTGGAGCAGCCTGGGACAGTGGGAGGTGTCCCTGCCTATGGCAGGGGTGGCCCTGGATGGGCTTCAATGTCCTCTATAACCCAGACCAGTCTGGGATTCTCTGTTTCTCCAGCCTGTTGATTCTGTGATTGTGTAACCCAGGCACCAAGGAGAGACAGTGTCACCTCCACTGAGGAAAACAACATCACATCCACCGAGGAGATCAATCCACTGGGGATGAACAGGGAAAACTGGGAGAGAAACTGTGAGCAAATCCATAGCCTGGAGTCCCTTGTCCTCAGGCATCTTCCAACCTGCAGCAGCTTGGGAGCACTCAGGGAAAAGGAGAGCCATCCACCAGGAGCACGGGAAGTGGCAGGAAGGATTCAGGGAGTGCTTCTCTCCAGAGTCACCTCACTCTACTGAGAAAAAAACAATTTCTGGATCATTCCTTGTGAAAAACAGAGTTGACTTTCTTGGTAAATTTTGAGAAATAGGTTTAATAATAAAAAAAAAATGAGACAATTAGGAAACAGATTAAGCAAAAGGAAGTATGGCCGGCCAGCTGGCCACACACTGCTATATCAGAGTCATTCTTTAAATACCCTTTCTATTGCATCAGTCTGTTGAATATTCATATTTTTCCATAAACTGGTTTCCACATTCCAGGAACTGTTCTGCACGGTCCCTCCTTGGGTCCGCCTTTTTAGAGCATGCGTGTTCCTTGGCTGTGTCTTCATTATCACCTCCAGTTTGGGCCTTGGTCCGTGCTTTCTTCAGATGGTGGAGGCTGATAGTTGGTATCTCAACAGCAGGGTCTTCTTTACATGTTCACTGGGTGTTGTCCCGGCCGAACAGACAGTTTAAGCAACTACTATATCAACTACTACCACTATGCCTAATTTTCTTTACTAATAGCAGAAATAAAAACTTATATCCTTACCGCAACGTTATTAATCATATAGCACACATCTTGCGAAAAGCCAGCTTTGTAATATATATTTATAACATTCCTGATCCTCAGACTCCTGGTGCAGCCTGGCTGCCCACACAACCTCCTCTGCAGCTGGAGTATTTGCCTTTCTCTGGCTCTTTTTGGCATGTCTCAGTTGAGTTATTGCTAGGAAAGGGGTTCAGTGTTGGAAGTGAGGGACACAGGGACATGTGGGGCAGCAGTGCAGAGGCAAACATCTGTATCAGCCCCTACAGCTGCATTCCCACCCTGGCACACCCTGCCCACCTCCCCAGAGCTCACCTTCCATAACAAACCCATTTTAGCAGGAGGCAGGGAGAGCTTTGCAGTGGATTTGGGGGAATTGGGCTGACAGAATTAAAGAAAACCCCAAACACCTTCTGACAGAGTGTGTTTGGCTTCCTCCAGAGCAGTGGGGATTTCCTTCCTTCAGACATTGACTTGTCATCACAACCACTCATTTCCACCCCATGTATTCCTTTTGGGAAAAGACTGGATTTCAGCAAAAACTCCGAGGAAATGTGAAGGGAGAGTGGGGAAGTATTGGGGCCCATTTGCCACAGACACAACGGAGCATTCCAGGCATTCCAATAACCCTGCGTTTGGGGCTGCTTCCCAGCGCAGTCTGAGTGCATCCAGGGTCTGCTCCCAGCTGAGCAATTCCTGAGGCACTTGTGGCACCATCCCAGTGATGGATTTCCCTGCCCTGGGTTAAGCTCTGGCCTCTGGGCTTCCCCACTGATTCAGTCTCAGACAAATCCCTTCTCCTCGCAGTCTCCAGATGCAAAACCCACTGGGAAATTGTACTGGATTAAGACTTTGGAGTTGGAGTCCTTTATTCCTGCAGATTCCCAGGAAGGCCAGAGGCCCCCAGCACAGTTTTGTGAGGGTGAGGAGTCTGGAGAAACCCTGGGATGGAAACCAGGAGTGAGGGAACCCTGCAGGGCTTGGAACAACTGAGAATTTGCAGGGACAGGGCTCAAAGGCTCAGAAGGGATCATCAAGAATCCCAGAATTCCAGAACAGTTTGGGTTGGGAGGGACCTCAAAGCCCACCCAGTGCCACTCCCTGCCATGGGCAGGGACACCTCCCACTGTCCCAGGCTGCTCCCAGCCCTGTCCAGCCTGGCCTTGGACACTGCCAGGGATCCAGGGGCAGCCACAGCTGCTCTGGGCACCCTGTGCCAGGGCCTGCCCACCCTCCCAGGGAACAATTCCTGCCCAATCTCCCATCCAGCCCTGCCCTCTGGCAGTGGGAAGCCATTCCCTGTGTCCTGTCCCTCCATCCCTTGTCCCCAGTCCCTCTCCAGCTCTCCTGGAGCCCCTTTAGGCCCTGGAAGGTCACAATAAAGTCACCCCACAGAAGTGACAGGAGAGAAGGAAGGAGAGGTGAGGTAAACTGCAGGGAATATTTTGGGATGGCTGTGGAATACAGGCAGCCATAGGCAGATGCTGCATTTTCTGGGGGCAATGGACAGGAAAACATTTGTCAATAAAGCTTTCCTGGTTCCTCCCTCCATACTCCAAGGATTTTCCCTTCCCAGCTCCTTCATTATCCTCCCTCTGCCACTGCCCCCTTGCATCCCTCATGGGCCACACCCACAGTGTCTGCACAGAGCCAGCCTGAGGTTCCCAAATTCCAGCAGCTCCTCAGGGAGCTCCCAGCAATGCCCAATACCAGCACGCACCAAATCCAGGGGGATGCTCCCTGCCCCCTTAGCAAGAGCCCAAAAATTCTTTGATGGGATGTGGCAGAATAAACCCCAACCACGTGTCAATTATTATCCTTTTTCCAGGCACACATGGCCTCGTTGTCCCTTCCTTTCTGCATGAGGTTGCACCCAGGACACTGCCCATTGTCCCTGTCAGTGAAAGGCAAGTCACACTTAACCCAGTCAGGCTTAACGCAGTCAGGCTTAACTCAGAGCATTCCCAAACTGTGCTGAATGAATTTTCTGAGGCTGGCTCCTGCAGCTCAAGCCTGTCTGGAATGCAAAGCAGCCCTCGGCTCGTGTGGAGCATGGAGGAGTCTGAGCAGGAAGGGAAGATCCATGGAATCCCCTCTGAAATCTGATGGAAAAATCTCATGGACTGCAGGGTGAGCATCAGTGAGTGGGCGGGGGCGGCCAACTTCTTGGTGGTTAAACCTTCCCTGGGACGGGGAATGGATCGAGCAGGGATGGAATCCAAAGGCAGAGCAGGAGTTTGGCTCCTCTTCCCAAGCTTTGTGATCCCAGATGCTTCCCGTGTTGCCATAGAAATAACGCAAAGCCCGAGCCCGGCACTGTCCCCTCCCCCTGCACTCGGATTTGGGGTTCAGCTGAGGAAGTAGCACCTCCCACCCCTGACGGCCCCCAGGCCGCTTTGGATGGATTTCCCTTCATTTGTTCCGAAACAAACCACAGAACTCCCGCCTTGCTGCCCCCAGGGAACTCTGCCTGGCCCTGCAGTTTATGGAGGCATTTCTCAGCCCTGCTTAGGGACGGGTTTAAGGCTCCATTATTCTTATTTATTGTTGGGTCTTGGAAGCCCTTCCCAGGCACAGCCAGTGCTTTATGTGCCTGGGATCGGGGTGAGCTCTCCCTCTCCGGTGGTGCCTGCAATCCGTGTCCGAGTCCTGCAGAACAGGAGACACCGGACCTGCAAATTGCATTTTAATGTGACAGCGACTTTAGATCACGTTTAATTCCCAGCATTTTTCATTTCCAAGTTGTTCCTTCCTTTCCAGACCCACACTCAGCTCAGGGAACTCTTGCTTAGCTTGCAGGAAGGAAAATTGTGGTCCTGTTCAGAAGTGCAAGCCCCAAACTCCCAACAACCCTAAAACATTGGATGCACTCCCTGCATCCCTTCAATATCCAATGTCAGAGTTATGAGCCAGGGAGGATCTGCTATCCCTGACCAGGAAAGGATTTTTAGCCAGTGTTGCTGTGGCTTCAGTGCCTGCAAGGAGGAAAGGATCCCAAAAGCAGTGGATTAACCATCCCACAAAACTCCAGGTGTGTGTCCTGTCCCCATGTCCACATCCTGGGGAGCATGGAACGGGGACTGGGCACTGGGTCCTCTGTCTTGGGAAGGTGTGTGGGGCCAGACAGGGGCTGAGCTTTACTCAGACAGTGAAAATAACCTGAATTCAATGGTTAAGGGTCAGCAAGAGAGCAGAAGTCAGAATAATTCCAGAGAATCATGGAATGGTTTGGGTTGGAACAACCATCCAGTTGCCCGCCACTGCCATGGGCAGGGACAGCTCCCCAACAGCTCCCAGTGCTGGACCATTGTGTGGGAAACTGGACATTTCCCACCTGGAGTGGACGGGGAAGTGGGGCCTCTGTGTGTGTGTCTAAATGGATCTTAGACCTGATCTTAGGTCTAACTTTACACTTCTCATATTTTGGAGTGGAACCTCCAGGAAGTTCAGATAAACATCCTCTGACACCTGCTGAATTTTCCCACTGTATCATTCCCTGGCTGGGGGAAGGTATTGTCTCCTTTGGGTCCTGGGAAGGTGTTTGCAGTCACAGCTAACAAATACTCGATGTGACTTCACAAATATTCCATGTGAATTCACCGATATTCAATATGGACTTAAAATATTCAAAATGAGTTCACAAATACTCAATTTGACTTTACTTCCCAACTATTCAGTGTGATTTCAGCAAGCCCTTCCTCTCTCGTTAAGCCGTAATGGAAGCCCAGCTCACCTCGGCTGTCCCCGGGTCCTGAGCTGGGCTGGGCCCTCCCCAAGGCTGCAGCTTTCCTGTGTGGGGTGGATGGATTTCGGGCAGGCTGGATGCTGCAGCCTCAGAGATTGCTGTGTTTCTCTTGAGCACAGAGCAGATGCTGCTTGTGAGTCCAGCCAGGACAGACAGACAGACCACGAAGCTGCCCAAGGGCACCTCACTCACACCTGACTCGTTTCTGTTCTGGAGCTTGCAGCAGATTTGATCCAGTCCAGTTTCCCATCTCTCCAGCCCCACTTTCCTGCAGTGGGAGAAGAGCAGAGGAGCCAGGGAACAGCCCTGGGCAGGGGCTGAGGGAATGCACCAGGCCCTGCCTCTGCTGCCACAGCGCCCTTGAAGGGGGACAACTTCTCCTGCTCTGATCCTTGCAAAGAACTCCTTTGGGAACTCTGGGATTTCTGCTGGGGTCTGCTAACCTGGGATCCCATGTGCTCAGGGCTTTGGAAATGCCAGGAGGGGACAAAGTCCCTGGTGCAAAGGGGACCAAGGTGGGTGACGCAGGGGTTCAGCAGGTGGGTGACACAGGGACTCAGCAGGTGGGTGACACAGGGACTCAGCAGGTGGGTGACACAGGGGTTCAGCAGGTGGGTGACACAGGGACTCAGCAGGTGGGTGACGCAGGGGTTCAGCAGGTGGGTGGCACAGGGACTCAGCAGGTGGGTGACACAGGGGTTCAGCAGGTGGGTGACACAGGGACTCAGCAGGTGGGTGACACAGGGGTTCAGCAGGTGGGTGGCACTAGGACTCAGCAGGTGGGTGACACAGGGGTTCAGCAGGTGGGTGACACAGGGACTCAGCAGGTGGGTGACACAGGGGTTCAGCAGGTGGGTGACACGGGTTCAGCAGGTGGGTGGCACAGGGACTCAGCAGGTGGGTGACACAGGGACTCAGCAGGTGGGTGACACAGGGGTTCAGCAGGTGGGTGACACAGGGGTTCAGCAGGTGGGTGACACGGGTTCAGCAGGTGGGTGACACAGGGACTCAGCAGGTGGGTGACACAGGGGTTCAGCAGGTGGGTGACACGGGTTCAGCAGGTGGGTGGCACTAGGACTCAGCAGGTGGGTGACACAGGGGTTCAGCAGGTGGGTGACACAGGGGTTCAGCAGGTGGGTGGCACTAGGACTTTGGCAGCTCCCAGTGACCCAGAGCCACCCGGGGCTGGGGACAGCCCTGTGCTCTCTGGCAGCTGCAGTGACACAGCTGTGACACAGCTGTGGGGTCACAGCTCACAACTCTGTCACCCTGTAGTAGAACCGGCCCCGTGGAGCTACTCTAGACCCAGGTGGGGATAACTGAGGAGAAGCTGAGCCTCAGGGCTGCCTCCACCACCCCTGCCATGGGCTGTTGTTAATTTGGCCATCACTGTGTCATGGTCAGGGGTTCCCAGGAGGGCTTGTGGGGTGGGATGGGACACGGAGCCTCCACAGGTGTGGTGGGAATCCAGCTGAGGATGTGAACCAAAGTGACACTCCCATAAGAATCACGGAATGCCAGAATGGTTTGGTTGGGAAGGGCCTTAAAAATCACCCAGTTCCACTCCTGCCATGGCAGGGACACTTTCCACTGTCCCAAGCTGCTCCAAGCCCTGTCCAATCTGGCCTTGGACACTGCCAGGGATCCAGGGGCAGCCCCAGCTGCTCTGGGCACCCTGTGCCAGGGCCTGCCCACCCTCCCAGCCAGGAATTCCTTCCCAGTATCCATCTAAACCTCGTCTCTGTCACTTTGAAGCCATTCCCCCTTGTCCTGGCTCCTGGGAATTGTCCCTCCCAGCCCCAGGCCTGTGGCACCAAGGCCCTGATCCCCTTTCCTGTGCGGCCCCGGGGACTCCAGTGCTGCCACTCTTGATTTACAACTTGGTGAAGGGAAAAGGAATTTGTAATATCAGTAAAAATTCATGTTTCTGGGAGGACCAGGGACCAACTAACTCCTGAATGGAAAAGCTTGTTTGGAAATGAACCTGAGAGCCTCCAGCCCTGAGGGGAACGGGGTTCGGAAAGGATGTCTTCCTTAATTTTTGCTGGAGCACCCAGGGAATCAGACGGAGCTTCCAATCCAACCCTCCCTGGAGGATTCAGTCCATCCATCAGTGGGCTCAGCATTCCCCATTCCAAGTGCTATTCAGAGGTAATTAAATTGTGCTGGTTTCTGAATGAGAGAGAGCTGCCTGTTCATGGGCTTCCCTGTTCCATTGATTTGGGAAGTAATCAGGCAGCATTTTCCCTACTCTTATGTCCCTCACAATATTTCCTTTGCTTAGAGGGAATTCCTGGCCCACGAGCTCCTGACAAGCTCGTGACAAGGGTCAGAGGTTCAGATTTCCAGCCCCTTCAGGCACAGACCCTGCTCTGAGGGTCTGTGAGCCCCATCTCCCCTCTCAGCAGTGCAACCGCATCCTTCTACAAACACGGGCCACAGAATTCCTCTGAAACAGCCTCAGCACTGGCTTCAAAACGCCAGATCCGACTGTTCCAGCCTCTTCTGGTACCTTGGTATCATGGGGCAGTGCTGTGTGTCCAGACAGAGCCTGACAACAGCTGCTGAACACCTTGGGATTCGAGCTTGAGGAACTTGGGTAGCGTGGGGAAGAGTTTTGGACTCATTCCCCACATTTTCCCCCATTTTGGACACATTCCCCATGTTTTTCCCGGTCCAAAGCTGCTCCTGTGTCACAGGCAGAGGTGAGGCTGTCCCCTGAATGAAGGAGATGCTTTCCCAGACTTTGTGTGATCTCTGCAGGGCTGCCAGCACTGGCACATCCCGGGACAGGGACCCTGGGAATGATGATTGTCCCACTGGGAAGGAGAGGGCTGGGACAGACCTGATGGTGCCCCTGCCATCAATCTCCCGGATGGATTTTATCCAGGGCCACCAGCAGAATTCCCTGCTGGACAGCGCAGGGAATGCCTCAGACCCAGTGGGATGAGGAATTAAAGCTGCTCCCAAGGGCTGGGCCCAGCCCTGGCACTCCCAGTTTGGAGTCAGGACTCACCTGGGGCTGCAGTGCCAAGGGAAACACGGGCATTTCCTGGCATTCCCACCATGGAGAAACCCCTTTGAGCAGGGATTCGATCCACTGTGGGATGTTTTAACAAATGTAATTAAAAGGGGCTCTTGTAGCAGGAGACAATCTCAGCAAGGCTTAATTAAAATATTGCTGGCCCTGCTTAACTTGCTCAGCTTCTCCTAAGAGCTGATGAAATGCAAAGCCTCGCTTCTGTTTTCATCTGGGACAGAGTTCATTAATGGACTTTCCTGCACTGGATTAAGCCAAGTGCTCAGAAAGAGAATAAATTGATTTTCAGTAATTGAGGACCAATATTTTTTGGCTGAAATCCAATATTGGAAATAAAAGCCTTAAAAAAAAGGAGAAATGGGAGGTTCATGTGTAAAAGAAATTCTGTGGCTTTGCTTCCATGAGGAAAATCAGAGCATTTCGGGGGCAAGCAATCACTTCCCTCAATTTTTATCTAAAAAGCAAAGCACAAAATATTTGGCCAGTCCTTCCACAGGAGTTTTGAGTGGAGAAATACCCTGAGCAAGGATTTTTCTCTGGGTTTTATTCTCCAGCTTTAGTGGTGAGGGTACAACCCCTCCCTCCCTGCAGGAGTGGCTGCTGGAGCAGAACACTTCAATCACAGGCTAAAAATACAACTCTCAATACAAGCAGGTGATTTTTATTGCTGTGCCAGTGGTTTCTGGGAAGCTGCAAAACTCCTCAGGCCTTGGGTGAGACTCAGCTTTAAAAAGTGCATCTGGACTGGGATTAGGGAGCAAATCCTGCCTGGAACAGCAGGAGAGTGTCTGTATTCTAGAGCTGCTCCTGGGCTGGGTTCTTTGGCAACCTGATGTACCCAAAGCTGTTCCTGGGCTGGATTCTATGAGGATTTTCTTCTTCCCCCACTGGATAAACCAACCCATCTTCCTGAGTGTTTTTTCCACAAAACCATAACAGACTCATAAAAGGAAAAAAAAAAAGATCCTTTGGGTGGGATTTGCTGTTTCTGTTATTGCCCAATTACTGCAATCCCAGCTCCTCTTGGAAAGGTCATCCCTGTCCTTTATTGCACATCCAGGAGGGTCTGCAGAGGGTTTTCCCACAGGGAATCAGGTCCCTGTCCTGGTCACTGCTCAGGACACAGCTCCTGTCCCCTCCAGCTGGGCTGAACAGGGAATCAAGGCTCCCAGAGCACCTGAAATTGCTGATTCTGGGACTGAACAGGGAATCAAGGCTCCCAGAGCACCCGGAATTGGTGATTCTGGGACTGAACAGGGAATCAAGGCTCCCAGAGCACCTGGAATTGGTGATTCTGGGACTGAACAGGGAATCAAGGCTCCCAGAGCACCCGGAATTGGTGATTCTGGGCCTGAACAGGGAATCAAGGCTCCCAGAGCACCTGGAATTGCTGATTCTGGGACTGAACAGGGAATCAAGGCTCCCACAGCACCTGAAATTGGTGATTCTGGGACTGAAAAGGGAATCAAGGCTCCCAGAGCACCCGGAATTGGTGATTCTGGGCCTGAACAGGGAATCAAGGCTCCCAGAGCACCTGGAATTGGGGCAGCAGAGCCAAATTGCAGCTTCACTCCCATTCCTTGTCCAGCAAATCCCCCCGAGTGGCAGCCAGGGGAACTCAGCCGAGTTCTGGGAGATCATTGAGTGCTTTGTGTTGGAAAAGGACTCTGGGCCCATGGAGTGAGGGTGTTAAGTTGGGTTTAAGCGCTCTGGCGATCTCAGCACAGCAGGAGGGGAGGGCAGGGGCTGTCCCAGCACAGCCCGCACCGGGGTGATGCTGCCGGGACCTGCTGGGATTTGCCAGCCCTGGAAATCCTGACTGGGAAGGACCCCCAGGATCACCCGGTGCCACCCCTGGCCCTGCACCCCAACAACCCACCCTGGGCATCCCTGGCAGCGCTGTCCAAACGCTCCTGGAGCTCTGGCAGCCTCGGGCTGGGACCATTCCCTGGGGAGCCTGGGCAGTGCCCAGCACCCTCTGGGGGAACAACCTTTCCCAATATCCAACTTGAGCCTGCCCTGTCCCATCTCCAGCCGTTCCCCGAGTCGTGTTCCTGGTCAAGCTTTGAATTTTTAACCGCTGGGCCAAATGTCCAAAACTGGGGCAGTGCATGCAGAGGGGAACGAGGCGAGCCCACAGCCCCTCCCCATTTTGTTCAGCACCATCCCACAGGCACATCCCCCCAGAGCCCACACTCGGCACCAGCCGCGTCCCACACCCAGCCCCACCTGCAGCACAGGACCCTTCCCACGGGTGCTGAGGGATTGCAGGAGCTGGGGCTGCTCCAGCACTGGCTGCAGTTTGGAGGTGCCAAACCTGCCCAGGGGCTGGGCACAGCCCCCTCTGCTGAGCCCATCCTAGCACCAACACCGAGATCTGCTCCTAGCAGCAGCATCCACCTCCCAGCACATTCCCAGCACATTCCCAGCACATTCCCAGCACATTCCCAGCTCCCAGCACAGCTCCAGCTGGGAGTTTGCTCCTCATTATTCTCTCTAGAAGGCCCCACTCTTAACTGACAGTGCAGATTTCTGCACTGATTCCAATTTATGACAAACAAACCTAGCAAAGCAGATTCTGACTGGCTCTGCATGTTAAACCCCTTCCCTTGGAAAGAAGCATTCACGGGGAAAAAAAGATAAGAAAAATCACTTAATTTGTTGCTCCAAACCAGTGTTGCTGAACAAATATTTCCATTAAAGTGGAACTCTTGACCTGGGCACTGGGAGCTCCCTGTGTTCGTGCTCATGTGCTGCTATTTTCCCCTCTCATTGTGTGGGCTCACCAGATTCCCAGATCCATGGAAATACGGATGTGACTGCACTGAAAGGCCAGACACAGAAATCTGGAGACTGCTACGTTTGCAAGGGCAGAAATGAGGCCGGGGAAGATGTGAAATTTTATTTTCATCCTCTCACGTTGGAGCTTTCCTGTAAATCCAACCAAACTTGGACTTGCCTGGGGGACTGTGTGGCAGCTCAAACCATTCCTGAGCATCCCCCCGAACATTTTTTGACTTTTTCATTACATTTTGCATCCAGCCTTCCCTGCACTAAAAGAATTTCTGTGCCACTTTGGAGGGGATTGCGAAAGGTTGTCAATTTGCTTTTCTTTCCAGCTCCAATAAATCTTAGCCCAGGATTCAATCATAGTGCTCTCCCAGGGCACAGGTCACATCCTGCAAAATCCCTCAGCCAGCCAAAACATCCCCTGATCTCGTGGAAGGGAAGGAAAGATCCTGGGAGGTGCTGGGCAGAGCCCAGGAACCACTAAGGTATTTCCAGCTCATTTTCCTCATTGTGCTGGAAATGTTAACGTGGATAAATAATTCATGCCCTGGGTCTGATGTTCAGCTCACTCCTGGCTGAGCTTTACTAATGACCCCCCTGGCTCCCATCTGCATCAGCTTCCCTTTCCCACTAAATTAAGCAGGAAACTGAGGCAGGGCTGGCAGCAATCGCTGCAGGGGCTGAGGAGCTCCTGGTTCTTTAGAGAGGCTTTTAGCAAATAATTCCTCGCTAATGGTGCTTTTTGTTTCTTGGACTCATGGAATCCTGGAATATCCTGAGCTGGAGGGGACCCCCAGGATCACCCAGTCCCACCCCTGGCCCTGCACAGACACCCAACAACCCACCCTGGGCATCCCTGGCAGCGCTGTCCAAACGCTCCTGGAGCTCTGGCAGCCTCGGGCTGGGACCATTCCCTGGGGAGCCTGGGCAGTGCCCAGCACCCTCTGGGGGAACAACCTTCCCCTGATCTCCATCCCAACCCCCTGGCACAGCTCCAGCCATTCCCTGGGTCCTGTCCCTGTCCCAGGGAGCAGAGATTTGGAGCTGCCCCTGGGGAGGAGCTGCAGCCCCGCTGAGCTCTGCCCTCAGTCTCCTCTGCCCCAGCTGAACAATCCCAGTGCCTTCATCGGCTCCTTGTGTGGCCCCCCCAGACCCTTCCCCATCCTCGTGTCCCTCCTTTGGACACTTCCAACAGCTTTGGATCTCACCCTGTGGCACTGCAATACCAGAAATGCAGCAGCTTGGGCAGCACTTCACATCTCAGGTGCCCTGGAGAAGGCTCCTGTCCCTCCCTTCTCCGTGTGCACCAAACCCACGCCTGTGAACACAAAAGCCCCTGGCAGTCACTGACGTCTTCTGGCTTAAAGAGAAGAATGAAAATATTTTGGGGTGAGGGAGTGAAGGATCCCTTTAGCTCTTCCTGCTGGCCCTGGTGCTGCTGGATATTCCCAGCCCAATCCAGGCTGAAGGGGCTGTGTTAGGTTTTCTGATAAATCAGATGTGACATTCCTGATTTTCCCTGGCATTCCGTTTGTGCACATCTCCGCTCCAGAGCCAAGGGAAATTCCGAAGGCGGATCATTTATGTGCCCCAAAATACCAGTGGAATTTCAAATGGACTGGAAGGAGCTGCAGATTTGTGCTGACTGCAGAAAAACATGACAGAAGCTGAGGAACAGGAAAGAAAAAGGAAATTGTTGGCGGCTGGAAGAGAAGGATGGAACTGGGACAGACGTGCTGCTCCAAGGGGTGACAAATCCCTGCAGCCCCTGGGGGTGACAAATCCCTGCAGTGATGCCAGGGAGCAAAACCCCCAACAAAGGCCCTGCAAGGCCAGTGATGCTCCTCAAGTGGTGTCTGGAGGTGAGCAAAGGTGATGGAAAAGGCCAGGTGGACTGAATTCCTCCTGGTTTGCACAGGTGGGCAGTGCCTGGGATGGAAATCCGGGTGGGAATCCAGGACGCTGAGGCTGGGCTGAGCTGCAAACCTGACCCTGCGACTCTCCCAGGGAGCTGGCAGAGCCAGAGGATGACAAACAGGGAAAATTGGTCACCTTGGCTCCACAACCTCTCGCTGCCAAGCACAGTCCAGCTCCTGGAAGCCAAGGGAAAGCGAGAGGAGGCAAAGTTCCCCTGATGGATTCTCCTCCCTTTCTCTAAACGCTGCCCATGCCATTTTTCAGCCCTCAGAAGGATCCTGATGACAACATCTCCCTTAAATCACTGGCATTGATTCCCAGCTTGGATGGGAAACTTGTAATTGTTGGCAAGGACAGATAGAGAGCAGGGAACGAGCTCCCTGAGAACTCTCCCAGAGCTGGGCTCTGCTTTGGGGGAGTGTGGGAATCATCAAAGCCTTGCAGTGGGACTTGGTACTTCACTTTCCCCGCCTGGCTGAGCAGGGAGCTGAGCTCTTGAAGGCTTTCAGAGGCAGAATCCAGGCTCCTGCCTTTTGCTGGCATCCAGCACTCGCAGGGAGGAGACAGGAGCTGTTTCAGCGTCTGCCAGTGGTTCGGTTCACACACCCGCAGAGCTGCAGCACTGGCGGGGACGGGTTGTTCCCCTCGGGGCATTTTCCGAGGTCCAGTTTCTTCCTTCAGCCATCTGGCCATGGAGCCTTCTGGGCACCGCGGGGCTTCAGGAGCTGGGCTTTGTTCTCGGGTGATTCCGGCCAGCTCTGCTCCTGCTGCCTGCTCTGCCGGCTGCTGCTGGTGCTGGGACAGTGCTGGGGACAGGCACAGGGCAGCCGAGCTCCTGGCAGCACAGAGTCCTCTCCTGAGCATGAGGATCCTCCCCAGCAGGCTGACCTCGGGTATTCCAGAGGCTCCCGTACTCCAGGTCCCCCTCACACGTTTCCAGCCGAGACCTGACACATCCACCCCAGGATGGGCTCCTCCCTGGCTGGAGACTGGGTCTGTTGTCAGCGCATTGTGCTCCCAGTCAGAGAACGAAACGGAGGAGCAAAACTCACCGAGCGCCCGGAGGAGGCAGGGGAAGGATGGCCGGCGGCTCACGGGGGATGTTCTGCTGCCCCGGGGGTCGGTGTGACACAGGCAGGGTTTGTGTGACGAAGGTTGAGCACCTCACTCCAAATTATCCATCGCTGTACATCCTAAACCTGCCAGGACACTGCTCTGAGCTGGGCTTTCCTCGGCTCCCAGCTGGGACAAGGCCACAGTAAATCCCTGCCCCTCGGCCTCTGCACAACCTGGAGCTGCTGGGTTACTGAGCACTGCAAAGGAAATTGAGATAAAGGGCTCTGAGACTGCACTGGTTCTCAGTCTGCTCCAAATCCTGCTCTAAGGCCTTTTATTCCTGCGTATTTCTCCATTTGAATTTGTTTAGTGGTGCAAATCCATGCGGATGGGCTGGGAACCAACAAGTGTCTGGAATAAAGGAGGGAAATGGCAGGTCCTGATGGTTTTTCCCAAATAGCTGAAAGCAGCAATAATGCAAAGGCCTGGAAGTGTTCTGGGCACATCTGTCAAGCTGGAATTCGGGATTTCCAGGGCTGGACCCAGAGCTCCCTGACCACAGCCACAGAAAAATCCCTGCCTGCCCTTGGCCCCCTCCCTGCTCCTTCCCTGCTCTGCCCATCCCGGTTTCCTGTGCTGCATCCCAGGGATGCCCCTGGTTTTGGGAACAGGATTCTTTCCCTGCTGGGGAAGGGCAGGTCGGATCCAACAGTTTTCCCAGGGAATGAGCTGCTCTCCTCCTCTGCCTGCCCCAAACCCCCACACTCCGCCTCCAATCCCGGAGCAGCAGCTCCTGCAAATGCTTTGGGAGTGTGCCAGGAACTGTGAATGAAACACAGGAAAATAACAGAAAATTCCCTGTAGTACCAAAATCCAGGCACACACGCGGAGTCTGGAACCAGCCAGGGAAAACAGAACTGGGAAGAGACCAGGACAGAGCAGAGGTCCAAAATGTGGTGTCAGCAAGAGCTGCTTCAGACAAAACAGAAATCCCTGCAAATTTAGAAAGTGAGAACCGGGTCTGGTGGGAGGTGCCCCCGCCCATGGCAAGGGATGGGAGTGAGATGGGAATGAGAGGGTCCTTAAGGTCCCTTCCCAGGAACCCAGTCTGGAATAATTCCAGGAAAATTCAGCCTCAGAAGTGGGAATGGGAATGGCAGCTCTGATGCTGCTTTTCTGTGAGCATCTCCCTAACCTGGGCTGGTTCCCTGGGACCCCCTCCAGCAAATCCCTGGGACCCCCTGCAGCAAATCTGCCCAGGTTGAGAGCCCCCAAAACCCCAAAGCAGAACCAGGAACTCCCAGGCAAAAGTGGGAGAAAACCAGCAGAGAGATTGGAATCAGTGCAGGGTGGGAATTAGGATTCCACTCGTGTGTTATAAAAACTTCCTGATTGATGATGGAGCTGCAGTGCCAGGACTGAGCAGGAGATGTGGCAGCAGGGCTTTATTCCAGCACAGGGATCAGGGCACTCCGGGGACCCCCCAGCAGCCAGGGAGGGGCTGGGGCCATCAGTGACCTGCTGATAAGAGATAACATTGCATTGGCGTCACCCACCCATGGAGGGGGCACAGCAGAGGCCACATTCCCAACCCTTCCAGCCCTGCCCTTTCCATTCTCCTGCCCAATAGGGTGTTCCTAAAACTCCTGGTGCAGCTTTCCCACCAACAAAATCTCCCTTTTCCAGGCAATGTCAATTTGTTGAAGCCAAAAATACCCCAGGGAAAGGATCAATTTGATGAATCTCCTGCCAGAGGAAGAAAAATGTTGAGAAATTGCTGAAAGCCCATTTTGTCATTTCCAACAAAATGTTTTTTGTTTGGAATAACTTGGAGCTCAGGGATGTCACTGAGTTTACACTGCAAATGGGTTTTAAAGGTCAAATGGAAATAAACAGCTTGAAGACCCAATGTTTTGACTTGTTCAAGTTTTTCTTCCTCAGTGACAAAAAAAAAAAAAAAAAAAGAAAGAGATTTTGGAGTCTTTCTTTGAATTCCAGACAGGAAAACTATTGAAAGATTCTTTTAGGATGACAAGGCCATTCCCAGGCAACCCAAATTCCACCTGAATTTTTGGTTAGGGCAAAGCAAAGCACCAGTAACAGAGGATCAGGATCTTTCCGAGGGAATCCACTGGGGAACAGGAGGCTCCAGGATTCCTGCTGTGGGGCCTGCCTCACCAGCAGGACCAAATCCTTCATTTCCAACTCTGTGTCTCTGCAGGAAGAGGTTTCTCAGGAATTTCAGTGCTGCTGAAGAACCAAAGGAGGCGAAGTTCAATGGTGAGGCCCCAGCTCAGATCCTGGGTTCAGTTCAGGCCTCTCATGACAAACAAGACACTGAGAGGCTGGAGGGTGCCCAGGGAAGGGAATGGAGCTGGGAATGGGCTGGAGCCCCAGGAGAGGCTGAGGAGCCGGGAAAGGGGCTGAGCCTGGAGAAAAGGAGGCTCAGGGGGGACCTGGTGGCTCTGCACAACTCCCTGCCAGGAGGGGACAGCCGGGGGGGTCGGGCTCTGCTCCCAGGGAACAGGGACAGGAGGAGAGGGAGCGGCCTCAGGCTGGGCCAGGGGAGGCTCAGGGTGGACAGCAGCAGGAATTTCCCCATGGAAAGGGTGCTCAGGCCTTGGCAGGGGCTGCCCAGGGAGGTTTGGAGTGCCCGTCCCTGCAGGGATTTAAAGCCCTGTGGATGTGGCATTTGGGGACATGGTCAGGGGTGGCCTCGGCAGGGCTGGGGAGCACTGGAAGCACAGAATGGAGTCACAGCTCCATGGAATGGCGTTGGTGGGAAGGGACCTTCAGGACCATCTCATTCCCAGCCCCTGCCACGGGCAGGGAACCTTCACCCCCTGGGAATTCCCATCCCTGCTTTGTGCTCTGCTCCCTCTGGCTCCCATTTCCAGTGCATTTACACCTCCCACCTGGGGGTTTGGGTTTCCCACCGGTGTCAGGGACATTCAGGATCTCCAGGTCAGTGTTTCCCACAAGCCCTGGAGGAGCCGAGCAGGGCCAGGGAGCCCCAGGGAACTCGGGTGACACCGATGTCACCTGGTGCCCAGGGTGAGCCCTGCCCACCCCGCCATGCTCTGAACTCCTTTGTTCCCAAGCTTTTCCCTCCAAAGGGCATTGCCTGGGAGACATCTCTGCTCCACAGCACTTTGCATTTTCCAAAGAGCATTGCCAGGGAGACGGAGCCTTTCCCGAGGAGCAGCCGAGCGCTGTGTCTGGGGAACAGGAATCTCTCCTGCCTGGGACATTCTCCGAGCACTTTTCCACCTGCAGCTCCCTCTGTGCAGCCCCTGGACACATCCCGAGGGATCCTGAGCAGGACTGGGGAAAACCCACCCACCGTGGTAATATCTGGGATGTTTCCAAGTTTCTGCTCAATATGCCCTGGGAACAGAACACGAAGCCAAAACCTGACATCAAACCTGAGAGCCCAGGAGAGCTGGGGCTGCTCACCTGGAGACGAGAAGCTCCAGGGAGAGCTCAGAGCCCCTGGCAGGGCCTAAAGGGACTCCAGGAGAGCTGGAGAGGGACTGGGGACAAGGGATGGAGGGACAGGACACAGGGAATGGCTTCCCACTGCCAGAGGGCAGGGCTGGATGGAGATTGGGCAGGAATTGTTCCCTGGGAGGGTGGGCAGGCCCTGGCACAGGGTGCCCAGAGCAGCTGTGGCTGCCCCTGGATCCCTGGCAGTGTCCAAGGCCGGGTTGGACACTGGGGCTTGGAGCAGCCTGGGACAGTGGGAGGTGTCCCTGCCCATGGCAGGGGTGGCACTGGGTGGGCTGAGGTCTCTCCCAACCCAGCCCACTCTGGGATTCCATAACATCTTTTGTTTCCTGTTTTCCCTTCTAATCAGGCCACTCTCCTGTAGATCTGGCACACAGGGAATTAATTATTCCTTCCCTCAAAGAAGGGGAAATTCACCTGATCCTGAAAAGTTCAGCCTCCTTCTGATGGCAAAAAGCCAGGCAGGGAATAGGGGACACTTTAAATATTAACAACAAACCCAAAGAACCTCATTGCACAATTCCACTCTCACAGCAAAGCCCTGGCTGCAGAGGTTTGCAATAATCACTGTCAGGAGACAGAAATCCAGCCTTTTAGGATTTATCCTCCTCACATCCCACTTCTCCCCCAGGGGTTCTGCCCAGCTCAGTGACCTGGAGTTGGGGGATTCTCCTCACACCCAGGTGGAGAATGGAGCTCACTCCACCTGCCTGCAACAGAGGATCTTGCTTTCCTGCTCCTCCTGTTGTCACCTCCCTTTTGGGACAAGAAAAACCTTTCCCAGGCCCTGGTGGGAAGAAGCCAAATTCTCTTGAGCCAAACTCATTGAGAAAGAACTCAGGGAGAACTCACGGGGCTCCCACCAAAGCCCGTGGCCTTAAAATGTCATTTGGGGTGATGTTTCTGTGTAGGAAAAGGGGATTTGACACTTCAGTGGACAGCGAGGGATTTTTGATATCTGGCAGTGAGAGAAGTGCAGCAAAAAAACAAATTGCAGAGGCTCAGTCTGAGGGAATTGGAACCTCCTTCTCTGCCTGGGTGAGGAGGGAAGCCTTTGTTGTCCCAGATTTCAGTGGGAATGTTTTAATCAGGAAAAGGCTGCATAGGGAATTCTGCTTCCTCTTGAAAGGTCTTCACTGGTGGGGGAAAAAGGAACCTCAGTTTTGGGAAAGACAAACTGAGAGGATGAGCCGCAGCCATAGACGGAGCCTGGCAGCTCAAGGGTGGAGAAGGATCCCAAGATCTCTGCTCCTCATTCCACTGGAATTTGGACTGAAATCTCCCTTCCAGGCCAGACTTTAGGCTTGTATCCCTCAGTGCAACTGGGAGGCTGTGGCTGCTGCAATAATTGGAGTTCACTTTCCAGAGATGAAAGCATTCCCTGATTCCCTGCACTCTAGGGCTGCCATTCCATTTGCTGGAGGTAAGGTCGGAGCTGAAAAAATTGCTCCAAAAAATTCTGCCTAGGAGAGCCAGGCAGACACACTCAGGCAGCCAAGGAACATCCTTCCTTCCTTCCTTCCTTCCTTCCTTCCTTCCTTCCTTCCTTCCTTCCTTCCTTCCTTCCTTCCTTCCTTCCTTCCTTCCTTCCTTCCTTCCTTCCTTCCTTCCTTCCTTCCTTCCTTCCTTCCTTCCTTCCTTCCTTCCTTCCTTCCTTCCTTCCTTCCTTCCTTCCTTCCTTCCTTCCTCCCTCCCTCCCTCCCTCCCTCCCTCCCTCCCTCCCTCCCTCCCTCCCTCCCTCCCTTTTCACCAGGATCACGTTTCAGGTCACTGTTATTCCAGGCTGGAGCTGCACGTTCCCTGCCCATGTCCCTGAATGTCCCACATTGGTCATTTCCCCCTTCCCTGTTCTGGAGCAGAACTGTCCCCAGCTCCTCCATCTCTGTTCCAAACCCTTCCAGGAGTGGCTCAGGATGAGCTGGATTTTCCACACCCCTGCTGGGCATGGGCCTCACCCTCCACTCACCCGGGCCTCAGTTTCCCAGCCTGTGGAATTTCTGGGAGTGCACCCATGGTGTGACACCAGTGAGTGGCCGGGAACTTCGGGGCTGGAGCCTTGGGAGTGGGAAAAGAGCCAGCCCAGAAGAGGAGCTGCCCTCCCCGCTGTCACCTCTGTGACAGGAACGCAGCTTTGTCCCCTCAATGGGAACAATCCAGTGACACGATGGAAATCAGAGCCACAATTTCCCAAACAAACGCAGCACTTTTGTCTTTCAATAAGCACAAAAAGATTCCCAGCTTTGTTTGCTGCCTGCACAACAAAGGAGAGAGATCTCTGCCCAGATATCGTGTGATTGCTGCCGGCCTCTGCTGTTTTGATAGAGAATCTCATTCCTCCTGTGCCTGGAGAGAAATCCAATGGAGCAGAGGCTTGGGATCGATAGCAGCGCGGGGCTGGAGCAGCTCAGGGCAGACAGGGTGTGCTCACAGACACTGAGCTTCCAGAGAGTTTTCCTGGAAAAGCAGCTCGTGGCTGGGAGCTGTGGGTGTTGTATTTTGGGGTCAAGGGCTCGGAGTCTCCGAGGCAGCTGTGCCTGGCGTGGTACCAAACACAGAGGAGGGATGGGAGCATGGGGAGGCTTCACTCCAGCAGCTGGACAGAAGCTGCTCCAAGGCAGTGATGGCTCTGCTGGGCAATGATTCTTGACAAGTGATCCCACCGGGGACAGGGGAAGGATTTCGGGAAAGAAGGGGTTGGGAGGGCTCTGATTTTGCCTGCACACAATTCCTGGTGTGAGTAAGGAGCAGCTTTGGGAGGCAGCACAAAAATCCCTTCCTTGAAACTCCTGGGGGTGATGGGGGTTGGGGACAGTTCTCCACAGGAGCCTGAGGCCAAAGGGAGCCAACGAGGAACACAAAGAGGGATGTTTGCACGGGATGGAGGGACAGGACACAGGGAATGGCTTCCCACTGCCAGAGGGCAGGGCTGGATGGGATATTTGGAAGGAATTCGTGGCTGGGAGGGTGGGCAGGCCCTGGCACAGGGTGCCCAGAGAAGCTGTGGCTGCCCCTGGATCGCTGGCAGTGCCCAAGGCCAGGTTGGACACTGGGGCTTGGAGCAGCCTGGAACAGTGGGACCTTTGTCCCCAAGGCTCTTTGTCTGTTTTCATCCCTTTGCTTTCTCTTGCTTCCAGAAGAATTCCCTCACCTTGCTGCCATGGGTTTTGTAAAGAGCATATTATTCTATTCCATCTGGGTGGAGCAGAATTGCTTATCTTTTCCCAAATGTGTCAGTGTCACTTATCAGATGGTGGAGTGCTACTCATCTCTCTTCATTGTTTCACTCCTTCCATGGGAATGTCTTCTGCTAATGGACCATTAAGAGCTCATCAATGACATTGCACATTACAGTGCACTATTGTAAGCTGCTCCACACAGGGAGGAGGAGCCAAACCATCTTAACCTACATAAAAAGCAGCCACAGTCCCACTAGGGATCCAGTTTTTCCACCGGATCCCTGGAGGAAGACCGGACCCATCTCACCATTACTGGACCCCTTTTCTTCAAGGGGACCATCTCTACTCCAACAGAACCACATCTGCCACTCCAGGAGGGCTGACGTTGGACTGCTTCCAACACCCTGACCAACAGGGCGTCAGGTTGTATTTCTGACTCTGTCAGGGTTTTCTAGGATTTCTTGTTTATTTGTTTGCTTATTCGTCTGTACTACAACATCTGTATTTTTATATCCCTAGTAAAGAACTGCTATACCTATTCCCAAAATCTTTGCCTGACAGCCTTTTAATTGCAAATTTATGATAATTTGGAAGGGGGGGGAGGGGCTTACATTTTAAGGGAGACTCCAACCCTCCCTGGCAGATACCTGTCTATCTAAACCAAGACACCTGCACAGAAAGGGAAGGGGGAATGATTTCCACTTGTTGGGGATGATGAATCAGGGAGACCTTATAAATATGACTGTTTAGCAAAAGATTCTGAAAATATGAAACCTATAATAGAAATGGAAGCTTACTTTGGGTTGTAGGATACCGAGTCTTAGTTACTATATAGCCTGAAAACAACAGCCTAGCCAGCTGAAGAAGAATCCCTTGTGATGGAATGATACCCCTCTGCTAGCTAAGGAACCAAAGGTCAATGTAGCAAAACAGAAAAGTCTAAAGAGTAGTTTTTAGAGTTTAAAATATAACATAGTATGGTAATGTAGCAGTTCTTATAGGCTATATGTAGATTCTATAGGATTTTGTGTCTTGCATTGGTTGGTCACTGTAAATTAGAATATTCATCACAAAAAGAGATACAATGCATCGTAACAAGGACCTCACGCTCCAGTCCCGGCTCTTGCTTCTACCGCTCTATTCCCGGCTCTTACTTCCACTTCTCTATTCCCTGCTCTCTTGCTCTCTTACCTCTTCCCCCTGCTCTCTGACCCCCGCCACCTTGCTCCCTCACTCCATTCTCTCTTAACTCATACCCCCTTGCTCTTCCTCTCGCTCTCTCTGGGACGTCCCTTCAGCCGAGGCCGGTGGCTGAAGGCAAGGCCCTTTTTACCCACGACCCATGCAATAAAACCACGTATTCTAGAATAGCTCAGGTCAGCAGAATTCCTTCTCTCTGCCATCCACGGATGATCCTACACCACTGGCCCAGGAAAATTCTCCCTGTGCTGCCTTTAACTTTCATCTGCAGCCCCAGAATTGGTGAATCCTTACGCTCCTGCAGCCACTTGTGAGGCACTGACAGGCTGGAGAGGGGACAGGAGCCTGTCCTGAGAGGAGGGGAGTGGTGTTTGTAGGTGAAGTGAAAAGGGAGCTCACTCCCTCCAGTATCCCCAGAGTATCCCTTGAGTATCCCCCTTTTTTTTCCCCTTTTTCCTTGTTCTGAATTTGCTGTTACTGTTCCATGAAGCTCTGTTCTCTCTCAACTCCTTCTGTCACCTTTGAACTTCCCACTGGTTAAATGAATCCTAATTCCATTTAAAATGCTTCCAAAGCCAAAGCTTGGGGATTTTATAGCACGTTAGAAATGGATCTCAGGGTTTCCTGGAGGAATTATTACAGAAGCCAGTGAAGACCCTCAAATGCAGTCCTGGAAGATGTCCTTACTCCATATCCACCTCTCCTGCTTCCTGAGGACCTGAAACCCTAAACCAGCTTCTCTGCGCTTTTACAGCTCTGGGCTCCAATTCCTGCATTTGGAAATAAATCTCCAGGTACAGCCACATTCTGTCTCTCATTTCTTGCTCTCCCAAACACTGAATCCCACCAGATCCCGCAGGGAGCTTAGGGCAATGTTGCACTGTGGAATATTCACCCATTCCTTTGATTTTTCTTCCTCATTATTCTGTTCTCCTTGCTACCCATATTTGCATTAAATAAGGCCTTTATTGCTCCTGGCCCTGGGGTCCCAATGCATTCAGGAGCTGCAAAGTTTATAAAAGCTGCAGGTGAGGAACAAACCACCGGGGACAGATGTGTTTGTTCATAAAAATGTGGGAATATTTTCATTCGTTAAATCCAGTGCAAGGGCCCTGAGCAGAAGCTTCCTCACTGAGGTCACAGGCCATGGAATCAAGGAATGCTTTGGGTGGCAAAGGAACTCGAAGGCTTTCCAGTTCCCACCCCCTGCAATGACCAGGGACACCTTCCACTATCCCAGGGTGCTCCAAACCTGTCCAGCCTGACCTGGGACCCTTGCAGGGATGGGGCAGTCACAGCTGCTCTGTGCCAGGGCCTCACGCCCTTGACAGGAAAATCTTTTCCCCTAAATCCAGTCCAAATCCTCCCTCCCTCCCTCAGTTTAAAAGGAGCACCCCTTGTCCTGTCGTTGCACATCCTTGTAAAAAGCTGGAATTTCTCATGGCTGCCTCGCATCTGGCAGGGATGGCTCTTGTCCTTCCAGATCCCTCTTCCCATATCCATGCCTCAGCACCTCTGTGCCCATTTCCAAGCCAGCAGCTCCCAGATGGGATGTGCTGGGCACGTTCCTGGTTTCTGCCCCATGGACCTGCTCCAGCTCCTGCATTTTCCCTCCCTCCCCCTGCTCAGCACCCTTGTCCTGCCTCATGCCTCTCCTGGGGCTGGGGTTTCCTTGCAGCTCCCTCTGGATGCTCCGTTCCTGTTGGATCACTGCCCTTTTCCCGAGCTTCACGCTGGGAATGCCTGAGCTGGGAAATCCCAGAGGCCACTGATCCTGCCTGTAAAACACGTCCCGGAATGTGCATTGTCCAGGCAGGGCGTGTCCCTGCAGAGGGATCTGGGACTGTGATTAATGACCCCGTGTGATCAATGGCTCTCTCCTCTCTCCCTTCTCTGACAGGGAGGAGCAGGTTAGAGATGCCCTGACCAAGGGAGATTACGGGCATCAAACCCTCATCTCCTCCTAAAGCTGCTCTGGAATGCGTTCCCTCTCCTTCTGCTGAGCCTTTAACACCTGCTGTAAACACCTCCTGCTTTTATCTCAGCACCGTCACTGGCTCCCCGGTGTTTGTTTGTGTTTAGGCTCAGCCTAACCCAGCCTTGATTTGGGATGCTGCTCCTTCCTTCCCCGGGAGTCACTGCAGACACGTTCTGGTCTAAAAGACGCGGATTTGCCTCTGATCTCCCCTGCCCAGACACGGCTCCTCTGCTCTCCGTTATCGGCCCTTTTGTGGGAATCGCCCTCTGGAATTGCCGTCCCACTTGAGGCCTTTTAGCTGCTCTATTTTTTGAGTCAAATCAGAGGTAGACACTGGATACAGGACTTATTAGCGCTAATTGCCTCCCAGGGTGAGATCAAACATGCAGATCGCTGAAATGTCCTGCTCTGTTTTCATAATGGCCATTTAATTCCGCGGACAGAAGTGCAGGGAACTTATCCAGGAAAAGGTAATACATGTAAATTGGAAATGTAATGGGATATTGGGACACATTACAGGCAGCAGGTCTGCCAGATGTGATTAAACTCAGTTCCTGGACGAAGGGATAATGGAGCCCGTGTAGAGCAGCAAAATAAAACCCCGATTCTGCTGTTAACACCCAGCTGACCCCTTGCAATGGCCCTGTCCACATCCAAATTAACTTGGTCTGCACGCTTTGGGAGAATCTGAGGTTCATTGCTCCAGACACGTGACAGAGTGTGAGCGCTCACGGTTCTTGGTGATCCAGCCCGATTGAAAATCTGATTTTTGCTTGGTTTTATTTTATTCCTGACGCCTGATACCCATCACCTAGAATCAGTCACGCTGACTCTCCTCACCCAGGAACATCTGGGCAGGGGTTGGATTGAGGTTCTGCTGGTCCTGGCCCATCCCAGAGCTGGAAAATGGAAGGGATGGAGGGAATAGCCAGGAATCCAGGCTGAGCAGAGGCCGAACGCTCAGACGAGGCTGCTCTGGGAGGGCAGGGAGGGACAAGTTTTCCAAATGAGGAATTCAAATCCCAGCAACTGCACAGGATTCCCGACCAGAGCTGCGGTGTCCCCCTGGAGACATCCACAGCACCCCGAAGGAGGAGAGGAAGAACTGATCAGCTTTTCCTTCCATCCCCCACTATTCCCCTTATTCCCAATTATACTGCCCCGTGTTATCCCATTTTCTACCATAGACACGTGAATTCCATACTGCTCGATCCAGCCCCGCTCCTGCATCCAACCTTCCCCCGCGGCTGCTTTTAAACCTCCCACTGAACGCAACACACAAATAACAACCCCGGGGCGTGCTGGCTGAATCCCAGAGCCCCCGCGGGCCGATTTCCTTCTGCTTTGTTTCCTTATCGCAGACACCTTGGGGTAATCTAACAATTAGGGACTCGCTAATGACCCTGCGAACGGCTCCCGTTAATGAGGGCGGCATAAACCCTTCACTTCTGGGCTGAATCTCTTTGGGTTTGGCTTCATGCTCCGCCTGCCAGGCTGGATTCAAAGCCGGGGCAGCAGAACATCAGTTTGAGGCTCTGAACATTTCATTTCTGGGGCTTTGCGTCTTTGAGTCAGACGAAGCTCAGGAACAGAGAGGCCTTGGGAAAGGCTCGGAGTGAAGGGAAGCAGAGGAACAAAGACTTATGCTGGGAGGAAGACAAAAAGCAGTAGAAAGCCCTGGCCAGGTGTCAGCCAGCTCCCAGCTCTGCAGGCTCACACTCTTGCCTAAGGAATGGGGGAAATATTAAACCTCGGTTCCTCAGCCCAGGGAAAGTTTCACCTCAGCCCAGGGAAAGTTTCAGAGAGCATTAAACAAACCAGAAGTTGAAATCTTGCAGCTCCAGACCAAAGCTCTGGTAAAGCTGGGAGCAGAAGAAACCTTAAAAATATCATTAAACCCAAAAGTCTCTTCAGTCAGAGAGTCCTTGGCCGAGTTGCACCAGGTGGGAACAGCTCCTGGGACTGTTCTCTCTGTCCCTGACTGTTTATGGCACAGCTGTAGTCCTGGGCTCACAGTCTGGTCACAGCAGGCAGGTCATGTGGCTCTGACCCCAAATTGTAAGATCAGGGCTGGCAGGGGACCACAGGGGCCCAGAGTCCGATTCCCAGGGAATCCTGGAAAGGATCCCTAAAAGACACCTAAAGATCATCAAGATCCATCCCCCAAGGAAAGCGTGAGATAAAGCAGGGCCTGGGTCTGGGGATGTCTTATGTCCACCACTTTAATTTAATGCTTTTACTTTAATTCCCCCATTTCACAATTCATTTATCTATAAATTGGGAATAGGGACACTTTTCACTCTGGGAGGGACAAGTGGAGAAAGCCAGGTGGGAACTCACAGCTTTTCCAGAGCTGGAGTCCCTAAAAGCTTTTGAAGAGACAGATTCATACTCTGGTGTCTGGCAAGCAGAGGAAAGGCTCTGCCTGCTTCAGCTGTGCCTTCACCACGCTCTCAACTCAGGAAGAAGGAGAAATGGCGTTCCCAAAAGTCCACCCCCTCAACCCCCCAAAGAAAGTTCCCAGAAGAGTTTAGACACTGCAATCTTGATGTTCCCAATGGCACTGGACAAAGATTATCCATCAGAAGGAATTTTTGTTTGCATTGCAGCTGGGGGTTATTCAGGAGAAAAGACAAGTTCACAAAATGTGAGTTGTACCCAAGCAAAAGGGTTTTTTATGAGGCAGAAAAACCATTTCTTGGCTGGAAAGTGATGGGTTAGGGCCAAAAACACTGATGAATTTTTGATGAGGAATCGATATTTCAGTGAATAAACCAGAACAGAAAAAAAAAAACAACTAAAAAAAAAAAAAAACCAACAACAACAAAACCTTCAAATGTCCATCAGAGCAAAGTTGATCAGACCAGTGGGGAAAAGCCTAACCAAAACTTGCAGACCAATCACATCCAAAGGATATTCTCAACTTCCCACCACGTTCTCTTAAGAGAACGTAGAGATCCCCAGAGAAATGGCATTGTCCTGCCCTGGCTGGGCTGGAATCCGGACCCCCAGTTCCAGTTTTCCAAGGGTGAACTGGGATTTATCACTGGTGCTGCAGCACTCCCTACATGTCCCTGTCACTGAGCACAGCTCAGGGCCACCACGCCCTAAACACCCACAAAACACTGGGTGTGTTTGGGTCGTGCTGGGGTTGAAACACTCTAATGCCAATGGACTCAAGGCAGGGAGAGGCCTGGCTGGACTGCCGGGCCTGAGCATCCCCTTGGGAATGGTCGGTGCCACTCCTGATCCCCAACATCCCTCTGGGTGTCCTCTAGGTTTTGGGACATGGCTGACAGCCAGGTCATGGAATCCTGGAATGGTTTGGGTGGGAAGGGAACTTAAAGCCCACCCAGTGCCACGCCTGCCATGGCAGGAACACCTTCCACTGCCCCAGGGGGCTCCAAGCCCCCTGCCCTGGGGCACTTCCAGGGTGATGGCCTTCTCAGCTGGCCCTCGGACAACACACACTGTTGTCCTCTTTGCGGGCTCATCCTGTCTCTTCCCAACGAGTTTCCAAAAGGAAATACAAAAGCAGAAAGGGGAAGTTTCAATTCTCCTCATCCAGGTTTAGGAGTGGGGGAAAGCACAATAAACTCCTAGGAGATGCACACACAGGATTCCTAAACATCACACCTGTTTTTCCATGGATGGATCATGTTCTGTCATCCAGTGTCAGAATCCAGGGACCGAGAGAAACTCCGGACAACACATTCATGTGGATACACAGTTCCTGAGGTGAATCCCATCCTTTAAGAATTCAGGGATGGAAAGGATCAACCCCCTGATGGAATCTCAGTCAGCAGCTCAGTAAAAGCAGCCTCAGCCCTCCCCGTTCCCTCTCACTGAGATTTTCTAATTGCCTTGGGAAGGACGAGCTCTTTTGGAAAGGAACACGAGGCATAAATCAGCCCCAAAGATCCGGATTGATCCGTTCCAGACCAAAGGAAAAGAATCAGTTCCGTCACGTCCCTGCAAAGCAGCAGAGGAGACTTGGAATGTTAAATATGAGCCCAGTCGGGCTGTTCTGAGCCTCGCGCCGGAGCTGCCATCAATTGTATCCCGATTGCCATTAACTGTATCGCAGTTGCCATTAATTGGATTCCAAGCGCCATTGATTGTATCCCAGCTGCTCCGGAGCTGGGGAGCAGCCAAGGCTGAGCTGGGCTTGGGGACAAAGGAGCTGCGGTTTGATGGGAACTGTCCCGATGGCCCCGCGCTGATCTCGGGTGCCTCTGGGGGGAATTTCACCCTCCAGGACGGTTTTAACTCTAAAAAGGCTCTTTGGGAAGGAGCAGCCTCAGGTGAGGCAGCTGTGACAAGGCAGCAGGAAGGCAAAGGTGACAAAGGGACAAGGACAGGAATATCACGGCAGAGATGGCACCAAGGACACCGGGAATTGTTTGGATGGAGCTTTTCCAGCTCAGCCGTTTTCCCGTTCAGGAAAAGACGCAGCACAAGCAGTGGCCATGCTCAGTGTGGCCCCGGAGTGTCAGGGAGGGCAGGGGGCACCGGGGGCGCTCCCTGCTTGCCCAGGACTCACCTGGGCATGGACTGCACAGAGGAATGAGCCTCCAGCCCCCTCTGGGGCCACAAAACTCCCCGGAATTTGAACCCAGCGATCAACCAGCTTCCCAGTGCTGCCCAGTCCAGGGATTGAACCCAGCAGTGGAGAAGCCAAACCTGCAGCCAAGGAAAGGAGGAAGCTTTGATCCCATTCCACTCCAACAGAAACATGTTTGGATGTGGTGAGCCATGGAAATAGCTCCAGTGCAACCATTCCTCCAGTGTTTGGTAAACCAAAAGCCCTTTAAAGGGCAGCGATGAACAAAGCGTGCCCCGAGGGCCAGGAGCTCTAAATGTGAGCCAGATCGTGGCTCCGAGTCCCTGCCCAGCCTGGGAACACTCAGCTCTCGCTAATGAGCTCTTTGTTAGGCTGAAACATCGGCCAACAAACCCAAACAACGCCCGGAGCTGCAGCTTGGAGCCAGACCATCCCCAGGCTGGGAGAGATCTCAGAACACCAGAATTTATCAATAGTCCGACAGTGAAGTTTTCTCTTCTCTCCCTGCAGTCTGTCCATGGAAAGCTTTTTTTACAGCCTCTCCTTGATCCGTGTTCAGCTCTGCCCTCGCTGAGGTTTTTCACTCCTTGGGATTACTGATTAAATTCTTTGTGTGAGTAAAATTCCAACTGGACCTGAGCTGTTCTGACTTACGGGGTTTTGTGCCTGGCTGGACTCTGTAAAGCAGGCCCAGAACAAACAGCTGCGAGGCCAAAATTCTGCGAGTGAGGAGGAGGAACCCAGGGCAGAGTAGCCCTAAAGATGTGAGTGTTTTCTCCTCCAGGTTTTTCCAATAACTCCATGAATGGAGCATGGGATTAGGACATGAAAGGCCTAAAAGCAATTTGCTGCTCTGAACTAGGGAGAATAGAACTAAACTCAGTTATTGCAGCAGAAAGAGAAAACACACATTATCTCTGCTCTGAGTCACCAGGCAGGCGCTCCTCAGAGCTCAAATCCAGCTGGAGCTCTGAAATGTGACATTCCAAGGCCGCTGCTCTTAAACCTGGCCTCATTTAGCTCCTACACAGCCCCTCTGGTTCAAAACCTTCTCCCAGATTTCCTGCAACTGCGCCCAGCACGTGGGTCCCAGCACGGGAAGGATGGGAAGGATGTGGAGCTGCTCCAGGGCTGGAGCCCCTCTGGAGCCAGGCTGGGAGAGCTGGGGGTGCTCAGCTGGAGAGGAGAAGCTCCAGGGAAAGCTCAGAGCCTTTTCCAGTGCCTAAAGGGTGTCCAAGAGAGCTGGAGAGGGACTGGAGACAAGGGATGGAGGGACAGGACACAGGGAATGGCTTCCCAGTGCCAGAGGGCAGGGCTGGATGGGAGATTGGGCAGGAATTGTTCCCGGGGAGGGCGGGCAGGCCCTGGCACAGGGTGCCCAGAGCAGCTGTGGCTGCCCCTGGATCCCTGGCAGTGCCCATGGCCAGGGGGACGGATCTCATCCCATGTTTGTCTCTGACCTTCATGTGCCTCTGTGGGTCAGGACCAGTTGTGGAGGGTTTTACCAGATCCGTTCCTGCCTCCGCTGTGCCAGAGAAAACAGGGAGAAATCAGTTTCCCTGGAATCTACGGAGAAAACAGCACTGTTGGCTGATACACCCCTGGTTTAAAAATTACTCTTTGGTAGTGTTCAAACTGGAATAAAATCACAGAATTCCAGTATGGTTTTAAGTTGGAAGGGACCAAAAAGTCCATCCAGTCACACTCCCTGCCGCGGGCAGGGACACCTTCCACTATCCCAGGGTGCTCCAAAGCCTGTCCAACCCTGAACAATTCCAGGGATGCGGCAGCCACAGCTTCTCTGGGCGCCCTGTGCCTCCCCACCTTGACAGCCAGGAATTCCTTCCCAGTTTCTAATCTTCCTCATATCTCACATATTAACAGATATAAATAAACAAAGCCTGCAAAACCTGGATTCCTCACTCCTAAAGCAGCAGGGAATACACATTTCATAGAAATAGGGGTGATTTTTCTGCTTTCTATCTTTTGTTTTAATGTGACTTTCTCTGCTGCCGAAGCCTTTCCCTGGGAGCTAGGGAGTGCTGAGGCTGAGCCCTGCTCACCTGAGCTCAGCCTGGGCTCACCTGGGCTCTTCTGCCCCAGAGCACTCAGCCCTGCAGGTCCCTTCCTGCCATTCCCAAGGGGAATCCTGAGGGATCCCAGAGCACAGGGGGTTTTCCTTTGTCTCCCTGAAGCGTCCCACAGTCAGGGCCAGAAGACACAGAGCGGAGGAGGGCGAAGCTGCAGGATGTGGCCAAAGCATCACCTGAGGGAGGCTCAGCTGCCAAGGGCTGGAGCTGTGAGATCCTCCCTCAGCTCTTCTGTTTGCAATCCCAAATGCTGCTGCGAGCAGAGCCTGATTTATGTGGCCAGGACAGAACAGGGGCATTATTTCCCAGAGCCGTTCAGAAGCTCCTGAGCTGGAGCAAGGACCAAGCAAGGCTGCTACAGCACAGGAATGAAATTGTCTCTTTATTTTAAAGCATCACAGTAAAACGAGGCTTTGAAATCTCACTGCTGCCAAGAGATTGGTTCCTTTCTCTAATTCCCCCCAAAGATTATATGGATAACACTTTTCTTTTTCTAAGGATACAAAGTTGTCTGGTAACATTTCCTACTCACTGCAGGGAAAAATATGTTTTTAAATGGAAAATTATTCATTTTTAATGGAATCTGGCTGTAAAGGTCAGTTAAGCTCCTTCAGAAATAATCAAACCCATATAATTGTCAACTCCTCTAAAGAGTCACATCGCTGCCATAATTTCTGAGTGATTTTCTCCCTCCTTCCCCTGCTGCAGAGCCTTTCTTTCAGTTGCCAAACCCGATGAGTTCTGTGAGTTATGGAGGTTTTTGCTGGGTGTTTTAGGAGATAAATGCACAGCCCTGTGAACGCTGCAATGTTTCAGCTGAATCACTACAGAGCAGGCAGCACATCCAGATCTGTGTGAGGTCTGTCAGCCCAGCTCCAGGGATGGGAATGGGAGGGGGGCAGAAATCAGGGCCTGGCCATTGCCCAGCGGCTGCTTTTCCAGGAGTTCATCACACAGAGCCTGCAAAACAACCCCAGCTTTGCCCCTCCTGCCAGCCCTCCCCACAGCAGCGCCGCTGGGGACACCCAGGGGTGTGCAGGCAAGGAACCGGAGGGCTTGGAACCGAGCTCAGGCTCCCCTGGCCCAGCTCAGGACATTCCACGGCCGTGTGACAGCCGATGGAATGTCGGCTCCGGTGGCAAATCCCAGCAGGTCCCGGCAGCATCACCCCGGTGTGGGCTGTGCTGGGACAGCCCCTGCCCTCCCCTCCTGCTGTGCTGAGATCGCCAGAGCGCTTAAACCCAACTTAACACCCTCACTCCATGGGCCCAGAGTCCTTTTCCAACACAAAGCACTCAATGATCTCCCAGAACTCGGCTGAGTTCCCCTGGCTGCCACTCGGGGGGATTTGCTGGACAAGGAATGGGAGTGAGGCTGCAATTTGGCTCTGCTGCCCCAATTCCAGGTGCTCTGGGAGCCTCGATTCCCTGTTCAGTCCCAGAATCAGCAATTCCAGGTGCTCTGGGAGCCTTGATTCCCTGTTCAGTCCCAGAATCAGCAATTTCAGGTGCTCTGGGAGCCTTGATTCCCTGTTCAGTCCCAGAATCACCAATTCCAGGTGCTCTGGGAGCCTTGATTCCCTGTTCAGTCCCAGAATCAGCAATTTCAGGTGCTCTGGGAGCCTCGATTCCCTTTTCAGTCCCAGAATCAGCAATTTCAGGTGCTCTGGGAGCCTTGATTCCCTGTTCAGTCCCAGAATCAGCAATTCAAGGTGCTCTGGGAGCTTTGATTCCCTGTTCAGTCCCAGAATCACCAATTCCAGGTGCGCTGGGAGCCTTGATTCCCTGTTCAGTCCCAGAATCACCAATTCCAGGTGCTCTGGGAGCCTTGATTCTCTGTTCAGTCCCAGAATCACCAATTCCAGGTGCTCTGGGAGCCTTGATTCCCTTTTCAGTCCCAGAATCAGCAATTTCAGGTGCTCTGGGAGCCTTGATTCCCTGTTCAGTCCCAGAATCACCAATTCCAGGTGCTCTGGGAGCCTTGATTCCCTGTTCAGTCCCAGAATCAGCAATTCCAGGTGCTGTGGGAGCCTTGATTCCCTGTTCAGCCCGGCTGGAGGGGACAGGAGCTGTGTCCTGAGCAGTGACCAGGACAGGGACCTGATTGCCTGTGGGAAAACCCTCTGCAGACCCTCCTGGATGTGCAATAAAGGACAGGGATGACCTTTCCAAGAGGAGCTGGGATTGCAGTAATTGGGCAATAACAGAAACAGCAAATCCCACCCAAAGGATCGTTTTTCCAGTGAGAGGAGTCACTGCTGCCTTTGGGAGGGGTCTCATTTTCCCCACTTGGCAGCAGGATTTACCCACATCTGCTCAACACTGGGCTGGTGAAGGGATCCCTCCTTCATGCAAAGAAGGAACAGCACCTGTGAACAGGAGTGAATCCCGGGGCTGAGGCCAGGAGGTGTCTGCAATTCTGTGGTCAGAGCTGTGGAAATAACTCCTGGTTCAGGTCACTGAAAACCCCTCAAATGGAGGGAAAAAACGGTTCTTTTTTATTTCTTCCTTTCTCTTTTTCCTTCCTGGCAGGATAAACTCTTCAACAACATTTCTTTCAGGTCAAGCAAAATGTTCTGTTACTGTCTGCAAGGAATTATTTCATTTAACTTTCAAATTGCAGCTTCCTGCTTTGCTTTTTGTTTCCTCGTGTATGAATGGGAGGATCTTGGACACCCACTCAAAATATTGTTTAGAAAAGGCTGAAATGGGAAGTTTCAAGTTTCCTTTCCGCAGCAATAATCCAATGAATTGAACATGAATGTGGAAATGCAATAAATCATTTCAGTTCTGTAATTGTTACAAAACAAAACACTCCAGTTACGCTTTTTTCTTTGTTCTTTGCCTTTGTTTTTGGCCGAGCTGTGTTAAATTCTGTAATTATTTATATTCCTACATGAAGGATTTCACCTCAGGACGCACTGAGCAGCCTGGAGGAGTGATAAAATCAGATAAATCTGCTCCTAAATCATTCTTTCAGCCCCAAATCTGCATGTGCCAAGCAGAGGAATGATGGCCCCACCAGCAGCATTTTCAGGCTGATCTCAGTGAGCTTGGGTATCCTCAGGGTGCAGCAATTCCCTGGGATTCCCTGAAATACTGACCAGCCCTGTGCCTGCTTTGTCCTGTTTATCCCTGTCCTGGGTCATGGCCCAAAGGCTGCCGGGGGCAGGAAGAGTTTGGACAGGGCAGGATTTTGGGGTGTCTATGCAGGGCCACAGGCTGCAGTTGATGATCTCTGTGGGTCCCTTCCAGCTCAGGAGATTCCGGCGTTCCCTGGAATCCTTCTGAGGGTGAATTTTGACTGCCTGACTGCAGCGTCAGGAGAGTGTGGCCTTGAATGGCAGAGCAGTCCTTGCTGGGGACATTTCTCCAGGTCTTTAAATGGTGACCCCACTCAAGGCAGATTTATGACCGAATTCATCCCATTCATTTGCTCTCCAGCCTCCATCTCCAATTCCCAGCAGGCAGACAGGGAACTGGAGCCTGGCAGAGCTTTGCTTTGCAGGATGAGATCATATCCCCAGCCAAGCCCACTGAGCTTTGTCCCCATGAAGGGCCCTGGTTCCTTGGGAGACCTCAAACACAACATTTCCCTTCTCATGTGTTTGTGAGCCCAGCTGGGAACCTCCCCCAGCCCCTGGAACAGCCACGAGCCGGGCTCACAACTGAGCTTTCCTGGGGGAAATAAAGCACAAATGGAAACTGCAAACCATCATCAAGCCCTGATAAATGTTCAGACCCAGGCTGGGGCCAGGAGAAAAGGCTGGAATTAAACCATGGAGAAAGCCGGACCATCACTTACTTGGTTTTTATTTTCTCTCTTCTTTTTTTTTTTTTTTTTTTTTTTTTGCCTGTTATTTATCCCTGCTTAACTTTTCAGGAATCTCAGCTCCTGCACACAGGCTTGGCAATTTTTATATCCTGACCATATGTGTTCGATGAAGTTGATTGAGTTGATGGATGGATGGATTGATTGAGTTGATTGATGGATTGCTGAGCTGCCAGGGAGCTGCTCCATGCTCCCCATCCTGAGGCTTTCACTGGGATACCTCTGCCAAGCTGATCTCTGACCCTGGGACCTCACCAAACCCCCAGTCCTTCCTCCCAGAGAGAGGTGTCCTTGCCCAGGGCAGGGGTGGCACTGGCTGGGCTTTAAGGGCTCTTCCAACCCAAACCATTCCAGGATTCTGTGATTCTGTGATCGTGTCAGCCTGCAATATCCAACCTGGATGTAAGCACAAGGTGTCAGACGCTCCCAAAGTGCTCCTTTGGAAGAGCCCTCAGGAACCCCAGCCCTGTGTGATCCTGCTGAACCTTTGCCATTTCCTTCCATGGCAGGAGAGCCAACAGCCGAGCAGGCAGCAGGGAATGAGAACACAGGACGGATCCCACAGGACCACAGGAGGCTGGGAAAGGACCCTGTGACAGCACTGAAATGCCAGGGGCTGGAAATCTGCCCAGGAATGGGCACCTGGCATTGCTCCTCAGCTCCTGGAGTGCAGACTTGGGGCACGTGTCCCTCGGATGTGGGATCTGACCCCGAAATTTCACAGGAAGTCCCAGCTCAGGGCACGTCTGGGACGAAAATAAGAAGATGGAGAAGAGGAAAAAAATCTGCTCTGCTCTGAGCTGAAATTAAATACCAGGAATATTCTGAGCAGCCAAGTTAAAGGGTGTCAAGCTGGGAAAGTGCTCTTAAGGTAATGAAAGAATGAGAAAAAAATCAAAACTAAAAATGAGACATTTGCCCAGAACCCTCCCTGATGAGGAGCTGCTGGAGCTGAGCTTTGTCTTCCAGGGACAAACCCAGACTGGGATTTTGGGTTCAGGGAGTGATGAAGAGAAGGATTCATCAGGGAGGGCAGCTCTCAAGGAGGTTGATTATCTGCTGGAGAGGTGATGGAAAAGAAATCAGGGAACAAAAGGTGAGGCAGCTGCTAAAAACCAGGGACAAAATTAGGAATAAGCAAACATTAACAAGATCCAGGTTACTGTTCTAATGTGCCAGGCAGGAGGGAAGGCAGCAACCCCAGAGTAACTTCTAATTTAGCATAAGATTTGAAATTGTGCTAAAAAATGCATCTGAGTCCTTTGATTTTTTCACAGCAGATCCTGAAGCTTTGTAGGAAAATAAGGAAGAAAAGCAAACCCGAGGGAAACAGCCAATGGCCAGGAAATGTGGGGCCTTGTTCCAACCAAAATTCCTTTACAAGGAAGAGTCTTGCTTCAAGTGCCCCTGGGGTCCTTTCCTCATTATTTCTCTGGGAATCTGAGGATTTGAGCTATGATTCGAAGGGGATTGGGAAGATGCCCAAAGCAGTCTCAGGGTGAGAGCCCAGGGAAACATCACCCAACCATCTCAGGGCAGGTCAGCCCTGCTACTGCCCCAGCTGGTCCTGCTCAGAGTTCACACCGAATTTAATTCTTTTAAATTGAAAACTGGATTTTTGCTGACCTGTGTCACCTTCTCTTCCTATGGAAAAACTTCCTACAGAAGTCCCATAATGGCACACCCAGATAAATGTGGGGTTTGTCTGTGGAATATTAACAACAAATCAGCCTGTGCTGGTTTGAACAGAGCATTTGGGAATTTTTATGAAACATTTTGGAGGATTTAAGGAAATGTCACTCTTTCTCCAGGCAGTCCATCACTTCCTGCTCTGTTCTGTGGTGCACATTCCCAAAATAATCCGTGCTGGCACACAGGCGGTGGGAAGGGTATTGTCTTCCCTGGCAAGCTGAGAAAGGCAGGGGCGAGGCTGTGAAAGTGCTCAGGGATAAACGGGATTTCAGGCAGCCTGGAGACAGCGGTGAAATCCTTCCCTGCAGAGCACATGGGGCACAGCACGGCAGTGGCCAGGGCAGGAACGGGGCTCTCCTTTCCCCAGGGAATGGGAACCCAGTCTCCTGCCCCCTGCAGCGGCGGGGATTTGACTAAACACGGATCACATGGAAATAGTGACTCCAGCAGGAGCTCCCTGTGCTCTCCAGGCTCTGAACTGACTCAATCCATTCTCCTCCCGGGAGATGAACATGTGATCACATCTCTCCCTACAACCAACATCGTCTCCCTGCGTCCCTGCCACCTCCGCCTTCCTTGCGAGATGAACCAACTGATACATCCCTAATTAAACTCTGAGCAATCATCCCCAGCTCGATTCAGCTTTCAAATCTGATGCTGCTATTCCTGAATGATGGCAAGTGTGCCTGAAAGCTCCTCTGCTTTTCCCAACTCCCCTTGATCTAATAAAGGATAACGCTGCTGCCTCACAGCCTGGTCTGGGCTGGAGAAAATCCAGCCCTTCCTACAGGGAATTCTGGTTGTCCCTGTGGGTTCAGGGGGGTTGTTCCTGTGAAAATCCACCTGCTAATGGGATTTGCCTGGGTGCTCACTGAAGGGGGACCAGCATTTCCTGCTCTCAGGAGCTCACAGTTTTGTGCTTCCAGGGATTTCACTGGAACCCTCAGAACTCAAGGAGTTGCTCAGATCAAAGCTCAGTGCAGCTCAGACAGAGCTGATCTACCCTGAGCTGCTGCCACTCCCCAGTGCCCAAAGACATCCAGATTCTGCTGAATTTGCCTCAATCAATCCCAAAGCAGAAGCCATGAAGCTGTGAGAGCTGCCTGGGTCTCTGAGCTTGCCCAGCATCTGGAAGTCCAGCATCTGCTCCAGGCTGGAGCTGTCAAGGAGGATCCAGGGCCCAGAGACCAGAGGGCTGATTTAGAGGGCTCTGGGATTCAGCTCATCCTCAGTCAGAGGGGTACAGAGCTAAAAATGGGGAACTGGACACAGAAACAGCAACAGGGTAAAGGGAAAGTCAGGAAAGCCCTAAAGGAAAGCTCTCAGCAAGGGGAGAGAGGACTTCAAACTGCCCCATTGTCCCTGGGGCTTCCAGCTGTGCCTTGTGATAGGGGCAAACCCCGGTGCTGGTGGTCTGGGAGGTGTGGAAGAGGAGAACCAGGCTGGGAAAACCTGGACTGGGAACCTGGTGCCCCTGTTGTGTCCCTCAGGCTGCTCTGGAAGCTCTCATTGCACTGATCCCCTTTGGATCCAGCATCCTTCTGGTAAAAGGGAGCAGCTCCAAAGGCCAGGAGCCCCAAAAGCCCAGAGCTCTGCCTGTTTTGCTGATGTTGATGTGAAATCTGCTCACCCTGAGCGTGGCCAGCACCCACTGCACCCACCCTGTCACAATCACCACCGCGGATCCATGGCTGGGCAAAGCACCAATGGAATAATGCAATTTGGAAATCAATTAACTTCTGTTCAGGCTTAGCCAGAAGAGCTTTCCCAGGGAATGGCAAGAGGGACAGTCCTTGCCCAGCTGTGCAGGATGGGACCACAGAGCTGCTTCTTGCAGAGCTCCCTCGTGGAGCATCCCAGCTCCTGCCTTTCCCCTGTCAGCCTAACTCGGTGCAATTCCTCTGCCAGGGGAGTTACTTGCCCTGCAGTCACACTCGGGAAAGTTTCTCCTCTTCATGCGTCTTGTTTCACTTCAATCAGTGACTCCTCCAGCCCTCTGCACTCCTGAATGGCCCCTGGAACACGAGGGGTGCCCGTGGAACACAGCGAGCCTGTTATTCCCACACACTCCCCACCAGGCCAGCAGCTTCCTCCCAGCTCCATCAGCCACTTCCAACTGCTCACAGAGACTTTTCTGCAATGAACCTCCCACTTCTGGAGAAAGATCCTCCAGAACTGGATTCCCTGCCTTGTCCCTCCCTGCCTGTCCCTGCTCATTCCTGCCGGCAGGAGGGCAACTGCCAGCCCCACAGCCAACCTCCCACTAAAGCAGAGGGATGAAAGGATTTCTGGGCACTTCTGGTGTTCAGATCCCTCGTGAAGGACTCTCAGTGACTCCGGGGAGTCCTGGATCCCTGCTGCCTTCAGTGACACCCCGCAGGTGGCATGGGGACATCCCAATCCCAGCACAGCTCCGAGGGCAGGGATTCCCCAGGAGCCCATCCAGGCAGTGCCAAGGGGAGCAGGCAGACATCCAGAGGAGTTTGCTGTGCAGGGATAATCATTCCTGTGGTCTCTGCTGTGCCCCATAACACAGCCTGGTGTGGGGATGCTCCGATCCAGCTCCTGGACGCAGGACTTCTCCCTCCAGCGCTCCCAGAGCGGGATCAGACAAACACCAACATCCCTTTATTGCAGTCACCTTCAAGGAGGGAGCTGCAGAAGGCTCTCCCCTCCCTCTGCCCTTGCCTTGAGCGTTCCAGCCTCTGCTGATTGCATTAATTCCCTTTGGAAATGCAGTAATGGCACCTGACATCTCCCGGGGCACGCTGCGGGAAGGAATTTGGTTTCAGCCCTAATGAGGAGCAAATTGCTGTCCCCAGCCGGGCTCCGGCCTGATGGTGCCATCACAGCAGGCACCGTTTGTGCCTGGCAGGAGCAGACAGAGACAGGAGTCACCGAGGGCTCACACGCGGCGGAACTGCAGCGGGAGAGGGCAAACCTCAGTGTCAGCCTTCCCTCAGGGATGAGAACAGGATTAGCCCTGCACAAAGCCACTGCAATTTATTCACTCTGGGCTCCTCTCCCTTTTCTCAATTTACAGCCGCTTTGGCTCGATGGATTTGGTTTCAGGCGCAGAGGCTGTGGCAGAGCTGTGGACAAGAGGCTGCTCCAGCTGAATTCCTTCTTCCATGAATTGGGACCTCACAATGCCAGGCCCCTGCACCGCTCCAAGGGCCTGCAGTGCTGGACTGACTTCCCAGGAAGCAAATCCTAAAGCCTCATAATCCCTCACTAATGAGCACCGGGCATCCCCAACCCTCAGCTCCTGACGCTGCTTCCACAGGTTTCTCTGCTTCCTTTCCTAAGAGGGAGAAATTCAGGAATGCAGAGCTGCCCGTGGCCAGACAGGATCAGTCATGGCCCAGGAGCTGAAGCGAAGTGTCCAGGATTTAATTATCAGGAATAGTTACTGGTTACTAATGGTTTTTACTAATGGTGTTCCAACACTTCTGATGGATTGCGGGGCCACAGAAGAGGGAGAGGCCCATTCCAGCTGCCTGCAGCAGCTCTTGCATCTGAGCATTAGATTTGATTGTCTTTAGCTCAGCTCCCAGTTCTGATAATGAGAAAATCCAGGGGCTATATTTAACTCCTGCTTCTGGGGAGCCTTGTCACGGCTCCTTTCTTTGTTCTTCCTTCTCCGTGTTCAGCACTGCTCAAACAAAATATTCCCTGGATTTGGGGTTCTGCTTTTCCACAGAGCCTCTGTTCCTATGTTCAGCACTGCTCAAACAAAATATTCCCTGGATTTGGGGTTCTGCTTTTCCACAGAGCCTCTGTTCCTGTGTTCAGCACTGCTCAAACAAAATATTCCCTGGATTTGGGGTTCTGTTTTTCCACAGAGCCTCTGTTCCTGTGTTCAGCACTGCTCAGAAAAAAAATATTCCATGGATTTGGGGCTCTCCATTCCCACAGAGCCTCTGCTCTCTGCCTGCCTTGCCTTGGTTGAAGCAGGAACCTTTCAGGTGTGGCTTTACTTGGAGGGCTCACCTGGATCCCTGCCTGGCCCCAGAGGTGAGCAGACCTGCTCGGTGTCCCCTCAGCTGCAGCACCCGGGGTCACATCCAGCTGAATTCCATCAGCACTGCGGAACAGAGGCACCCTGTGGAAATGCTGGCCTTGGGCTGAGGGGGTGCCTGACTCACTGATAAAGAACCCTGTCTGCTTCAGACATTGTAAGGAAAATTCAGAATCAACCTGAACTTGGGGAACCTTCCAAGCAAACGTTTCATGAGAAATTTTGCATGTTGGGTGTGTCTGAAGGAGCGAAAGCTGATCTCTGTGAGGTTGCTGGGACTTGGGATCACCCTGGTTTTACACCCTGCTTTTGTTGGGATCACTGTGGTTTTCCACAGCCGTGTCCCCACAGAGCTGTTCCCCTGGACTGTGAGGCCCCAGGACACCCTGAGCCCATCTGGTCCCTTTTTATGAGCACAATTCTTTTATGTCCATTCCAGATGTTTCCTGCTGCCTCACCTCTGTCAGAAATGAAGGTTTGGGCAGATCCTGTGGGAAAAGATCCCGTCCCTCTGGTGCCACCTGATTGTCTGAGGTGCAGCTGAAGTGCCCCTCACTTTCCATGTCCCTGGGAGGGTTTCCTGGCAGCAGCTGTGGCTGGGCATGGTGGGACACTGAGCAATGGGCCAACAGTGCCATTTTTAAATCATTTGTTCTGTTCAGCTGATTTAGAGCCAAGGCTTTATGAACCAGAGTTGGCAGGGAAGGAGAAGCTCCGGGAGCAAAGATTCCAGCAGAGCCCTGTGACACTTCCCATGCTACAAACCTGCTTTTTTTTTGTCTTTTTTTTTTTTTTAACTTTTGAGACTTTGTGCATGTTCAAATCAAAAGTTTGAACTGATGCTGCCTTGAAGGGATTGGAGACCTAGTGGTTTAAGCTGTTTCTCACAATATATCAAGATTTTTCTCGTGCTTTGGAGCAGTAACAAGGTAATTACTGCCAGGGCCTTTGGCAGGACTGTCTTGCTCAGCTCTATGGGACATGAATTCATTTGGAGCAGAGCACAAGGAAGAAGGAAAGAAGCAGCAGCATCATTTCAGCTTCTGCATCCTAAGGGAATTTAAGCAATATTTCTTTTTAAAGGGATGGCCCCAGCACTTGGGGAATTGCTGATGGAACCACATTGCCCACTTCCATTTGGGTTTCTCTGCTGATGTGACCCCATTGTCTTCAGAGCATTCCACACTCACTGGAAACTGGGCCATCAGTGAATGGAGGAGAACTCCCCAACCCTCACAATTTTTCTCTATTACTTGACCCTGGGATCATGTCCCTCATGGACAACACAGCTTTGTTCTACAAACCCCTGGATGAGAACATTTCCCAGAACTAATCCCTGCAATGCTTTTCCAGATGGCACAGGGCAGCTCTTGAAAATGGTGTGGAGAAAATCAAGGCAGGGCCTGGACAAGAGAAGTTTTGTGATTTATTTGTGGCCTTCTAGTGCCTGAAGGGGCTCCAAGAAACATGGAGAGGGAGCTGGGACAAGGGATGGAGTGACAGGATACAGGGAAAAGGCTTCCCACTGCTAGAGAGTGAAGAGAGAAGGACAGAGAGAACAATGTGTAAATGCACAGGGAACTGCTGCAGAGGGACAAGGATAGAGTGTGCTCCATGACCACGACAGGGAGTCACATCTGACAGGAACAGGGGAAATGTTAAAAACCCCAAATGAGATCCCCAGGGAGTTCTGGAGGGTCCAGGGTGGTGCTGAGGCTCCATCAGAGCCATAAACGGAGACTGGACAAATGCACAGTGATTGAGCCCAGGGAACCCTGCCTGGAGTGGGAAAAGGAACTCCAAAACCTCTCTGGGTTCTCTGGAAAACCCTGAACTCCCTAAACAACTTCCCAAACCTTGTACTGACCCTCGAAATGCTCTCCATCCACCCCAATCCCCCGTGTCCATGGTCCCTGCAGGGTGTCCGTTCCCTGGGCAGTGATTCTCCGACCTGCCAGGCGCAGAGTGGCATCTCTTCATTAAAACCTGACACAGCCAACCCCCAAATTAGTCCTGCTAATGAGCTGGTGGCTTAAAATACCCCAGGCAAAATGCAAAACATATGCAAATGAGGCTGCAGCAACAGATTGAGCCCATGAACCTTCTGGAAAACTTCTGAGGCTGGAACAGGGCATGTGGGAAGAGCTTTAAACCCAGCCACAGAACAAGAGTGAAGCGAATTAAAGGTGCTTTGAAGGGAACCTGTGGCCGTGAGAGCTGGGGGAAGGCATTGAGGAACCACCACGTGGATGCTTCAGCTGAGGATGAAGGGGATTTTGATCTCAGTGCACCCTGCAGAGCTCCAGACCCTTAACTGGAATGTTTAACTAGGAGCCCTGTTTAGATTTCACATCCAGAGGAAGCAGGGAGGGAGGTGCTTCCAGAGGGATTTCAGCCTGTACACAGGGAGCTACCCTCCATCCCTGGGTGCTCCAGGGATTTGTTGCTTCCTGCTTTTCCCAGACTTTTCCCTCAGGAGTCGGAACTGAAGGGGCCTTAAGTTGGGTGGGAGGTGCCCAGCCCTCTGTGACTCCTCCTTGGCCCAGAGCCTGGATTTCTCCAGACTCTGCCATAATTCCAGTACCATAAATGATCATAACTAAAACACCTGTTCCAGGGCCTCTCTGTCACAGGAGAGCACACAAGATGATTTATGTAGGACTGGGAAGGACATTCCAGCCCACTGCACCCTCAGGACCATTAACACCATTTTATGAATCTGAAATTAATTTTAAAATTAGAGTTATTCCTTAATCCCTGCTGCTGTGGCTGGGTCACTGTTCCACAGCCTTCTCCTCATCTTCTAGGCTATTGGGGGTTTTTGTGCCAAGTCTGGCTTACAAGGAGAGAATTTTTCTGCCCCCCGGGGGCTGGCCACGAATGTATTTATGGAGTTGATCTTCTCACCCAGCTGGAAACTGCTGGAGTCACTCTGGAGAGGTTTAAGAGAAAAGGCAGATGCTGGAAGGGCTGTGGCTCTTTATCTCTTGGTCTGAATTCATAAAGTCATGGAATATCCTGAGCTGGGAGGGATCCACCTGGATCATCCCGGCTCCTGGTCCTGTACAGACACCTGAACAATCCCACCCTGGGCATCCCTGGCAGCGCTGTCCAAACACTCCTGGAGCTCTGGCAGCCTCGCGCTGGGACCATTCCCTGGGGAGCCTGGGGAGTGCCCAGCACCCTCTGGGGGAAGAACCTTTTCCTACAATCCAGCCTGATCCTCCCTGGCACAGCTCCAGCCCTCCCCTCATTCAAAAGAGGGCTGAATTCAGACCAAATAGGTCAATAAAGTCATCCCTTCAAAAATTCTGGATTCCATCACCTTTCCTTACTGCTCTGGAGGGGGAGGAATAATTTGGCGCCCAAAGCTGATTTTCCCACTGTTATAGATGTGTAATGCGATGGTTGGCTCTCGCAATGAAGGGAGGAATATTATGTGCACGTTAAGGAAGGTTTTATTGATGGACAGTTATGTTATTGTGATTTGTTGTTTGGACATCCTCTGTTCTCTCCACAGTCCCCTTTCCCCCTGTATGGTTGCCAAGGGACAGCCTTGGTACTGGGGACATGTGGAGGGGGGGCTGTACCTGCGCCCTTCCTTGCATGGGGCATTTGGGAGGAGGGCAGGTTTGTTACTGGGAGGCGCGGCGTGGCAACACCTGAGCTCCAGTCAGGTGCATGAAAGAAGCCTCCACCATGAAGGTCAAAGAAGAGTTGACTGATGGGCTTTGGGAGGGGCCAGGGTTGCCTGATGCAACACCAGGGGTACGTTATAAATGCATATTAAAAAGCTGGCTTTTCGCAAGATGTGTGCTATATGATTAATAACGTTGCGGTAAGGATATAAGTTTTTATTTCTGCTTTTAATAAAGAAAATTAGGCATAGTGGTAGTAGTTGATATAGTAGCTGCTTAAACTGTCTGTTTGGCCAGGACAACACCCAGTGAACATGTAAAGAACTCCCTGCTGTTGAGATACCAACTATCAGCATCCACCATCTGAAGAAAGCACGGACCAAGGCCCAAACTGGAGGTGATAATGAAGACACAGCCAAGGAACACGCATGCTCTAAAAAGGTGGACCCAAGGAGGGACCATGCAGAACAGTTCCTGGAATGTGGAAACCAGTTTATGGAAAAATATGAATATTCAGCAGACTGATGCAATAGAAAGGGTATTTAAAGAATGATTCTGATACAGCAGGGTGTGGGCTTGGCTGAATGCTGAGTCACCTGACCGGCCGTACTTTGCTTTTTTTTTAATTTCCTAATTGTCTTACTTTCTATTAAACCTATTTCTTAAAATTTACATAAAGAGTAAACCTTGTTTTTCACAGGTATAAAAGGTGGAGCAGCCATTTTGTGGGCGAGCACATGCTGGTTTCCTTCCCTGCTCCCAGCACTGCTCTTTCTCATTATTCAGTCTTTTGCTGTATTTTTTTAAGGTTTATTAAACCTTTGAAATTTTAAAAGTGAGCGTCATTTCTCACACCCACCATTTCCATACTTCCATTCCCTCAGCAGGAACAGAGGGACAGCAACAGGAAAGAAATGATAGAGCCAGCAAAAGTTCAGGCTAAAGATAAAACCTTGTCCATCGATCCAGGTAATGACTTGGAAATGGGCGTTTAGAGACACAGGAAGAGTTTTGTGCACAAAACCCCAGTGTTGAATTCAGCAGTTGACTCCTGGAGGTGGCAGGAGGTCCTCAGCAGGCAGGTTACACTCAGGGGATGCCCCTGGGGACTGCCAGGATAGCTCTGAGCCTGCCCCATGACACCTCCCTGCAGCTCTGGGGCCCAGTTTGCTCCCATAGCTGGCTCTGGGCCTCACGCTGGGCGGAGGCCAGGGTCTGGGTGGAAGGAAGGCAGGCAGGAAGGAAGGAAGGCAGGAAGGAAGGCAGGAAGGAAGGCAGGAGGAAGGCTGGCTCAGCCTGGGGTCTGTTCTCCTCCAAGGCTGTCCTGGCGTGCAGGGCCACGGGACTCAGAGCTGTGCCCTGAGTGCTGCAGTGACAGTCACAGGAACCCCTCTGAGCCGAGGAAGGTCTCCTGCTGTGAGGAGACTTCAGGCAAGTCCTGATCAAAGGGATCGGAGCTCAGAACCTCCAACAATCAGGTGGGGATCTTTTCCTCCAGGATCTGCCCAAACTTCCATTTCTGACAGAGGTGAGCAGATCAGCCCCAGCGTCCCCATGGCTGGTACCTGCCCGGGATTCCCCTGCTGAGAGCTGAGATCAGCTCCTGCCTCCTCTCAGGAGTCTCAGAGATCACAGAATTCCAGGATGGTTTGGGTTGAGAGGGACCTAAAAGCCCATCGAGTGCCCCGCCTGCCACAGGCAGGGACACCTTGCACTGTCCCAGGGCTGCTCCAAACCCTGTCCAGCCTTGTCACGGTTGTAGCTGGCACGCAGCTGCCAGATAACTCTGCCATATCAGACCCCCAAACCCAGCCAGCCTGGAAGTACAAACAAGTCCCCAGATCATGTGGGGATAGGTTGGATTCACATCCCAGCAGAGAGCTCAGCCAAGCCCATCCAATCCTAATCGCTAACATCACTGGTCAAGGAGATGAGCTGTTAGATCCAGAGCAACCAGCTGTCTGAATTCGGGAAATTCAAGCCCCCGACAAAAGGAAGTTCTGAACAATAAAACAGGCGGTTTGATCCTTATGTTCATTTCGTCTGTCTGTCTCCAACCAGCAACCTCACGTAACACAGCCTGGCCTTGGGCACTGCCAGGGATCCGGCGGCACCCACAGCTGCTCTGGGCACCCTGTGCCAGGGCCTCCCCACCCTCCCAAGGAACAATTCCTGCCCAATCTCCCATCCAGCCCTGCCTTTTGGCAGTTTGAAGCCATTCCCTGTGTCCTGTCCCTCCAGGCTCTTGTAGTCTCTCTCCATGTTTGCTGTTGGTTGTCGGGTTTGGTCTCCTCACCTGAGCTTAAAGATGATAAAAAGTCTTTTTCCCTCTGAAAGCCCCAAGCCAGGTCGTAAGAAAGAAGGGGAGTCTTCAAGGTCTGGTTTTCTTGATATTTTGTGTTGTTTATTGTTTCATATCTTAAAATGTTCTCTGTGCCCAGCCGAGATCTGAACAGCAGCTGGGACACGAGGCGACTCCCCCCACAGTGGGACGTCGCAGTCCCTTTCTACAGAAGGCTACGTATCACCTGTTTACACTTAAATTACAATACCTATCACCTAAACTAAAAGGGTCAACTTTACTCTAATCCAATCTCCTTAAACTACTTTGTGCCACTGTCACCAAAAGATGGAGGCCAGGGGAGAAGAAGGAGGAACTCAGGGCAACACCCTAAATCCTCCATCTTGTCTCCCATGTACCTATATCCTAAAAATTCAAAACTACATAATTTTTCATCCTATACTAAACTAAATTACTTTTTTCACATCTTTGTGGTTTGTAATTCTTCCCTCAATGTTGGAAGCTGTTCCCATGGACTGAAGTCAAAGGCAGTGTCCTCCTGAGCTCAGTGCCAGGGTCTCCAACCCCCCTGAATGGCTCCAAAAACCCCCTGTACAGAACTCAACCCCTCTTGCTCAGGTCTGTGGCCTCCCAGGGCATCCAGAGGAATGCCCTGGACTCCGACAGTTGGCTCCCTCAGGCCCTGCAAGGCCACACTGAGGTCACCCCCGGTCTCCTCTCCGGGTGATCAATCCCGGCTGTCCCAGCCTTTCCTCCCAGCAGAGCTGCTCCATCCCTGGGATCACCCTGGAGCCTCCTCTGGGCTCTCTCCAGCAGCCCCAGGTCACCTGTGCTGTGCTCTGCAGGTGGGGTCTCACCTGAGCAGATCCCCTGAGCTCTCCTGCTTGTCATCCCAGGGTTCATTCACTCAGGGGTAGGAAAAAACTTAGAAATTACAGTTTCTGCCAGTTCACTGCATTTGCCACTACGAAAAGGTGGCCTCATCAGCTCAGGGCTCTGGTTTTATGGGTGGATCCACCAGGATCACTGGAATTCCACAGCCCAGAGTGCCCATCACCACAGTGAGCTCCCAAAAGAGCCCCCAGGACTCACTCAGGGGGGTCCTTTTAATGCTGGGTCTTCTCCTAACCTGCAGTTAATTAATTGCCAATTAACTCCCAAGCCTGAGCATTCCCTGCACGTTAAGAGCAGGATACAAATGGGAGCACTCTGCCCTACAAAGACTGGGATGTGCCTGGCCTGGAATGGGGTTTGGGGAAGGGTTGTGCCCCAAGCAACGTTCACAAATCTGTTATTAATGATCTGGAGTTAATTGCTTTATGAATCAACTCAAGGCCAAAGCCCTGTACCTGAAGGCCTCAAACCAAATGCTTTGGGCTTGTTCTGGGCTGCCTGAGGGTGAAGATCAAACACAGTGTCTCCAGAAGGGCTCGGGGGACTGGCACCACTGGGACCAGGCTGGGAGAGCACCTTCATCTCGGTCAGCACCAGGACCTGGCTCCTGGTTGTCCCCTTGGACCCAAATCCTGAGGCTGTCTCGTGTTCTCAGCTCTGTGTGGCTCCCACAGGCATGAGAGGGGTCTGGCCAAAGTGAAGGAAACAAAGAAGTTCCAGGGGTTTGTCCCAGAGAGAAGGAGCAGCCGGGGGAGTGCCGGGAGTTTCCTCTCCTCTGCCCTGGGACCTTCCTCTCCACCCCATGGAAACAGGGAGGGGATGATGGGGGCACAGGTGGGGTGGGGATAATTACAGAGCTGCTGCTCCTGCCTGCTTGGGAACACACCTGGGCTCACACACCTGGGCTCACACACCTGAGCTCACACACCTGAGCTCACACCTGTGCTCTCCCATCTGGCAGCTTTGGCTCCCTCCTGAGCCCTGGACTGCCCCAAACAACCCCAGGGCACAGGAACAGTTTAAGCAGCCAGGCTCGGGCTCAGCAAACCTGAATCACTTTTATTCCCCAGGGCAGACAAACTCCAGGAGATAAACTGCAATTTTCCAGGCCATGCTGGCCCTCAGCCTCACCTGGGGATCCTGGGCCTCCTCATGAGCCACCTTTGGTGGGGACAAATCCCACGGGGTGCTGCCAAACCCTTCCACACTTCCCACTCCAGTCCCAGTGCTCTGGGTTTAGGAACCAGTCGCCCCCAAGCTGGGTTCACGGCTCTGCTGGGCAGGACAGGGGGAGGCAGGAGGATTAAAGTCTTCATCAATGTCTCACCCTCCCCACAGACCCTGAGTGCTGGTCAGGACTCCTCCCAGAGCTTTCCACACAATTGTGTCTGCTCCAAAGAAGGACTTCAGGGTAAATTGTTGATAAAAGCAAACTTTCCGGGGTTTGGGGGGGACAAAACTTTCTTCAGACCAGCTCTAAGTGCTGCTGATTTTGTAGGACTCTGGAAGCACAAGGAAGGTGTCCCCAGACATGTTGGAGCCTGGCCTAGTGCCCAGTGTTCCCAGGTGTTCCCAGTCCTCATATCCATAGGGATGGGACCAGCAGAAATTTTAGCAGCCACTAAATTGGAGCCCTTGTCCCTCACAGACTGTGGAATTCTCTCTGTATTCCTGGTGAATTTACCTGCAGTAAGACATAGGAGCTGAATGATTTCCTTCCACGCCCAGCAGCATCCCAGGTGCAGGAGTGAGGGAGGAACAGATTTGTGAGGAGCACATTTGGCAGGAGCTGGGAAATGCCTTGGCTGAGCTCTTCAGTGCTGTTGTTTGACCACTGGAAGGGCTGGAACAGTGTCAGTGCTGCTGTGTCTGAACAAAAATGTCCAAATTGTTCCAGGAATTCATCTCAGAGGTCACAGAAATGGGGCCAAAACTTCTCAGGGGAGAGATAGAGCTGTGTAGGAAATTACATCTGAGCAAATTATTTGGGAACACAAACCCCAGCTCAGCCTGTGCCAAATCCCACTGGAATTTCTGTCCTGGAGCAGCACAGCTGGAGCAGGATCCCCCCGGGTAGGGGCCACTTCCATCCGTGGCCTGAGTTTGGAATGGAGGAAAACTGAGACCCCAAAAAGCAAAAGAAGCCATTGACCCCAGGTGTGACAGAATATTCCTCAGACACCCCTTCCCCACCCCACAGGAATTGTTTCTGTCAGGTGTGGGAGCAGACACAGGCTCCCAGTGTCCTTCTTCCTAATCCACAATTCCTGGCTCCCTACACAGCTCAGGGCACTCATCTCTCCCAAAACCCCTTCCACCTGTCCCCTGGAATTGCAAACAAGGAATTAGACACAATTTGGTTTGCTTGCGCCAACTGCAGAGGGGAGTGGAGTTCATTTTATTGCAGAGTATTTTGCCTTTGAGCGGAATGATTTTGCTGGAATGAAGTCCTGGAGAGTCTCCCCACAGACTCAGGATTTGTGGCAGGACACCTCTGCCAGAGGCATGAGGAGGATGCTCCACTCCAGGTTCCTGTAACTCGTGTTATCCCTGGAAAGTAATCCCCAAAGTGCCCCTAATCTAATGGAAGTGGAAGCAGGATGAGATGTTCCACTTTATTCATTGAGTAATTCCAGCCTCTTTCTGTGATCATTACCCCAACTGCTGCTTCCTTTAAATCAAGTGGAATTGCTTTGCTCTCTCATTGCAAAATGAAACCAGTGAAATCCATTTCTTATGTATTGTGGAGCTGGGGGGGAAGAAAAAAAAAAGTAAAGCAAGAAAAAAAGAGAATTTGGGCAGGGGAAAAAAAGTGGGGTTTTTTTCCTACTCATTTAATTTTCAAGGATAATGTAAACAAAGAAAGTGTAAAGCAAGAAAAAAGAAAACCTGGCATAAAAAGGTATTTGTAAGTACTCTAATAAATATTTAAAGTATTTGTGCTCTCTAGTGAATATTTTCCCTTTGTTCCAGCCCTACACTCCGGGCTGAGGCTTCTGGCTCGTCCTGCCAGCGCAGGGACCTTCCCTACCCCTGTGCCCGAACTGCTCCAGCTGCAAAGTCACTTCCCACTGGTTCTTCCCCGCATGGAAATGAAACTGGAAATCAAGTGTGAGGAGGAAACTCCTCTGCTGAAAGGTTCTTGTCACCTTGAGAGGGAAAGGGAGGGGCTGGGGCTGGTGACACTTCCCTGGCTCAGCTGGGAGTCTGCTCTGACAATGCAGCACCAGTTCTGCAGGTCTTGCATCACTAAGGAATTGGAGATGGGATTTGTTGCCCGGGAATGACAGCAGGATCCTTCCCAAGGCCTCTGTTCCAGGGCTTCCTACTCCAGCTCATTGCAAGGCAACAGAACTTCCCTCCCACTGTCCATGAACAGAGTCCTCCCCGACCCCTGGTCACCAGAGGTCACAGCCAGAGCTGCCAATAAAATCCAATTTTCCATTTCCTTGCCCTTTGCAGCACTCTGGGCACACCCTCCTTGTTTCCTGTCACGGGAATCCCCTGGGATTTGGGGATGCACAGCAGCCTCTGGTGAAACTCCTCCTCTTTTTCTGTCCATCACTGTGCATCACCCTAAAGGTTCATCTTAAAGTGTTCAACAGTTCCTGCTGCCCTCGGGTTCCTCCTGCCAGCAGGATTCCCAGTCCTGCAGAACTGCTGAGCCACACTCTGGGCACAGCCTGCTTTCTCCAAGCCTGGAAATCCGCTGGGATTTGGGATGCACAGAACACAGCTGGGCAGTGCCGGGCATTTACAGAGCAGAGGGAAGTCTGGGATCTCACCTGAGGAGCATCCTGGTCACACCCAGCCTCCCCACGAACACCTGCCCTTCCCGACCTGTGGAATGCCATTTGTGGGGGAGGTGAGTGGGCACAGAGGAACTCACTGTTGGATGGGTGAGTGGGAAGTGCCGAGCTCTGCTCTAATACTGAGATAAAACCCCAAAGCTGCTCCACAGGTGCTTTGTTGCTTTGGAATTGCAGATCCTGCAAGGCCAAAGGCCACAGACCTGCCCAAAGCTGCTCATTGATGGTCCTTTAGACCCAGATTGAGATCAGGTCTGAGACTGAGTGGACCAAGTTCTCCTCAGGGAAGCTGAGTCAGCAAAAGGGTCTCACTGACAGGATGGACAGGGTGATCCAAGAACCCATTGGAACAGGTGATGCAGTTGTTATTGGGACACTGCACTGGAAATATTTATATTTATATTTTATTTATCAAGGAATCCACCATGACCAGCCCCAGGATCACCTTGTCCCACCTGTGCCTGACCATGACCCTTCTCTCACCAGCTCCACCACAGCGGTGCAGGTTTTAAAGGTTTTTCACCATAAATCAGACCAGAAGAGTTTATTCAGCCCTTTTGGAGTGATGTTCAGGGACACAAAGGGTGGGAGTCACCTCCCCCAGCGCAGACCCCTGATTGCCCAAGGTCTCCTCTCTGCAGGTCACTGGCCCTGCCCAGACCCACTGTGGGGGCTGCAGGTGGGAGCCCAGCCCTCGCTCGTCCCCACGTGTCTCAGGGGTGTGTCTGGGATGGGCTGTTCCCCCCAGCCAGCCCTGCCTTTCCTCATGCAGAGGAGCTGCAATGATTGCCTGGGACATCTCTCACAGCTGGGGCTCAGGGCACTCAGCCTAGAGCTGTCCCCGGCCACAGCCCCCCAGCTGGGATCCACTGCTCCAGCACCGTGTCCCAACACCAGCATTTGTCCCCAGGGACATGAACCCCTTCAGTGCCGTGTGGCTCAGCTCTGGGCATGAGCCAAAGCAGCTTCGAAGGTCACCAGGTTCCTCTGCCAAGGCTGGGAGCAGCAGCTCGGCCCTTTCATCTGTCAGCTGTGCTTTACATCCCCCATAAATTCCTGGCATCCCATCCCAAAATAACTCCCTCCACCTCTGTTTCAGCCTCCAGCCCATCAGGCTGTTCCTGCCCTGTCACCTCCTGTTCCCCAGCGTCACATCACGGGCTCGCTGTGACAGCACAGGCTCAGCTTCTGCAGCCAGGCAAGCCTGCATGTGGTTTGGGGGGGAAAGGGAGAGGACAGGGAGGCAGGAGTCGAATTAAACCCAGCACCTTTGATCAGCAGCACCTTGATCACCCTCCCCAGAGGTGTTTCCTTCCAGCCCTGAGAACTGTTTGCTGCAATTCAGCTCCAAATCCCGTTGGATCCTTATACCCCCAAAAGCATCTCCTGCTCTCACCCTGATCCTCAGGAGTCCAAGGAACAGATTCCCTCCACTGGTCAGTGAGGAACGGAATCCCTCTCAGCCCTCCACAATCATGCATCACAGGGACTTCATGGATGGATTTATGTTTTAATGTTTTTATGTTGCTCTGTCACTCACAGAGCAACCTGGACACGTCACAGTGTCACAGGAAAAGGCCTCTGACACTGAAGGCATTTTAGGGCACTGCCTCAACCCCTGCCATGGAAAGCCAGTGGGGAAGAGGAACAAAGAAGTGGCAAAACTCTTGAACCCTCCTGAAGGGGAGTAGGTTTAGATGGGATATTGGGAAAAAAAATCCTTCTCTGTGAGGGTGAGAAGAATCTGGCACAGGACGCCCAGAGCATTCCTGGAAGTGTCCAAGGCCAGGCTGGATGGGGCTTGGAGCCACCTGGGATAGTGAAAGGTGTCCCTGCCCAAGGCAGGGGATGGGACTGGATGGGCTTTAAATTCCTTTCCACCCCAGACCATCCTGGGATTCTCTGCTCTCTGCTTTACTCCAGGCTGAAAGGGGCTGATCAAGAGACCTCAGTTGTGTTGCTAAATAAGAGCATGGATAGATCCCAAAGCTACAGAACATTCCCTCCCTCCAGAGACAACTGTCAGCCTTCACTACAGGCTGTTATTAATAATTAGTAGCTATGGCAATATCCTACAGGGGTAAAATCCAGTGCTCAGAAATCCTGTGAGGGGCTTTAAAGTGGCAATGAGGCTCCTGGATACCCTGTGCAGTCACACTGACACTGATGGGAGAGGAATGTTTGTTATTCTCTGTGCAGACAGACACAGGGATGGATTTGTGTGCTGCCCATGGGGCAGAGTCTCAGCTGATGCAAGGAGACAGCTCCTGAAGAGCCCAGGTGATCATCTGCCCTTGCAGGGCCAGGGGAGGGATGGCTCATGCCCTTGGTTTGAAAATGCCAGACGGAAAGGAGAAGGGAGAGGAAAAACCTGCACAATTTCTGTGGGGACAGGGGGCTTTGTGCTCCTGAGGGATGGCAAGGACCACTTCCTCCTTAGCTGCTCGATTTTTACCTTCTGAAATCTCTTTTCCAGCAGGAGGTGAGGCTCACTGGGCTGGCAGAGGAATGGGGCAGGAGGGAGCCCTGGAGCCCCCGTGGAAGGTGCTGTCCCTGCAGGGCACATCCTGCCCTGGGCAGGTGGCACCCGGGACACAGGGACAGAACTGCCAGGGTGGAACGTCCATCCTCATCCCCTGCCCTCAAGGCTCCCCTCAGGCTGGAGCTCCTTGGTGACAGTCAGGGTGACACTTCCCAGCTCTCCCATTCCAGCTCTGTGCAGGAGCAGCCGCCAGACTGGGACTCTGCACATCCAGCACAGGGGCCGAAAGGCCTCTGGAGGGGCTCGGGCTCCTCAGTCCCTGCCCTGGTGTGGCACTGCCAGCCCGGCTCGGCCCCTCAGGGCTGGGAGCAGCAAACGCATCACCCTGATGGAGCCTCACACGGCTTGCAGGGTGCCAGAGATGTTCTCTCCCCCTGGTGCTCCTGAAACAGCCTCCCGGAGCTGTGCAGTGACATTTCCCTTCTGTGGGATCAGAGGCTGCAGCCGGGAGCCGCCTGTGCCTCCTGTCACCTGCTCTGAGCAGCTGCAGCAGGAGGAGAACAGCAATCTGTGACTTCAGGTTAATGGCTTTGCTGTTCTACCTTATCAGGTGTCTCCTACAGCTGCTCCTGGGATGGGTGATGGATTTCCAGCCTCAGCAGTTAACGAGAGAGAGGGAAGGAAAGCACTCACAGTCCTACATAGGCTCCCTGTCTCTGATGACACTTTGTCATTCTGTTTTTTATTGAACCGTGGATTAAATGTTTCAAACACAAAATTTCCAAACGCCCTCCCTGGGCCGAAGCCACCCCTGCAGTCGATCAGAGACACTTCAGCCATTTTAGAAAGGACCAAACTGCTGTGTTTGGCTGCAAACCAGACCTCACTGGGGACAGGGATTATGCTCAAGGTGGTCGAGCTTTGCTGTCCCAACCCCGAGGTGGACCCAGCACTGAGATCCAGGTGAGCTCAAGATAGGGATGATCCATGCCCAAATCACCCTGGGCTCAGTTCCAAGGCAGCCTCCCAAACTTTGCCCAGGCCAAACGCACTGAGGTCCCGGGGGAGCTCTCCCGGGGTAACCCCAGTGCAGTTCCTGCTGTCACTGGAGCTGCAACAGCCCATAATGACAGTGGGATAACCCCCAAGTCCTCACTGAGCATTCCTGGAGTGTTTGAGTGCCCCTCACAAGCACCATTCCTTGCCCAGTGGTTCCTCTGGATATTAATTACACCGAACGCTAATTAAAAGAATGGGAAGGGACTGTGGCTGTGAGAGGCTTCGGGGCCCAGGGAGAGGGTGACAGCAGGGACAGAGCCCCGTGTCCCCAGGCTGGCAGCAGGAAGGCTGAGTGCAGGAGCTGTGGGTGGGATCAGATGGCAGCAGAGGGATGGGCTGGCTGGGGATGGGGCAGGAGCCGCAAACTCCCCAGCAGCTCTTTCACTGCGGGTCTTGCAGCAATCACTGTTATTAGCTGGGGATTGCTTCTAATTCAGGACTTGTTCCTCTTAGAAAAAGGCTTTAAAAAGCATCTGACTGAAACAATTACCTGAAGTAAAAAAGGCTTTTAAATAATGGAGCAGCATTTTGAGAAGAGGGTTTGATGTTCGGTGTCCCCCATGCCAGGAGGCAGCTGCAGGTGCAGATTCCTGCCAGGAGCAGGACCTCGCCCAGCACAGATGCAAATTCAGTTCCAGGCTGAGGAAATAAATCTCCTTTCAGCCAAACACTGCCTTTCCTGACCAACTTCTCCCTCTCTTTACACTCCAGCCACAGCATTCCCTCAGTGCTGAGTGGCCCCTCCAGGGCTGCCCGAGCTCCTCATAGGGGAGGATGTGGGAGGGTGTTTGTGGGCAGATCCAGAGGGACATGGGACTGTTTGAACATTCACCTTCTGTGCTGTTACCCTGGCGAGATCCCTGGCCTCGGGAAAACAGCAGCTTTTCAGAGCAAACCAGGAATTTCTGCATTCTGTGAGAAAAGCATGAAGCTTCAGGGTGATATCCAAACCTTCCCATGGAGCCAGGCTGGGAGAGCTGGGGGTGTTCACCTGGAGAGGAGAAAATCCAGGGCCCAAAGGGGCTCCAGGAGAGCTGGAGAGGGACTGGGGACAAGGGATGGAGGGACAGGACACAGGGAATGGCTTCCCACTGCCAGAGGGCAGGGCTGGATGGGAGATTGGGCAGGAATTGTTCCCTGGGAGGGTGGGCAGGCCCTGGCACAGGGTGCCCAGAGCAGCTGTGGCTGCCCCGGGATCCCTGGCAGTGTCCAAGGCCAGGCTGGACACTGGGGCTTGGAGCAGCCTGGGACAGTGGGAGGTGTCCCTGCCCATGGCAGGAGTGGCACTGGGTGGGCTGCAAGGTCCCTTCCCACCCAAAGCACTCCATGATCCTGTTCTGGTCCACGTCCAGCTCACTGCACACCAGGACTGCAGAACTGTCCTCACTGAGCATCTGGACACCTGTCCCTGTACTGCTGCCTCAGAAACGCAAGTTGGATTTAACTGCACATTTCCACTTCAACCCCCCGGCTCAGCACGGCACAAAGGCTGTAATTAGCCTTCCATCGCTGCTCATTTGCGTTCGGGCTCTGACAGCTCTCGGCCCCCAGGAGCGTCAGCCAGGCACCAAACACACAAATGTTTGTTTTTCTCTTCCCGTTCTGGAGAGGGAGAGAGGGGCCAGGCTGAAGCAATGGGCAGGAAAATCAGCTGCTGAAGGGGGAGGCAAAGCCATCCCAAAGCGATTGGTGATTTTCAGAGTGAAATGTGGGAACGGTTCCTGTTTTCCAGGCAAATGCGAGCCAAAGCCCTGAGGGAACAGCAGGATCAGACACACACAGGGTGAGGCCCACTGGAGGAGCTGAGTGCCTCACGTTTCCCCTGGAACCCTCTCGTATCAACAGCCAGAGGCTGGACTGCTCTCCTCCCCTTCTCCCATCATTCTGATGGGAATGACATGCTTGGCATCTGCGGAACAGTTTCAGAAGGAAGTCACAGGAGTGGCTCTTGGCATGCTCTATTCAAAGGGGATCCTCCATGTCTGCTCAGGAGAGGGAACTTCTGGTTAAGGCTGGGTTAAATATTTCCCTTTAAACATCCTCCCTCCAGCAGAAAATTTCTTTTAGGCAAAAAACTGTGGGCCTTCCTTCCGTCCTTCCTTCCCCAAGACCTTCACACATCCCTCGAAGCACTGTCAAGAATATTTTTCTTAAATTCACTTTTTTTGCTGATAAAAATTCCTCAAACATCTCCCTCCAGAACCCCTCTGAGAAAACAAATTAATTTAGAGCTCAGGATTTTCAGTAAAATGATAAAAAAATATACATATAGCGGAAATCTTGGGGGTTTCCCAACCTGATTTTTGTCCTCAAGAAGGAAGTGCACAGATCAAAATAATTTGCTTTGCTGCTGAGAGCACATTAACTTTATCCTAAAAATTTCAGGCTGAATCAGTTCCAGTGACTCCTGTTCCAGTGTCTCCAGGATAGAAAACCAGCCCAGCAACACAGAACAGGCAGAAGTTAATAAATATTTCAGCTCTGTAGTTGTAAATAATTTGGATGACGCCTCCATATCCTACAAGAATAATGAAATCCTTCACATTGCAGTGCCCCAAAGCAATGTTTGATTGCGCAGACGGAATTCAATAGAATTAAAGAGCTTGTTAAACATCAGCTCCTCAAGTCAAACAGTTTAAACCTGGAGCTCCACATCATCTGCATGGAGGAGGATTAAGAGCAGCTATCCAGGAACGTTCCAGAACTTGTCACAGCTGTGGAGAAACAGTTATCAGGATGTCAGGCTTAAGGCAGCTTTAAGGCAGGAATTTTGGTCTCCTGAGGGAATGCCCTGATCAGGAGATGTCTGGCTCTCCTGGAGCGATACTGGCTCAGCCCTTTTGCCTTTGTGACTTTTTGTGACTTTTTGTGACTTTTTGTGACTTTTTGTGACTTTTTGTGACTTTTTGTGACTTTTTGTGACTTTTTGTGACTTTTTGTCACTTTTTGTCACTTTTTGTCACTTTTTGTCACTTTTTGTCACTTTTTGTGTCTCTCCCCTCCTCCTCTCCATCACCCAAACAGGTTTAGGAAGGGCTGGACTCTGTCTCAGACAGAAAAGGCACCACTGACCAAAACCTGCCCCTGCAGGGGCCAAGTGTTGCTCAAATCCTGCATTTCTGGGTGTTTTTACTTTCCAAGTCTCAGAGAAATTTCCTGTTTTGGGCTCAGTGAGTTCCTGTCACCATTAAAAGAAAAAGGAATGAGTTTGGGTTCAAGGGGCCCTCAAAGCAGACCCCAGTGCCACACCCCTGATGTGGGCAAGGACACCTTCCCCTGTCCCAGGTGGCTCCAAGCCCCATTCAGCCTGGCCTTGGGCACTTCCAGGGATTGGGATCCCACAACCTCTCTGGGCACCTGTGCCAGGACCTCTCCTCACAGAGGTTTCCACCTTTCCAACCCCTCTGTGCCAAGGTCAGAGTGGGGTGTTCAGGGAGTTTAGTCCTGAAGTCTGAGTTAAACATGGAATTAACAGAGTGAGGCTTTGCACAAAGCAGGATTATCCAAGGTGGTCTGCACTGAACGGGCCCTGAACACGGAGAAACCTCACTAAGGAGGGAGGGAAATACCAACTCTAATTTTGCTGGGAGCGGCTGCCACATTCCTGGAGGGAATGACTGAAGGTGGTCCCAACAGGGCAGCTGGGCACTGTCACCACCTGCGAGCCTGTGGTGATACAGGGACGTTGATGGCTCAATGCATCACAGCCAATCAAGCAGTGATTAGAGTGGTTCGGTGAATGAACAAAGAAATTGAGAAACGAATCGTAAAATGAAGATATAAAATTGGCAGCACTAGTTCACTCCTGTTGGATCTCCCAGTCCAGTTCTGACTGCTGGATTTTTAATGCATTATAATTTTAAGGTCCTGGCAGGAGCTTGTGCTCCACTCAGGTTCTGGGAGCACCCCCTTACCCCAGTGCTGAGTCTGGTGCCATGAGACCAGAGATTAAAACATTTCTTCCAATCTTTGTTCATATAAAAGATGAGGAAGACGCCGCTCAAAATTAAATTTGGGGTTTTTTAATTTCATGGAAAAAAAAGTGTGTCAAGATTAAAAGGAAAATACAAATCTTTCTTCAAAACAGAAAGAAACAGTGAAGAATTCACAGATTAATTGGGGAAACAGAAGCGTCTCTCCCAAATATCCAAATATTACCCAGGCATAAATGAAATATTTAATACCAATGATTTTGAAGAGTTTCATTTCCCTGTTAACATTCTGAAAAGCTTTGTCTCTTCATGTAACGTACACGTCTGAGCAAAAAGCCCTTTGGAATGGAGAAACTGCCCTTTGTTTGGAGAATTCTGTCGATTTCTTAATGCTTTTTTCCGTTCCTTTCTCACCAAAGAGACAAATGACCTTTTCCTGTGCAAGGCACTAATTGTGATGCACTTTTATTTCCAGTTCTCACTGAGAGGCTGCAGAGCAGCTCAGGTGCCTCTCCCTTGGTTGCTCTGGGGAGCTCCAGCAGCTCTGGATTTGGGGCTGTGGGATTTAATTTTGCCAGGACTTTGCTCCCATTAGGAGTAAAGAGAACATCACACCCCAAGCTGAGCAGGGCAAGGTTCATCCTCTGACATCAAACCCAGCACAGGGAACAACTCCTTTCTCTTCCACTGACCTCCAAGTTCAGCACTGCAAAAATAAAAATATTTGGCACAGGCAGGAGCAGGAGTTGGGTGAAGTCTGGTCTGGGCAGAACTGGGTGGAAAACAAGGTGATTTTAGCAATCAGCATCTTCTGTGCCCTGGGGTGGCTTCAAAAGCCACATCCTGAGCCCTGTCAGGTCCAGGGTCCTCCTCCAGCTCATCCTGTTTCCCAGCAGCCTGGATTTCTAGGAAGCAGCACTTTTGTTTGGTTTTCATTTGGTTCATCCCCCAGAGACAAACTCCACCTGTAATCCAAGGGGAAGAAATGTGAACCTTTAATTCAGGGATGATTCCATCTCCTTTAGAGCAAACTCCCAGTTGAATTCCCTGTGCTGGGAGGTTCTGTCTGTGCTGCTCCATGAGGATGCTGCTTGTATCCCTTTGATTATAAAGGATTGTAGATCCCTGAAATAGTTTGGAAAAATGACCTCAGTTTCAACAATTGCACTTCAAGTGTATCTTTCTCTACTGCCCCAAGCCAGATACTTATAAATATTTGTGGAATTGAGGACCCTGGAAGCAGGGGTTTGGATTATTTTGGAGCACGAGTGGGATGAGAAGCAGCTGAGGGAGCTGGGGGGGCTCAGCTGGAGAAAAGAAGGCTCAGGAGGGACCTTCCCTCTCAGAATTCTTTAAGTATTTCTGATACACTTTAAAAACAGGGTTTTTTAAGAGAAGCCATCATGGCAAAACTGAGCTTTCCACGGACTCCTTTTTCTGGGAGAATGCTTCCCAAGCACTCTGTGGGTTTATTGGTTAAAATTCCAAATAGGCAGAGCCTTGACAGGCAATAAAAATGTTCAAATTGTTCACACCAGACTGGTCCTGTCAGGGGTGTGTTTGTCTGATCTTAAAATTCTCCTGATCCTTTGGGGTTAATAGAGAAGGGTGGGAACAGCTCTCCAGGATGGGGTGAGACCAATTAATTCTGCACCCAGGCAGGGCCCTCGGCTCTCCCTCAGCTCCAGGGAGCTCTTTGACTAAAAGCCTCTTTGAATTGGAGCCTCCCGGGCTATGGCTGTTCCCCAGCCCAGGATTTTGAGCTGCAGGTTCAAGGTCTCTTTGCCCTTTTCCCTCTGAGAGCCCCAGATCAGCTCAGCAGGGGCCTCATTGTCTGTGCACTTTGTACAGGGCATGAGCTGCTCAGTGGGGGAAACGTGGGACTTGGTCAGATTGTGAATGCCACTTCCCACCCAATTCCTGGGACATTTTCTCCAGAGGCCACAGGCAGGACTCTAAACACAGCACACACCACCAGACTGAAATTCAGGCTCCGACTCCCCTGAAATGGGAAGGGCTCCAGCCTTTTTTTGGCAGGATCCTGGTTCAGATGCAGCAGCACTTCATTGTCTCCAGCTCTAAGCAAGAAGGAGGTGTCTTGTAAACTCCACAAATTAATTAATGGATCTTTCCAAACCTTTCCTTTCTCAGGAAGACTGGAATGCCATCAGAAATATGGTAATGTGCCATTTGCTAATTCCTCTCCTGTTCCATCTGGGCACAGTAAGATCTTCCCTCTGATCTGTTTTCCATGTACTTGTCAGAGTTGTTAGATCTTGAACAAGAACTGAAGTTTCTTCGTCCTTATCCCCCAGTCCGCACATAAAACCGATCAAGATAAACTCGGGGGTTTTTTCCCAATTAAGCCAAGGCTGGTGGAGGCTGCTCAGGCTCTATCATAGTGAGAGATCTGGAGTGAATTTTTCCTGTTATTTTTCTTTCACGATCTTCTCTTGATCATAATAGGATTCTAAAATTAGCCTGAGAAAGGGACTAATTCAAATTTATGACTAAAGATTGGTCTTTCTAACCACAGGGCGCATTTCTGCTGCTGATAAAAATATCAGAGCATGATCTGATCAGGAAGGAGCGAAGGGGTGAAAGGCGCTGCTCCGTGACCCCTCAGTTCCTCCTTCTGCTCACGGGCAGAGACACAAATTCCAGCGTGGGCAAATCCAGGTGTGTCAGTCTGGGAAGCCTGCATGGCACAAAGCCCCTTGGAAAACAATCCCTTGGTTCTGGAGAGCCGCTCCTGCTCCACTCCTGCTCCTGCTCCTGTTCCCCTTCCCGCTCCTGCTCCTGTCCCCGTTCCCGTTCCCATTTCCGCTCCTCCTGCTGCTCCTCCCAGGAGCCGTAGCTCAGCCCACCCTCCACGGTCATGCCAGGGGTAATTTCCCTGATTCCTCCTGTCACTACTGACAGCCTGACGCTCCTGGATGGACATTCCCAGCTCCTGGATGAAGGTCCCACTCCAGACCGATCTGGGAGGTTCCCTCTCCCCGTGGCTGGGGGCAGGGATGAGGAATTCAGCTGGGAAAGCAGCGGCAGCTCCCCCACGGCCTCAGCAGCAGCGAGGCTTCAGCTACAAAATCTGACCTGTCAAATGCCCAAACTGGGTTCTGTGTTTGTCCCAAGGTTGGCAGGGATTGCCACATGTCTGGCTCTCTGTCCTGTCCTGCAGGCCCTAGCTTACTCTGGTAAATTCAGATGCGTTCATTCACAGCCCTGAGCCTGCTTCCCTTTTCTAACAGGAGGCAGTGGTGAACTGAGTGCTCTTCTGAATCCCTGGGGAACCCCCTGGCAGCAGGGACAGAGGAGAGATCCTGGAAACAGAATCCCAGGATGGATGGGTGGGAAGGGACCTTAAAGCCCATCCAGCGCCACCCCTGCCATGGGCAGGGACATCTCCCAAGCCCAAATGTCCAGCCCGGCCTTGGACACTTCCAGGGATCCAGAGGCAGCCACAGCTGCTCTGGGCACCCTGTGCCAGGGCCTCCCCACCCTCCCAGGGAACAATTCCTGCCCAATATCCCATCCAGCCCTGTCCTGGGCAGTGGGAAGCCATTCCCTGTGTCCTGTCTCTCCTGGGACTGGAATGGTGATGTGGATCCAAGTCACTGCCTTCCCATGTGACTTTGGAGAAGGCATGGCACTTTCCTGCTTCCCATCTCTACAATAAAACAGAGACAATGTTTGTCACTGACCTCCTCTCAGAGCTTCTGTCACTCACAAGCCCAGAGTTCCTGTCACCTACAAACCCGTGTCTGTCACCTCTGAGCACCCTGGGACAAGTGAAGGTGTCTCTGCCCAAGGCAGGGGCTGGATTTGGAAGGGCTTTAAGATCTCTCCAAACCCAAACCACTCTGATTCCGTGAACCAAGATTTCAGTGCTCTCCCTGTGTTAATCCTTCAGCATTTTTTTACTTCCTTATTTCAGTCCCATTCACAGTCCATTTCCAGGCTGGCTGTCAGCAAAGCTGCCCAAAGCAGCCTTTAATATGGGAGGGGATTGATGCTGATAGGAGCCCTGTTCCCATTTGTTAGGCTTTTATCTTCCTGGGAAATAAAATTGATGTGCTCACAACTGGGGGAGTTGTTTTTCCAAGGGTTTAGTGGAAACTGAAATGATGCTTTGGCCTTGTTCTCCTCAGGGTGGATTTCAGCCAGGGTGGAGCAGCAGGGCCTGGCAGCGAGGATATGGATTTCAAATAGGAACTCCCACTGTTTAATGGACATTAAACTGGTGGTATCGTGGTCCAGAACTGCTGCTTCCTTTGGAGTTTTCCAGCACGGAATTTAGGAGGCCTCTTAAGGAATTGGGAGGGGAAATGACAGAGTTTCTGCATAGCTGGAAGTGCTTAAATAAAAGGAAATCAAAGCTCTCCTTGCAGGCCCCAGTGTGTGACCCACCCTTGTTCCATGAAGAGCCAGGGGCTGCTGGGACTGAGCAGGTTTGGGGACAGCACCAGCTCTGTGGGATTTCTGCCCTGACAAAAACCACAATTGGAGCCCAAAGAGGTTTTCCCCATCAGTTTCCAGAGTCAGAATCAGCTGTGAGGAAAAGCCAGTTTTTTCCTCACACCACATTTTGAAGGAAGTGAATTTTGGCCTCCCTTTCCCCTCCCAGTCACAGCGATTTCAATTTCAATCTTCTAAATGAAGAAATTGGTCCCTTGTCTGTCCATTAAACTCCCCATCCCTGTGTGATCCGCTGGATTTCTAAAGAGCAGGAAGGAGGGGCATAAATGAATAAATAAAGCCAAATCAAGGAGCAGCTTTTTGTTTTGACAGGAATCAAACCAGAATTTCTCATTTTAATGACTCAGCCAATCATCGGGAGCAAGGAAAAATCTCTCTAAAGACACTTCTGCTGAGAGCCAGGCCTTGCCCTGCTGCCTCCCCACTTCTCCTGGGGAAGGCCCATTCCCGGGAGGGAAGGGGGGCTGGGATGAGCTGATTTGGGTTTGTCTTCCTCTCCTTGCTGTTGATTTCTTTGTCTCCATCAGATTCCCCAGAGCTGATCCACTCCTGCAGCTCCAGTCTCCCGGGATGATGCAGGGTTTGCTGGGCTCACAGATTCCCTCTGGGAAATGGAATATCCAGGACAGGCCAGAGCCAATTCCTGTCTGTGCCAGCCCAGTAAGGACAAGTCCCCTGTCACTGGTGGGTGACAGCAGCCAGACCCCTCTGCTTCAGGCAGGGGCCAGGGATGACAGGACATGTTCCCTTTGGAGAAGTGGGATCTTACTGTGGAGGAGGGTGGAAAACACGGACACAGAATTTGGGGACAGGTTGTACAAAGAATCACAGAACCATTGAATTGTTCCAGCTGGAAAAGACCTTTAAGGTCGAGTCCAACCATGAACCAGAACCACCACATCCACCACTGTCTTAGGGTGACTTTATGACGCTTGTATCCCCAGTCATCTGTTCTGTTTGTGCTGTATATTGAGTTCTGGGCCTTTAAGACTGGTTCTGAAAGTGAAGCAGGGAAAGAAGAAGTGTGCAGTTTGTTTTAGAAACAGTCTTCACTCCTCTGCATTTTTTTTTCCTTTCTCGGGACAGTGTTGGACAGCGGCCGGACAGAAATCTTTCTTGCTTTTAATTAGTTTAGCTGGCTGGGGCAGAGAAGCTCCCTGGACTATTTTTTTTCTTTTTCTCTGGGATTGTTTAAACCTGTCCTGGACTGAAAAACCCAGAGACTCACCGGGATCTTGTGCCTGCTGCCCACTGGGGCCTGGACCTCGGCGTTTTCCGGCGCTGAAGGGACTGGGACTGATAAGAACCTGAGAGAGCTGAGCTAATTCCCGGCAAGGACTTCCTCAGTTTTGCCATCTCTCTTCAGAGCAGTGAGAGGTTTTGTTGTTTCATGTTATTCATTTCTATCCTTGTGGGCCCTTTGTTTGTTAAATGAACAGTTTTTTCCACTTTTCTCCGAGGAAGTTCTTTTTCCCGGACTGACTGGGGGGAGGGGCCGATTGGGTTTGCTTTGCAGAGGAACCCCATTCAGAGGTTTCCTCCCAAATTTGCCCTAAACCAGGACAACCACTAAACCACATCCACACGTTTTAAGAGCACTTCCAGGAACGGGGACTTCACCCCTGCCCTGAGCAACCTGGGCCAGTGAAGAAATTTTCCCAATGTCCACCCTGAGCCTCCCCTGGGCCAGGCTGAGGCCGTTCCCTCTCCTCCTGTCCCTGTTCCCTGGGAGCAGAGCCCGACCCCCCGGCTGTCCCCTCCTGGCAGGGAGTTGTGCAGAGCCACCAGGTCCCCCCTGAGCCTCCTTTTCTCCAGGCTCAGCCCCTTTCCCAGCTCCTCAGCCTCTCCTGGGGCTCCAGCCCATTCCCAGCTCTGTTCCCTTCCCGTGACATATCCTCCAGGTCGTTCTGGTCATGAGGGGCCCAACACTGACACCAGGACTGAGGTGCCTCAGCAGAGCCTGGATTGGGGGGATCAATTCCTTGATTTTCCATGGATGAGGCTGGAGAACACCAATACAGAACCTGGGGGGGGGTTGCACTTGAAAATCAAAATGAGCCTCCCCAGAGCTGAGATTTACCATTGCTTCGGATTCAAATAGTGCAGGAAATCCTTTTGTTTTTCAAGCAGTTCTATTTTTTCCCAACTTCTTTTTCAGTGTGCCTGGAAATATTTGTTTGGAAGTGTTTAAAGAAAACCTTCACAAACAGAGTCTGCTTCCCACATACATTTTTTATAGTTTTCTTTCTCCTCTCCTTTGCTTTCAAACCCCCAATCTTCAGCAGACATGTCTCCTATTAAAAAAAAAAAAAAAAAAAGAAGAGTAAAATGGAACATTTCCAGTGACAAGGCAAGGTGGTGGCAGAAGGAAGGACTTTGGATGTGAGATTCCCTTCTTTTCCCTGGCTGGAGACTCTGGCCAATTATCTGTCCTCAGCCACAGGACCTGGGGACCTTTCTCCTGTCACTGCACCTTCCCCCTTGGAGAGGATGCAGCTGCTCATCCCAGCAGGGCTGGCCCAAGGCCCAGCTCTTTTTCCTTTGAGGTGTCCTTTGGAAAGGAGCTCCTCGTGTGAAAGGGGCTGGAGCTGTTTTAGCAGAGCCACCCAGCCCTGCCTGGTCATGGCCACCCCTCCCTGGAGCGGGACACCAGAGACAGCACAGAGCCAGCCTGGGGAGTCGCAGCATCATGAAGGCTGGAAAAAGACCACCGGGATCGTCAAATCCAACTTTGGACTGAGTTCTCCCATTTCCAAGAAACAACAGCACAAAGTGCCACCTCTGCTTGTTTTTTGAGCACTTTCAGGGAGGAGATTCCACCCCCACCCTGGGCAGCTGTGCCAGACCCTGACAGCCCTTTCCAGGAAGGATTTTCCCAATATCCAACCTGATCCCTGGGCAGGGGAGGAAGGGGAGATTAAAGGAACAAGGCTTGTTCAGATCAAGCTCTCTGAAGGAGTAGAGGTGACTCTAAAAGTGTCCTCTGCTCACCCTGAGTGACACACAGCCACATGCCCATGCTGGCAGGACACTGTCACACTGCCTCAGTCCCCCGGGCTTGGAGGAGGTTTCTGTGCTGACAGAGGCTGGAGGGAGGCACTGAGGGTTCCTATTCTTTACTCATAGATATTTGTCCCCATTAAAAAAGTCCTCCTTAGCTGATAGAATTCCAAAAGGGGAAAATCTCCCATTAATGAGCCACCAATAGAGATTTTACAAAGCACCTGACAGGGCTGAAGCCATCAATTCTCTGAATTAACTGGAGTGGAGTTGTGGATGCAAGCAGGAACTCAGCCAGGAACGAATTAAAGGAATTCAGCCTCAGATTCATCAATGTCCTCATTAATATTTTGGCCTCTCCATGGTCCAGGAGTGATGAGGGAGAGAGCAGAACTGACAGGAAGAACAAGGCTGTTGAACACTCCGTGATTTTTATTGGCATGGAGATGGTGAGAGGTGCCACAGCCCCCGGCGTTCCCCCCTCCTCTTGGAGCCTGTGCTCACTGCTGTGAGCAGCTCCTGCCCTCCAGGGCTGGCGCTGCCAGGCCTTGGAATTGGCTGGAAGAGAAAGTCCTGGGGCCGTTCTGCTCTGAGCCTTGGGGGAAATGGAAGACAGGGAACATTTGTGCCAGACTGCGACAGAATCTTGGGCTGAGGTTTCGTTGGATCCACAAGGGGAACAGGAGACAGAGGTAAAAGAGTGACAGAGACAGAATTATGGAATCCCAGGATATTTTGGCTTGGAAGGGACCTTACAGCCCATCCAGTGCCACCCCTGCCACGGGCAGGGACAGCTCCCACTGTCCCAGGCTGCTCCAAGCCCCAGTGTCCAGCCTGGCTTTGGCCACTGCCAGGGATCCAGGGGCAGCCACAGCTGCTCTGGGCACCCTGTGCCAGGGCCTGCCCACCCTCCCAGGGAACAATTCCTGCCCAATCTCCATCCAGCCCTGTCCTCTGGCAGTGAGAAGCCATTTCCTATGTCCTGTCCCTCCATCCCTTGTCCCCAGTCTGTCTCCAGCTCTCCTAAAGCCCCTTTATGCCCTGGAAGGGGCTCTGAGGTCTGCATGGAGCATTCTCCAGGCTCATGTTCCAGATGTTCCACAAGTTCCCGAACAGACTGGGAAAAGAGTCCTCTTTGCCATCCAAGCTGGAAGTTTTGGTGCTTGCAGCCCAGGGAGATCCATCATCCAAGAACTGTTTGACTTCATTTGTGAAATGCAGCTTTGGTCTGCTGGACTGAAATGTTTCAGTTCAATTTTTCATGCTGATAAATGACCCTCCCTCACTGTTGCTTACATTTAATTTAATGCAGGCCTATGGGTGCACAGCCAGGTTTGAACAACAGATGAGCTCACCTGGGACAGTGGGAGGTGTCCCTGCCCGTGGCAGGGCTGGCACTGGATGAGCTTTCAGGTCCCTCCCAACACAGACCAGTCTGGCATTCTCTGACTCTGTGATCACTGTTAAAATGTGTGATATATTTGATGTGTTTATTCATCTGCTTAGGGAAAAAATGTCAAATCACTCGTGACAAAATCAAGTTCAATGAGTGTCCTCAGAGCTGGTTCAAGTGGGGTCCTTCACTCATGAGTGTGGTGGTCCAGAACTGGTGATGTTCCCTTCTGAGCTCATTACCTGCAGTGTCTGGAACAGACAAGCAGCTCCAAGGCCTGATTTGCTTCCCACATTTCAATCCTGATCCCAGGAGAACAAAGTCGTGCCTATTTCCTTCAGCTTTCAAACAAATCCAGACAATTCCCCCACTCAGTCACCTCGTCTTGCATTCAATGCCACCCTCCCTCGGGACTGGCACAGATCCCTGCGGGTCCCAAGGAAGAGGCAAATTCCCTCTTTTCCACTCACATAAGCCCTCCCAGACAATTTTCAGGCAATTCTCAGACAGGACTCAAACACCCCCTGGTCCCCTCCTATCCCTGGGGCAGCACCTGCCCCTGCAGGCCCCAAACCCAGCTGTGCCTGGGGCTGAGCCTCTCGTGGCTCCTCGGCTTTACTCTCCACATTGTACATGGATTGTGGACCGTGGCACGGACAGACAGCGCCGATGTGGAGATAAATCTCAACCCTCTGTTCCCTCTGGGCCTTCCCAGGGCCACCCATGCACCCCTGTCCCTCGCTGTCCCTCCCCGTCCCGTGTCCCTGCCCTGGCTGTGCTTAGTGGAAGGGGCTCAGCTGTTCCAGGAGGGTTTGAATGCCTGGGGCATCCCGAGGGATCACATCCAGCCCTGGAAGAGCAGGGTGTTAATCCTTGCCTGTGGATTCAGTCCCTTGCAGGCTCTGGGGCAGTTCAGGGCCTGGAATCTCCCATCAAACGCCCCTGCACAGAGATCCCACTGTTCTCATTCCCAGACCATTTCCCAGGCTGGCACAGCTCTCTCTGGTCAGATATGATTTTTTCCCCCAGTTCCCATCAATCCTCAGGAGCTGTTCCAGGCCCCAGAGCTGCTGGCTCGCTGGCAGGGCTCCCACCCCGCAGATAAGGGATGTTAATGTCGGGATTGATGGATAATGTTGGCTCTCCTGCTCCGGGATCCACCTTTATTTGCCTGTTCCCTGCTCCACGGAATTATCCATCTAACGAGCATTTGGTGTCTGCCCCTGATGGTGGTGACAGTGATAGACACTGGAATTCCCTCTGCAGCTCTGGCCCGACAGGGCTGGCAGCGGGCACTGCCCTGCACCAGCCCCATCCGAGCTCCCAGCAGGAGAAGCAAATGGATCTCATCGATTTCAGCTCTATCCCCAGCTGGGACTCACAAATTGCAGGAGGAGAGAGCTGGAAAAGCTGCCACTGGGCTCTGAAGGGCAATTATCCATCCTGAGGAGCAAAAACACACTGGGAGAATTCAGAGGAAAATGAGATAAGTATCTGGAGATAGGGACTAAATGATGTCTGGGAATTGTTGTGGTTAGGTTTAAGAACCAAACATAAACACACAGAATTTGGCCTGTCCAGCAGTCAGGAAAATCCCTGAGGGCTCAGGGGATTTTTAAAAACATTTTAGGCTCCAGTGTGATTCCTGGCTCTTTGGAGGGTTTATATTTCCCCTTTTCTCCATTGGCATTTGGAAATGTGGGGAAGGGGAGAGTCCCCCTGAATCCTGGAATTAAAAGATATGGAGTGGAAAACCAACAAAGCAAGCAGCCTTTCCATGTTAAAAGATTGATAACAATACTAAAATTGTAACTTGTAACTGTGAAGGACTGATCGAAACTTTTCCCATGAATTTTAAACTCAGGGAAGCCTCATAAAAGTGGGGTGTAAATAACACCTTTTATCTGGAGGAAATAAATTTGATTCCTTCCCTCCAGGAATCAAGGACACTGCAACAGTTTCAGTTGGGCCTTGCAGGTTTGGGGACTCTCATGAGGTGTTTTACCTGTCCCGAGTCCCAGCAGCCTCAAGGTGAGTCCTGCTGCCACCAGTAAGGAAATGTGACAATAAAATGCACAAAAATAACAAAAATTGTCACAATTTTCCATGAATTTTGTGGGGAAAAAGAAGAGAAAAGAGAGGGAATTAGGGCTCAAAAGCCCAATTTAAGTGGATGCATTATTAATTGTCCAGATATAGTCTTGAGTTGGACGTCAGTCATCCAAGCCTGGAAATATGGTCCTGTAGCATTTTATTTAACATTTAAATCAACTTAGATTGAATTAATTTTCACATAGAGACAGGCACCGAGTGTCTCTGGTGGAGATGGATGTTTCATTCCATTCTTTTTCCTTTCCTTTTCTTTGCTGAGAGAACGATATCAGTGCCTTGAAGCCACAGGACTGTCAAGGGCCATGGAAAACCTTTATTTAAGCCTTGCCTGCTCCCGGAGGAAATGTGTCTAATTCCGGCTCTGTGACCTCCTTGGGCAGGTTCTGAGAGAAGCAGCACCAGCTCTATCTCCCAAATTCTCGTTTCATAATAACTCCCGTGAAGGATCAAAGGGAGGCAATCCCAGATACACAGAAAAGCCACCAGACAGAGGAGGATTGTCACCGTGCAGTTCTGGCCTGCTCTGAAGCACTGAACAAATTCTCTTTATTGGGTTTCTTCCCCCCAAGCACCTTCGGTGATTGATGTCGCTGTCCCCGGGGAGCAGAGCTCTCCTCCCCTGCAGCATCAACGACTGGAGGTTTGCACCGGGTTTTGTTGGAGTGAGCCCTCTCTGTGAAAGATAAAACAATCCCTGAATTTATTTACCCGGGAATAGAGGGCTCAGGCAGAGAGAGAGGAGTCGACCGCCCAGCAGAGTGGGCATTTTCCTGGAGAAAATTCACAAAGGTTCTGGATTCTGTACTTGTGAAAGGATCTGACCCTGCAGGGGAGGGGACTCACGGCCCCACTGGTGCCAGATGAGGAACTGTTTGCCCCCCGTGGGTTCCTGCAATGTTCATTCTTCAAACCACTGGCCCATGGAACCCATGATACCCATTCTGTAGGAAAAGAACTGGAAAGCAAAACCCAGCCCAGCTGTGCCCAGTTGAACCAGTTCACCAGGGCGCCAAGTGTGACTTTGGGGTCACCAACCATCAGGGACCACAGAGAGACCCCGGGACTGCAGAGCATCTGTGCAGAGGGAAAATATGGAAATGATTTTCGGGAAATGATTATCATATGGATGTTTATTACTGGAAAATCAATGGATGTGTATGTAAAATATAATATAAACCAGGAGCTTTCTCTGTACTCAGCAGTCAGGATATTTTGGAGAAGATATCCCCTTGTGCATCAGGCTGAATAAAGGATTTCTGCTTCTTAATACTGCATTGGTGTGAAGGAGTTTTGTTTTTATGGATTTTTGATACCACCACCCATCAGTCCAGGATCACAGAATATCCTGAGCTGGAAAGAACACACAGGGATCATCCCACCCCTGGCCCTGCACAGACCCCCCAACAACCCACCCTGGGCATCCCTGGCAGCACTGTCCAAACACTCCTGGAGCTCTGGCAGCCTCGGGCTGGGACCATTCCCTGGGGAGCCTGGGCAGTGCCCAGCACCCTCTGGGGGAACAACCTTCCCCTGCCACACAACCGAACCCTCTGTGACACAGCTCCAGCCAATTCCCTGTATGACTGAGTCCAGCTTCCCAAGGCAATTTCCTGAATTTCCCATGAATTTCCTTTCCCTCCTCCAGAGCAGGCGTTCAGGGAGGATGAGGAGGGTGTGAGGGAATGAAAGGCTCTGTCTGTGTCAATGAAACCTCTGTGCCAGGAGGGAAGAGCCCAGCACCTTCCTGGCACCCTGTGGGAGCCAAGCCCAGCACTGCCGGGATCGGGGCTGTGCAGGGGAGCAGGGAGGGGGGAAGATGATGCATGGCCTTCCTCCAGCTGGGCAGGGACCAGCACATCCCTGCTCGTGGGGCAAACACAGCTGGGGCCTTTCCAGCTCCACAGCCTGGGAGGAATCCGTCAGGAGCCGGGATGAGCCGCAGGCTTGGAGCAGCTCAGTCACCAGATGGCCCTGAGGCCCCGCGGGGATGTGACAAATTCCTGATTTCACAAACGATTTGTACCAGTGCGGCTCTGGGATGCGCTGGGGATGTGACACTGGGTGTGACACGGGATTTGTGGGGATGTGCCACCTGGATATACTGTGGGTGTGACCCTGGGTGTGACACAGGACATGCTGTGGATGTGGCACAAGGAGTTCTCCCTGCCCTGGACACAAGTGCTGGGAATGTGTTCAGTGGGAATAAACTGAATTCTCTCACTTCATGTTTCTCTTTGAATATTTCACAAACAAACACTTCATTTTTAAATCCCACTCCTTTTCCTTTCTTCATTTTCTTTCCTTTGAACTGTCCCTGCCCCCACCTCGTGTGTTTCCACCTTCTCCTCCTTTTTTGAGAGGAAAAAGAACGAGTGAGAGGAGCTGGGGCTGATTGATGTCCCCACACCTTTCCACGGCGAGTCAGAGGGAAAATTTTCTCTTCCTCTTGTCTCAGATCACTTATTTTTTATTTTCTTCTTTTCCGGATCTGTCCCCAGTGGGATTAACCCCTTGTTGTGTCCGTCCATCCCTTGTCCCCAGTCCCTCTGCAGCTCTCCTGGAGCCCCTTCAGGCCCTGGCAGGTCTCTGAGCTCTCCCTGGATTTTCTCCTCTCCAGGGGAACCCCCTCAGCTCTCCCAGCCTGGCTGTGTAACCGAACTTACAGAGCAGATGTTTGATTTTCCAAGAGAGTTGAAAGTTAGGGAAAACCTCCAGTTTACACTGAGACAACCTCTCGAGCAGGGAGTTCCTAGAGTAAATCCCTGCAACACGTTTGGTGAGCATGGCACGGGACCAGTCCCTGTCCTGACCTTCACCGGCCGGCACCACCTCTTACTGCTGCCACCCTTGGCTGTTATTCTGATATTTCAGAGGCTGGGGGTTGATGGGGGGTGGTGGTGGGGGGTGGTTTAGACTGAATTTTCCTTCCGTTTTCGAGTGAATTCCCTTTCCAATCCCCTCCTACCATCTAGTGGGAGATTTGGGTAAAACACATCAGCATGAATTGATTGCTGAGAAAATACCAGGTGGTGCTGTCTCACCTGAGAGCAACATCTCTGTGCCTCTCATCAAACACAGCTGAGGAAGGTCATGAGAAAAATACTCGCAGGTTGTGGAAACAGAAAATGATCTTCGGCTGACAGGCTGGGATGGAAACTGAGGGGAAAATGTTCAGGGTTTATTGTGGATTTGCAGGGAGAAAAGCAAGAAACTTGTGAAAAAATGAAAGGAAATAAAGATTGGAAGTAAAATATAAGGGTGAAAAAAAGGTTTTGGAAGTGAGTTGGGTGCATTTAGGGGACTACAAGGGTGCTGGAGAGGGAATTTGGACAAAGGCCTCGAGGGACAGGACAAGGGGGAATGACCCTGAGCTGAAGGAGGGCAGGGCTGGATGGGAGATTGGGCAGGAATTGTTCCCTGGCAGGGTGGGCAGGCCCTGGCACAGGGTGCCCAGAGCAGCTGCGGCTGCCCCTGGATCCCTGGCAGTGTCCAAGGCCAGGCTGGACAGGGCTTGGAGCAGCCTGGGACAGTGGGAGGTGTCCCTGCCCGTGGCAGGGGTGGGACTGGGTGGGCTTTGGTGTCCCTTCCACCCAAACCATTGCATGGTTCTGTGACTGATTTCATCCGGAAATCCTGTGGAAGACTCCAGTCCCAAAGCAGTTTTAGCCCTAAATTGAGCCTGACTTCACTCCCTGAGCAGTCTGGAACTTTGGTGCTCAGACTGTAAATGCCCCAGGAGGGAGTATCGGGAATTCCAGAAAACTTCACCAGGTCAGCAAATCATCCAGTCCCAGAGTTCTGGAATGTTTTGGGTTGGAAAGGGACTTTAAAGTCATCCAGTTCCAACCCCCACCACAGGCAGAGAACTTTCCACTATCCCAGGCAGATGAAGGAAAACAAAAATAGTCTGGACTGGGGGCAGAGTTGGGAGCTGAGGCAGAAGTTACCCCCCCACCAAGTATCAGCTCCCACGGAGACCCATCCAAGGCCAGAACATGCAACTTCCTGCTGCTGCTTTTACCTCCCAATCCCATTTTCCTTTTGATTTCCTGCTCTTTGAATAGTTTGCACACCCATCAAATCCAGATTTGCCATGGCTACATCCCAAATCCTGGCCCTGGATGGGACAAACAGGGAGCCAGAGCGTTTGCAAATCCTTTTGTGAGCTTGTACTGAGTAGTGCTGTCCATGGAGAGCTGCAGAGCTGGGAACACCCCCGGGGAAAACAGGAGATCTCATGGGAATCTGCTGACAAGTTTACATGACAAAACACAGATCTTGTCAAATCGGGCATTCCTTTAAGGAGACTCCAAACTGAAGTTTCTGAATCAACATTTTGAAATTTCAATCTGTCAAAAGCTGACATTGTTTTGAAAGTAGGTTTGTGTTTTACTCAAAACAGACAGGGATTTTCAGGTTGCTGTTTCCAAATCAACACTTTCCTGAGTGCCACTGCAATGTTGGTATTTTGGGGCCTGATCCAACTTGCAGCCAGAAATGAAAGCTAAAATAATGGAATTCTCAGTCTCTCAGTCTTACTGGGCAGCCTCTTCCAGTGCCTGACAACTCTTTCTGAAACTTTCTCTAAATCCAACTCAAACCTCTCCTGGCACAGCTTGAGGCTGTTTCCTCTCATCTTGTCCCTTGTTCCCTGGGAGCAGGGCCTGACCCTCTCCCGTGACTTTACTCCCATTTTATCCTGTTTCCTTTCTGTGATTCAAAAATCAGTTTTGAACAGAATTTCCAGCCTGCACACACACACACGCGCGCGCGCGCACACACACACACTTCTAAGTTTTACTTTTAATTTCCTGACTTGAATCTTAATTAAGTGAGTATTTGCTTATTTGGGTAGCAGCTCAGGAGCGCCAATCTCCAGATCCATCAGAGTTATTGTTCACTGATGCAGGATGTGACAGAGTTAATGGAAGTCTTTCCACGGGAGGTACAGTGACATATTCAAAGGTCTGCTTAGCATCTCTGTTTCTCTGTGGAACACTAAAAATGCAGCTGAGTTTTGGGGTGAGTAAGCCCAGGGTGAGTCAGCCCTGACTCACCTCACCTGCACCTCACTGCTGCCCTTTACACCTTGGGCAGGAGGTGGGGTTTTGTTCGTTTGCTTTGCTTCTTCACCAGAAAAATTCAATGTATTGAAAGCAAAGCCATTCTTGCTCCTTGGATCCTGAGGGGGTTTCTCATCTGCAGAAGGAAACGGGGAGTGGATGAATCAGCACCCACAGGCTGCACTTCTGCTCAGCCCATTTCCCTCCTGTGTTCCTGGCGTTGTCCTTGGCCCCAGTTGTTGATGGGCAGGAGCCAGCAGGGCAGGGGTCTGGGGCATTGGGCAGACAAGGGACACAAAACCAGGCACTGAGCCAGAGATAATTGGAGTTTGTGCAGTGTTCACACGAAAAATGTTCACACATTTTAAAATTCTATGGCAAACAGACACTCAGAAATTTAATCACATCTCCATTTCATGTCACAAAACAGCTGAGAAGGGAGAATATTTAACTGGCTTTAGTGTAAAATAGGTGACAGAGCAGCGAATGGGGCTTGGCACAGGCACAGCTGACAGTGCTGAAGATTTGGGTACAGGAACCTCTGGATGGCACCTGGCACAGATTCCCAGAGCAGTTGTGGCTGCCCCTGGGAGTGTCCAAGGCCAGGTTGGACAGGGCTTGGAGCAGCCTGAGACAGTGGAAGGTGTCCCTGCCATGGCAAGGGTGGCACTGGAGGGGCTTTTAAGGTCCCTCCAACCCAGATCATTCCATGATCTCCAAGAGACAACTCCTGGGGATCAGAAAGGGCTCATTTGCTTCTCCATGTTTTATCGGGACAATGCTTACTTTGAACTCCAAACCCACAGAACTGATATTTTCCATTTCTCCTCCCAAAACACCTAGTTTACAACAGAACAGCCTCTCTTCATTGTGTGAAAAGATCTGATTTGCAGTGTGGACTATTCTGTTGGAAAACTGTCAGGCCTGGATTCCACTGCTGCCTGATCCTCTGGTTCTGTTATCAGCCAGGCAGAGCTGGGATTGGAGTTTTCTCCCCCAGTGTGCTGAGCTGGGAGAGCTCAGCCTCTGCTCTGGCACAGGGAACAAGCACAGAGCTCTTCCCACACCTGTAGCACTGATTCCTGCAGCTGCAGGAATTCAGTCAGCCTCCCTCCTGCAGCCATCCGCAGCTGGAATTGGCCAGTTGGATGCACAGGTGGCACAGAGGAGAGAGCACAGGGAAAAGTGGGGAAAAAAGAGAAATATCCCTAAAATGCAGGCCTGGCAGTGCCTCTCCTGCTGCTGCTGAGCAGCACAGGGTTGTGGCAGTTGGGCACTGCCATCCAGCTTCTGGGCCTATGGAATCACAGCATCATTTAGGTTGGAAAAGACCTCTAGGATCACCAAATTCCACCTTTCCCACCAAAAACACATCACAGGGTCCCACATCTGCTTGTTTTGTTAACACTTCCAGGGGATAAAACCTCCAGTTCCAGCCAGTTCCCTGCAGCCTCCCATGATTAGTGCTGGATGTTAATCAGCTGTGCAATTCTGCACAGCAGGAGGGAGAGGTTTGTGCTCTAATTAAACCTGGAGCCCACAAACTCAGCTGGGACAGTCTTCTTTCACTCTAGGGAGTAATTTAACCCAGGCTGGAAGGAAAGAATTGAGCCCTGAACTGCTCCTCAGTTTTCCCAGGAAGTGATTCTTTAGTGATTCTTCTCCTGTGTGTTCAGCAACTGAGCAGAACAAAGGTAACTGTGTTTTCCATTCCTCTCCCTTTCTGCATCCATCCATCCATCCATCCATCCATCCATCCATCCACTGAAGGGACATCTCCAAGCTGGGAACATCCACAGGGATGCTTTAAAGCTGCCATGGAGAGCTCTGCAAAGAACAGCCCCTTCCTTGCTGTTCTGTGGCATTTTGATAAGGAACTGCAGGAGCGAGATCTCATGGATTTGAAGGAATGACCCTCCTGGTGCATCCAAGCATAAACCTGGCCTTTTGTCTGGCTCTATTCCCTTTTCCCAGCCACTTCCCAGGTTTGGGGATTATTCTGGGGGACTTCTGATCAAGTGTCCTCTGTAGAGATTCACCTGGGAATTCCCATGGCAGGAGTTCCCAAGGGAACAGCTGGAGCTGTGCCAGGGGGGATCAGGCTGGAGCTCAGGGAAAGGTTGTTCCCCCAGAGGGTGCTGGGCACTGCCCAGGCTCCCCAGGGAATGGTCCCAGCCCGAGGCTGCCAGAGCTCCAGGAGCGTTTGGACAGCGCTGCCAGGGATGCCCAGGGTGGGATTGTTGGGGGGTCTGTGCAGGGCCAAGGTTGGGATGGTCCCTGTGTGTCCTTTCCAACCGAGAATATTCCAGGATTCCATGATCTGTCTCTGTGTCTGACCCCTCTCCCAGGCAGTTCAGCCCTGTAAGTGCATTTGGTGCTGTTGGCTCCCATTTCCCTCTGGCTGCTGCTGGGGACAGCTGGGATGTGTCCCAGTGGGAGCTGGTCCCTGCCAGCTCCATTTAGATCAGCTCCCATCAACCTTGCCTGGGGCCCGGAGCCTCCTGCCAGTGAAACAGGAGCTGCTCCAGTGGGGAATGCTCCGATTAACCCCATACCCTCACTCAAACACAGCACTGAGCTCCCACCCAGCACCTGCAGACCCATTCCCTGCTCCTCTGCAGGGTGAGGGAAAGGAAATGAGGCATCAGGGCCAGAAGGGACCCCGCTGTCAGCACAAGAGGCTTCGGTTTGCATCAAATGCTGCGAAACCCAAGGTTGGGGTGGTGCTTCCAAGGGAATGCTGAGGGACGGAAATCCTCCAGGAGAAGCTGCAGGGGCAGCACAGGGAATGCCGAGGGGTGGAAATCCTCAAGGAAAGCTGCATGGGTGGGACAGGGAACGCTGCACACAAACACTCTCTCAGTTCAGTTATTGCAGCGTGTGCCCAGTTACCCCCGGCTCTGACTCCCAGTTTGCCCCAGCACTCGTAGCTCCTTTGCCTTGAAACTCCAAAGAGCTGCCCCAACCTCCAGCTGTTCCATTTCCAGCATTTTTGTTGCCAGGCAGGTTCCTTTCATCTACTTTCCTTCTGTCCCTGCAGCCGCTGCACAGATCCCGTCCTGCAGCTCCTCTCGAACCCTAGAGGGTGCAATTGGCTCAGAAAGCCTCAGCAGAACTCCGAAATTGGAATTCCAAGGATTCCTGGCAAGACAGGGAGGTGGGAGAAGAACTGATGGCGAGAACACCTCAGCCAACGCACTCCAGGTTCAAGAACTCCGCTATTCCCTGTGTGCCTTCCCTGCCCGCCCCTGCTGGCAGCGTGGGATGTGGAATTACAGAGCAGGGAGAGCTGCTGGTGTCATCCTGCTGCTGGGGTGGCAGCTGAGGATCTGCCCCTGATCCCGGAGATGTGCAGCTCAGCCCCTGCCTTCCCCCTGATTTGCCATCGGATGGAATTTCCCATCCTAGCCAATCTCTGAGCTTAGGGAATGACCCAACCCTCAGGCTCCCAAAGATATTCTTCTATTAGGAGTTTCTGTTGTGCCACTGGGAACATTTCAAAAAAATCAGTCGAGTCCATCAGAGCAAATGCTGGAAACACAACAAAGAGTCCTGACAGTGGGAGCATTGGAAGCAGCCAAAACTCCCTGTCCAAGGAGCTTTCCATCCTCCCCAGTGTATCCCTCATGTTTATTCTGCTTCTTTTGTGACGACAAAACAGAGAGACGGCAGCGAAACAAATCTTTCCCCTTCCCAGTGGAGACAGGGCTGGAGAGTCAATCCCTGCTCCAGCTCCTCCTGTTTGGATTCCTCATGGATTTGTCCTCAACAGGTCGGGGGGGAACTGCTGCTACAACCATCCTCTGCCTGACAATGCAGTTGACCATTCAGTCTCAGTTTTAAGATCTTATAAAAGACTAAATATGAATTGATATCCTTAACTGCTGCCATAAATCTGAATTGGGAGCAAACTGGATGAGATTAAAGGACCTCTGGAGATCCCATCCAGAACTGAGTTTAAATTGATGGCAGCTGCCATCTGATGGTCTGAATTAAATCTAGGGATGTGAACCTGCTCTGGGCCGACCAGAGAAAAAAACCTGATGCAGGTTTGGGAAGTGGTGTTATTTTTAGGTCTTTCTGAAATTAGGAAGCCCCATAGCAACATAGCCAGGCCACAGTCCATGGACTTCACCCCAACCAAAGCCTTGTTTGCCTTTGTCAAAGACAAGATGAGGCCCCACATCAAATTCTGGGTCCAGGGCAGGGAACAGAGTTGGGGAAGGGCTGGAGCCCCAGGAGAGGCTGAGGGAGCTGGGAAAGGGGCTCAGCCTGGAGAAAAGGAGGCTCAGGAGGGACCTTGTGGCTCTGCACAAATCCCTGACAGGAGGGGACAGCCGGGGGGTCGGGTTCTGCTCCCAGGGAACAGGGACAGGAGGAGAGGGAACGGCCTCAGGCTGGGCCAGGGGAGGTTGGATACTGAGAAAATTTCCTCCTGGAAAGGGTGCTCAGGCCTTGGCAGGGGCTGCCCAGGGCAGGGGTGGAGTCCCCATCCCTGGAGGTTCAAAAAACATGTGGATGTGGCACTTCATGATTTAGTGGGAACGGAGGGATTTGGTCAAAGGTTGACCTTAATGACCTTGGAGGTCTTTTCCAACCTCAGTGACCCTGTGATTCCATGGAAGGAAGAGCATGAGCTGAATGCAAAGTCCTTCTCCAGCAGCTCCTGCCCCAGCACTGCCCCAGCCCCTCCAACCCCCTCCGCAGCACCGGGCAGGTGCTCACACACCAAACCTCCCCATAACAGACCTCTGTAAATTACTGACTAATAATAAATAAATTGTTAATTACAAGAGCCATTTAAAATCACTTTTCCTCAGATGAGACATGACAGTTTCTATTGATGGGAATACATCATTTTAAATGCTTATTAAAAACCCATTTTGATCTACTTGTAAAATGGAGTGCATGAAATGAGGTTTATGCTCTCCTATAAACATTTTGCCTTTTTCAGTCATCCAGACACTGAAATTCCTGCTGGATCGAAGTCACTAAAATCAATAGGAAAATAAAGCCCCACTTTGCAGTATTATTAACATAATTGCTCCACTATGCAAACAATAGACTGTCTTAACTTGTGCAAAAATACATGGAAACAAGGCCCAGGAGCAGTTTCCAGAGATCTGGATGTCTCCAGAGCAAAGTGAGTTCCGAGCTCCTGACAGCCCCAAGCTGCACCCGGAGCAGCTGCTGTGTCTGCAAAAGGCACCAGGGCAAAGCAATTTGCTGTGTTAATGAGGAGAAAATTCATCAGGATCATCACAGGGACCACAGCTCAGAGCATGGAAAGGTCTCACTGGTGTCCAAAGTGAATCCTACTGCAATTGCAGATTGTCCAGGGGAGCAGGGTCAGGAAAAGGGAATTTTTCCTTTGAAGAACACAAAAAGACTGGAGCTCTTGCTGCCCCATCCCTGACAGCGTCTAGGGCCAGGCTGAATGGAGCTTGGAGCAACCTTGGAAAGTGGAAGGTGTCCCTGCCCACGGCAGGGGGTGGGACAGGATGGTCTCTAAGGTCCCTTTCAACCCAAACCATTCTGGGATTCTACAATTCCATAAAAATCTCTTTTAATTCATTAGGCCCTGATATACACCAGGAATTGAATCTAGGGAGAGTCAGGAAGGATTTATGCAAGGAAGTGCTGGAAACTGAACTTTCCACACAGACGAAGTTGATTCCCATGAACTCCAGGATCCAGGGGCGGGAAGGCAGGGAAGCAGTGCCTGAGGCTGGACTATTGCTGGCTGATCTGGCACTTCTGTAGCTGTAACCAGCAATCCATGGCACTAACCCCTGCCCAGGGGTGCTGTTCCTCTGCCACAGCTTCTCCTGGTGTTGGGAATCTCTGTCCTGACGTGTTGGAAGGCTGTGCCCTGTGACTTGAGGTTGAGTTAAAGTCTAACCCAGTAATTGCCTTAACTGGGGTCACTTCCACGTGTTCCCAGGCATTTCCAGGTGTTCCCACTCCCTTCCAGATGTTCCCATCCTATCACTGCAGCTGTTTCCATCCTGCTGTCATTTCCAGATGCTCCCAGTTCCCCTGGGCCAGGGTGGGAGCTCTAAACTGGTTTTGTCCATGTAGGAAAACTGGTGTCAGGTGGATGGATCCCATTGTGTTCTCCAGCTGTCCCCATCCTGCAGGAATGAATTCCCTCCTCCTCCTACTCCCTGGATGGATTTCCTCAGGAGCAGCTGGTTTGACCCAAACTGCTGCTATCTGACCCCTCCTTGGGCTGGGCTCTGCTGCTGTGGGAGTCACACCACCTCTTCCTATCAGACAACATCTGGGGCTCATTTGGGATGGGTTTTCCATGGCCTCTTCTGGTCCTCATTGATTCTATTTTTCCCAGGAATTCTCTCCCTTCCTGGGCGTTATTTGGCACTGCCTATTCTGAGCAGGTCCCTGCACACTGACTATTCCTGGAGTTCAGCTTTGCCCCTCTAACCCAGTTCCCGTTTTCTGCAGACACACTAAAATGGGAAGGTTCCATTTTGTCAAGGTGCCTGTTCTGGAACCTTCCGTTCTCCCTGGAAATTGGGATGGTTTGAGGTCACAGTTGCTGTCAAAGCAACAATGCCATGCCCTCCACGTAGTTTCTTCCTCCCTGGATCTGCTTCTAATGAGGTCTCACCTCCTGCTTCTGAGGTCATTGGAAGTGACCGTTTTCCCACTGTTCTTCCTGCTCTCCCAGCCACGCTTATCCTCACCTCAGTGTCCTCCAACTCCACCTCCATGGGATGGAATTCCCCATCCTAGCCAAGCTCTCAGCTTAGGGAATGACCCAACGCTCAGGGTCCCAAAGATATTCCTCATTAGGAGTTTCTGCTGTGCCACTGGAATAATTTCAAAAAATCAGTCGAGCCCATCAGAGCAAATGCTCAAAGGATAACAAAGAGTCCTGAGAAGAGCACAGCAAAGAGGCCCGGTTCTGTGGGAGGGAATCCAGCTTCCTCCTGCATTCCCATTTCTGGGAACTCATTCTTTTTGTCAAATTTCTCCTCTTTTCCTTCTGTTTATGCAGCTAAAGATCCCATTTGTACCCTCCTCACCCTCCTGTGCAATCTCTCAGGGGTAGGGGAGAGCAGGAGGGAATAAGGAGGAATGAGGGAGAGGATGACTCCAGAGCCCAAGTGCAGGAATGTTAATTGAGGGTTTTTGTTCCCAGACTGAGGACTGGAGGAGGTGCTGCCACTTCCACAAACACTGCACGGTCCAGCTCGGGGTCATGGAAAGGTCACTGCACACTTGTTTTTCAAGCTAACCTAAATATTTCAAATAAATTCTGCTTCCACTCTCTGTTCAGGACTTCCCTTCTGTGCTTCCAGTGAATATTTCTGAGGAGGAAAAGGTAAGTCTGGGCAGCAACAAGAGCAGCAGGATCTGACTGATGGGAGGAGATGGGCACAGCTGGGCCAGCCAGATGGGGCTGGGGCTGGGGAGGGGTGGGGCGGTGGCCAGGATGGCCCAGGAGGGTCCTCTGAAGGGCACGGCTGCAGTGAACTTCCCCCCACTGGGCAAGCTGCAGGAGCATCCCGAGGTTTGTTTTCCATGTATCCCCACCTGCCAGAGGGATCTGTGCCCTGCACAGGTGCCTTGGTCCCCAAACCAAATCCGTGCCTGGCACGGGCTTGGCCTTTTTCCTCCTGAGCCCCTGTCCCTGCACTGACAGGGAACAGGGGGCGTTGGGAGGAGACCCTCCTGTCCCACGGCCACTTGCCTGTGCCCAAACTTCCTCTGGATTTTTATATGCAATGCCTGTTAATGAGGTTAAATATTGTCATGGAATCCTGGAATCCTGGAATGGTTTGGGTTGGAAGGGACCTTGAAGCGCCTCCAGTCCCATCCCAGGACATCTCCTAGTGTCCCAGGGTGCTCCAAGTCCCATCCAGCCTGGCCTTGGACACCTCCAGGGATGGGGAATCCACATGTGGGCAGTGTTAGCCCAAACTGCTCTCCAGTCCATCACTGCAATCTGTAACCTCATCTTTTAATTCAGCTACTGAGGAATTTGCTCCTCATGAGGTTGTTTCATCTCAGGTGTGGATTTATTCCCATTTCCAACTCTCACGTCAGGAGCAGATAATGACTTACCCAAGCCCAGTTCTCTTTTGGAGCTTAAAATCAGCTCAAAGCCAGAACTGGAACAGGTACTTCTTATTCTCTTTTCTGAAGGAAAATTCAGATTTAATGGGTAAGTAAGACATTGAAGGGTTTGCATAGAAGGCAAGAACACTTGGTCAGCACTGGGTGTTGAAGAAAAGCAAAGATAGTCAACTTTTTGACTGGGAATTGAAATTTGTTCAGGTTGTCAGGAGAGCATTTTCAGTATTTTGGGTCAAACATTCCCCATCAGATTTCTCTTACTTTCAGAAGAAATAAAAATACCTGAGTCCATTGGATTATTTAATTTATATTCCTTGGGAGATGCTGACCTTTAGAATAAATGAATTTCCAGTAAAAAAACAACAATCCAGGTTTAGATGTTCCATAGAAAGAACTTCTCCAAGCAGGCAAATATCCACTGATTCCATGATAAAATCCAGTGTTTTCACTTTGGTGGAAGAAGAAAATATTAAAACTGAATTCTTGAGTTCCCCAGCTGAAAACTAATGATGAAAACATGCAAAGTCAGGCACTTATATATTACCAGGGTCTGGAAGACCCTGGGACACAGCTTTTGTGCCATCAAACACCTTCAGCTGGTGAATTACAAGGTCTTATAAAGCAAATAAAATTTCCATGCTATGGGATGGAGTCGTAAAGCTGTTTCAATTTACTTCCAAAGGAGAATGATAAATCTAAAGAGGGAAATACCCACACTGAAGGATATTTTTTGTGTGGATGTGAATAATTTCCAGACAAATTAAATGAAATTTATGTGCTTTGCAATGCAGCCATGCAATGAATAGTCCTGGAGCAGGAGGGAGGGAGGGTAGGTGTCCTACGGGATCAGCTGGAATATTTGTCTGTGGCATTTAAAGGCCCTGCAGGGGAGTGGAGTGATCAGGAGCAAACCCGATGGGAAAAGCTGCTGTTTCACAGGGAAAGGGGGGAGTTCCACCCTGAAGGGGTGGGACAGGATGGTCCCTAAGGTCCCTTTCAACCCAAACCATTCTGGGATTCTACAATTCCATAAAAATCTCTTTTGATTCATTAGGCCCTGATATACACCAGGAATTGAATCTAGGGAGAGTCAGGAAGGATTTATGCACGGAAGTGCTGGAAACTGAACTTTCCACACAGACCAAGTTGATTCCCATGAACTCCAGGATCCAGGGGCGGATCCAGGGCGGATCCACCCCCTTCAGAGTTCCACCCTGAAGGGTGGGAGGAGCCCTGGGCAAGGAGAGGTCGGTCCCACACAGAAATCACACCTCTGATGTCACAATTCTGATGTCACCTCTGCAGCTCAGCAAGAAAGAATTTAACCCTGAATTTTGCTAGAAGAGACTTTTTGCTCAGTTTTCTTTCCCATATCTCTCTCGTACTCAGAGGGCTGCAGGAGTAACAAAGTCCTTTATTTGCAGTTGTTTGGAAACTCTTGTGTTGGGATGTTTGAGTACCTAAGTATCCCAAAAATCCCAAATCCTGGGAGGAAATTTCCCAAGAAATGTCCAGTACCAAGACAGCTGATAGGTACAGCTGAGTGCATTTAGTTAGAGAAACCTTCGTTTAAAACAAACAGAAGAACAAATCCATGCAGTGGTAAAGGAATTAAGAACTCTGGCAGCTCCTGCAGCAAGTCAGGACTCAGGGCACAGCAAATGCTGCAAACTGTGTGTCCTGATCAAAGTCTTTGTATAAAATAAATCCAGCTGGGATCAGTAAGGGCAAAATCCAAGCTCAGGCAGCCTCCTGGGCTGAATTGCATGGCTCCAGTGAACCAAAATTCTCGTTTTTGTGTTAGGATGGGGCTGAACTCAAGCTCTGCTGTCCTTGCACAGACACGCTCCAGAGGAACAGACCCCCCCGCACCTCAAAAGGCCCCTGGCATTTGTAGCTGCCAGGAGTGGCACAGTCCCACACCCGGACACCACGAGCTCCTGCCAGGTGTTCCCACAGGGCAGGAGCTTTGTTGACATCCTACATTTGACCCCCAATCCCTTGGAGAAATCCCTGCTCCCTCTGCCCTGGAACAAGCCACACTTTGCAGTCTCTGTCACAGAGGTTCCGTGCCCTGCCTGGAGTCTCCCAGTGCTGCAGCCCCTGGATCCCAGGAATTCTGCTGTGCTTCCACCTCGCTGCTCCCAGCCCTGGGCACCAGCTGTGCCAGGCAGCCCTGCCAGCAGATTTCCACTGCCAGGGAGATCCAGGAGCATCAGGGAGCAGCAGACCGTGGAAAACACTGGGCCCTGCCCCAGGGCTGCCTCTGTCTGGGGCACAGGGCAGAGGAAACCACAGTGGCTGGAAAAGAGAGACCCAGAGACTGTAACACACCCAGAGAGGGACAGCTGGGACATGCTGGAGCTGTTCAGGTTGGAAAAGATCTTTAACATCACACAGTCCCAGGATGGTTTGGGTTGGAAGGGACCTTGAGGCCCATCCAGTGCCACCCCTTGCCATGGCAGGGACACCTTCCACTGTCCCAGGCTGCTCCAAGCCCCGTCCAGCCTGGCCTTGGACACTTCCAGGGCTAGGGTGAGATAATCAAGTCCAACCACCTGCACTAGCACCACAGTCACCACTAAACCGCACCTTCAGGGAAAATCTGTGGGTTTTGAGGATTTCCAGGGCTGGGGACTTTGTCCCTGCCATGGGAGTGTGAGGCCAGGGAGCAGAGAAACCCCAGCTGACAGATCCTCTGTGCAGATTCCCCACTGCAGCCCTGTCTCCATGACCACCTGTGCTCTCTGTGCTTTCCAAAGGCTCCTCTCCATCCAAATTCTCTGTGTGCACCTTGTGGAGGTGGAGAGGATGGATCTGTGTGAACAGTGAGATTTTTAGTTCATTAACTGCACCAAAAATGGAGACATAGAGAGAGGAAAAACCTGGTGTGTTTCTTCTGTGCAATGTGAAAATAATTATGGTGTTTCCATGTTTCCGTGGTTTAGGATTTTTTGGTTTTGTTTTTTCTTGAAAACTGGAAACAAAAAGAAATCCTTTTCAGTCTTAACAAAACCTGAATTCGCTTGAAAATGCATTTTTGGTTTTTTGTTTTAGAGTTTATTATTGCCTAATTAGGATGGAATAAAATTTAGAGGGAAAAGCTCTTGAATTGAAATAATGAGAAACAACTGTTCATGAATATCTCAGTTCTCAGGTTTGCAAATGGCTCAGTCTCATTTTTTATCTGGCATTTGGAGTCAATCTCTTGGTCACTGCAAGGATCCCTAAAAATCTGATGTTTGTGTTCTGCACTAATAGTTTTATCTTCATCATTTTACCTGCACTAAAACAGGTACCTAAAACTTTACCTCTCTGGTTTGGGGCAGGGTCTGAGCCCAGAGGGGCTCAGAGGGTCAGTGGTCAGTGAGGTCAGCAGTCAGTGGGGTGGGTGGGTCAGTGGTCAGCGGGGCCAGTGGTCAGTGGGCTGCAGGTGAACGTACAGGTCCTTGGGAAAGTCTCCATGCAATCCTTGACTCCAAAAATCCAGACCTCGTTCCTTTGGGCTGCTGCCAAAGTGTAGTGGCTACCAGCTGGCCTGGAGACCTTACAGCTATGATTAATCCTCATTATAATTTTGTAACTAAAATATAACTAATTCTATAACTACCTCAGTTACATAACTCAACCAGTCCGGGCCGTCGGGGACACGGGCAGCCACTGGCCAGTTAGCTGGGTGGCAACTAATTGAGCCCGTCAGAGCTGACCATGCCGACTTCCAAAGCTATAGAAGGAGAACAGCTCTTAATAAAATTTTGCTATTGCCGCATGAACACGGAGTGCTGTGTCTTCGCTTCTGTCTCGACTGCAATGCCAAAGGAGCACCTGGACAGAGGAACTTTCCATCCCTGACCCCACAAATCAGAGCTTTAGTTCACAGCCATGCAACCACAGCAGCTGGAAAACTGCCTCCATCCCCCAGTAAAATGTAATTCCTTCTTTTCCTTCACCCCTTTTCCTGCACCAATTAAAATTCCAAGAGCATGTGTCTACAACCACAGCCAATCCCTGGGAACACTTTACAGCAATGACCCTGAGCAGGAATTCTTTCTGTACATTATCCATTAATACTACAGGATATCCTGGGAGCATTACAGCCAGGCAGGAGGACCCCACAGGTGAGACTTGCCCAGCCAGATGAGGCTTCTTCCCACACAGGTGAATCCTCCATCAGAGTCCAGGGAACTGCAGTTCACGGAAAGAGCCTGGAATCAGCACTGCAGGTTTTCTAGAGATGTTTTTGCCCCTTTGGGGTATTTTTGCCCCTTCATCTGTCCCAGTAGCAGCCCAGAGCTGTGAGAGGTGCAGGGCACTGCCCTGGCATTGCTGTTTCTCTTTTCCAGCAACTGGAGGACTGAAAAATGGAGCAAAGGAAAAGGAGAAAATCCAATGATTGTCTCCCTCGAGCAGCATCCAGACTATATCCTGTTCCCAGCTGTTCTGTATCCAGGCTTTTCATCATGCTGTGAACCCAGCAAGTCCCTCCAGCCTCAAACCACTCCAGTTAACGGGATTGAAGAGGGATTTACAAGTCAGTTCTACCTTTTCACTCTCTCCCCTGGGCTGTGTCCCAGGATTTTGGAGGGAATGTAAACCTCTGGTTTGGGGGAAACTCTGGAAGCAGCATCCTGCCCTCCCACATCCCTGGGACTGATCCAGCAATAAAGACGTTTAGTGCTTGTCATTTTGCATTGCAGCTGAGTAGTTCTTTGGGAGAGGCTGGGAAGGGGATGGGAAGAGGATGAGAAGAAATGTTCAAGGCAAGGCAGAACCTGAGAAGCAATGGGACAATACCCACAGCATCCCAAAAGCCAGGGAGGATCTCCAGAACTGCTGCCAGCCCACGGTGTGTCCCATCACAGTGATGGGAAAACTCACCAGAGTAACAGGGGAAATGGCCAAACCCCGCTAATTTCTGTTGGAATTGAGCCTGGATCCCTCAGGGCTTTTTCTTGCTTATCCAAACCTCCCTGAGGTAACAGAGCCTGGAGGCCAGAACTTCATCCAGGACTTTTGCTTCCTATGGATGGAGCTGGGGCTGTAACACCCCAGCAGAGGGAAGGGAAGGGAAGGGAAGGGAAGGGAAGGGAAGGGAAGGGAAGGGAAGGGAAGGGAAGGGAAGGGAAGGGAAGGGAAGGGAAGGGAAGGGAAGGGAAGGGAAGGGAAGGGAAGGGAAGGGAAGGGAAGGGAAGGGAAGGGAAGGGAAGGGAAGGGAAGGGAAGGGAAGGGAAGGGAAGGGAAGGGAAGGGAAGGGAAGGATGAGCCCTGCTCATGGCCTGTTCATCTCTGCTGACATGGGGATCCCTTTTTTACCCCTGTCAGCACCATAAAAGCAGCAGAGCTCCAAAGCCACCAGCGTTGTGCTTCAGGCACCCTGAGCACCAACATGTCAGCAGATTTCTAATCCTGGAGCATTTCCTGCTGGGAGTGGGGCAGAAGGAGCAGCAGCACATCTGGGTTCATTAACTGAGGCTTGGGCAGGCTCCAAAGTGCTGTCTAAGGACTGAGAGTTGCTGTTGTGGTTTTTCTGATCTCAGGAAGAGCTTTCCTTGCTGCTGATCGGGAAATGTTTTGCTGTGGAAATGGAACTGATCTGAGTAGGAATTGCAGAGCTGCTCAGAGGGTTGTGTGCTCCCAAACCTCCTGGGATATGCTCCCAATTATCCATAATGTGACTGACTGGAACAGGTCCTGGGCTCTGAGCACAGGCTGGGTTCAGCTCCCTGCTGCCCCAGGAAGGTCTCCAGGCAGAGCTGGGAGGTTGCAGCTCTCACAGACCTGGTCCTCATTTACCTTCACCTGCCACAAACTCAGTCTGGCAGCTAAAGCTGAACAAGCTTTTGTGAATCTTGGCAGGAATCTCCCTCTGTTGGAAAAGGGAATCTTCTGCAGCTTTATTGTGCTCCAGAGGATCACCCAATAGGCTGAGTTTTCCCGTTTTTAATAGCTCCTTTTCCTGCTGGTTTGTCCTGTCTGTCCAGCCTGGTTTGCATCACACCCGAGCTCCTCTTAGATTTATTTTCTTAAAGGACGTGGCTTTAATCTCCAGAATTTTTATTATTATTTGCCTCAGTAAAGTTTCCAGGAGATGTTTTCTAGGGAGACTCAAAGAGCCCCCGAAGAGCCCCAGGATGAGGAACCCTCTGATCCTTTGCAGGATCTTGTGGCTCACAGGAAGCAGCCCTGGCCCTGCATTGACTTCAACCTCCCTCGCTTTGGAATTGTGCTCCTGGGAGGATCCCAGGATCCAGGTGGAGCCAGCCCTGAGCAGCCTGGTGGGAATGCAGTGCTGAGCCATCAGGAGGAGGGAGCAGATGCTTTCCTGGGGTCCCTGCCACCTTCCCTTCCCACCTGTGCCACTCCACAGGTTTCACATCCCAAGAGATGCCAATAAACCCACACAGGGTTTTATTTGGATTTGCTTTATTTTATCCTGCTCTGATTTAGGAGGAGTTCCCCTGTCCAAGTGCACAGGAATCCTTAATGCTCCTCGCACCTGAGTCTCAGTTTGACAGGGAACAGCTGAGCTGGATCTCTGGGATTGCTGAAGCTTTAATTGCACAAATATCCTGTTCTCCCAGTCCATTATCACAACGAAGGCCATCCCTGTGCAGAGGTGCCCTAGCTTATCCTGCCCACTGAGGCTCAGATCTGGTCACAATTCTCATAGAAAATAATTTAGAAAATCATAAAAAAGCAGCAAATGATGTTTTTGCCTTCAGTTGCCTGGAAAAGTAGCTGCGACTTTTCTTGGCAGAATTCCCAGTGTTAAAAGACTTTGGTGAAATGTTTGGTTTTCACAAGGAAAAACAAAAGTTGTTGTTTGTTTTGGGGGTTTTTTTAATGTGGAATGCAGCCACTTTTCCTCTAAGGCATCTGCTCAGCCCAAATCCTGTCCAGAAGCCAGTGCAGGGATGTGGTTCCAAGCATCCTTCCTCACCTCCTGCAGGGATTGATTTCATCTCTCTCTGAAGCAGCTCCTTCTCCTCTCCCTGGCATTTTTATTTGTGCTGTCAGTGCCCACAGCTCAGGCACTCCTTCCACTTCTATCCACATCACCGCTCTGTTTCCTGCCTGCCTTACCTCTCCGATCGAGAAAACCAATCGCATTTTGTGTTCTCAGCTTTGAAATTGTTCATTTCTTTGCTCTTGGCAGCAGCTGCTGCTCCAGAAGGACCAGGATCCCCTTTTCACCCGTCCCAGTGCTGACCACCCACCCTGGGGCTTTGGGAGGGGATTTGGACCTGGATCTCACTGGGGTCAGGGCCCCCAGAGGGGTCATTCCCACAGGAACACATTCCCTGATGGATTCCAGTGCCCAGGGTCCAACCAGTGGCCCCTCAACTCTCAAATCTCAGAGGGTGGGCAGGCCCTGGCACAGGGTGCCCAGAGCAGCTGTGGCTGCCCCTGGATCCCTGGCAGTGTCCCAGGCCAGGCTGGATGGGGCTTGGAGCAGCCTGGGACAGTGGAAAGGGGTGTCACTGGATGGGCTTTAAGGCCCTTTTCAATCCAAACCATTCCATGATCCAAGATCTCTAAAATCAGTCTCAGGGCTGTGTCTCTGCACAGCCACGTCTGGGGCTGGGGTTCCCAGGGTGTTTGATGAGATGTAGGAACCATTCAATTCCCATCATTATTTTTCTTTTCAGTTTTCCTTTTCTTCCTAAAACATTGGCGATTTTATGTTTTCCCCTGTCCTCCTTCTCATGACACTTCCAGGCCAGTTTCCACCTTCCCCAGCCCTAATCTGGCCCTCCCTCTCTGTCTCATTCCATGACCTTTTAGGAAGAATTCAGCTCTTCCAAGGGAATGTTTTGTCCAGACCCACCCCTCCCTCGTGAGGGCCAGCAGAGCTGAGAAGTGGGGACCAGACAGCCCAGATCCCACCTATGCACAGGACACTTGTTTCCCAGGTTATCCTGGGAAAATTGGCTCTGCCTGGAGAAACAGTGACAATATTCCATCAGAAAGGAACTTCGTTGTTCCAAAATTTCCCCTCTGTAACTTAGCAACATTTTTTTTTGTCAGACAAGGAGCTGTTCTGGAATATTTTTTGCAATGAGAAGGCCCTGAGTTGGGAGCAGCTGGGTGTTCCCTGGCTCACAGATGCCTAAGCAGACACAGGGATGTCTTCCTGCCAGGCAGGATTGTGGCTCCTTCCTCCCAGATTCCAGAGAGACCAATTACTTCCAAGTCATTTTGCCTTTTCCTATCTGCCACTGTTGCTTAATCAATGGTCTGGGTTTAATGAGGCAGAAAAGCACCGAGAGAATCCAAAGGCTTCATTCAATAGGGGACATTTCACGCGTAACCTTTGGAATGAAGGTGGATGTGTCCTAGAGCTGGGACTGGGAAAATCCTGAGACTGCAGCTGCTGAGGGAGACTCGGGCTCTGCCTGATAAACAGGGAAAATTTCTAGGAAAGATTTCTTTTAGTAAAAAAATAACCTGTCACCTTTCTCAAAGCATCTTCATCCCTGGACCTGAGAGCAAGGCTGGAGAAAGAGCCTCAGTTGTAGCCCACAGCCACAATCCCCAGCTTGCCCCTCACTGATCACTCCCTGGAAGCTGCTTCTCCCTGTTCCAGCCCCCACAGAGCTCCAGGGCACACAGGGCTGGATCTCGGGACAGCCCCGAGGGGATGCAGGAATACCCAGCAATGGAGAGCTCCTGGTAGGGTATTACAGGATGGAGGGAACAGGGAAACCCCTGCAGCATAACAAGGGCAAAAGCACTAAAAATCCCAGGTGAAGGTACTAAACCCCCTGGAGAACCCCCCTGCGCAAGGAATACAGGACCCAAGCACCCCATTCTCTCTCCTCCCTGGGAAGTGCTCAGCATTCCTCCCACTGCTTTATTCCATCAGCTCCCAGCACCCCCTCAGGACTCCTCCTTGCTGGGCTCTGAGGAAAACCTTCCATGGGAAACAGCGGGGAACAGGGACAGAGCCGTGCCCAGCCCGCAGAAACAGCCACGGCTCCCCAGCTCTCCGAGAATCCCACAGCTGAATTTCAATTTTACAGGAATACCGGTGGGCCTGGAGGTGATTCCATTGGGAAATTCCCACTGATCTCTGCCTTCCTAAATCCCAGCATTTCAGTGTTGCTGAGAATGGTCCCAGGCCCGGGGCTGCCAGAGCTCAGGCTGTGATTGTTGGGCTGTCTGTGAAGGGCTAGGGCCTGGAATGGATGATCCTTTTAAGTCCATCCAAGTCTGGATATTCCATGACCCTATGATCCCAGGAACAGTACAATGCCAGAGGGAAAGCACCACATTCTTATTAGCTTAAATCTAACAATAAAAATAAATCATCAGAATTGTGAGACTGGTCCTGGGCCCAGTTGGTGATTCCAGGCTGCAGCTCAGCAGCTGCCACTGCCTCCAGTAAATGTGCAGGGAATGCAATCAGTTGGTGTTTAATTAACCACAATCACTGTCTCACTAGCTCCAAGCACAATTCTTGCTATGGGGCCACCTTCTGATCCCTTCCCAGCGGGCTTTGTTTCATTTGGGAATGGGTGGAATGGGACAGATGAATTATGCTGGGAGGATCCCTGGCAATGCCCACAGACATGCCCAGACCCCACATACATTGTGGCCTCAGCACCAGGGACGGTTCGGGCACTTCTCCAGAGCAGGTTTTGTGTGCAATCACTGAAAACATCACAGCCATGCTGAGAGTCCCCACCCTTTGTTTCTCGAGCAGCTGGGGGGGTGGTTTGGGGATTTTTTTATTCTTGATGTTTTGCTGTGATTGTTCTAAATCCTCCATCCCTACAAAGGCCAAGACAAAAGGATTTGTATTTAGCAATGCACTGATTAGGGTGCTTCCCATGATAACCAGTTGGTGTCAGTTCAGTGACAGTACCCACAGCTTTCCTTTTCTTTGTCTTTACAACTTCATGAGAGAAATCACTTTGTGTTTGCAATTCACTTGTTCCTCCTTTCTTTTTCCTCTACAGCAACTATAAAACCAAGAGCCTTTAGAAATCACACAAGAAGGTAAAAAAAAATCAATGTCTACCTACAGAAGTGAAAAGAAATAAAAAGCCACCAAGCCCCCCAAAACCAGGGAGGTTCAATTCTCATCTGAAGCATTTGGTTAAATGATCACCTTCAGCACAAACCTAGAGCCAACCCACAGCCCCTGACCAGGGCATTGTCTGCTCCAGGAAAGGGACCCAGGCAAGTCCTGCCACTGACTGGAGTGGATTTGTGTCAGTGAGAGTGGAAATCACTGGAGAGGCACCTTCAATACAGTTGTTCAATTCCTGCATTTTTGGGTTTTATTTTCCATATCTCAGAGAAACTTCCTCTATTTTGGGCTCAGTGAGTGTCTTTCACCACTAAAAGAAATCAGTTTGGATTAGAAGGGACCTTAAATCTCACCCAGTGCCACTCCTGTCATGGGCAGGGACACCTCCCACTGTCCCAGGCTGCTCCAAGCCCCAGTGTCCAACCTGGCCTTGGACACTGCCAGGGATCCAGGGGCAGCCACAGCTGCTCTGGGCACCCTGTGCCAGGGCCTGCCCACCCTCCCAGGGAACAATTCCTGCCCAATATCCCATTTAAACCCATGATTCTGAGATTCAGCAATCTGAATGTTTGCCAACTTTGGCAATACCTTTATCTAAATATCTTTATCTAAAAGACAGCTTGGATGTAGTCAAACATTCCCCCTGATTTAAACACTTCTCTGAATTGAAAGCCTCTCACTAAAATGGGGATGCTTTGGGGGAAAGTTGATGTTTTGACTATGCATGGTTTCCCTAACAATTCCTAAACCCCTCTGTAGATGGGACCTGGACCTTGTCTCTGTTGAGAATTGCAGTTTGGGGGTTTTTTAATACCCTGGCTGCCAGAGACAAGAAGTTAAATAAAGTTTTCCTTCCTTCACTTTAAATGCTTAGTGTCTGTATTTGTCATTTTGATGGAAACACAAGCCTTAAGCACAAAGAAAGAAATATTCCATCAGTTTATCTTTTAAAATAGTCCTGGATGTGCCATGAGTGGGAGGGAAATGTGATTTCTCAGGGCCTCAACCTGCCCAATCCTCAACAACACAGGAAGAAACCACTCCCCAGACAATCCCAGTGCTGTAATTTGTTATTTTAGAACAGCTCTGTAAAGAACAAAGCCCCGAGCTGAGCACATTAAACGTGGTTGTGTCAATCTTTAAAGATCTGAGTAGGTAATTCCCTTGAACCACTGGAATTACTCATGTGCTGCAAAGCAGGCACGTGCTGGAGGTGTCTCATTGAGCTGAGGATCGGGATAAGCTTAATGAGCATTCATCCCAAACATTGGGCAAACATGAGCTGTGACATCCTCATCAAAAATAAAAGGCCTGAAGGCATCCCAAGATGTTTCTTGAAAAGCAGATATTGGAGCTTCTTATCAAAGCTGAGCAAACAGCCCATCGTGCAATCAGAGCCAGAAAGAACCTCGGCTTCCGGGGCTGCGGGGAATCCAACCCTGCAGCAGCAAGGGAAGAATGGCAGGCAGGCAGATCCGAGGGAGCAGCACCTGCTGATTCCAGCGTGGGACAGAGAACATCCAGCTGGGAAACGAATCTCGCCCAGCTCAGCTGGAAAGCTGAAAAGTGTTCAGTGAGTCCAGGAGTGACAAACTCCGAAGGAGCTGCACCTCGGAGCTGCGCTGGGCTCATGGTGGGGAGCAAGGCAGGGCTCCAGCAGCACAAAATCCCAGACTTGGACCTGGAATATCCAAAGGGCTGCATTTCTCTGCATTAGCCAAAGCCCGCAGCAGAGGAGCTCACTAAATATTGACTGTGGGAACTTGGAATATACAGCTCGACTTCCTTAATGCTTCCAAGGGCACTGCCAGGCCCCAGACTGCTCCCATCTCCTGCATCCCAAACAGATCAGCCTCGGGCAGAAGTGTCTTACACAATCAAGAGCTCTGTGGGCCAAACACTCGTGACCTCTGTCACAGCAGCTCCCAGAGCTTTCCTGCCCTGACTTCCCCAAACGCCCAATTCTCCTTTTCCCCGTGTAGGATTTGTACAAGTTCAAGGCAAGGAGCTCAGCAGGGTCACAGGTTTCTCTCGCCGTTACAGCACAGAAGAAAATATTTCACTGTCTTTAGCAAATGATGCCAAGTGGCAGCATAATGAGGGTGTTTATCCTCTGCTGGGACTGTACCTATGGAAGGCTCCTTAGCAAACTGCCTGAGGAAAACTCCTCACAAGACCTCAAATAAAATACCACAGTTTATGGCACAAAAAAAGTTTCTGGAGCTTTCTGTGAACTACTGAGAACATGCCGAGGAGCCAGAAACAACCCCAGCTGATTTAATGAATCCACCTAATTAGCAAATTAAAAGAGCAGCACTCGTCCAGAGCCTGGCATTTGGAACCAGGGTGTTACTGGCTCAGAGGAAGTGCTGGATTCAGCTGGGCTGGGGACACTCTTCAGTGTTGGTCTCCTCACAAAAGTGCTGCTCCTCCTCCCAGAGCTAACTGGGATAAGAGCAGGAGGAGAGAGGGAACCCTCCTGCCTCGGCTCCTCACCCATTCCTGGCTTATGGAAGTCAGGCCTATATGGGCTGTACCTTTAAACCTGGGGCCCAGCTTATCCTCCTCCACCTCCTGCCTTCTCCTGAACTCTGCTCTTGTAATAATCCCTAACTCACAGCCAAAATCAGCCTTTGCTTGTGGAAACAATGAGTTTACTCTCTCCTTTGTCTTCCCAGCCTCCACCTTCTTCCAAGTCTTCCCAGGACCCCCAAACCCTTCCCAACGTGATATCATCTCCCTTCTTGATATTCCTTTCATTTTGACAAGGATTATTATTGAATATTTATAGAAATTTTTTTGTTGCTATGAAGATGTGACTCTTAAAGGCCCCAATTTCCCCATCTTTCACTAAATCCACAAAGAATCACAACTCCCAGACAGCAGAGCCTGGAGGATTTGCCTGAACCTCAGCAAGGAGCTCCGTGCCGGAGCCCAGCCCTGCGTCAGGGAGATGTGAAACTACTCTGTGGCTGCACCTGCAGAAGAAACACAACCTACCTTGGGTACAGAAATAACCCCAGCAGCACAACTGCTGAATTATTTGTGGTTCCCAGGTGAGTTCCCTCCACCAAGAAGGCTGCAGATCATTCACTGAGAAAAGGAATTACAACCCCAATCTCCTTCTGCCGAAGAGAAGCTTCAATTATTTATGGGGGCTTGAAATATTTAGCTTGGCACTTGTGCCCTTAAGGAAACTCCAGTTACCACTTCCCCATCACGAGGAGACAATCATTTATTCATGGGATCAATAAGGACATGAAGCAGGAATGCTGGTTCCAAGGCATGCTGGTTCCAAGGCAGCACAGGGGTCAGGGCGTGCAGGAGCTGTGTCCTTCTGGAGGGAGTAACCTGATTTTTTAGGGCATTTACCCATTCCGTGGGTCCTTTGCCTTGGAGGGTTTGGAATGGAAAGGCAAATCCCAGAATCAGGCAGGGATCCCAGTGGGGGCTGAGCACACCCAGGCGTGGGGCTGGGGAGTGGAAGAAACCCCCAGACCTGCACTGGGTGTGATAACTGAGACCACTGGAGATTTTTGGTGGATTGCTGATCTTTCCCTGTGAGGGAATGGCAGAAATGCAGCCTGTGACCAGATTTCAGATGCAGGAACTGAACCTGGGACCTTGGAACCTGAAGCCAGAAATGTTTATGGGTTCCCTAAGATTCCTGTTTTAGCAAGGACTAAAGCAGGCCCATGGAGATGGGAATAAAAGTTCTTTGCTTGTAGCAAAACCATTTAATGGTAGGGAAAGGTGGGAAAATCCAGTTCCTGTTGGCATCCTGGGCACATCAGCTCATTTTCAACAGCCACAATGGGAAGGGTCCTTCCAAATCACAGAGGACAGTACAGTGGGAACCTTTTTTAACCTATTTTTATTGTCCTTTAAGTCCTGAAGGAGGTGGTTCTGCCCCTCCAATCCAGAGGAAGGTGTCTCTGCCCATGGATCTGGTCCTTAAGGTCCCTTCCAAACCAAACCATTCTGGGATTCTGTGATGATAATAAATAGTTCTCTCATCAGACATCTCCAAATCTCCAATAATTACTACTTAATCAACAAATGCAGCAGTCTGGGAAGTGGTGAATATTGATGAGGTCAACGTTCCAATACAAGAGCAGCACTGAACACATTGTGACTGAAGAATAATTGAACTTTAATCATTTTAAAGAACCAAGAAAGGACCTCTATGAACAAATAAAGGCAGAAAAACCATTTCCAGTACTTGTTGCAGTGATCAGAACTGCTGTTATTGAGCTGGATTTTACAAACTCCCGAATTCTTAATCCCGGCAAAGGCAATCAGGGTCCCAAAGCACTGCAGCTTTGGTTTTCTGGACAAATCCTGCAGACCACCCTGGACAGTGGCACAGGGAGTGATTCCCACTGCTCTTTGCTTGGGGCTGCATTATCCCATTATCCCAGTTTCCCAGAGGTGGTAGGAAACAGAAGAGAATTTGACATTCAGACTTCTCAGTACAAATGGAGAAAAATGAACACTTTTGTTTCTGTGTACATTTTCAGACATTTTCTATACAATAAGTGCTCAGTGAAGAACTTTGCCTTTGCCCTCTCCTACTTCTTCCTACATTTATAAAGGATTTTGTCTGTAAAGAGGCTCTAGGAAGATGAATATTAGTGACAGAACCTGCTAAAGGGAGGTAAGGTGGAAGATTAGGTTGTGCACAGCAGCTGTGGCTGCCCCTGGATCCCTGGCTGTGTCCGAGGCCAGGTGTGACAGGGCCTGGAGCACCTTGGGACCATGGAAGGTGTCCCTGCCATGGCAGGGGTGGCACTGGATGGGTTTAAGGTCCATTCCAACAAAAACCATTCTGGAATTTCAGGATTCTTGAATCCTTTTCTTGGTGCAGTCAAACCTTGTGCTGAGCAGTGATAACTGTCCTTGTCTCATTCCCCTCTCCCCACAATCTCAGTGCAATCCCAATTTTCCACAACTGCAGAACTATCTCAGCATTGCTATGTTCATTCCACCAGGAGCCACAGGAGTCTGAGCAAACTGACACGAAGGCAGCTGTGAACTGACTGGCAAAATCCCCCTCCTGTGGGAAGAACAGTGGTATTTTAATGCTTTAAAATGCAAAAAGTCCTGAAAGCTTGGGATGAGAATCCATGATTGTGCTGTGCCTATTGGCTCTGGTGACTCCTGCTCTTCCCTTGCCAAACCCACCAGCAGGAGCACTTGGATTTGTTTAATTCATCATGAGGCTTTCTGCTGCCTAAACTGCAGCATCGACCCTCATGGCCACAGGGTCGGGTGGGATAGCTTTTGGCAGAGGAATTTCATCCAAAATGTGGGGTTTTTTAAAAAAATAAAATGATCAGGAGGCACAGAATCCAACCCCAGCAACTCTCCTTCAGAATGAGATCATTTGGGTCCAGAGTGATGCTCAATCCCCACAAAGCAATTTCCTGGATTGTTCCCTGGCAGGAAAATGAAAGCTGCTTTAGTTTGTCAGTCTGGGCTGGGTCAGGGTTTGCCCACATCAAAGTCTCATTTTATAGGAATCAGCTCAGATGGAGGGATGGAGGGATGGAGGGATGGAGAGATGGAGAGATGGAGGGATGGATGGATGATGGATGGATGATGGATGGATGATGGATGGATGGATGGATGGATGGATGGATGGAGGGATGGATGGATGGATGGATGGATGGATGGATGGATGGATGGAGGGATGGATGATGGGCAGAGGAGCTGCCTTCAGCTTAGCCTACACCCCAAAATTGCCCTTGGTCAAAGGGGCTGGGGCTCAGCTAAGACAGAAGACTTTGGGAGGGGGAAATAGGGCAGTTCCAGCAATTTCCACTCCAGCTCCTTCCTCTCACTCAGACATGAAGTAGGAATTATTTCCTTCAAACCCCAGCATTTAAAGCATCCCCCTCAAAGTTTGATTCATTAGTCTAAATTTCATTCTCCAATCTGAACATCTGTCAGTGAAAGGAAAATGTGACAAAGGGAATGTGACAGCCAGCAGGCAGCAGGTTATGAGAAAATCTATAAAAATAGCAGTGGCAACAGAATCCCAGAGTCCCGCAATCTTTGATGTTGGAAAAGCCCTCCCAGACCATCAAATCCAAGCTGTGCCAAATCCCCACCTTGTCCCCAGCCCAGAGCACTGAGTGCCACATCCAGGCCCTCCTCGGACACTCCCACAGACTGGGATTCCAAACTTCCCTGGGCAGCTCCTTCCAAGGCCTGCCCAGCCTTTCCAGGAAGATATTCCTCCTGATGTGCAAGACTGGATGTTTTATAGAGCTGGTTACACCTTTTTTTCCGCTAAAGAAAATATCTGCCTGTTGCTTTCCAGCTCTGTATTGCTGCAAGGGGATAATGACATCAATATTCCCTGCTGTCACTGGAAATTTGACACAGATTAATATTAAACTGGATTTGGGATATTGTTTTTCCATGATGGGTCTATGCCTGGCTGATAGCAATGAAAGTGCTAGAGCAGAGTTGCGAGCTACTCAGGGAAAATTAAAATTAAAACCCAATTCCACACTCACTGAGAACACATGCAGGAAATTCAGCTGAGTTCACACACAGCATTTGTTTTCTGTGTCCCCCAAAAGCACAAATGGTTCTTGTCCTGAGCTGCCAACCTGCAGCATCAGGGAGAGGAGGCTGAGGAACCTCCCCAGAAACTTCCAGTGCTGCAGAGCAGCTCCTGCTGACCCCACCATGGACTGGCCTCCACAGCAGGAATGGGGATGGAGAAATTTTCCCCAATGTCCACCCTGAGCCTCCCCTGGCCCAGGCTGGGGCCGCTCCCTCTCCTCCTGTCCCTGTTCCCTGGGAGCAGAGCCCGACCCCCCGGCTGTCCCCTCCTGTCAGGGAGTTGTGCAGAGCCACAGGGTCCCCCCTGAGCCTCCTTTTCCCCAGGATGAGCTGCTCCAGCTCTCTCATTAGACTTGGAGCTTTTCTTTAGGAAAATAATATCGATATCCACACGTACAGCACATCCCCACAGCATTTCCCTGCACTGAAGCCCAGCAGCATCAGCTGCTGCAGAATTCCTTACAACAGCCTCACCTTGGCTGTTTAACTCCTCACATGTCACTCGTAGCTTTCTCTACCCAACCATCAAATTATCCCTTCACAGAAGCAAAAGAAAGGAGAATTACAGTTGTCAGCACCAAACACAAATAGAAGGGAAGGTCGCAGTTGAAATAAAGCTTCCAAAACTCGCTAGTTTTTAGCCGTCCTTTCTAGAAAGCTCCAGGAGAAGCTCCCCCCTCCTGTGAGGGTGCAGCCAGGCCAGCAGGGTGTTTGGTGTGTCTCACCTTGGTCTGGCCCCTGGATCCCTGGGAACTGTCTGATAGATGAATCCTCTCAGGGATTCCCTCCCAACCTCCAGGGACACATTCCCAGCTCAGTGTGAGCAATCTGCCCCCTGCCTTTTCCTTACAGCACATCCCCCACACATGGGAAGAGAAGCAGCATTTGGGCACAGAATGGTTTGGGTTGGAAGGGACCTTAAAGCCCAATTCCTCTTTTTCAGCGCACTTTTATGTCAAGCCACTGTTTAACTCCACAAATGAAAACACCCCCAAGCTGCCATGCCATGGGCTCGGGGCAGAATTCCCTCTCCAGTGCCCAACCACACAAAGAGTGACACAAGGCCTTGAGCCCTGAGAGCATCAAAATCCTCTGGAGTGCTGGAAGTGGTTTCCTTGAAGGTTGAGACTTGGAAGCGTCAGCTGGTTCTGTACAATCTGTTGTTCCCACTGATGCCCTTACCCCAGCATTTAGGAAGGTGCAAGATCTACCAGGGAGTAAATCAAATTAATTAGAGGTTTCAGGGGTCAGCCAGGCTGGGGGAGTTTGGTTTGCTGGACAGGTCACCAGTGGGGACCTGGTGACCTGTCAGGTTCTGCACTCCTGCAAAAACTGAAATCCAGGTACCTGTCTGGCCCAGCCAGGAGTGCTGCACTTCTCCTTTTTCCAAGAAGGAGATTCACAATCGTTTGGATATACAAACAAATCTTAATTGTGATTTAATGGCTCAGACTGCAATTAGCCTTCAGGGAAAAGCGCTTTCAATTAACCATGTAAACATTCCATTTGTTACACCATTACATGTTCTGCTAGATTTCCTGATGAAGTGCCGGGAGTGGAGCAGCACCGGGCCAGAACTCAGGGAACAGAGGGAAAGGAGGGATGTGACTGGAAATTATCCCTTCTCCCCTCTGCATGTGACAGTGGGAGGGTCCCTGTGGCTCCTGCTGCTGTGGCTGCCAAGGCAGTGACCTGTTCAGGAGGTGGCACTGAGCCATGGAACTCCTGTCCATGCCAGGAGGGATAACCTTGCTCCTGTCCCTGGATCCCAGCCAGGTTCCAGCACAAAATACATCTGTACATGGGATGGAAGAGCATTCCCAGGGCCCTAAGGCACAGGAAGATTTCCCTGCTTTATGGTTCTGCTGTATTTATTTTATTATAAGGCCTTTTATATTTAATGGCCTCATGTTGCACCAGCGGAGGCCTAGATTAGATAATAGGGAAACATTTTCATGGGAAGGGTTGCAAAGCCCCTGGAACAGGCTGTCTGGGGCAGTGGATGTGGCAAAACCACGTCTAGGTGGCACATGGGGACAGGGGTCAGCGGTGACCATGGTGGTGGTGCTGGTTCATGGTTGGACTTGATGACCTTAAAGATCTTTTCCAGCCTCAGCGATTCCATGATTCTCTGTGCTCTCATCAGCTGGTAGAGCTCAAAATTAGGGTGGGTGTGTTCCCCCGGTGCCAGGAGAATGTGCAGGGAATTATCCATCCTAGAAGCCATAAAATAAGACAGCAAAGTGAGGAGGAGTAAACTGCTGGTGAAATCAACCAAAAATCAAAGGAACACAGACTGTGAGGGATGGGGGGGCTTAAATCCCATCCAGTGCCAGCCCTGCCATGGCAGGGACACCTCCCACTGTCCCAGGCTGCTCCAAGCCCCAATGTCCAACCTGGCCTTGGACACTGCCAGGGATCCAGGGGCAACCACAGCTGCTCTGGGCACCCTGTGCCAGGGCCCCCCCACCCTCATGGGGGGAATTCCTTCCTAATATCCAACATCTAATAGGAGGGAATGTCAGGACTGAGTTCCTGTGCCAAGGGGGAGGTTCATACCCCCAGAACTCCTGTGAATGTCCTTCCCTGGGAGAGCAGAGGGAGCATTTGCCCTTTAAACAATGGGGAAGTTTTATTGTGGGGTGGCACTTAATCCCAGGATGGGTCAGGCTGGAAGGAAGCACGGTGGCCTCTATGGCCCCAGCTCTGGCTCCCGGAGGGCCATCGCAGAGCACATGGGCCAGGGTCGTGTCCAGATGCTCCTGGAATATCCCCACGCAGGGAGACTCCATGGCCTGTCTGGGCAATCCGTGTCCTTTGTTTATTCCAAGTTGTGCCTCTTGACAAAGCATAGTCCAGGAGCGGGGCAAAGGGAACAGAATTCCAGCAGAAATTCCTTGCACCAGAGGCAGGTCTGTGCGTTCTGCTTGGGACTCCCTGGACCACAGAGGGGAAAGGCCAATTCTGGGACATTTTCCTCTGCAATTCCTGCGGATTCTGCAGTGGAGCGGGGCTGGAGTGGAGGCGGTCTGTTCCCTGGGCCATGCCCCGGGGCTGTGCTGCACTCATGCCGGGGGCAGCGCCGGGTGGGATCCACAGCCCAGGCACGGAACCACGGGGGCAGCAGAGGCGCAGGAAGCTTTCACAGCCCTTTTCACTCTCCCGTTGCGGGGGTTTGTGGGGGAATTCTGGCTGCCAGAAAGCAGCTTGAAGGGTCTTTGACAAGCAGCTCCGGTTTATAAATGGAGAGTTTGGATGGCTTTTTTCTCCTCCTACCACTTCCATAAAATATGGAATTTACATTTTGTACGTTTTTACAGTTTATTTTCTGCCCATCTTTCATTTCCTCTAGCTAAAGGAAGAGTCTAAAAAAATGAGTAGGAAGCAAAACGAAGCATCTAAAAAAAAAAGAGTAGGAAGTAAAAGACTGGGATTGAAACACGGCAAATGTTCATGAGCTTATCAGTGAAGAAGTTTTCAGGATCTGTTTTTTCCCCTTATCCTTTAACCTCCTCCTCTGTTGTTTTCTCGTCAGTGAATTACTATTTACAATTCAAAGATTTTTAACTAGAAAATAATCTTTTCAGCTTCACTATTTACTCATCTTCCGACCTTCAGAATTAATCTCCAGCGACAGAAATCAGAATCAAGCATTTGTTGCTTTTGCTCCATTGAACCAAAGAAAAAACCTGCAATCTCTGCTTTTTTTTTTTGTTTGTTTGTTTTTTTGTTTGTACTTGAAAACAATAATTGAGATGACAACCTCACATACAGAACTGCACATCCCCCATCCTCCCAATATACCAAAGCCAATTTAGGGTGAGGAATAAACTCCCAGTGTCATGAGTTTAAGTGATTTAATTTCTCACTCCACACAACATTGCAGGAGAGGATATTTGCAATAAGAACTCAGTGACTGACTTTGACTTGAGCTGAAAAAATTCAGTTCTCATGGAATCTTTGTAGCTTTAAATAGTCTGAACTCCTGAGAAATATTCCCAAATAACATAGTAGGATATTCACTTCAAATATCAGATAACAAAGGCAAACACCAGGTAACAAAGTTAATGTGGAGATGATGCTGTCAAAAGAACTGCTTGACATGACTAAGGTAAAAAGGAAGAAACAGGGCCACAGTTACAAAGTTTAAAGATCAGAACTGGTTGTGATTTCATTTAGAAATCAGCCTCATCATATCTGACATTTCAAAAGCTTCCCTGAACATTTCCCCCCTTTTCGGTGCTCCTGAAGCTCATCCTCCATCACAGGAGCCTCTGCCAGTCCCCAAATGCCGCTCAATCAGCGCCCAGGAGCTGCTGTGCTGCCTCCCCACCCTCCCAACAGGTCCCTGCTGCAGACAGGCTCCTCTCTGCAGGGAGCAGGCACACCGGATGCTGTTCCCAGGAGCCCTCGTTTGCTGGGAACACTCTGCAGGCCCCAAAACCTTTAGCAGCCATCCCAACCCTTCCTTTCAAAGCCAGCAAATGGCCCTGCTGGAGAGAGGCATCAACTCCAGGGAAGATCCAGCCGCTGTTCCGCTCCTTCGAACAGACTCACCTGACAGTGGGTTCAGTGCCTGAGCAGGTCCCAGAGCTGTTTTTATCGCAGTTACACACAATGTAAAATGTCCTTTGTGTCCCATTCCCACCTGTTCCTATTGACCTGCTCCTTACATCTGTCTCCCTGCACATAGGACGGGAAATGAATTCCCTGGACTTGTGATCCATTGAAGTGACAGCAGAGGAGCATCTGGCTGTGTTTCTAATGGGCCCCTGGAAAGCAGAATTACCAAAGGAGCTGCTTTCCTACTCTTGCTCTACTCTTGAACATAGAGACATGAAAAATAGAGATTTTCTTGTCTCTTTACAGTGTCATTATGAACCTTAACAATTTCCACAAACTGCTACATCTCCTCCACTCGTGGAATCACAGAATATCCTGACCTGAGAAGGACCTCAAGGCTCATCCAGTCCCACCCCAGCCCTGCAGAGACCCCCCAACAACCCACCCTGGGCATCCCTGGCAGCGCTGTCCAAACACTCCCGGAGCTCTGGCAGCCTCGGGCTGGGACCATTCCCTGGGGAGCCTGGGCAGTGCCCAGCACCCTCTGGGGGAACAACCTTCCCCTGAGACCCAACCAAACCCTCCCTGGCACAGCTCCAGCTGTTCCCTGAGGTCCTTGTTTGAATTCCTGGGATCTGCTCTCTCCTCTTCCATCATCACCTATTGTTCTGCTCAGGCACTGCCTTCATTTCGCCTAAAGCCAAGTAAATTGTTGGCACTTATAAATAAATATTTTCTGCTCATGTTGACATTTTCACAGCACACACAAATCAGTAAATCCAGCACAAGAGTGTCCATCCAAGAGGAAGCTGCTGATCCAGGTCCTATGGACACAGGGAACCACAAAGCCCTACATGTACACAAAGCTTGTTAGGCAAAAGGAGGTGTGAAATGAGTAACACAGAGCACGGATCCTGAGCTGCTGGAGCTGTCACACCTCTTTCCAGTGGGAATGGGAGAGACGCTTTCCTGGGAGAGGTTTCCAGATGGTTTTCTCACTGCTGCAAACAGCTGAGCCCGTGTCTGAGCAGCCTCACTGTGCCAAGAAATGCTGCCTCCCTTTGCACCCTTCACACCTCATGTCCCTGGGACCAGCCAGACCTCAGCACTGCTCTGGCAGCATTTGCTGTCCCAAAGACAATACTTATCCTGTTTTCCCTCGGCAGACTCAGCTGGTGCAGGGGAATGGTGTGAAGGAAACAATACAGAAATAAGGATGGGTGATTATCCACTCAGAATTCTTTTCCCTTCTCTGTGGAGGTGCAGGAATAAATGTCTGCTTTTTGTGAGGTTTCATTTTTGACTGTTCTATTTAATTCAGTGTTCCTGTGATCATCTTAATTTCTATCCAGAGGACAGACCCCTGGCAGGATTCAGGTCTTTAATAACTGCATTGTCATTCTGATATCTCCATCTCTTACTCTTGATTTCCATTGTTTGCATCTCTTAAAAGGCACAAAGCAACAGAGTCCCAAAGGAGGAGATTTTTCACACACAGTTTCTGCTATCAGTGCAGACGTTTAGCAGTGAACAAATTAGAGCTGTGGTTATAAATTGCTGCCAGGGATGGGAGAGGATGTGAAAGATGTCAGGAGATGGTTTCTTGATGCCCTCAGGTCAGGACTGATCCTGTTTTTCTGCATCCACAGAGATCCTAAGCCAGGGAAGGGAAACTACCCAGGGAGCAGCTGCGCTCAGGGGAGCTGCAGTGATTCCCTTTCCTTTCTATGGCAATCCCGACATCCTCAGGCTGTGAGCAGATCCCAGTAGGAGCTGGACTGTGCATGGACTGTGTGGTGTCTGTGGACAGAGCCGGTACCCACAGGCACAGGGGGTGTGGGAGCTGTTACCGCAGGCTGACAGACACTCCCACTCTATTAGACCCCATTAGAGACCATGGATTGTTCTGCATTCCCCACCGGGGCACCTTTGGAATAGCCCAGTCTCTGGGCAGACTTTGCTGGATGTTTCTTCCAGCCAGTAAGGGAGGAAGGTCCCCACAAAAAGGAAAGAGTCTGAATAGACTTATTTTTTGATAACTGTGACAATGCTGAGCACCCTGATGGCTGCAGCTGCAGGAGGGCAGGGCTGGGTGGGATATTGGGCAGGAATTGTTCTCTGGGAGGGTGGGCAGGCCCTGGCACAGGGTGCCCAGAGCAGCTGTGGCTGCCCCTGGATCCCTGGAAGTGTCCAAGGCCAGGCCGGACACTGGGGCTTGGAGCAGCCTGGGACAGTGGGAGGTGTCCCTGCCATGGCAGGGGTGGCACTGGGTGGGCTGTAAGGTCCCCCCCAACCCAAATCATTCTGTGATTCCATGATTCTGTTTCTCTTCATTGGCATTAGAAGAGGTGTCAGTCTCAGACATCCCATAGTAAGACCACCAGAACCAGGTGAAATGCCAGGAGCTGACGCAGGAGGTCCTGGCATGGGTGATCCACGTGCAGCTCCCTGTCTGTGAGCCTTGCAGCAATGCCAGCCCCCAAGTCCTCAACAAACCCAGCAGAATTATTCCTATTTGAAAAGTAATGCCAGAAAGAATGAAATCCGTGTTAATAGCAAATCACAGAGTGTTTATTCAAAGCTTTTCCTCACCCGAACAAGCACTGGGACATTCCCCTCAGTGTGAGGAGCACTTCAGGCCCAGGGAGTGACTTGCTGGAACCAGACAGTGGCACAGGGAGGACCTGAGCCCAGCCCCTCACACCACATCCCCTTGACTTCTTCCCCTCCCACTCTGATCCTCTGTGACTTTCAAATTCCTGCATAAACCAAAGGAAACTCTGGCACTTTAATTAAGGCCAGCATTTACCCAAGGAATCCCCTCTCAGTCTGCACAGCTTTGCTGTTATTCTGCATAAGGAGCACATGGAGTGCTGGAATTAGGAGGCTGTAAAACTAATCCACACAGAACAGGACAGAGAGACATGCTGGGAATCCATCAGCCTGAAATTCATCTGGATACTTTCAGCTGCAGGACTGAGAAGATGGAATTTAACAGAGCAATACTTAAAATTCAGTTTTCATCCAAAGAGCAAAGCACTTAACAAATTAATTGAGCTGAGCATCCGTGTTGAGAGCTCAGCACTGGTAACATCAGCACAGGAGAAAGGCTGGTTTATGAGGGGCTGAAAGAAGTGCAGCAAGCGCTGAACAGACAAATCCCTGGCCCAGAGAGCCCCCGAGGTGACAAGTGGCACCTCTGCAGACTCTGCACATCATAACTCTGGCCTCGTGCTTTTACCCAGACACTGCACCCAGAGCTGGCCAAGCTTTCCCCAAGAAGCAACACATCTTCCTTAGGCAGGGCTGGGACAGCCTCTCCTTATTTTTCCTGACTGCTCATCAAAACAGATGCAACCTTTTGCAAGCTTTTTTTTGTTTGTACCTCAAGCTGCAGGAAGCTCAGCAGTTCTCCTCCCTCACAGATCTCCCTCTCTGCTGGTTTTTCCCCTCCCCTGCCAGATCCTGGTGGGAATGTGTGGCTGGATAGAGACCTCTCCTTCCCCCCAAGCTGTTTAAAACACTGCAGCACCAGTTCAAAGGAATAATTATGTTCTGTTCCAATGAACAAGATTTATCCTTCCTTAAAGGAGAGCCTGACTTTGCTCAGTGAAAAACTGTTTGCAGTCACCCACGGCTCCCTTACAACCTGTAACGCACCACTTACATCCTCCCTCCAGTCCCACAGGAGCCGAGCTGTTCATCATTTTGTTTCTCCATACAGAAAGTGCAAAATACCCTTCCTTCCAAAATAAAACCATCACATAAAGGATAAGAGCAAGAGGTTGTGAGAAACCCTGGAGTCCGTGACCACTTAGTGATACTTGAGGCAGATTTGCCCCTTCAGAGATAAATGTTGCACTCTATGAATCCATTCTGTTCTATGGAATATTTATGGTGTGTTCTGCAAAGCATTCAGCATAAGAGGCAATTCCACTCTAAACTGTACATTAAGGAACCATTAATATTCCAAAGGAGAAGGTTGGAAGTTGATAAATGCCAGCACTGAGGTCACTGTGGCCGCCCTTTCCTCTCCAGCTATTTAATGATGTATTTGCTCCAGGTCTCCTTCTCACAATTGACAGGAACTGTTCTGAGGAAGTGGGATGGGAACAAGCACAAACACAGTTTCAGGCCAGGACGGTTTAGAGACTGATAACTGAAACTCCAACGAGTGCAAATCGAGTGTCATCGATCGTGTGGCACAAAGTGTCTCAAATATCCCCAATTCCTGCTGCAGCAGGGAACTCCCTCAGGGGTCATCAATCCACTGGTGTGAACTAGAGCACTGAACATGTCAGAAATTGTCCCATTCTGGCACAGGAGGAGTGCAGGTATCCCAGTTCTGAGTCATAGAATCATGGGACAGTTTGGGTTTGGAGTGACCTCAAAGTCCACCCAGTGCCACCCCCTGCCATAGGCAGGGACACCTTCCACTGTCCCAGCCTGCACCACTGGACTGGGAAGGGATTCTGTGGGGGCTTCTGCGGAGCTGGGAAGGAATTCTCTGGAGCAAGTAGAACAAGAAAGGGGAGAAACACGTGTTGTTATGGAAATGCCCCAGCAATGGGCTGCACTTCCTAACGGGAGAGCAGGAGCTGCCCTGGGGTTGCTACTGTGCCCTCAGGTCTTGGTATCCAAGTGCTGCTTTCAGGGCAGGTAAAAGAACCCAGCAAAGCACCAGCAGCAAAGGAAGGGTTCACAGGGGAGTTCCTGGCACAGGGTGACCAGAACAGCTGTGGCTGGGTCCCTGGAAGTGTCCATGGCCAGGTTGGACACTGGGGCTTGGAGCAGCCTAGGACAGTGGAAGGTGACCCTGCCCATGGCAGGGGTGGGACTGGGTGGGCTTTAAGGTCCCTTCCAACCCACGATTCCCTGATTCACATCAGACCAAACATTCAAGCTCAAAGTGTTTTTCTTTTCTTTTTCCTCAAATTTCTAAAGCCAACTGGGTCACAACCCATTTTCTCAGTTTCCCCTTCCATGCAGGATCTGGAGCTGTTTCTCTTCCACATGGGTGCAGAAAATGCCAAGTGCACATGAGTGATAATGAGCTGAGCATTCAGAAAGTGGGGAGATGTTTATCAGAAATGTCACAAAGTTGGTTATCATTTGAGGGGGAGCAGCTTATCCCTGAGCCATGGCACGAGGCAGCTGCAGGAGATTCAGAACAAGTTATTCAGACGATGTGGAATCTGCCCTGATATGAAACACTGAGTGACTGGAGCAGGATTTCTCTGTGTAAATTGAAATCAGGGCTGTGTAAAGCTGAATTAAACCTTTGTCACGAAGCTGCAGAGCTGTCACTTGTACTCTTCCAGGATAAATTGGCAGCATCCACTGAGAACAGCCTTGGAGCCGTGCTTTGACTGCAGTAGCTGGTTTTAGAGTAACAGCAAAAGGAGATGATCTGTTCTTCAAAATTCTAAAATGATACTACTTTACAGCACAAGAGAATGAACTGCACCGTGCCCTGCTTGGGGGGCTGCTCCACAAAACTGAATTTCTACTATAAAGCTGCTTTATTTTCATAATTGCCCCTCTGGAGGATTTTTGTTAATTGTTCCTCTCTCTTCCCCTGCCTTTAATTCCAATGTTCCTTTTCCAGCCCAGGGGAATGAAGCCAAAGGGTTTTCATCTCAAGTTTGGAAAGCTGGTCAGCTTTCATTAGGGCTTCAGTCACTTTTAATCAGCTCTCCCCCCCAAAAATTTGAAAATAATTACCTGAGCTTCTCCTGGGCTTTGGTCAGTAGAAAGGTGATCAACTGAAGACAGACCAGAGGACACTGCTCCTGTCAAAGCCTGGACACTTCCCAAGGTCTGAGTCAAGGAAATAATACTGAGTTTCATAATCCCTGTCTGTGCCAGTTAAGAATCCACACAAAAACTCTTGCAAGGTTTATATGTGATTTCCAAGTGTCCTTCGTGCTGCTGCTTCCCCTGGCTTTGTCCTGAGTCTTAGTCAGAATCACAGAATCATGGAATTGACTCAAAGGTCATCGAGTCCAAACATCACCACTGACCCATATCACCAAGTGCCACATCCATGGGTTTTCTGAACAGTTCCAGGGATGGGGATTCCACCCTGCCCTGGGCATTCCAATGCTTGCAACCTTTTCCATGAAGAAATTTTCCCAATATCCAGCCTGAGCCTCCCCTGGCCCAGCCTGAGGCCGTTCCCTCTCCTCCTGTCCCCGTTCCCTGGGAGCAGAGCCCGACCCCCCCGGCTGTCCCCTCCTGTCAGGGAGTTGTGCAGAGCCACAGGGTCCCCCCTGAGCCTCCTTTTCTCCAGGCTGAGCCCCTTTCCCAGCTCCCTCAGCCCCTCCTGGGGCTCCAGGTCCTTCACCATTTCTCTAACCCATGGTAGTGGCTCAGACCTGCCCAGAGACATCAGCTGATTTAAAATCTCCCTAGCATACCCTGCATCATTTCCCTGAGTCAGGGCTGAGGTGTTGGAAATGAAAAGTGAGGCTGTGCTGACAGTTCCACAGGGAAGGCAGCATGGGAGAGAGCAGAGAGAAGAGCTCCACAAGGCAGCAGAACAAGCCCAGTTTGTTGGAGCAGTGGGGAAGTTGGAACATTGCAGCACTGTAAATCTCTGATAGCTCCAGCAGATGGGATGAGCTGATCAACAGCAGCCTCTGCTTCCCCTTCTCCAGTGTGTTCCTCCCTCCCTTGCCTCAAACCAGCCCCAAATCTGAGCTGATCCACCTGCCAGGTTACCCACAGTCCTGACCTGGCTGAACTGACCCATGGGACCCGTACTGGGCACCCCCAGAACTGGCCCCAGGGAAGGATGAACATCCCATTCCACAGGAATGAGCCCTGATCTCAGCCCAGGTACTCCTGAAATGGCTCCTCCTGGGCCAGGGGCTGCAGGGACAGGTGAGACAAGGCCTGAAAGGACACCAGAAGCCAGATCACCTCTGGAAGCCATGAGGCCACTGCCCAGCAGCTGCGATTGTGGTCCTCAAAAATTATTTCTATCTTTATGGAGAATGGGAGGCTTAATCATAGAATCCAAGAATTATTGAGGATGGAAAAGCCCTCCAAGGCCATCAAGCCCATCCTGTGCCTGATCCTCACCTTGTCCCCAGCCCAGAGCTCTGAGTGCCACGTCCAGGTGTTCCTTGGACACCTCCAGGGATGGGGACTCCAAACATCCCTGGGCAGCCCCTGCCAAGGCCTGACCACCCTTTCCAGGAAGAAATTCCTCCTTAGGAGAAATGAAGCAGATCCAGGGCACGTTTGACAGTAACATGGTGTTATTGCCTGTGGGGAATGGAATGGTGAAACTCCTCCGAATTACGCTTCCCAAATGGGGACGTGTGGGCAAGGTCAAATTTAGATTGGGATTAAGTTTCCCAAAGCTCTTCCCCTCATCACTGCACAGCCCTGGATGCCCAGAGGAAATCTGTTCACCAAATTCCTCTGCAGCACAAACACATGAAAGAATCTCCATCTTTTCTTATGTTTCTGCCTCTTCTTCATGAAACCCTACAGTGAAGGAAAACCACTTGGCCAGTGCAGGTCCAGGGAAATGGGAATGTTCATTGCCAGGTGCACCTCCCTGTCCCTTGGAACCAGGCACCCTCACACACATAAAATACAGATCTGTGCCCAACTGCAGTTAAACTCCAGATCTAAAGAACCACAATTGTGGATGTGCTTTGCTTATTATCATCATCTCTGTCTCTGGTTGCCCGAAGGTCTTTCCAACAACGTTGTCTTTAATTACTTTAATGAGAGAGAAAATGATCTGAGGAGTGTCAGCTCAATGGGGCAAGGTTCTGATGGAAATGCTAAGTCTGGGATCATTAGTTCAGCAGTTAATAGTACATTATCTGAAGGTATTGGAGCTAAATGTAAACAGCTCGCAGGGCCTAACTGATGTCAAGAGTGAAGCTGTGGAAACAAATTAAGAGAGGCTTTGAAATGAGCTTGTGTTGGTTCTGCTCCCACCTTCTGCAGAGGTGGCTCTTTGTTGGTCCAGGGCAGAAAAAAATGTTTGTAGAGAAAAAAGAAAAGGAAATTGAATGCACCGCGAGCTTATCTTCACCAAAACCCTCCTGATAATTCCTTACAATGAACTTCTTGAAGTAACTGTGTTTATCTAAAGCAAATTAAGATAAAGCAAATCAAGGCCACTTCAGCCCTTCAGGGAAGCCGGATGTTAGTCGGTTCCTTCAGCAATCCTGAGCCTCCGACCCAGCTCAAGGAAGGCAAGATGGAGCAATTTAGCTTCATCTGCAATGAAAAGGGATTAAATTGTATTTACGACCTCATCTCTGCTGCAGGTGAGTGCTGCCCACAGCCACCCAGCTCAGCTGACAGGCAATTAATTTGAGGCAGAGGTAATATGATTCTGATTCTGGGCCAGGAGTATTTGCTACAAGGATATAATCTGGTTAAATTAATCCTATTTAATTTTTCACTTGCTTTGGTGGGGCCTGCACTGTAAGGACAGCCCTTCCTTGTGTTCTCTCCGTGAGGATCAGATTTGCTGCTTGCTTTAGCTTGGAATTAGAAAACTGGTGAAACCAAGGATTTCACTTCTGAAAGAAAATCCTTTCCTGAACTTTCCTGTGATGATGTCCTGTGCATAAGCCAAGCAGTGCATGTATCAAAGATAACCAAAGCCAGCCTAGGAGATTCTGGCTTATCAGACACGGAGATTCCTATTGCAGGTTTCAGTTTTTCTTTTAGGAATAATTCTTGGGTTTATACAAAGACTTTGAAAACTTTGCTGGTCTGTGGCAGATTGCATCTTTTAAATAACCCTGGAGTCCTCATCCATTGCAAAAGCCCCATAGGGAGCAGCCCCAAATCCACCAGAAATGCCTGAGGAGCTTGGCCAAGTACGCAGGGCAGTGAGGACGGCAAAGGCTCTCCTGCTGGCGGGTGAATGAATTCAGCACCTCAGGGGCCAGGGCTGTCCTGCTTTGTCACAAAACAGGGAAGTTTGGTCTTGGGAGACTGAGATGAGAAGCTGTGGCTGCCTCTGGATCCATGGAAGTGTCCAAGGCCAGCTTGAATGGGGCTTGGAGCAGCCTGGGATAGTGGAAGGTGTCCCTGCCCATGGCCTTGGCAAGGTGTTCACAGAGACATGAGATCCTAGAAACGTGGAATGGTTTGGGTGGGAAGGGACATCAAAGCCCGCCCAGTGCCACCTCTGCCATGGGCAGGGACACCTCCCACTGTCCCAGGCTGCTCCAAGCCCCAGTGGCCAACCTGGCCTTGGACACTTCCAGGGATCCAGGGGCAGCCACAGCTGCTCTGGGCACCCTGTGCCAGGGCCTGCCCACCCTCCCAGGGAGCAATTCCTGCCCAATCTCCCATCCAGCCCTGTCCTCTGGCAGTGGGAAGCCATTCCCTGTGTCCAGTCGCTATTCTTAGGGATACTATGCTTAAGATCCCCCAATGCAGATGGGAACCACAGGGTGCTTTGTGTACAAATCCTGATCCAGGTGAAAAGAAGATACAGAATGTGGCACCACTTCAACATCTTTCCCACACCTGGCACTGCCTGGGGGAGGAGGAAGAGTGGAAATAGGGAGCATGCAACTCTGCAGAGTTTCAGATACAGAGCAATTGAATTTATTGAAGGAGCTCAGAGCCTTCCCAGCCCGTCTCTTTTAGACCCTGTTTGCCTGAGGAAAGACAAACGTCCTGTTAACCACAAACAGCACAAGCTGCAACCCTGTGATCTGAGCCATGACCCTGATTAAACAGCCAGGAAATCCTGGGAAACCTCCAGAGAGAGCATCAAATTCTTTGCCTAGGGGTGAAGGAGAAGGAAACAAGGAACAGATCTGTGCAGCCTCAGAAAGGATGAGGCATTTCCAGCACTCAGGCAGAGCATGTGCAATGACAGGAATGAGGAGTGTAATTGCCAGGGCACCCAATTTCTCTGCTCCAGGCAGGAGCTGATCAACAGATGGTTTGCGAAGAGCTCCCATTGCTCCTGGTGGCTCACATGGCACAATTAGCCAGGGAAATGGGAGCTGTGACAGGAGTCTCATGGTCCCAGCAGGCCCAGACACAGCCAGTGATGTTGCCTGATGCTACAAACCTGAGTGCAAGAGAAAACTGCTCTGGAATGTGGAGCGGCACTAGGCTGGGCACCCAGCAGCCCATTTCTGCCTGGATGCTCCAGGAAAAAAAACATCAAATGAGGAATGTGTTGAACAGATCCACTTAAAAACAATTAGATTTTCCTGTGGCAAGACAGGAGTTCATGAGCTGAGAACTCCAAGGAGAGCTATACTGGGAATGTCACAAAAATCCTGGGGTTTATAGGTGGGAGCAAGGCCAGGGAGAAAGAAGGAATTTAGAATTCCTCCCTGTGAGGGTGGGCAGGCCCTGGCACAGGGTGCCCAGAGCAGCTGTGGCTGCCTCTGGATCCCTGGGAGTGTCCAAGGCCAGGCTGGACAGGACTTGGAGCAGCCTGTGTTTACCCCTGGAATTTCTGTATGACCCAGCAGCACTCTCTGCAGACGGGCACAGACACTCCAGAGGTGCTTTATGGTGGATATTTCATTGCCTCTTTCCTTTCAGGTCAGGGACAGACAAAAATCTCTCTAGAAAGCCCAGAGAAAGATTTATGGCCCAGCAGTGGTGAGCAGCCGCAGTTTGTCTTGACTTCTGTTAAAGTTCCTGGCTTCCCAGACATCTGCAGATTTTCCCCTCTCAAGCCACTCTTCAAACTCATCAGAAACCAGGCTTCCATTTGGCAGAAGATGCCAGTCCTGTAAGCTCTGCTTTGATCTCAAACCCAGCATTTTTTTTTTCCTCCTGGTGGAGTCATCACACCACTTGCTTTGGGTGATGCTGGCACTTTTCTGCTTGTGCTGCAGCTCCATTTTCAGCTCAGTACATTGATTCCATCCCGACCATTTCCTTGGGATCAGACAAAAGGCAGGATTACTGAACCATGTCTCTATTGACGAGTTCTCCTGAACAGATTTTATTTCAAGAAAATGGAGCTTCTAAAGAAAAGCCCCACTATTGACAGTTTTCCTGCAGGCTTCTCTGTCCTCACCTGGAGCAGGGCCAGCACTGGGTTTGGATCTGCATTTGAACTCATTTGAGGAGAAGGAGTTTTTCCAGTTTCCCCTCTCTGCCGTCCCCGTGTCTCGGATCACCCATGTCCGTGGTTCCCTTGCCATTCGTCAGTTCCATTTCACAGAGCTCTGTTTGTACCTGCCTGGGCTCCTGTGGGGCACTTTAGGGCAAGCAGAGCATCCTTGACAGAAGTTATTCTGTGTCTTTTTGCCTCAGGCATTGTCTGGCTCGAGCAATAATTGCAGGTTGTGCCGTTTCATTACTGAAGAACTTTTGCCGCACCATATTCGGGACATGAACTGTGGGGATTTCTCATCTCAGGAGTTTAATTACCTCTTTGATTGAAGCAAATGTTGTATCAAGTGGAGAGAGGGAGGTCAGGGTTGGAATGATCTCCTCATACCCAGATTAGAAGTGCAGCTCCTGTATCTGCCATTGGCTCCTAATGAGGAATTTCAGATTCACCAGCTTCAAAGTAATCTCCAAAATAGAGCTGAACAGCTCCAGAGAGGAGATTTGACTTTGTTGCTCTGCATTCTGCACCATGCCCCTTTCTCTCTCCCTTTTGATCTGTTTGATACTGTCTGTGTTCCTTGTGCTCTGGAAACTCTGCATCAGAGCTTTGGAAGCTGCAGCTGGATGATGGATGTGATTAAACGAGCCAGAGGAGTTTGTTTCTCTGCTTGGTCTTGGACTGGGTTTGGCTTCCTTATAAAGGATTATAAAGAGCTCCCCAGGTCAGGGGAAAGAGCTTGGTGCCATTAATGATTTATTGTCCCACCACCCCAGCCCTGCCGTGTTCCCCACAACACCAAATCTACCCTGCCCCCCTAGAGCAAAGGGGCAGAGGGGATAAAATTCCCTAAGAAGTGTTGCAACAACAACAACAACAAAAAGAGAAGAAACTTCAGAGATTCCTTGGAGCTGGAAAATTTCAATATAAACCTCTGGTGTGGTGGACCAGGAAAAGGCTGGACACGGGGAAACCAGGCCTTAGTCCGTGACTTGGTGTGTCCAAAGCTGAAGTGTTGGAAGGTGCAGCTTTTCAGCCCTGGAGACAGAAATCCTGGAGGATTCCTGAGCTCCAACCTCAGTGCAAACTCATGCTGAGCTCTACATCCACTGCCACAGCTCCCTACAACATAAAAATCAGGGAAGAAAAGTTGTTTAGCAACCAAATTTTCCCTTTGGTTCTCATCTTTAAAATTCTTGAACCGGGTCCTTCAGAGCTCTAAATTTTCTTGGTGAGAATCCAACCCCCAAGTGCTTGAGGCTGGGAATCCAGTAACGGGAGGTACTTACAACATGCCTAAAAGTAGGAATTTGCTAACTGAAGTCTGCTTTGGATCATCACTCTGAAGGATGGGTGCCTTGAGGATCGAATTGTTCAGTAAGGGACATCCTGGAGGGCGGGGATTTCTTGTTCTAAAGTTTCCTTGAGTATTTAATGGACGAGAATTTCCTTACACAAATACCTAGATTTCCTCCTGTCCCCACTCCACTGCAGCAGGATTTCACCAGCTCCTCTCAAGAGTAAATCAGTCATTCCATGACCTTTTAGGAGGAATTCAGCTCTTCCAAAAGATGTTTTGTCCAATACCCAGTCCCCCCCCCCCCCCCTTGTGAGCGCCCCTCTGCTGTCAGGCTGATTTCCTGAGCAGGAAAACAGAGCTGAAAAATGCACCTCAGCCCAGCCTTTGGAATGTCCTCTAGGAGAATGCAGAGGCTCCTTCCAGCCTTAAAGCCCCTGCACATCTCCATGGCACCAAGTAGAGAATCAGAAAATGGAATTTCAGACTGATTTGGGTGGGAAGGGCCCTTAAAGCCCATCCAGTGCCACCCCTGCCATGGGCAGGGACACCTCCCACTGTCCCAGGCTGCTCCAAGCCCTGTCCAGCCTGGCCTTGGATGCTGCCAGGGATCCAGGGGCAGCCACAGCTGCTCTGGGCACCCTGTGCCAGGGCCTGCCCACCCTCCCAGGGAGCAATTCCTGCCCAATCTCCCATCCAGCCCTGCCCTCTGGCACTGGGAAGCCATTCCTTGTGTCCTGTCCCTCCATCCCTTGTCCCCAGTCTGTCTCCAGCTCTCCTGGAGCCCCTTTAAGCCCTGGAAAAGGCTCTGAGCTCTTCCTGGAGCTTCTCCTCTCCAGGTGAACAGCCCCAGCTCTCCCAGCCTGGCTCCACAGGGGCTCCAGCCCTGGGATCATCTCCATTGCCTCCTCCAGACCTGTTCCAACTGCTCCGTATCCTGCCTGTGCTGAGGGTCCCAGACCTGGAGCAAGCTCTGCTTCTGGGGTCTCATGAGGGGGACAATCCCCTCCCGCAATCTGCTCCCACTCCCTTTGGGTGTAGCCCAGTGTGTTTGGCCTCCTGGGCTGGCAGTTCACCATGTTGCCTCCTGTCCCTTTCCCTTCTCCCCTTATTCTGTCTGTGGGGGCAGGACAGGGTCATCCTGCCTGGGCCAAGTGGACAAAAAGAGGAGCCAAGTCCTGCCTGAGCAAAGCAAAACAGGTTGTGAGCTCCAGCCCTAGCCAAAATCTGGCCTGAATTCTCCAGAATGCTCTTTCTCCATCAGCCTGCTCCTCCTGCAAAGGCAGCTCCCCAGCAGGATCCTGCAGGATGTCACCCAGGGAATCCACAGCTGCCACCTCCATGCCACACTGGCTCCAAACAGGTTGCAGTTGCCACCGGAGCTGCAGGTGGATAGAAGGCTCTGGGCTGTCACCACAGGAGCTGCTTTGGGTTCAGCTGAGGTGGTGTAGGAGCTTCCCAACTCTGCCATCAGCTGGCACCACTGATCAGATCCTTGCTGTCTAACCTGGTTCTGTCAGAACAGCTTTAAAAAATTTAACAAACAAAACCCTACTATTAGCAATGTTTTAAGCTAATCCAGATCATTTTGATAGAACTGGGCTAGGGAGCAATTCCAGCTGTCACAGCAGGAGCAGGGCTGGCTCCTGGCCAGGGACAGGGCCGTGGGCAGGTGGAGCAGGACACGGAGATGAAACTTTTCCTTGGGAGCTGGGGGTGGCCTGGCAGGACTGGGCTGAGCCAGCCCTGGGTGCTCAGGGGGCTGCAAATCCCTTCCACAGGCAGGGCCACGCCGAGACTGGGCCTGAACTGAGTGCAGAACAGGACAGAGTGGTGAAACCACTCCAGGTCACACCTTGCCTTGTTCCCCAAGCCTGTGCCCACGTGGGCTCTGCCATCCAGGAATCCTGGCTGTCCCAGGGACATGGGCCCAGGAGCAGGAGCTGAGGGATGAGTGTGGTGTGACAGGGCACTGCACTGTGCCACGAACACTGCCCAAGCGCTGGCTTTGTGTGACATTATCAGGGTGACAGCAGCATCCTGGTGATGATTCACCCTGGGCTCATGGGGCTGAATAATTCAGTGTTTCAGTGCTACCACACAAGAGTTCAGGGAGAGCAGCAAATGTGCTTCAGCCTCACCTCCCAGCCCTGCTCAGGAACCTGGTGATCATAGACTCATGGAATCAGGGAATTGCTAAGACTGGAAAAGACCTTTAACATCATCAAGCCCAACCAACAACCTGACGTGATGTTCCTTCAGTAGCCCAGCTGTTCCCACCACTGTGATAATAAAGAGTTCAGCTGTCATGAGAGGAATCCTTGACCCAATTAAGGATATCCTAAGTCTAGGTGGGAGTAAATGAGTGATGACATAATTCCCTGTGTGCAGGTGGGGGCCTGGAACACAGAGACTTTAAGGAGCAGATTTCTGGCTGTGCATTAATTAGAAGTGGGGACAAATTTTTTATGTAGGTGCTAATCTTACCTCAGCTGTGGACACTTCCAGTCAGTGGAAAGTCAAAGCAGTGCACGACCATCCACAAATCCCCCAGGGACTTCTGACTAACAACACCCTCCATTCTGACCAGCTGTTGCACACCTCTGGCCCACCAGCTGTGGTCACAGCAGTGACCTTGCCGTGGCATTGCTGGACTTGGATAAATTCATTTTGGCTCTGCCTTGAGCATGGCTGTGCCTCTGCCTCACAGACAAGAATTTCTGTGCTCCTGCAGCAGCTCCTCCAGCCCCTCCACCTGCTCCAGTTTAGCCCAGTGTTGGTCCCACTGGGAGTCAGAGCTTTTGAGTGGATTAGATCTCTGCAGCTGCCTGGGCATAACAGAGATGTCTTGAGAGCTCTGCACCTTAAAAGTTCCCTCAACAGTTCAGACAGAGCAGGCTGGGGAGGCTCTCTCCAGGCTTCCTCCCACATTTCCATGCAAACAGGTTTGTTTATCCTTTGTAAACACAGACAAATCCAGCAAAAATTTGCCTTCTTGACTTGAGGAAGTAATTTGGTGTCGCAGCAATTGTCAGACACGGTGGCACCATCTGCCACACTCACATGACTGTAATTTGCCAGACACTTCATCACTTCCCTGTTTCCAATTATCCTTTTCCTCTGAACAAAGCCTGTCTTTAACACAATGCTGGTACATCCAAGGCAAAGGAGGAATAATAATCACATTTTGCCGTTATCCAGCAATACATTATTCATGCTTCCCTCTCTTAGTGAAATCTTCCCTTCCCTAATATCAAGTGGTACATATTGGAGGCGAATGGCAGAGCCTCTGGGATTCCAGAAGACTTTGCACTGTTCTCATTAGCATAGATTAATCAGGATATTCATTATGGAGCAATTTCACTGCAAGGACTTCTTGGGGAGCAGGTGCAGTTTCACCTGGAGTGGGAGCACAGCACCAGGACCAGCTCCTGTGGCAGTGGCAGAGTGACCTGGCCCCAGTGCCGTGGACCCTGATAACCCAGGCAGGGGCACGGCAGTGCCAGGGCATTCTGAGGGCTTGGCACATTCCAGGCTTGGCTGCAACGATGCCCCTCAGGGTCATGGAACCTCAGGCCAGGTCCAGAGCCCACATTACAATATCAGGGTTTCTCAAGGATCACACACCAGCTGCTGGGATGGGACTGCCCAACTGCCAGGTCACAGCCTGGAGGTCCCCGAGCAGCCCTAGAACAGCTCTGCACCAACAGCAGTAAAGGAGTCACAGGCAGGTGCCAGGAACCAAAGCAAAGCAGGCAGGGAGCTGGGCAGAAGATTCCTCCAGCCATGTGCTCCATGAGGCTGTTTTAGCCATGAAAAAGAGATCAACAGAACTTACGGAGGATCGCTCCCACAGAGACCCAGTGCTGGGGCCATAAAATATCTTGGCTGGAAATGAAAGACCTGCTGAATTGAGATGAAAGCCAGAAAATTTGTAGGGTGAAAGAAGACCAAGATAATAATCAAATATATTAATAAAAATCTGGAAAATTGGCTTTTGCCTGGACAGGTTGTGGACTCCACATCCCTGGCAGTGTCCAAGGCCAGATTGGACAGGGCATGGAGCAGCCTGGGACAGTGGAAGGTGTCCCTGCTGTGGCAGGAGTGGTACTGGGTGGGGCTTTAAGGTCCCTTCCCAGGCGAAGCACTCCATGATTGTCAGTAGGGACCAAGGGAAGCGGTGCATCGCATGTTTTGTGACATCTCCAGCTAAGGACAAACATTTTCCCAGCTGAGACATTTCAGTGCCATTCCCTGAGGAGTCAGAGGGATTTCTGCTGTTTCCATTTTGCAGGAAGGACGGTGGAGGACACCGTGCTCTGCCATGGCCCTCACACCTTCACCTACCACGCTCCAGTGACTCCTCCATTAAATCTTAAAGGGCTTCTGCATAAAACAGAAGGGCGAGGACTTAAAAGTTTAACAACTGTGACCTTTCACAGCCAAACAAATTCCCCAGCCAAAGGAAAACTTCCAGTACCTCCTTGGTCCTAGGAACTCTCCAGGCTTCCTTAGTCCTTGGAGTAGGCCCCAGGGCAGTTTTTCCTCCGTGTTTATTCTTGCAAATAGCAAAGGCAGCTGTTTGCAATGACCAAACCCCACCATCTTTAGCCAACTTCTAGAAAAGATGCTTTAACAAATATGTTCAGCCAGAATGACCCAATGCCAGGGACCAGGCTGGTGCCCCCAGCTGATCCAACATCCACATCACAAATCTAAATCCAGGATAAATAGAAACACAAGGAAGTGCAGACTGGTCCTGCCGCTCCTACCAAGCCTTGCTCAGCTGCTTCTGAGGTGAGTAAAGAGGAAGAACAGCCTTTGGGTCAGACCAACCTGGCACATCCTAAAGGATCTTCCTTAGCTGGAAGTGCTGGGGGTCAGGCAGAATTCCAGACAGTGGAAATAAGCCTTGCACGCTCCTGGGCCAATTCTGTCTCTGTTTTGTCACCAGAAAAATTCTGATCTTACAATGAAACCAAGAAAACTTGTGCACTTGAAAGCTTCTGTAAATTCAAAAGCAAAACTGTAATTTCTGCTGAAATTATTCTGTTGGGAATTTCTGCCAAAAAATAACACCAGGAAAGTGAGAGAGAAGGCTCCATGCTTTAAACATTCAGCTGTTCCTAATCTCCACCCCTATAGACTGCTCTGGAAACCTCAGTCTTGGTTGTTTCGAATTCCACCTTGTAAACACACAATTTATTGAAGCTTTATTAAATGCAATCTACTCTTCATGTTCAGATTTGCAAACCTTTTACAAGTTGCAAATGATCATTTATTGATTTTTCCCTTTATAGAGTTGTTATTTACTTTGTTTACCTGGGAGCTAAAGGCCTGCTGGAGAGAAGGCTCATTTACTGCAAGTTGGATGAAAATAAGCCCAGCAGTAGCTGCTTAATTGTTTTGAACTATTATTGTTAATTGGGATTTTGTCTTTGATTCACTGAAAGGCAGTGATTTAATTGCACTGCACCTAATTAGCAGCAGTTTTGATTAGTGGGAGCTTCAAGTGGCACCAACCCTTAGCAAACAGAGCCTTGAGCAATTATTTTGCCAAATATCACAGGGGGAGACAGAGGTAACTTTGGTGTTAGGGAAAACAGAAGGACAAACAAGGGACGAAGGAGGACAGGAAAATCTTCCCAAGCAGGAGCACCTGAGTCTGAATGGGAGGGTGAGGGGAGGATCCAGGAGCTGCAGGTGTGCAGGTCAAGTTCTTTAGATCATAGAATCCTCACCGTTGGAAGAGACCTTCAAGTTGACCCAGTCCCACCATCAGTCCAGCAGCACCATAATCCCAATAAACCACTACATTCCCAAGGGCCACATCCAGACTTCTGTGGAAAATCTCCAGTGGTTTTCTCTGGAGAACAAGCTGGTATCACTCACCAGCTGGCAGAGCTGTGCTCAAACCACATCCCAGATGATTCTGAGGGAAGGAAGCCACTGACCAAAGGGCCAGATACGTCACAGGGAATGTCCTCGGGGTCGCATTATTTGGAGGAGAAGTTGCCTGGCTCCTATCACTGGAGAATCTCTTCTGGGAAGGAAAACATCATTACTGCAGTATTGAATTGCATGGAGAGATTTATGATCTAATTTAAAGGTGCAGGGATTTATTTGTTAATTGTAATAAACAGCAAGTTCGTTATACTCCAGCCTCCAAAGCAGCAGCATCTTGTAGACAGGGAATAAAATACTGATTTCATTCACTTGCAGGGCAGAGGTTCATTAGGGAGGTGCCAAGAACTGAGAACAAAACCACCACTCCCCCTCTGCCAGAAAATATCTTTCAATGGGAACAACCACATGGGGAAAGAGGCTCTTCCTTTGGGAGGTCCACCTTGCTCCTGGGAGCACCACACAAGGGGTTCTAAGATTTTGTTTTATTTCTTATGATGTTACTCTGATCTGTTGGTCAGTAAATTAAACTCAATTCCCCAAGTTGGGTCTGTTTTGCTCAAGGCAGCAACTGTCAAGTGATCTCTCCTTGTCCTTATCCCAACCCAGAGCCTTTCATCCCATTTCCTCTTCCCCTGTCAAGTTGGGAAGGGCAGGGACAGAGCAGCTTTGGGAGCTTTTGGAATCCAGCCAGGGCCAGCACACCAGGGCCTGGGCACTCCAAGGGAATTTTTGAGTGTGAACAGGACCAAAATTTGTGAGGAAACAGGTTCACATTTCCCTACCTGGTATTCCTCCATGGCTTTTCCAGGGCAACAACATGCTGAGAAGCCTTTCCAGGGACTTCATTTGGCCACTTTGTTGTGGCAACACTCTGATCTTTCTCAGAACTTAAACCATTTTAATTACATTTATATTTGTTTTTGTATTGATTTATATTTATGCATGTACATTTCAGTTCTTCCTTGGAATGCAAACTTCGCCTTGAAATTTAAATCCTTTCATTTACCTGCTTTTATTCCTTTGGATGTTGTCTGTTAAGAGCCTGTTTTCCTGTGACCAGGAATATTAATTGGGAAATGGCACTGGCCCCTTCCTTCAGTGTGAAGGGAAAGATTTAGGAGCTGGTTCATTCAGGAGATCCTCTCCTTCAGCATCTGATGCTTGGCAATGATTCATTATTAAGGGGACATGTCCATGTCAGGCACTTTTGCTGTTGACTTGTGCCATTTGCTGATTTCATCTGCAAATCCCAATTTAATGATTCCTCTGATCCAGGGTATGGGCTTCACATGACACTCTGGTGAAAATTAAGGAAGTGTTTGAAGGAATTCAGTAGAATTTCAGTAGAAAGAGATAAAAATAAAAGATCCCAATCAGATGCTGAAAAAAAGGAAACCTCTCCCAGAAGTACAAATCCTGCTTGTCCTCCCTGAATTCAGATCCGCAGGGAAAGAATTTTCTCTCCATCATATTCTTCTGGCCTTCTTTGTAGTTTTTGGTCCTCTGGAGCATAGGACTGAGTGGTGACAAGTGAGTCCCTGACTTGATTTCAGGCCACCATTTCTGACTGGTTTTCCACTGGGAAAACCTGGAGAAACACCAGCAAGAGGAATTTACATCTGACAGACTTGGATGCTTTTCAGCCTTCACAGAGACATGGACTCCACTGGGCTCAGGGCCCTTTTCCTCCCCATTCTTTCTTTTTCCTGGCTCCAGTCTTGCCACAGAGCAGGCACCATTCTCAGCACCATGAAGCAGATCAGATGGTGGCATAACAACAAGAGATCATGGAATTACAGAATCCCAGAATGGTTTGGGTTGGGAGAACCTGAAATCCCATCCAGTGCCACCCCTGCCATGGGCAGGGACACCTCCCACTGTCCCAGGCTGCTCCAAGTCCCATCCAGCCTGGCCTTGGACATTCCCAGGGATGGGGCAGCCACAGCCTCTGCCAGTGTCTCCCCACCTCGATGGGAGAAGTGAGGACAGGAGCTTCTCTTTCTCTGCAGGAAGGGACAGGGATTTGTTTCTCCCTCCCTTCCTTACTCACGTGGACTTCACCTCTGCCCTGAGTTGGAACAGTCCCCAGGCACTGTGAGTGCAATTTCTCCCACTCTCACCACTCAACAGCACTCAGGTTCTGCAGCTTAGTAAGTGTTGCCCCTAAAAAGGAAAACCTCATCCTGCATCTCCTCCAAAATTTTTGCCCCAGCTTTCCTAAGAAATTAAGGCAAAAAACCCCTTGCTTTCTTTGGGAGGCAGAACTCCTGTCCTTCTTTCCAGTAGTTTTATTTGCTTCCAAAATGCTACAAAACTTCAAAATATTTTTATTCTATTTTCAGTAAAATGTTATTTTTTAATTAGCACAAATTCTCTGTAAGAAGAACAGGCTCTCACTACTGAATGTGGAGGGTGGGTCCACCATCTGGACAACAGACTCTGGATCCACAGAAAACAGAAGCAAAACAATCTGATGTCATTGCTCTTCTGAGCATCAGAATTTTTCTTCGCAATTTTACAACTTGGGGAGATTTCAGACTGGACAGAGGGAGGTTTGGTGTTGAAATCTGGGGATTGTGCAGCCCAGCACGGGGTTTTCAACAGGCCTGGAGGACCGTGGAATACACACAGGGAGAGCTTTGGTTTAAAGGCAGAGTTGGGTTTTGCAGAGATTTGCAGGAGAGTGCTCAGGGCTCTGATGGAGCAGCCACAGCTTCGCTGGCCAACCTGTGCCAGGGCCTCCCCACCCTCACAGGGAAGAATTTCTTTACAGTATCACATCAAACCCTGCCTCTGGCAGTTGGAACTTATTGTCCTTTGTCCTGTCACTACCACTTTTTTAGCAGCCTCCCTTAGGTACTGGAAGGCCACAATGAGCTCTGGAATCATCCCTGGAAGTGCCCAAAGCCAGGCTGGATGGGCCTTGGAGCAGCCTGGGACACTAGAAGATGTCCCTGCCCATGGCAGGGGTGGGACTGAATAGGCTTTAAGGTCCCTCCAACCCAAGCCATTCTGTGATTCCATAATTCCGTGGTTCCAGCTGTCCCAGGTTTTCTAGCTGAGTATCACTGCCATGAAGTCCAGAATCCTCAACCACATCAGATGAAAAAGAAGATATTAGGATAGTCATCATTTTGATTGGAAATCTTGATGAAGTGGAAGTGCCTGAGAAGGTACTGCCAGCCCATAATCAATTCACCTCTTTTTACCACAAATCCCAGGTGCACAGCTCAGATTCACAACTGAACAGAGTCAATCATAAAGCTGTTTCATTAAAAAAGCACAAATACAAAAAGTATCTACAGAGAAAAGATTTTGAGTTCTGCCTTTGGATCGAGAATGTTTTAAATAAAGCCTTGGAGAAACAAATCTGCGGATTTGCTTTAGTGAAGTCAGAGAGAAGAAAACAGGGTCCACAAAAAAAGAAAAAAAAAAAAAAAAAAGGAAACATTTTTTAAAGCACTTTTCCAGGCCTTTAAGCCCATCCAAATCGTGTTGGCAAATCCTGCTTCAGTGCACGAGCTCCCAGAGCCTTTTGGTGCCTCTCTCTGTGTGCAGCAGTTGGGGAGCACACAATGTTGTCTATAAAATTTGACACAATTTTGGAGAAAACTCCCAGCACTGCCCTGGGGCCAGGGGGTGGCAGCAGCAGTTGGACCACACAATGTTGTCTATAAAATTTGGCACAACCTTTGAAATATTGACCTGCTCCAGAGATTTTCTTTACTTGTTCCACAGCCGTGACTCCTTCACCAGAATTTGTGAGGAGTTTGCTGAATGGGTTAAGAGAGTTAAGAACAAATTCCACATTTCCCTGCACGTACCACATGTGACACTTGCTGTCCCTTCTGCTTCATACAGAGAATCCCAGAATCCCAGCATAGATGGGGTTGGGAAGGGACCTTAAAGCCCACCCAGTGCCACCCCTGCCATGGGCAGGGACACCTTCCACTATCCCAGGTGGCTCCAAGCTCCGTCCAACCTGACATTGGACACTTCCAGGGATCCGGGGGCAGCCACAGCTGCTCTGGGCACCCTGTGCCAGCCCTCCCCACCCTCACAGGGAGGAATTCCTTCTCGATATCCCATCTAACCCTGCCCTCTGGCCGTGGGAAGCCATTCCCCCTTGTCCTGTCACCACAGACCCTTGTCCAACATCCCTCTTCATGTTTCTTGTAGGCCCTTCAGGTCCTGGAAGGTCACAGTTAAATCACCCTGAATCCCCAGGCTGAGTCCAACGTCCTACAATGCCTGCTGGGGTCACCTCACATATCTGGCTGTCCAGGAATGCGCAGGAAGGTAAGGATGGAGCAGTATGGAGATGGTCCAGCAGCACAGGGCCTGAGCTCACAAGTACCTGAATGTTAGGTGCAAAAGGCAGGAGCTGCTCCTCCAGCACAGGTGATTTTCAGGTGGCCGAGGAGCATGAAACTGCTCACAGTGCCAGCAGGAAAAGCTTAGGGGAGCTCCATAGCTGCTTTTTCTGTACTTCTGAGGTAACAGAGGCAAGATCCAGTCCAGAGGAGAATTCCCTGTAGAGAGAGTGTTGGGATGGAGAAAATCCTTACAGAGCCAACACTTGTGTGCAGGAGAGGGAAAGGCATTACCTGCCTGAGTAGGTTTTTCCCAGCACTAAGGTGCTTTCCATTTTCAGCACAATGGAAAATTGGCTGAGTGTAAAAAGCTGGTTGAGCGTATAAAATTGACTGAGTACGTAAAACTGTCTGAGGACCTGAGATGGCCTCTGGGACCCTGGTGCACACACATCCCACACAAGGAGTCTGTGGTGTTTCTGCGGAAAGGGTTGGCAAATCACAAAGCTGCTCATGATTAACAATTATTGCAGCGGAGGCAGGTGCTTTATTTCTGCCTCAGAGGGCCGACAACTTAATCTGGGTCTAAAATGGACTGGTAAGGTTCAGGGAAGGACACAGGTGGAGTAGCCTTGCATCCTTCATGTGTGGAAGTGCTCAAAAAAAGTAAGAGAGTGGTGGAATTTAAGAGGCATTTGAAATTAAAGGTTGGGATGAGGTTGTGGCTTTCCCCTGGCAGTGTCCAAGGCCAGGTTGGATGGGGCTTGGAGCACCCTGGGATAGTGGAATGTGTCTCTGCCCATGGCAGGCAGATGGAATGAGATGATCTTTAAGGTCCCTTCCAACCCAACTCACGGGATTCCACGATTCATTCTAAACACTTCTCATTTTGTTGAAAGACATCACAATTCCTGCCATATTTAGCAAGTCCTCCCCTGTCCTTGTTTCCCTCAGTGCAAACCAGGAGGATTTGTTGAAGTGCTGAAGGTGATCCATAGAACCAGTCCATGGAAGCACTTCAGGGGGCACTGGGGCTTGTGGCATTATTGACCAATGAGCTGTACCTGCACTGAACCCTCCTCTGCCAGACAGCTGAGGGAAAGGAGAGCAGATATTGCTCATGATTTGTTTAGATTTTGTACCTGACTAAGGCCAGCCCACGGAAATGTGCTGAGCTGTCCAAAGCCAAAAGACTGCTCCAATGGGAGCCCCTCTACTTTGAAAAGCACACCTGACACAGGAGTTGCACCAAGAGCATCAGAGACTGTCTAAAATACAGATCAGAATTAGGCCTTAGCATGGGGAATGATTTCTTCCCTCCTACAGTGCCACAAAGCAGCCATTCCCCGCATCTATCCTCTCAGGTCACTCAAAACTCTTTTGGGAGCAGCACTTTGCTCCTGGAGAGACAGAGGCATTTTTCCTTTCCTGCCTTCCTGGTTTACAAGAAAGCCTCAGAGCAAGGATATTTTATTTTCATTTTTTCAAGGACTGATCACGACCTTCAGGTCAGAGTTGATGTGTAGATACTTTGAAGACTTTCCTGGGAAACCAGGTGGAAAATGTCACTGACCCTCACATCAGCTGAACCCCAGCTCCAGGAGGAGAGACGTGGTTCAGGGAGAGGTTTTGAGGAGCAGAATTGTAACTCAGATCTTTCCCTGGGCACAAGGGAGCTGGAGCAGGGATCCCTCAGAGCAGAATTTCACCGTCACATGAGAGCCCTGTGCTGGGATAATCAACTGATGTGCAAGTCTGAACATCTGAATTCAGCATAAAAGCACTTGGAGAGTTTCCAGACAAGGTTTTCTGCCACTCTGAGTCCCAGAGGACACAGGATGCTTCCCCTGGATGATTCTGGGCAATGGGATGGGCTCTGCATTGCTCATTTTAAAACTGTTCCCCCCATCTGTTTGCTGCTTTATCTTAAGGTATCCCTGCCTATTTTCCAGCCTTCCCCATGCTCCCAGCCCATCCTTTGAGCTCTTCACATGCTCCAGTTGGTATCGGGAGCAGGCAAAGGTTAAACCAGTCCTGAAAATCCACCAAAGTCAAGTTAATGCATAAAGCAACAACAAACCATTCTTTTCTATCCTGTGGTTTTCTTAGAAATAAAAGATTTACTGAGGCCAGGGTCAATCAGGAAAAAAAAAAAAAAACCAAACCCATGAGAAATGACTGCCTTGGGACCATCTCGTTTTTCTGTCCCAAAATACACCAAAGACTATTTGAGAACATCCATGAGTCACTCAGCTTTAGAAGGTGGGTGGGATCAGAGGATACAAAACCTTGGGAAGGGGCTCTGAGCACCCTGGGCTGGTGGAAGGTGTCCCTGCAGACCAAGGGGTGCAAATGGAAGAGCTTTAATGTCTCTTCCAACCCAAACCATTCTGGGATTCCATGAAAAAGCCATATTCCCCCATGTCGCTGGAGTGAATATTTACTGACAAATAAAATTCACTGTCTTAAAAGCATCCAAACAAAGGCACAATTTGGGTGGAATCAACAAGTCTCATTATGCAGAGACTTCAGATCCTTCAGATGAGATTTTTTTGTTTTCCAAGACAAATCATCAATTCACAAATTTACATTGGTTCCCTCCTCTCCCCACACATATAATTTTATTCTGCTTGTAGATTTTGTGGACTTTGCACTGCAAGAATGGCAAGCAAGAGCTCTGTGATCTCTGTGGAGAGCAAAGAATGACTCAACTCCTGAATTGCCAAAAGAGGGGCTTTGATCTGAGCACAGGTCAGTTCCTTGTCTCTCTGGACTTTGATGAGGATTGACAGCAGAGCTCTGGGTAATTACCCCAAGCTTGGTCTGTATTTTTAATTGCAGAGTCCAAATGATGGAGTTCAGGTGCTCATGGACCCCTCGATCTCCACCTAGACTGCTCAGGGTCTCTCTCATCTCTTGTATTTTTGCCCCCTGTGTCCACCCCACCATGTCTGCCCTCACTGCACTGCGCTGGAGGCACCCAGTGGTTATTTCTCCTGAGGCTCTGGACTAGGCACTTCTGCTGCTCCCACAGCTGGTGCCCAGGAGCTGCTGGAAGAGGGGTAAAGCCCACCCAGCTCCTTTGTTGTGTACCACAGTTGTCGTGTTACAGAAAACTACAAACATAATCCTAAAACAAGGAGCTGATGATGGAACTTCCACAGCAGAGCCACATCTCTCCCCAGGTCTGCCAACAGCATCTCTCTGGAGCCAAGGGGTTTAACTTCGACTTTTTTCAAAATTGAAAAGTAGGCAATAAAATCACCTCTCATTCAGGAGTTCCACTGATTTTAAAACAAAACTTTAGTCATAGAATCCCACAGTGGTTTGGGTTGGGAGGGACCTTAAAGCCCATCCAGTCCCATCCCCTGCCGTGGGCAGGGACACCTTCCACTATCCCAGGGTGACCCAAGCCCTGTCCAGCCTGCCCTTGGACACTCCCAGGGATCCAGGGACAGCCACAGCTGCTCTGGGCACCCTGTGCCAGGAACTCCCCACCCGCCCAGGGAGGAATTCCTTCCTAATATCCCACCTAGTCCTACCTCTGGCCATGGGAAGCCATTCCCTGTGTCCTCCATCCCTTATAAATCCTCTCTCTCCATCTTTCCTGCAGCTCCTTCAGGTCCTGAAAGGCCACACTGAGGTCACCCTAATGCTTCCCCTCTCCAGGTGATCAATCCCAGCTGCCCCAGCCTTTCCTCCCGGCAGAGCTGCTCCATCCCTGGGATCATCCTGGAGCCTCCTCTGGCCTGGCTCCAGCAGCTCCAGGTCCCTCCTGTGCTGTGCCCCAGGGCTGGGGCAGGATCTGCAGGGCAGATCCTTCTTCTTGCCTCTGCTCTGCCCCTCCGTCCTCCTTCCCCACCTTTAATTAGCTCCTCATTAACACATTTTTGAAACGCCAATGATTTTTTCCTTGGTTAAGTGCCCTGGTTATATCTTGTATTTCAGCTCAGAGGAGAAAGCAGCCAAACCCCTTTTCCTTCCTTGTGCACAGACTGGTTCACCACAGCATCCTCTCTTTCTTAGCAGCTTTATTTCACCTGCTTTCCACAGCAATAAATGAGCCTTTACGTATTTCATGTGCATTATTGTTGAGAATCAGAGAATCACTGAATTTTCAAGTGTTAAAGCTTTCATCAGCAAAACTGAACATGGAAAGGCATCACATTATCCAATGAGTCTTGGCCCTTTCCTTTTTCTTTTTGATTTTGGTTTGACGTCTTATTTTTCAATTTTCAGAAAAACAAAGCTTTCAGCGAAACAACCCCAACACTTCTGCTAAGTGTAAATTAATTGGCAGGACTCCTTTCAACACTCTGCAGCTCTTCATGTCTCTCTCAGCTGGTAATAAATGCTCTACATCCTTTGGACTTCCAGGCTGCCTTTCATCTGAGAATCTCAAAGTGTTTAGCCAAGGGCTAATTAATCAGCTCCAGCCCAGCTCTCAGTGAGACAGGTAAATCTGAGGAGTTAAAGTGTCAATATTCCCAGTATAGATGAATTCCTCAGACACCTCAGGCTGCTGTTGGGCCCACAGTAGCTTTCCTGCTCTTTGGTTCAAGGTGGGATGTTGGACCTCACTCCAGGGAAGTGGAGGTGGGGCACCTGTCTCATTCAGGTCTTGGCAGCTCTTTTAGACCTGACTTAAAATTCTGCATTAAACCAGCACCTGAGCAATTCCTGAGCACCCCAACACTCCCTCTGAACAGGAACACAAGCGGTGGTTTTCTCAAGCCAAATAAAAAACCTCCCAGCTATCTAAAAATGTGAAAACTGATCCCAGAAGATTGCCCTGGACTTCTGTAGAGCTTCACACACACTCCTGTTTTATTACTGGGGCTTTGCACTACCCGAGGTTATTTTACCTCCTGTAACACTGGGTGTAGGAACTCCAAATGCCAAAAGAAGAGAGGTCAAGGTGCTGCCCTCAAATGCTGCTGTCACGTGAATCCCAGTAAGGAGGGATCCATCAACCAGGGCTGTCTGCAGGGGGGGCTCTGTGTCAGACCCCCACTCTGTGAGAGCTCAGCTCTTCCCCTGAGCTGCACTGACTGCACAGCGTTGACTCCAAATTGTCACCCCAAATCCCCCTTAGACCATGGAAAATTAAAGATATAATTCAATATCTCAATACAAACACTATTGTTTCAAGTGCTGGGAAGAAGAGGCACTGAAACAACCAGGGAACAGCCGCTCCCTGTGCATTAGAAGGGCACATCCGAGAGATGTCTCTCCCTCCCCATATCCTATTCACAGCTCTTTGGACATTTGTGTAACCCTGTAGGCACCATCCCAGCTCTGGGAGAAGTTCACATCCTTCTGTGCATTCCCAGGGATGATCTTAGGCTTAGGGGAACAAGATCGGTTTCGTATCCAGTCCTTTTCTCGTGGAAATGTTCTCCAGAAGGAAAGTGGCCCCTGATTAGGAAGGAATTGTTCCCTGTGAGGGTGGGGAGGCCTTGGCACAGGTGCAGTGTAAAGCTGTGGCTGATCCTGGATCCCTGGAATAGTCCAAGGCCAGGCTGGATGGGACTTGGAGCAGCCTGGGACAGTGGAAGGTGTCCCTGCCCATGGCAAGGGGTGGCACTGGGTGGGCTTTAAGGTCCCTTCCAACCCAAACGATTCTGGGATCAAAGCACATGGGCCCCTTCTCCAGCCAAGATTAAAGTCCACACCTCCCATCACAGGGATGGATCTTCCCTATTTCCTTTCCCAAAGACAGGAGATGGCTCCTTGTATACAACTGGGTACATTTTATATTCTGTGCATGATATTTCCTGATGTTTAGGGTCTGGAATATCCCTCTGGCCAGCTCAGCTGTCCTAGACCTGCTCCCTCCTGGCTTCTTGTGCAGCTCCTTTCTGGCAGAGCAAGGACACTGAAAACTCCTTGATTCAGAGTGAAGCCAGCTCAGGCCCAGCTCAGGCCCCTGTGCTGCCAGCACTGTTCCCATAATGATCCCAAAGCTCAGCACTGCAGGAGCTGCCAGCAATAAATGAACCCGATCCCAGCTGGAGCAGGACAGGACCGTTTCTCCAGCAGGACTTCCAGGCAGCATCCCAATCCTGTAACCATCGTCCCTGGCCCCAGGTGAGTTAGCTCCATGTGCTGAGCCAGCACTCCAGCCTGGTTTGGGCTGACAAGCCTCCCTCATCCCCTCCACACCTCGGAGTGTTTCCACAAGGCACCCTCCCCTCCCTGTGCCCTGCTGCTGTGGTTGTGTTCTCCCTGGAAGGGTCCAGCAGAGCCCTGCCAGGCTCAGCTGAGTGGGAGTGACAGCTCGGAGTCTGTTGAGGGAGCCGTGCTGTCATCTCTGAGCACTTGGCCCTGCTGACGATGCCCTGGGCTAGAAGACGCTCCTGTCACTCGGAATTAGCGTCAGCCCTGCTCACAGATGCCGGAGATATTCACAGGAAATAACCCTTGGAGCCCTGCTGGGGCACAGGGAGCTTCTCCAGTGGCTGAATGCAAAAATGACTTTTGGGAAGGACGAGGCACCAAGGAGCTTCACGCGTGTGGCTCTGTCCCAACACCTCCCGCGTCCCAAGCTCAGGGATTGCAGCAGGGATGCAGGTCTTTCCCTGCAGATTATACCAGGGGTTGGGATAATCCACATTAATGTCTCCAGCCTGCAGGGTCTGCAGTCAGGAATTCAGGCCATTCCCATGTGTTCAGGAATTGTTGCTGTGTTCATGGGCTGACCCAGTGCTCCTGCAGGGACCTTCACACCTGTGCACATCTGGAATATCACGGTGTCTGATCCCTTCCTGATTCATGGGAACTCTTGCATTTATATGGCTTCTGATTTTCCCAAAATCCACAAGATACGTCTGACCTTTGACACCTCTAATTCCTCCCCAGATTCCCTTGTACTTGACCCATGGTTCAAACACAGACAGAAACCTGTGCAGCAGCCTCATTTCCTTAGAAAACTGGGCTGGAGAACCTGAAAAGAGCCTTCCCAAGTTCAGAATCCCTATTTCAGCAGAAATTAACATCTGAAAATTCATTTCCATTATATAATACTTCATTAAATGGGAATTCTGTGAGATACTAGCTTTCTAAAAATATTCCCTGCTTTCAGAAAAGGAATTCTGATCCAGTGTATCTTAGTTTTAATATTTCCCCATTATTTCATGAACACTCTGCTCCCTCTAGCACAGATAACGTGTTATCATATAAGAATTAATGTAGTCTGGCTTTTAGGGTTTTTTTTCACATCATTAAGTTCCTCTGCTGTTCAGCACTGATTGAAATGTCTCATCTCTTTCTAGATGAAAATGCCTGCAGTTTTCTGTAATCAAACACTTTCCAGTATAAACAGGATATTTGGACACGGAAAAGATCAGATTTTCAATCAGTACTAAGAAACTGCTGCCCTTCTGTAAAACGTTAGACACTTTTTGAAGAGTTTTGTTGCATATTCATTGATAGCAGCATCTGTTGAGGTCCATTATTGACAAACAATGAAATAAAAAATAATAGAGAATTGCAGGAGCATTAAAGAAAAGCCCTCTGGGGTCATTGAGTCACCAATCTCCACCTAGTCCCCAGCCCAGAGAACTGAGTGCCATGTCCAGGCCTTCCTTGGACACCTCCAGGGGTGAGGACTCCCCCACTCCGTAGGCAGTTCCAATGCCTGGCCACCCTTTCCCTGAAGAAATTCCTCCTGATACCCAATACGAACAGGGAAAATGCACAATATAAATGCTAAAAAGTTAAACAGTGTCAGAATGAGTTTATAGGAACATAAACATTTCCTATAGATCTGGAGAGGGACTTTTCACAAGGGCTTGTCCTGTTAGGACAAGAGTGAATGGCCTTAAGCTGAAGAAGGGCAGGGCTGGATGGGAGATTGGGCAGGAATTGTTCCCTGGCAGGGTGGGGAGGCCCTGGCACAGGGTGCCCAGAGCAGCTGTGGCTGCCCCTGGATCTCTGGAAGTGTCCAAGGCCAGGCTGGCCAGGGCTTGGGTCACCTTGGGACAGTGGAATTTGTCCGTGCCCATGGTGGCACTGGATGGGTTTTAAGGTTCTTCCAACCAAAACCAGCCTGGGATTCCACGAAACACAGCCCTTCACATCCTGATTGAGAAAAAGCACCTTTATCTTCCCCTGTTTCAAAAAGATACCAACTTAATGCAGCAAATAGAGGAGAAAAATCACTGGCAAGTTTTGCAAAAGAAAATCACTGAGTCAAGAACAGAACTTTCCAGTACTCCAAAAATAAACACAGTTTTAAAACTAGATTTAATTGAAAGTTTAGATATTTTCTGTGGCTTGTTCTTTTACAGACTTGCACATTTTCCCTCCATTTCAGCACATCCTTAAGGACTTGGAAAGATAAAACTCATAAGTTTTGAAATAAAATGAAAGTTAAAAACTGAAACATCTGGAATAAAGATTTTACTGTTTAGTATCTCAATTTCCAAACACAGTCACTCCTCCCCTCCGAACACATTTCTAGTAAAAGCAGAAGCTGTCCCATAAATGAGTGAGTTTGCACTGATGAGAAGAGATTGTCGTTTATCCCTGGGAGCCAAATCAGCATCTTTGCCTGCACTGTGGAGGGCCCTGAGTCAGCTCTTCCTGCGGGGGTTCCCCACCCCTTTGTGCAGTTTGTGGTGCAGCTTTGCTGAGCTCAGAGCTCCCAGACCCCGCCAGGCTGCAGTGAGGCTCTCCTTGAATCGCTGAGGAGGCTGAAGAGCGATACCTGCTCTGCCTGTGGAGCTGGGATGGGTTTGTTCCAGTGCCTCTCCTGGTGAGGAGCTCATTATTCATGAGGAGTATGGACCAGCCAGGACAATAATTTGCATCCCCAAATCAGATGCAAATTCTCCATCGTTTGCTCTGTCAATGGCGCCCCCGCTGTGTCTGGAATTGGAGCAAGAGGGGAATGGATTTTAGGAGGCTCTTCATAAAGTGAGTTGGAGCTGAACTCTGGCAGGGGCATGTTCAAGGCCGCCCAGGGTGTTAACTCAAATCTGCTTCTTGTGGAATGTGTGGCTATGGAGCAAAACTCCCAGCAGTGGTGACGGATCAGAGGAGCTGCTCCCTGATCCCAGAACAAGGCGAGGAGTTACAGATCTTCTCTGCTGAATTTCTGGGAATATTTGGTTGGATCCTTGGAAGTGTCCCAGGCCAGGTTGGGCAGGCCTTGGAGCATTCTGGGATAGTGGAAGGTGTCCCTGCCCATGGCAGGTGTGGCACTGGATGATCCTTAAGGCCCCTTCCAGCCCAAGCCATTCCATGATTCCATGAATTCATCAATACCCAGATGGACATCATTCAACACGTCAGCCTAGAGGCAAAGTGCAAAGAGACCATGGCCAAAAATGCTGATATAGGTGAGAGATGAATTAATTTAGAGCTAGAGAATATAAAATAAGAAGTATCTGCTTGGTCAAAATCTCAGCCTTTGACAATTTGGTTCAGTCCCAGCACTGGGGTATAACAACAGTGTTTGTGTGGACATGTTTATTGACATAAAATAGACATTTCAGGCTTGTCTGATTTAAGTGTCACATTCTAGATAAGTCCAGCAATGATTTGTCTTCTCTTCCTGAAATTATTGCTTCTGGGAAACTCTTCAAAAACCAGGTGCCCCAAACTTCACAAACTGAACATTTTCTCCTCACTGGCTTGAAGTCCCAAATTGCACTGAGTGCACAATAAACTCCAAAAGGGATTTCCAGAAACGACTCATGGAAAACACAGCTTTAGTGCAGAAGCAGCCAATCTCAACAGGAGAGAAATAACAATTCCAGCTCTCATAGGTAACGGCTGACAGGGAAACACGGTCCAAGGTCTGTCAAAACAAGTCAGACTTCAGGGCAAAAAGGATTAAACACGAGACCTGCTTTCCAGCATAATCCAAGTCATTGGCTGTGTTTGACTTACTCTGTATTATAACTGGAAAATATCTCTCTGAGGGAAAGAAAAAAGTGATTTTTTTACTTGAATATTGCTGGAGTTTGAGAATCCAACAGTGCCTACTGTGAATTGTTCCAGAGCTGGGTTAACCTCTGTTAAACATTTATGTATGTTTTATTGCAGTCTGAATTTGTCTGGTTTAAGTTCCTCGTGCTTGGTCTCCTCACTCTGCTGGCAGGCTGAGCACTCCAGCAAATGAAACATCTGGAATCTCCCAAGTCTTCCAGCCCTGGCTTCTCTTCCTCCTTGGTTTGCATGGATGGGCCCAATTCCCAAGGCTTTTACCAACTCATTTTGCAAGAAGTGTTATGTTTTGGGGTTTGTTTGGGGATTTCGGCGGGGAGAGAAGGTGCTCCCAGTCCACCAATACTCACAGGCTAACTTCTCCTTTTCATACTGGTCTGCTTCAGTGTAAATATTTAATGTTAATAATTTAGAAGGGCTGCATTTCATATTCAACGGTATTTAATGTAGAAAAAAAAATTAAATTCAAGCACTAACTTCAAAAAGGAACAATCAGGCCTAGCCAGTAAAAAACATCCACATTTTAACAATTTCAACCTCTCCTTGGCATCTTTTTTTCTGTGTTGTTCAGGAAGTTAATTAGACTCCTAGACTAATGAACTGTTTGGTTAGACTGAACCCATATTTGTTTCAAGGAACTCACTTCATTAAGGTGAAAGTCAGCACACCAAAATATTTTCAGTCATTTTAAACTCTTTGAAATCCACATGTAAAATCTACCAGAGAAGTGTTTTATGTCAAGGACAAGATTTTTTCTTTTCACGCAGTCTTTTGACTCTTATCTTCAAATTATCTTGTGAAGTCAGAAATTTTAATTTAAGTAAATAAAATTTAAATAAATTCCCCAAAAGAACTCTGAAAATTAAAACAAAACCAAAAAAAAAACACACATTAAAAAAAAGAAGAAAACAAGAGGTGAGAAATCATGGGGGGAGATGAGGCATTCACTTAAACAAAGTTAGAGTCCATAAAATATTCCCATATTGCCAATCAGCTGCTCTGTGAACAATCAGCTGTGATTAAGGTTCTGTGTTCAATGATCTATAGGAGGTTCCTGTAAAACTCTGCTGCTGCAGAAGCTCCAGCCCTGAATCTCCAAAGGAGGCTTGGAAAACACATCTTCCTGAATGTCTCCAGTCTTCTCCTGATCCAAGCCAAGCCTAATTGCCTGATTATTGATTATGCCTTTGGAGTGCAGTCATCACGACTTCGGCTGGATTTGCCATCTGCCTGTCTCATTAACAACCCGTCTATTTCCCCACAAGCTGTCTCTCCCAAGAAAAACACAGATGGTTCCCTCCCGAGCACGTCCTGGGAAGGGCTGCAAACACAGATGGCTTTGGAAGGAGCACAATGGGGTAACAACTCTGCTTTTCCTCTCTTCTGGAACCCTGGTGATCGCCTGCCTCCATCAGCCAGGCTCTGTCCTCCCCTTGTGGCTCTGGGATGTTCATGGACATCTCCAAACTTAGAATCACAGAATCATGGAATGGAATGGGTTGGGAGGGACCTTAAAGCCCATCCATTCCAACCCCTGCCATGGCAGGGACACCTTCCACTGTCCCAGGATGCTCCAAGCCCCAGTGGCCAGCCTGGCCTTGGGCACTTCCAGGGATCCAGGGGCAGCCAGAGGTGTTCTGGGCACCCTGTGCCAGCCCTCCCCACCCTCCCAGCGGAGGATTCCAGGCCTGGTCACCAAGAATTTGGAGTTGGGGTTTCAGCTAGAATTCTCATAGATCACATTTAAATACCCAGAGGCCCCTTTGGAGCCTGGAGTTGGCTTGGAAGGACCAAGCAAGGTCCAGGCCTAGCACCTATTGCACACACATGAAGGGGAATTTCTTTTGTTATCTTGATTATACCCAGACCAGCACTGATTTCCCTGGGATCACGGGCTCAGAATCATGAAATATCCTGAGCTGAAATGGGCTCAAAAAGATCACTGAGTCCAGCTCCTGGCCCTGCACAGGACTCCCCCAACAATCCTACTCTGTGTCTGAGAGTGTTCCCCAAACACTTCCTGGACTCTAGGCTTTGGGAGGAGAACCCAGTTTGTAAAAAAAGATTCCAATAGTAATCAAGATGTCCAAAATATCTCTGAAAAACACCCTTGAGAACTGACCCAGGTATTCCCAGCCCCAGGAAGAGAAATTCCATCCCCAGAGCTTTTGCTGCTGCTCCCCAGGTGATGTGCCTGGCACATGGAGACGGATCTTCAAAGGAATTAGAGAGGAGCAATAGGCTGATGATGAGCAACTAGTAATTAGCAGAGTAATTAGAGCAGGCAGAGTGAGGAAAGAATGTGCTAGCTCTGCTCCATCTGACCCTGAACCGTGAGGATCCCACAGCACAGTTCAGGCAAAATGGGAAAGGCAAGCAGCATGTGAGCTGCTTTGGGCCATCTCCAGCTTCCTCAGGTGCTATTTTGGGAGAGGTGAGAGAGATTTAAGCTTCACTAAAAACATTTCTGCTCCTATTAGTGAAGAGTTACCTTTTACCTCCATTTTCACTCTAGGCCCACTGCCGAACTCACTGAGGAGGATTGTGTCGAAGACACTGTTTTTACACTCTGTGCTCCCTGCAGCCTTCCTCTCTTCCAAGAAGAAAGACTTTTGAAGGATTAGTTCCACCACAGTCTTACTGTTCAGAGCCTGGTGTTCCTGAAATGGGTGTGAGAGAAGGATTAACCTGCCTTGAGTCTCAGCACTCCACAGGGAGATTCCAGAACCCCCAACCCTGCGTGATGTGCAGGAGCAGGGAAGAGATGCCAGCATGAGGATTTGGGGTTTATCCAAAGGTCAGATAACTCCCGGTGAATGTAACAGCTCAGAACTGTGAGCTGCTGGGAGGGTACAGGGTGAAAGCAGGAACTGGTGGTCATTTGGTCAACTGGACTCGTGCTCACCTGCAGAGTGTGAGCTAAAGGCCTATGCCTAGAGGGATTTCTCTATAACCACAGCAGGACTTTGGGAAGAAAGATTTCCAAAAATTGAGAATCATGGTTATAATGGAGTTATTTCCAAAGTGGGCACCAAACCCATGTACAAGATGGTGCTGTTTCCACAGAACTCCTGAAGATTCCCAGCTGAACATTCCTTCCCAGATCAAACTTCCACCCTGACTGCATTATTCACTCAGCTGATTAAAGCTATACCACTCAATTTAAGTTTGTTTTCCCCTTATCTGCAAATTTAAAGAAATAGACCCTTGGATGCACTTTAGAGAGATCTGTCTGGTTCTTACTCTCACCAGAATTGAGAGGAATGTGGAGTTCATGACCATAATTTATTGCTGTTGCCACCCCAGGAGAGCTTAGAGCCCTTCTCTGAACATGGACAGATTGGATCCCATGTTGGAAACAACTGGATCTCTCCACTGGCCAGTGCAGAAGAGGGAGATCAGGATTTCAGCACTCTGTAACTCATTACCCAGAGGCCTCAGGCCTTGGGATCCCAAATCATTTATCAAAGCTCACGCAGAGACTTTGCACAGACAGACACTACAAATAAAGTACCAGAACTATCAGTGCTTCAGTCTCCAGACACTGCTCTCCTTTCAAAAACCCTTCCCACTCCTCAGTTATCCAGCTTGCCCAGCTGGTATTTTCCTCTGGTACTTGTGTTTGTAGAGGAAAATGAAGTTGTCAGACTTCAAATGTTCTTTCATCGTCTGAGCGGATTTGCCAGAGCAGCTGTGCAGTTTGGAGGCCTCTCCTAAAGCTTTAACATAATTGCCTCTTGGAATGACAATTCCCCGAGGCCCACAGTGGTTCTCCCATGGGATTGCCCAGGTGTGGGCAGGAATTAGGGAAGCACAATCCCCTGATGGAGCAAAGATACCTGGGGACAGGTTTGGTTGGTCACGAAAGCTCTGCAGCAGGACTGGTCCCTCGCTCCCCCCTGCACACACAGAATACCCTCTAATAATCCAGCCAGCCCTGCCAGCTCCGAGCCCCCGGAACAGCCAGGGGCCAGAGGACTGTGACACAGCCTGAGCTTGAGCTGCTCCTGAGGCACCTCCTGCAGCTGCTGGCCTTCAAAACTGCCTTTACTGCTCTAGCTATGCAATGATGCACTCTGGATTAGCCTTAAACCCAGCCTATTGAGCCATTTAGCCTTCAGAAGGACGTGTGGAGTCATTGCTGCCCTCTTAAATCACCACTGAGCACTTTACATATGCAGGAGGTCAGCTCAGCCTTTGAGCTGCACGTTTGAGAAAATGGGGTGGAAAATGTCCATGAGACAATTTGCCAGTTAAAAAGCCATGGTTCCTCAAGGCAAGAGAATCTGAGGACCCTGAATCCTGGGAGAGACAGAGGGAGAACGTGGCCCCAGAGCTTCTCGGAGTTTCTCCAGCTGTGAGGCTGTAAAGAGCTCAGGTGGGAGGGAGCCTGTTTTCCTGCAGAGCCCTGTGTATCCAGGGCACAGCTCCAGGGCAGGCTGCAGTGGGATACTCAGACTCCTTTCCATTTGTTTACTGGAATTTGGTACCGGTTATGGTGTGTTATGTTTTTTTCTGGGGTTTCCCAGGTGTTCACATTCAGTCTGGAAGTGCACATCCATAGAGCTCCGGCCCAGAGCTTGCTCTTGCTTTCTTCAGCCAGCCTGCTCCCAGCTCTGAAAGGTTTTACCTTGAAGCTGTCCCACATTCTGCAACACCAGGACTCCCAAGCTCACTGCAAACAGAGAAACCAGCACACAGAAATATTCAGATACCTCTGATGTGAACACATCTCAGGTCCCCTGCGGTGTCCTGGCCACTACACCAGACTGATAAATTAAAGATATTAGAAAGTAGGCCTGGCCAAAGTTCATTACAATTCTCATTAGCTCTGTGGGAGAGCTGTAGGGAAAGGCTCAAAGCCAAAGTGAGCTTCAAACACCGACACCTTGTTCCCACACAGACCCTCCACCTGCTTCGAGCCGGCGGCCCCTCCACAGAGCTGCAGATCTGCTCCTGCTCAGAGGCCTTGGATACCCACCCCCTGGAGGAGCCCAGCCTTTAAACAGACCAAGCCCATTCAGGGAGTGTTGGGAACTATCTCTTGTGAAGCTGGAGGGAAATGACAATCACGTTTTTCAGAAGTTATTTGGTGGCAGGGAAGTGCTACTGAGCAACAGCAAATGTCCACACGGTGATGCCAATTAGCTGAAAAATCCTCGTGTAAGGATGGCAGGAACACCTCCCAGGGGCCACACAAGGCTGAGGGTCCCTTTCAGCCCACAGCAGTTTCACAGTGGCTGAAAAAGCATTTTTAGCCTTTGAGAGGCTTTTTACAACTCCAAGACCAGACTCAGCCTGGAGCTGCACTTTCACTCAGCAACGAGAGGCTTCCCAAAGGGTTATAAACTTCCCAGGAGGAGAAACACCACCACACAGAGATGGTCAGCTTGGAGAGCTCTGGGAGACCTTAGAGCCCCTTTCAGTGCCTAAATGGGCTCCAAGAGAGCTGAAGAGGGACTTCTTTGGACAAGGGATGGAGGAACAGGACAAGGAGGAGTTGCAGTGTGGAGAAAGTCTCTTCTCAGGCTCCTCAAAGAGAGCAGACTGGAGTTTGTCACTGCCTCCTGCAGCTGGGATGGGAAGGACTGAAGCTGATGCCAGGAGTTCTGAATTTCCAGGGAGCACAAAGGAGTCCTTTCCAAGAGCTGCAAGCGGTGCTGGTCACTCCTGGGAATGCTGCCTTCAGGTATCTGCCAACAGAGCTTTGGCCCTCTCCATTCAGTCTGACATGGGTGCAGCTCCAGGGAGTCCCTCCACAATGTGGAAAAGCCACGTTTTGGGGCACACACAGGTTTCTTCCAACATGAATGTGCTGCTTTGGGCCGACACCACTTCTGGGGTAGATTTGTCGAGGGTGAAATCCAAACTCTTCTGCCTTGTGCTGCTCCAGCAGCTGCAGAGGAAACCAGAGGCCAAATTCTCCATGAGCTGGAGCACGCTGAGCTCAAGGGGGATAATCCATTCCTGGGGATCAGCTGTGAGGCTGTGAGATCAGAAGAGCCTTGGGAAGCAGGGAATGGCTGGGGAACAGGCTAGAATGACAGAGATCCTCTCTGGCACAACTGCCCCACCAGACTCAGTGTGTGGCACTTGCCAGCTTCCATATAAAGTGTCCCCAAGTGTCATGAGCTGAGCTGGCAGCAGTGGGCTGTTGGCAGAAGAGCCTCATCCCTGCTGGCAGTTTTGCTGGCATCAGCAGGTTGGGGTTTTAATTTTTTTAACGTTCCTTAGCTAATGGAGTTACACCAGCCAAATTCAGAATTACAGTGAGGTATCCAATCCTCTCCTCCCTGCACACACAGCTCTGGAATCCTGGAATATCCTGAGCTGGAAGGGACCCATAGGGATAATCCAGTCACACCCCTGGCCCTGCATAGACCCCCCAACAACCCACCCTGGGCATCCCTGGCAGCGCTGTCCAAACGCTCCTGGAGCTCTGGCAGCCTCGGGCTGGGACCATTCCCTGGGGAGCCTGGGCAGTGCCCAGCACCCTCTGGGGGAACAACCTTCCCCTGAGATCCAACCTAAACAGGAAACTACAGGAAATTTGCCCAGGACTGGTACAATAGAGGCCTGTTATGAAGAAGAGCTGAAGACCAAATCCGGGTCAGACCCAAGTGCTGTTCCCTCACCCTTAACACTCACTCAAGGTTGAAGAAAAGAGAGAAGAGCTGCAATGAAGGAATTTGTAGTAGGAAAAAAAAAGGGAAAAGGATGTTTTCTTTCTTTTTTTTAAGACCCAAGAACAGTTTCTTTGAGTACATTTTGTAGTACCTCCGCCATTCCTATTTAAACAAAGAGAGGCAGAAAAACTCTTGTAACCTGAGCCGGTTCCTGAACTGGTTTGTGTTCCATGGCAAGCTGGAAATAAAGACTCAACAATGCACTTTTTGAAGTTTCTTTTCTTTGTAGCTCTGCTAACAAAAAAAGAAAATAAGGGATAATGCAAGATAGCACAAGAGCAAGAGCCCAGGTGTTGTGTTTTATTTTACTGAGAAGGGAAGAGAGGAGGTTGCTTGGGAATGCAATTAAATCCAGCAGCAAAAAGCTGAAAATCAGCATGTGTGAAAAGAATGGGAAACAGTGGGTCTGTCTTTACGGAAAATTTCCTTCTTTTTTTGTAGCATTTGCATAAAGCCCAAGGCACAGAGGGAATAGGTCTGTCTACAGCAATCTGGAGCCCCAAGTGCCAGAAGTCTCCTGTAAATATGTGATGCAAAGGAAGCTTTTGAAAAAGGAATGCCCCAAAGCCTCAGAATTCAGAGCAGTGAAACCTTTGTCATGCACAATAACACATCTGTACAAGCCGGGGGAGTGTGGCCTGCAGTCACTCTGCGTGTGTGACTGACTCCCTCCTTCCCTCACCAAAAGGTTAGCCCTGCACAGCCCCTCTCTGGGGAGATCAGAAATTCCCAGAGCAAACAGCACAAGCTCAGATGCAGGAGCAGATTTTTGCTGTAATTCTGGATCATTTCTTTTGCTGGTCGAGGGCACAGCCCCAGGATCACTGGTACATTCTTAGCAATGGTTATTGTGAGAATTTTCTGATGTGCACTTTGTGTTAAAGATTTTCTGAGGCAGCTGCACAATAGAAAAGATTCTCTTGCCTGGTTCAGGCACTGTCTCAGATTGGCTGGTCAAAAATAATTGTTCAGGATATATTTTGTAAATAGGAATTTATGAGAGAAACAGGAAATCAGATTACAAGGATGTCTTTGGCATAGGACAAGGGAGAATGGCCTTAGCCTGAAGCAGGGCAGGGTTAGGTGGGATATTGGGAAGGAATTCCTCCCTGGGAGGGTGGGCAGGCCCTGGCACAGGGTGCCCAGAGCAACTGTGGCTGCCCCTGGATCCTTGGAAGTGCCCAAGGCCAGTCTGGATGGGGCTTGGAGCATTCTGGGACAGTGGAAGGTGTCCCTGCCCATGGCAGGGGGTGGCACTGGGTGGGCTTTGAGGTCCCTTCCCAGCCAGACCACTCCAGGACTCCCTGTTGTCTGCAAGGAGGATTCTCAGGCCAGCAAGAGACTTGGAGCATGAACACGCTCCCTGTGCCACTGCACAGAGCCAGAGGATGTTCTGCTTCCTGCCTCCTGCCCCTTGTGTTCCTCTGCACCACTCAGACTCCTCTCCCTGCTCCTCCCTGTGTTCAGTGATTCTTTACTGTGAAAAATGCCTGAATTTATTTTCTGAATTTCCCGAATTTGTGCTCCAAATGCACCTTCATTTCCTGACCAGGCATGGAAGAACTTGTAGCCAAAGGGTTCCCACAGACTCAGCAGACTCAGTTCTGCTCTGTTCTCACCCTTTTTCCTCTGCAGAAACCCCAGCCCCCAGCCCCTGTCCTCCAGAGGAATCAAGTCTGATCTTATCACACCCAAGAGAGGCAGGACAGCTCTACTGGAGCTCAGAGCAGGGTACAAACACACGGGACTGGATTTTCAGTTGGAAATTATCGTTTCATTGGGCTCCAGGAAGGACACAAACCCACACTTGACCATTCCCTTCATCTGTGGGATAGAGAAGTGTTTGATCAGCATTGGGCTGTCATTAAACCTTCCTGGAATCTGGGAGCACGAGTGACAATTCCAGGGAACATGGAGCTGCTTTGCTGGGGGCAGGGAGTGGGGGAAATCACAACACTGCATAGACTGTTCCAACCTTTTCCCTGAATTTAAGCACACCAGACTCCTCCAGCCTTGCCTAACCCTGACATCTGGATCCATTAGGAATTTGCAATTCTAATTTGAATGAGCCACACTAATTGTGCCTTTTTTTTATTATTTGGCTGCACTATTGATTTTACAAGATACGTGGTGCTCTTCCACCTGTGTGCAAGCCTCCTGCTGGGAGCTGCTAATGGAAAAAAACCCACCTCAATTAGCAAGAATTCCCTCTGAAATCCTTGAAAATCCAATATTGCTGATTAGTTTGTTAAAAAAATCTTATTAGGAAATGCTTGATGACTTCCCTAATAATATCAAGGAGCAGATTCTAATGCTGGGCTCCCAAGAAGAGTAGTCTCTCCCTCTCTTTTTTTCTTCCCTGCCTCCAGCAAGGCTCCAAATTTGCACCATGCAGGAATTAATTTCCCAGCCCCTCCCTAGTGAGCCATGGAGAAGGAGAACACCACTCCTATTTTAGCTGCGTGCGGCAAATGGAGCTGTGGGAAGAAATTAATGATGTTTATCCAGATTCCAGGAGAGGGGTGAAAAGGAAGAGGGAAAAAAAGGACCCTTTCATCCCTTTAGTTCCATCGGGCAAATTAACTTCATTTCCTGCTTATCCCTCTTCTGCTTCAGCCTTGGATTCACATTGGCTGAGCTGAGTATCTCCTCCTGATAAGCGGAAAAAATGTTCCTTCTGCAGTTCCTGTGGCCCAATGCCGTAATGACAGGTGGGACAACCCAAAAACACCAAGGCAGTTGTGTTTGGGACATGAGCCAGAGCTGGCTCCAAGCCTGCTGCTCTCTCCCACAGGGATAATCTGGTTTCCTGTGCTGAGCGCATGTCCACGACACCAGGTACCAAACACACCAATTCAGCATGGAATTAAAGCAATAAATGCATCTGCACATGTTGGCCTCTGCTTTATTTGCAGATAATCGCTGCCGTTCCTGTGAGCCAGACTTGTCACTGCTTTAGGAAAAGGGCTTTGTCTCCCTTCGTATTCCCAGTGTTTACAAAATGATCTCAGAGCGATGGAGGGGTCACCAGCAGGACCTTCCCCTCTGCACAGAGCAGAACCAGGGTCTGCAGGACAGGTTAGGCTGCACGTTGGTGCTGCACAGCTCCCAAGCTCATCTGTGCTGGTGCCTTTGTCAAGACAGCAGAGAAACAGCTCAGCGGTAGCTCTGGTTGCGCCAGGCGAGGTTCAGGTTGGAGAATGGGAAAAAACTCTTCACTGGAAGAGTGGTCAGGCTTTGGAAGGGGCTGCCCAGGCGAGTGGTGCAGTCACCATGCCTGGAAGTGTTCAGAAAATGAGTAGAAGTGGCACTTGGAGATGTGCTTTAGTGGGATTCCGTCAAAGGTTGGATCTTGGAGGCCTTTTTCAACCTTTGAGATTCTGTGATTGTGTGGTTCCTTTCCCAGAAGCATTTCTGAGTGAGGGAGAACAGAAGAAAAGAGGCACAGGCTGCACTTCTCTTCTTCCTTGTCTCAGTCAACCAAGGAAAAACTTCCAAACATTCCTGCAATGCTGAGGACACCAGATCCAAGGAGATCCAAAGTTGTGATCCCACCAGAAAAGCTGTGCATCCATCTGGGCTCATTCCTCATTTCCTCAGCCACAGAGTTGGGCTGGAACAATTCTACAAGGTCGCTACAGAACGGGATTTGGTACAAACAATAACACCTCTCCCTGAGGTTTGTAAGGATTCAGTGAGCAGCTCTGAAGTTTACAAACACCTTCTCTGTTCCATTTGGGGTTGTTTTGTTCATTTTGTTCTAAACACAACAGGGAATGGGGAAAACGAAAATGGGAAGTCATCACCTAGTGGGAAACAGTGAGACTGAACACAAAGGAGCCTTCCCTGCCTTGGGGGACCCAGGAGCTCTGGAAACGAATGCGGGAAACTCTTTCCTTTGGGTCAAACCTACCCTTGGCTGAGGAGATGTTGCTCCCCACCACTTCCTGGGGAAGGGTGACACTGCCTCAGTGAGCTGACATTTGGTCTTTCTGATGTTCCAACCCCTGGAAAAGCACCAGCTCTGGCAGGAACTGTCCATGTGGGGCACTGACAGCTTTGCAGAGCCAGGTGGGAGCCCTTCATCCTTCCTCAGCCTTCCTTTTCTTTGTTTTCCTGAGCCTCTGGACCGAGCTGGGGCCACCCAGCCCTTGTTCAGCACATGCTAATTCTGACATTTCTACAGTGTCTGCTGTCATCACCAGCTCCCAATTTAACCTGGCTGCAGAAACAACTCCTGCATCCCAACCAGGCTGGAGCTGCAGCTCAGGGAGGCAGCTGGATGAGGCTACAGCACATCCAGTCACTCCCTGCTTCCATGTGTGGGAATTGCTGAATCACTTCATTTTCACCCTTCTTCCCCTCGCCAGTCCAACTTTTCATTGGCAGCCACAGTCACTTGAAAAGATTTTGCTGGCAAAACAAGTTCCTGCTGAGCTCAAGCAGGGCTTTTGCCCCTTAGGTTTCTGTATCAGCCTGCAGATGTGGAGGGGATGCTGCAGGAGTCACTGAGGAGTCAGTGGGGCTCACAATCCTGATTTTCCTTATATCCCCACGGGGCCCTGTTGGTCCCTCACATCCCTCACTCCCCTCACTCCTGACACAGCTCAGATCTGAATCCCTCCTGTGAGGTGAGAGGGCTCTTGTGCTGCTGCAGCCTTTGTTAAAAGTGGCAAGGGCTGCCCTGCCCCTCCAGAGCTTCATCTTGGAGTGCCTGTGTCCAAGGACACAACAGTCTGGGAACTGGGTAGCCCAGGAAGCTGACACAGGTTGGGACAAACCATGAAAGTGCTGCCAGAGCTCACAACCACCCAAGGACTTCAGCCAAACCAAACCTTCAGTGTGGTGCCTTTTCCTTTTGCCACACTGGGAAAATTCAAAAGGAAAAAAAGAGAAATAATACAGAAACTCACTGACTTCACCCAGTGACTCCTGAACAGAACAAGCTCTCCTGAAGAGTCTGTGGAGTCCATCTCCAGTTGAACCTTTGCAAACACCACCTCCCCAGGAACCCACTTCCACCTCCTGCTGGACTAAATCCATTCATTAATTCTGGCTCCCACTTCACAGCTGAGCTGCCTAATCCAGAACATTGAAGAAAAACCTCAACACTGAACTGAATTTGTGGGATTCAGTGTCTACCTCCCAAGATCAGCTTCCCTTGCAATAGGGGTGGAAATCTCCAAGGGATAAACTGACAGCAGGACCATATCCCTCTGAATCCATTAATCAAAACCCAGACTGGGACCTTTCAAATATTTGGTGAAGTTCTTGGCACCTGACCTTAGAGTCTCGGCCCTTAAGGTTGGAAAACACCTTTAAGATCATCGAGTTCAACAGTCACCCAGCACTACCATCATATTCACCACAAAACCACATCCCTGAGTGCCACATCCACACCTTTTTTGGACACTTCCAAGCATGGTGACCCCACCCCTGCCCTGGCAGCCTGTGCCAATGCTTTACAACCATCTTCACAAAAAATAAATTCCCATGAAGAAATTTTATCTTCTCCATATGCAGGAATGTTATCCCTCACCCGTGAGCCACAGGCACTGCTGGCACAGTGTCAAGAAGATGCAAGGAAGTGAGAAGCCAAGGAGAAAATGGAATAAATATCCTGAATCAAGACTGTATCCAAACACAAATCATCACCTGTGTCCCACTGACCCCTGCGTGCAGGTCGTGGCTCCCACACACCCTTGTGACTACAGCAAACAGCATCCATAAAAAAAAGGGAAGACAAGGAACGCAGCTATCTGTTGTAAATTGGATATTTAGGCATTGTCATTCAAATCAGCCTCAGTCAGCTGCTGTCTTTCCTTTGATCCACTCCCTACTCAGTAGCAAATGGAGTCACAGCACATCCGGCTCCTCAGCATCCACAGCGGAATGCGGGAATGCCTGGAGTGGCAGCTGGAATCGGAGGAGGAGGAGGAGGGAGTGAATGAGAAAATGCGATTCTCCAAGCATTCTGTGCTGCTGGAATACCTGGCTCCTCACCACTCTGCCAGGCAGAGTGAAAAGGGAAATTAACTGTCTCCAGTCACACTCCTGACTCGCGCTTTTGCATGACAAGCCGGAGTCACTGTGGCTTGGGTTTACCATTTTATGTGGTTTAATCCCCAAATTTGGCTCTTTCCCTCTCACTCCTGGGGATGAGAACCCCCTTAGTGCTGCATCTGCTTAGAAAGCTTCTTGTTGCTTGTATTGTTATATTTGCATATAGAGATGTCCATGTTTCCAGGAGACCCCCGTGAACCTCCAACTACCCCAGGGAGAGCCTCAGGAAGTTATTGAGGACAGCAAAGATTTTCTCAAGTTATCTGGGAAGTCACACTGCTGGGTGGACCCATGGGCAGTTTCCCATGGCAAAGGAATTCCTTTAATTAATTGCTGTTAAAACTAGAGCAGTGATTTTCAGAGCCAGAACTGGGTGATCCCTCCTGGCCTTACTGCCTGTTCCTGTGGGAAGTCTTGAAATCAAGATTTAAATGATTTTCTCAAGGCTCTGTGGCATAGAAGAGGAGAGCAGGAGCTGGAATTTGCTGTCCTGTGTTACTCCTGAATGGTCACTTCCAGCTCGTAAATGTGTAATTCTCTAAAAGTGCCTCCTTCCACATTCCAGTCAGGGAGATCCTGAGGAAAAGGTGGCCTTGTCCCAGCACTCTGCACCTTTCCCTGCTCAGGGGCTGCATTCCCCTCATGTTTGAGGAGTGCTTAGGGAAATCCCTGATGACTCAGGGGAGTGAGTCTGTTCTAGGGAGGAGTAACAGTGCTTGTAATTGTCCTGCAGGATCCTGGAAAATGTCTTGTTTCCATTTTCCTTTGCTACCATTGAATTTTAATGCAGGAGCATCCATTGATATTCATTATTCATCTGTCCTTGAATTTTTAACCAATGTGTGCTGGAGATTATTCTGTATTTAGAGAAAGCTGGGAATGCACAATGATTCAGCTGGGCTGGTATGTCCTGCCACACCGAAGGACCATTTTCAGCAAAAAGAGGTGATTGAGCACTGTAATCGGGAAAATTGTGAAATTTCGCAAGAAAAGGATGCCAGGAGTCATCTGCAGCATGAGACTGAAATCCATCTCCCTGGGATGTGTCTCCAGAGCTGTGTGATCTCCACTACCCCCAGTGTGAGGACTGTCTCCTACACAGGCCTGGTGTTGGCCCTCTCAGAGTCCAGGTACAACATTCATCACACAGATTAAAAAAAAAAAAAATTAAATCTCAAACTCAAGTTACTTCTTCATTATTTTCCTTGGAAGTAATCCAAGTGCTAACTGCACCTTTCTTTGAAAGTATTTGGAATTCAGCTTTATTTTCCCATTCTTTTTTCCCTCTATAAACACTTTGCAGATCAGATTCACATTTCAGCTCTGTTGGTGTCTTTAGCACTCCTCACTTTTCAAATAAGAATTGTGTTGTTTGGAGTGTTGGGAATTTTTTCAGCCACAGCTCCTGGAATCAGGAAACTGCGTGAGAATCTCAGTTTGCACTTGGAAGTGTATTTGTGGCTTTGTATTGCAAGGGAAGTAGGAAAATATCACCCAAATGTGCTGAGAAGGGCTGACAACTGGAGAGAAAATGAAAGAACTTTTCCAAAGAAAATCTGCACAACCTTCCCCCTCCCCCCAATTTTTTCTCCTTTATTTTTAGTTTTCGGAGGAGAAGGAAATAGAAAATATATCTGTCATTCTGAAAGCCTGAGTCCCCTCCTTTTCCTGGCTCAAATATCCCAGGGCAGCAGGTGGAGAAGCAGGGTCCAGAACTCTGATTCCATCCCTGACCATCAGGACCAGTGGCCAGACCCAAACCCTTGCAGGGACCTGACTCTGACCATCTCAACCACATTCCCACTATATTCCTGCTCCTTCCAGGAGCAGCTGTAGCACCGGGGTGGTTTCTGGAGCAGCCCAGCAGGTACCAGGGTCATGCCTGGTCTCTCTCTGAGTGGCACAATGCACTGTCCCCTCTGTCTTGGTCTGGAAAGACAGGTATCTGCTAAGGAAGGCAGGAGCCTCCCTTGAAATGGAGAATGTAAACCCACCCTCTCCCTCCGAATTATTATAATTTTGAAATTAAGGGGCTCTCAGGCAAAGATACGGGAGTAGGAATAACAGTTCTTTACTAGAAATATTAAAATAAAAATATAGTATTAAAAAACCCCAAACACTGACAGAGTCAGAATGCAACCTGACACCCTGTTGGACAGGGTGTTGTTGGCAGTCCAATTCAATCATGGCTGCAGTCCTCCTGAAGTGACAGATGTGGTTCTGTTGGAGCAGAGATGATCCTGTAGAAGGGTGTAGTTTTCCTCTGAAGGTCCAGTGGTGGTGAGATGGGTCCAGTCTTCCTCTGGGAATCCAGTGCAAACAGGCTGTCCTGGTTTTATCCAGGTTGGAATGCTTGGCTCCTCCTGCTGGGTGGAGCATCTCCCCCTGGGATGATGTAATTGTATCAGTCAGGCAGTGAGCCTCGATGGCCCATTAACAGAAGATTCCCCTGAAGGAAGGATGGGTCACAAAAGAGATAAAGAACACTGCCCCACCTGGTTTTAATGGACGGCAATAGAATACAGACTTTTGGTTACATCTTGCATTGCAACCTAAGACACCCCCTCGGCCTAGCTCCTTTTCCAGCTCCTTTTCCAGTTCCTTCAGAAAATTTCAGCAGACACTGATTGTATCCTCTTGCTCTCCTGGGCTCCCAGTCTCTTTCTACTGCAGCAGCACATCCAGGGAGGTGCTGTGAGCAGGGCTGACCTTCCCGCATGGTCCTGTCTTTTTAACTTATGCCTTCTCCCAAGGAACATCAGGCAGGATTCTGTTGGCATGAACTCAGAGGTGACCCTTTCTCAAGGCCCAAACACCAGGCCTAGATCCAAAAGAAGAAATTATCTAAGTAATGCTAAAAATCAATGACAATTGAGCATTTCCATGCTTTGCAGTTGGTCTTTTGAGGTGACAACTATTGAGAAATATTTGGGTTTTAATGAGAATCTGAATTTTCCGTAACCGTGGGAAGATGGATTGAGCTGAACTTTTCATTCTTATTATTTCTCTGAGGGCAGAAACAGAAACAGTGTTCTGAGTAAGGAGAGCTTTTTCCAGAAAATGTTACAAATATTTCAGCTGTGTGGAGAATGGAAAAGCCATTCCCAGAGGAATGGAATGGAATGGAATGAAACCAGTATCAAAAACGGGATTGGGAAGGATATTGAAGATGCACATCACATGTATTTATTAGCATACATTCTGTATATTCTAGGTCAACTTCTCATTCTGAATGATTTTTCATTTTTATTGTTTAGAACAATAGTCCAAGGCACTTGGTCTGTACTGGACTTTAATCCATAGGGGCCTGAGTATCTCACAAGATAAATGTGATGCAGTGGAATTTAATTTTGTGTTTCCCATCACAGAGGATTTGCTAACATTGCCTAAACCCTTTGTTCTGTTTCTTGGTGCAAAAATCCTGCACGAATCTTGCTGGCAGAAAAAAAAAAGTGAGGTAGACACACAGCATGAGAAATCTTCACTGAAACACAGGCTCAGACACATTCCCAGGCAGCCAAAGCATGGAACTGTAATAAACAGAATTAGGAAATATCAATATCATTACCAGAAAGGCACACAAGAGATAGAGAGCTCCAGTTAACAGGGAGCAAATTTATTCCAGAGCCTGTTACATGAGGTTAACAAGAACCAGTGCTATTTCTGGGTGCACCTGGAGCTTACCAGGACAGACACAGCCTGATCTTCTTGGACTGCAGCTTACATTGCCCCTTGAAAAGTCACTCTGAAATGGCTCCTTCTCTTCACCTACTAATTACTGTGCTTTGGTAATTCATTTGCAAATCACAACCTTTCCCATTTCCCTGAATTCCAGATTTGCATGTTAAATTCCAGGGAAATTGTCTTCCCAGACCTTAGGGAACATCCCTGTGTTCCATAGCAGGACGGGCCCACAGGAACACCGGAGAGCAAGGGGAGAGGAAGAAGTTTCCAACACATCACAGCTATTCACCGCAAAGGGCTTTCTTTGGACCAACAAAACTGATTTTCTTACTGCCTGAATTATGTCAGAAGAGACAATTAAGCATCAAGATCCTTTTTCAGAGCTGAGCTCTTCAAAACCAGCTAGGAAATGGAAAGATGGATATCTTGGCTTCTCGCTGGTCTTTGAAAAGCTTTACCACCCCCACAGCTGATGGAGCATTTAAAGCTGGTCTTAAGGAGAAGTCTTTGCTAAACCTGGAAAAAATCTGTCCCTGCTGCCTGCTGTATGAACTGGTGTGCAAAGCTCTCTGCCCCTGATTGTGTTGTTCTTTTAACAGCCCGAACAAACATCAACTCAGCCTTATACATTCTTTACTAAGCTTGGCTAAATAAGCAAGAGATAAATCTACTGCTAATGCAATTAAGTCATAATTATAAAGAAATACATATGCAATTACTTTCCCATCCTCATTAAAGTTGAATGAATGCTTACGGGTTTAACTACCTTTTAACTACAGAGTGCGGGAAAGTTAATTAGAGAGTTGTGAAATTTTACATTTTAACTTTTCCTAGAGGAAGGGTGACAATAACTGCCTGAGAACAAGGCCTTGAGTTCTTGGAGAGAAAATTACAGCCACACATTCTGTACAAAGCAATTAAGAGTGCAAGCAAAGTGTGTTAATAAAAATTCAATTACACATCTATTGTATGTGCAATTCCCGACTGATTGCACTGCAGCAGGATTTTTATCTGTGATAGACCCTGCATTTCCATCAGAAAAATCAAATGGAGATGGTTTCTAATAAAGCTTTGGTGAAAAAGTGCAACAAAAGAGATTAAGGCTTATTAAGAACTGTCAAATGAGAGTTTCTGAGTGTGATGTGAGAAAGGCCCTGAAGAGCAGAAGTGTTGGCACATGGAATTCGGTGTTAGGACATGGAATTCAGTGTTTCCAGGAGTTACATTCACCCCTCACCAGGGCCTCACCCAAGTGCCACAAAGGTGACTTTGACCAGAGACATGGAAGGGCATCCTGCTGCCAAGCATGTGGGAGGGGAGAAATTCCAGTAACATCCCAAGTAACATCCTACAGTTCAGGTTTCCTCTTGATGCAGAGTTCTGAGCTGTAGGTTTGGGGTGACCATCCCTGCCCACAGCTGGTTCATGGTCATGATGGTACTGAGTGCTCCCCAGAAGAGTTGTACAGGGATTAAATTAAATTAAATTAAATTAAATTAAATTAAATTAAATTGAATTAAATTAAATTAAATCACATATGAGAACAGTAGAAGCTGAAGGGCCTGGAGCAGGGAAGTTTGGGTTCTCAACCTCTGGCTGTTCTTTGAGCAGTCAAACTGCTGAGCACCAACCACTTTCGGTGACACTGAAAATAAGCCCAGAAATCCATGTGGCTATGAGTCCTAATTTAATAAATATAGAAAAAACCCCACACAAAACAACCCAGGGAAAGGTCTGGGTTACCAGAGGAACGAGGGCAGCAGCTTTTTGTGAGTCTTTCTTATGGAGCCTCCCAGGCCACAACTTGTGAGCTATTCCCTGGTCACAACTGCAGGAAAAGAGGAAAGTGTTGGCTTTGGGAGCCAGGTACTGTGGCATTGGGCATTCCTGGGAGAAAAGCTTCCAGGGAGAGAGCAGGAAGCCAGACCCACTGTCCAGCCTAGAGTCTGCATCACTCCTGGCACATTACCACCACAAAATCATGACCAGAGCAAGATTCCACCCCAGAGACAGTTGACAAACCAGGAGGAAAGTTCAGAAGTTCAGCACCATTAGGACAGCCTCAATGCTGGCCTGAATGCTACAAGAAGAGCACTTTATCAGCTGTTCTTTCCCATGGCTGGGAATTTATATCAGGGCAAAGGTTTCAGGGAGGGAAGGATCATGGTGAGGCCAGAGCTTTTGTACCACGGGGCTAAGAGTGGGGAGAAAAAAACGGGGTTGGGGTATGAGTGTTTGAATGTGCTGGACTGAAAACACATTTTCTCTATCAGGGGTTTGTACTGCCAGACACAGTGGGATTTATTTGAGAGCACATGAATGGAAATTTCCGTGAAACCCTGGGGTCTGTCTGTGCCCATCTGGATGATCTCAAGGGTCAGGTAGAGATTCACCATTTTTTTTTCTTGGTTCTTTCTCTATTTTTTCACTGTTTGCCCTCAAACACTTTCACCCTCAGAACAAAAGGGAACTGAAAAACACTTGCCTAACATACTTCTGAATCTTCTGGTGATCTTTTGGGTGAAGTGGCTTCCTACTCCATCTGCCAGCACAAAGGAGAAATAGGAAAGGTCAATCCAACACCTTGACCCTGGCATTGTTTCGTGCACACCTTGGCTTTGTTTTCATCTGAAACTCAGGATTCCAGCCTTTCAGGCCTTCCTCATTTCTCCTGCCCTTAGCCAGGGTCACTTGGCCTTGGTCCAGAGCAGCTTGGCAGAGGGAAATTGGTCTTTTGTTGGGACAAAGAGTTGAACTGCTTGGAGGGCTGGGAGATTGCAGAAGGTAGTTCGGGAGCTGTTTCTCTTCATTTCCCATGGCAATACCCAAATGTGAATTAAATAAAGGGCCTCTTTCATCAGTTTCTTGTATTGCTGAAAGCCACAATATTGCTGCACTTTATTACAGCAGGTGAAGGCAAACAGAAAGAATAAACCCCTAACTCTGACTCTTCCCTTTCTCTAATCCACCAGGAAAGAGTTTTTGCCTTGCAGGGGTTTTCTGAGGCTGAGTGCCCAGTTCAGGGTTCAGAGCAAAGCAGTTGCTGCACACAGGAACACTCGTGTCACCCCCAGGGTTAAACTCATCAGCCTTGCTGTAAGTTAAGATATCACCAAATGCCACCTCCTACTTCCCAAGGGCAAACAGATTCTTGGGGGTGGGGGATCAGAAACTCTTTTTAAATCTTAGAAGGGTCTGATTTCCACCTGAACTTCTGGGTGTGTTGCACAACAAAAAAGTCACTGAATCAGATATAGAAATCTAATTCTGTCATTATCTGGGGAAAGAAATTTACACATTTTTGTTCATAAGCATTCAAGAAATGTTATTGCAAGTGTTAAATTCACTCCAGAGTCCAGTGAGAGATGGGTATCTCTGACTGCCTGATTATAATCAGAATCACAGAGTTTTGGTGAGGTATTTAGTCTCTTCATTATAGGAACGTAATTGTGTTTGGTAATCGCCACAAAGTCGCAGATCTCTTTCTTAGCTCTGGCCTCAATGCTTCTCTTTGATTTGCAATCGAGGCTCTGTATTTCAAGAGCTTTTGTAAATGGTGTGAGGTTTGTACAGCATTTTAAGTGCTCTCAGTGACTAGAGTCTAAAAAATCCTTATGTCAAAGTTCTCAAGCATGAAAGAAAGTGGTGTTAAGACAGTTGTCTGCGCTGGGTCTGACGGGAGGTGGGGGGATGGGTGCGGGCCAAATTCCATCTTTTCCTGGAGTCATAGGGCACCCGTGAATTTTCCCTAATAAGCAAACTTGGCCCAATACAAGGGCAAAGGAACATGAGCAAATTCTTCTGAGCACTGACACCAAACAAAGCCATCAAAGCCTCGGGGGCTGGAGCACAAGGACCTCCCCAGAACCCAAGTCAGCCCTTTTCCATCCTTAATGGCTTTGTGAGATGCCTGAAATGGGCATTGAGGGATTCTAATCCCTAAATATTTATATACCTTTGTACTTCAGCAGAAAATAGGACAAGAGACTCCTAGAAACAAATCCAACCCGAATTGGAAGAAAGAAAAAATTCTCTACACAGAAAAGGAGACTAAACCTGGTGTGTCCTGACACTGCCATGCAGAAACCCTTCAATTTAAAGCAGCATTTAACACACAACTGTGCCAAAGGCAACCTGAAGATGTTCTGTCATATCTCATTTATGCTCCAATGCCACAGCAAAAATGAAGAATTCTCTTTCAGCACAGCAGCCCTCCTCTTTCAAAGGCTAAACAAAAATCACCAAGGAATTGGAAGCACTGATGAAGAAGGTGAGATGTGAAACATCCTGATTTTCTAGCGCTGTGAAAAATGTCTTACTCAGACAGCAGAGTAGAACAGGGGCCAGCAGGTTTTACTGCAGATATCAGGGACTCGGGTGCCATGGGAATTCACCAGCTTCCCACTTTGCTTGCAGGGAACAGGTTGGGGGTGCTGGCCCATCAATGCTAACAAAACAGGCTCACAATATGTGTGCACCTCCCCATGGAAGCCTGGCATCGCACTCAGGCATTGCTGAAGCAGCAGTGACACACAGGGACACAGACTCCTGCACCTCCGCTTCCAGCTCAGAAAATTGACTCTGTGATCCAAGGGCTGAGTGGGGTCTAGGGGAGTTCAGCAACAGTTTGAGAAGGAATCCCCACCCTGAGAAGGAAGGTGCCATTCCCCCTGGCCCAGCTGCCACTTCCCTCCCAAACATCACACAGGAAGTGTCCAGGGCCAGGTTGGGTGGGGCTTGGAGCAACCTGGGCTGGTGGAAGTTGTCCCTGCCCATGGCAGGGCTGGTACTGGATGATCCTTACGGTCCCTTCTAAGCCAGTCCATCCCAGGATTTGCTAAGGATGATATCATTATTTTCATCTTACCACCAAGGCAAGCTGTGGTGTCCTTGTCTCCAAACACTTCAGCAGAAAGTCCTGCTCAGCTTCTGTCCACTCGATTTCCATCCAGCCCCCAGAACTCAGTTGAAAAATGGAATAGGAAAAAAGGAAAATGCTCAGCTGCTCCAAACTCGGCTGGGTTTGAGGAGCTGGGCTCCTGCCACCAGTGTTGATGGAACAAATGTGTTTGGCTGCTAGAAAATCTTTGGCATTGAAAATTATTCCAATGCTGTTGTGTTCTCTCCCTCAGGAACAAATCCGTGCCTCCGCCACAGATTTCTCCCCCATCCCCATCCTGCTGTTTGATGCATTGGGAAAACCTGGGCTGGTGCACTGATGCTGCCAAGAGCTCTTGTTTAAAGGAGCAGCAGTCAGTGTTCCGTGGCTTGTTCGTGGCTGTCAGGGGAAAAGTCCTTTGGGAAGCTCCAGCAGCAAGGACTTGGAGAAGCCACGGACATTTTTAGAATAAGAAAGGAGAAATTATTGAAGACAAGGCCTGGAGAAACTGTCTGGATTTATACTCAGCGATATTTTTCCATGAAAACTGAACCATATCTTTCTTGTCACTGCACTGATTAATTAACCTGCCTTTTAAAGTCAAACTTGAGACACTTCCAAGCCAGTTTTGCTGAGAATTCAGACCTTTCATTCCTTTGCAACAGTTAAAACTGATAATGAGGACTATGAGCAATATCCCAATGCAATCTCTCCAGCTTCCAAGAGGAGGTTTTAAGGCTGCAAAGGATGGTTTGACTCATTCTTCACAATCTTTTGAATTTTCTGACACTGAACCGCCTAGAATTTTGCATTGGAAATGCTGACAGGGAAAATTCATCAGGGCTCTGTATGTAAATTCTTTAAGTGGGGATTAGAGACTGGAAATCTGGCCCCCTGAGTTTTCTCCTCTTCCTGTGAGCAGGAATGGACCAAGTGGGTTTGGTCTCCTCTAGGCTGAGTTGTACTTGAGTACTTCCAGCATCCTCAGTTTCTCCTCAATTCCTCCCTTCTGATGGTGCCAAAATCCAATTTGGATTATGTCATGGCTAAAAAGGACACCCAGAAATCCCACTAGGCCGCAATCAAAACATCCTGATTGCACTCAGATTTGTTCTGCATTAATTATACCGTGCAAACCCACTTCCTACTCCCTGTTTTGGTCTTTTTTAAAGAGTAATCACCAGAATATCCAGCAATAACAGCACAAAACATTCCAGGGGTTTAGGAGGCCCTCAGAGTCTGCCTGGGGGCAGAATGACCAGGGAGTGTTTGATACATGCATTAAATACCTGAAACACCAATCTGAAAATCCCATGAAACTAAAGGGGAGAAAACCCTTTTTCAATAAGATTACATAAGACCAAAGTGTCAGGATTGGAACATTAACAGTGTTAAAACGGACTGGAAATCCCAGCCCAGAGCTGGCTGGGAACAGCCCTTCAGCTGCCACACTGCTCAGCAATGAGCACTGGTGCATTATTAAAGTGGTATTCTGAGGAAAATAACACATTTTGGGGTTGTTCCGCCCTGGGTGCCTGCCCGGCTGCCTGTGTCCTCATGGTCCCTCTGGGGCAGGTGTGGCACTTTCGGATGGGGCTTATTTGGCACGGGGAGATTCAAAAGTTGGACTCTGTGATCTCAGAGATCTTTTCCAACCCTCAGACTATGATTGTACATAGAATTCCATGCAGAATCGTGGAATCATTGAGGCTGGAAATGACCTCCAAGACCATCAAGTCCAACCTGTGCATTGTCCCAGGCCAGGGCTCTGAGTGCCTCTCCAGGAATTCCTTGGACATTTCCAGGGGTGGGCACTCCAAACCTCCCTGGGCAGTTCCAAGTCCTGGCCACTGTTTCCATGGGGAAATTCCTGCTGCTGTCCACCCTGAGCCTCCCCTGGCCCAGCCTGAGGCCGTTCCCTCTCCTCCTGTCCCTGTTCCCTGGGAGCAGAGCCCGACCCCCCGGCTGTCCCCTCCTGTCAGGGAGTTGTGCAGAGCCACCAGGTCCCCCCTGAGCCTCCTTTTTTCCAGGCTCACCCCCTTTCCCAGCTCTCTTAGCCTCTCCCGGGGCTCCAGCCCATTCCCAGCTCTGTTCCCTTCCCTGGGCAAGGTGTTCCAGCCCTTAACCCCACTGTGGGACAGCTGGGATTTGGGAAGATGCTTAGTACAGTCCGCTCTCTCCAGAACTAACAAAGCCCTTACAAGTCAGCCCATTTATCATTCCAGAGGGAAATTTTCTCATCAGTTTTCAAATCAGAACCTCCTTAAATCCCAGAGCTAATCAGCCACTGATTTACTGCTGGGCTTTGCTCTATAATTTCCAAGGCTGCACCCAGAGGCAGGGCTGGAATGGCAGTTCCTTTGTGTTCTAGAGTTCTCTGAATGGATCTGATTACAGAGCCAGGGGATTAAAGGGGCTGTCAAATGGAAAGGACAACTTCAATAGAGCCAAGTTTAGTGCTTGGAGGAACTGGAGTAGGGAAAAAGAATGCAAATAATTCACCACTAATGCAATTTTTGGTTGTATTTATGCCAGATCTGAACAGGTACTTTGCAAACAGACTTTATTTTGTTTCTGCTGCTCTCAGAACATTCAAATGGTCAGGTTTTAAAAATCCTACATTGTCTGTGTCACACAAAGATCTGTCTCTTTAATGTTCAGGAATGGAAATGGAAAAGTGTCCCAGAATGGGCTTTCCTGTGCCATGGGACCTGACTTTGCTGAGCCAGGATCTGAGAGGCTTAGCTTGTCATGAAAGATGAGGGAATTTTGAGAGGTGTGTCTTCATCAAGGTGATTAAAGCTGCAGGTACAGCCTGATGCCCTCTCCATGTGTCAGGTGTGAGAGACAGGGAAAAAAACAATTTGCTAAGGTAGACGTTTCTACATTGGCACTCCAAGAAATGTAAAATCCTGAAAACACCACAGTGTTTCTTGACAAGGAGAAAAACAGAAAAGCAAACAAGCCCTCATGAGGTAATTAGGAAGTCTCTTTTCAGAAGGCCCCAGGATGAAAATAGAACTTCTTGGACTTGGAGACAGGAGAAATGGGGGAAAAAAAAAAAAACAAAAAGAAAAAAAAGGCAGGAGGGTGTTGTTTAATTTTTAGGGAAGTCATTGTTTCCTAATTCCCAGTGAGGTCTCCTCTCCATGTGCAAAGGATGGGTTCTGCCCTTCCTCCTCTCACTCTCTCCTGGGCAGAGGTGGAGTCCCTGTCCCAGGAAGGATTTAAAAGCCGTGTGGCTGGGGCACTTGGGGACATGGTCACTGATGGACCCGCCAGTCCTGGCTTAATGGTTGGGCTTGACCTTAGAGGGCTTTTCCAACCTTCTGTGGCTCTGCAACTCCGTGCTTGAACTCTCCAGGGAACAGCAGAGCTCTGCAGTGCAGCAATAACTTCGTCCTTGCCCTGCCACGGCGGGTCCCCAGCAGGACCCCCGGGTGGCCTTTCCTGAGCCCCAGCTCTGGCTCTGCCGGCAGCAGCACGCGGGTGTCGCACACAGCAAACTCCGGGACCCGACACGGGGATCCTTTCCTGTTTGCGCAGCGTCCGAACGCTCCGGGGCTCCGGGACACTGCTGTTGATGATAATGGAAGATGCAAATTCCCCTCGGGTTTCCCTGGAGCCCAAGCTTCCCCTCAGTTAGAGATCATGTCCCCTCTCTAAGGGGTGATTGCCCCCCTCCTAAAGACCCCACCGCACTTCGCTTCAGTGGCTGTCATTTTACCCTGCCGGTATTTCCTGACGGATCCTCCCCGCTTTGGTGTCCATGGCGACCACGGCTTTCTTTGGGCAGCCAGTATCCCTGGGTTTAACTCATTCCTCAAATCCCCCCACTCAGATGAGTGGGCCCACGGGGGCTGATCTTCCCCCTCCTCAGCACTGGGAACCCCCCAGGATTGGGGAGGACAAGGGGAGAACCCTCTGCTCGCTGGGATTATTCACCGAACTGGAGATGACCACTGGGGATGAGCAGTGTCTGCTTCCTCATACCTACTGGCTGCTGGCAAACACTGGATGGGAAGGGAGAGGAGGAAGAGGAAATGCAGTGAGAGCATTTGAGAGTGCCCGGGGTTGATAATGGGGCTGGCAGAATTTCTGCTGCCACTGGACTTCAATTAACAACCGTGGATGAGTCGATGTAACATTGCAGTTGTGGTTTCTGTATTTCAATTGGCTGTTTCAGTGCCCCTCAGATGTTTGGTGGTCAGAAAAAAACCCCAAACCCACAACTGAAAAGCACAACACCTCATGCAATGAGATAAAAATTAAGAAGTGTTGATATAATTGATCCCATCAGCTCTGCAGGATCTCAGGCAGACACGAAACCACAAAGGAAAACATCAGCAACATTTCCAGCTGTGCAAGGCTCCATAACTGAAGTATTGCCTTGTCAGGAACACATCCATGCTCACGTGGGTAAACTGAGGCACCAAGAAATGGATATCAATTATTAATTATTAACATTCTTAGAGGATCTTGAGGTATGGAGAGCAGTCATCACCAATTAACATAAAAGATTAAAGCACTGAGGATGAGCAGCTGTTCTGTGCCCTGGGAGCTGCAGACAAGACTCCAGCAAAGGTGGGAGCATTCTAACAACACTCACTGGAATGTTCAACCATCCCGTGCGAGAGGGAAATGAGGCATTCCCGAGTCCCTCCCAGCCCAGCCCTCGACAGTTCCTCCTGGATTCCCCGTGAAGGGGAGGGAGAGCAGGCAGATCCCTTTGGGAGGCAATAATACCTGTCCTGCTTCCTGGAACTGCTGGCAATGTTTGGAAGGTCTGAAAAGAATTTCTGCCAAGCATTCAAGGAGAATGAAAATGTCAAAAGACATTTGTAAGAACGAAGGGACTCAATAGTTCCTTTTCTTCTCTCTAACATTCTGTTGCGATGAATTTTGGATTTGAGGAATGAGTTTAGACCAGGACAAAACCGCAAGGCAGAGGTGTGTGCAAGGAGTGACTCCAGTCTCTGGGGTTGGGACTGGGGTGGAGGCAGTGTGGGAATTCACAGAGGAATTGCAGCCTTCCAGGAGGCAAAGGGGGCTTGTAGGGAGGAGAAGGACTTTGGACAAGGATGAGGAGTTATAGGACAAGGGGGAATGGCCTTAAGCTGCCAGAGGGCAGGATAAAGTGGGATATCAGGAAGGAATTCCTGGCTGTGAGGGGGGTGAGACCCTGGCACAGGTTTCCAAACAAGCTGTGGCTGTGGCTGTATCCCTGGAAGTGTCCAAAGCCAGGTTAGACAGGGCTTGGAGCAGCCTGGGACAGTGGAAGGTGTCCCTGCCCATGGCAGGGGGTGACACTGGGTGATGTTTAAGGTCCTTTTCCACCCAAACCATCCCAGGATTCCATGGCCTCGTTTGGGTCACCAGAGGTGTTTGTATGGTGAGAGGGTCAGTGCTGGTCTCAACTTTCCATCATCATCTGATGCATCCCCCAGCCTTGGATGAAGCAATGCTGACTTGGGAGCAATGGGAAAGGCCCAGAACCCAGGGAAGGGAAGGAAGACCAAAGACCAGGCCCATGAAAGAATCAAAAGGCAAATTCTGCTGAATCTTTTATAAGTGTCCCTGCCTCCTGTTTTTGCTCTTGACTTTGAAACACAAAGCAATTTTCAAGTGGATTTTATTTCCCAGACCATGTAAGGTAGGTCAGGGCCCTGCAAGGGTTTTAATTCCAGAGCAACTCCTGTGAGCACTGCAGTCACTCTCCTGAAGGGGTAATTGCACTAACAGGGAATAAAACAACAGTTTTAATATTTCTGTGTAGTGTCCAACATAAGCAAAGCCCTTTGTTGGCTCTCAAATCCTCATCCATTACTGAACTAGGGACTTGTGGAGTTGTTTCACTGTTCAAAGAGGAAAGGAGACAATCGATGATCTGTTCAGCCACTGCAGAGGCCTCGGTCCCACCTTGTGCAGGGCAGGATGGATGGGAGTGGTGCTGCTGGAAATCTCAGCCCTGCAGGCTGCCCATGTTTAGGTTACTCCAGGTGATCCCACAAAGTGAGCAAACGAGAAACCAGGTAAATGCAGAGTGGGAAAACATGGAAGTTTATTGTCACAGAATGGTTTGGGTTGGAAGGGAACTTAAACCCCTGCCATGGCAGGGACACCTCCCACTGTCCCAGGCTGCTCCAAGCCCCAATGTCCAGCCTGGCCTTGGGTACTTCCAGGGATCCAGGGGCAGCCACAGCTGCTCTGGGCACCCTGTGCCAGGGCCTGCCCACCTTCCCAGGGAACAATTCCTGCCCAATCTCCATCCAGCCCTGCCCTGTGGCACTGGGAAGCCATTCCCTGTGTCCTGTCCCTCCATCCCTTGCCCAAATCCCTCTCCAGCTCTCCCATGGGCTCCCTTCAGGCACTGAAAGGCTGCATTTGGGTCACTCTGGAACCTTCTCTTCTCCAGGCTTCCTCCTTTAAGGGAAGATAACAAAGATGACCAGAAACACTAACATTTCCAGGAGCGATTGATCTGTGCTGCAACTTGGGATGCAAGCAACCTTTGAGAAGTCAATATTTCTCATTTTCTGTGGAACAGGTGTGAACTATGTAAATATTTTTGTTTCACTTGAAACTTTGTTTAAACTGGGAAAGTTTCATGGCAGCATTTACAGCTCATGGTGTTGCTTTATATCCTAAATGCTGACAGTGTCTTCACAGCATCCAGCACCAAGAGCAACATCCAGGCTTTAAGAGAATGGAAGTTGCTTTAGAAAAGGTAAAAGTAAAACCTTTTAGATTATCATAGGGAACCAGCAGCAAGAGGAGAATGAAAGGTTAAAGTTCACATTGCAGTAAAAATATGAACGTCCCACAAGCTGTGAATTTATTGATAATTTTGATGGAAATAAATTGGATAGGTTTAAAAAGGAAAGGCAAAATAACAGACCACTGTTTTCCATTAGAAATACAAGATTCCCAGTGAGCTGAAATGATTCCATACTCCCTGGTGCCTGTCTGAAGCAGAGCACAAAGCAGCAGGGAGCTGTCAGTGTTCTCAAGGGATGTAAGGAGCACAGTGAAATCTAAACTCCCATCTCAAGCCGTAATTTTCCATAGCTGATATATTTCAGAACTGACAGCCCCCACACTCCTGCCAGGCCTTGCAAACCTCTGCTCTCTTCCGGGGCAATCATTACTTAAGATTTTTAAGCCAAGTTTGAAATGTGGCACCTAAAAGTCCCTCAAAGCCATGCTCTGACCTCAACAGTAGCACCAGAAAGCAGTGAATGAGCTCTGGTGCTCACCCACTGCATCGGGCTGTGGGAACTAATTCAGCCCTTTGGTGTTTCGATTGTTGCTGGGGTGAACTTAAGCAGTGTTCACTTCTCCAGAGCAGGAATAAATCAGCTGAGTGGGACGGAATTCCTTGCCAGGGCTCAGGGGTGGCAATAGTTCTCTGAGGAAGGACAGGATGAGAACCAGGGTAAGTAGGGATGAGTCTCAGAGACAGGAGAGCCTGGAGGGATAGGACTGCATTTGTGGTGGGAAAACCTTACCCCAGGGAAGCTTTTGGCTGCTTATCCTGGTGCTATCCTTCCCTGGGCTATGTTGAAGGAGTGGGGATGTCCCCCAAGTAGCTGGTGAGGGAAATCAAAGGACAGGAGGAGGAGGAGGAGGAGGAGGAGCAGGAGCAGGAGGAGCAGGGGGAGGAGACATTGGTATTTCTCCTCCGCCTTGGCTGCCTTTAAGTCTGGAGTTCCCTGCAAAGAGAGGTGACTGAGCACAGAGCAGCTGGAATTTCAGCCTGGAGAAAAGGAAGCTCAGGGAGGACCTTGTGGCTCTGCACAGCTCCCTGACAGGAGGACAGCAGCAGGAATTTCTCCATGGAAAGGGTGCTCAGGCCTTGGGAGGGGCTGCCCATGGAGGTTTGGAGTGCCCATCCCTGGAGGTGTCCAAAAAAGGACTGGAGGTGGCACCCACTGCTCTGGGCTGGGGACAAGGTGGGGATCAGGCGCAGCTTGGACTCAGTGGTCTGGGAGCTCTTTTCCAACCTCAGTGATTCTGGGAATCTGTGGGAAAATCCTCACCCCTGTTAAGCATAAACCTGTTATTCCCAAACCTGACCCTCACCTTTGTTGCTGTCTCTGCCTTGTCCTGCTGATTTCCTAAAGCTCAGTTGAAAAACAGGTGGGGACTTTTCCTTCATCTGGAGCAATTTCTTTTCTTTATTTTTACCTACTGAGAATAAAACCTGATCTGCTGAAGGCAATGTGGGTTAATGAAAAAAAAAAAGAAAGAGAAAAACTAATTAAGCACACAAAGGTGCCCATCTCCTTCTGCTGAAGGACAGAGAGCAGAGCAACCGGGAGCATCCACTGGCGGTGCAAATTAAATTGGGGTGCTGGCTCCTGTCTTAGAGAAACAGACTCATTTCAAAGAAATAAATTTATATTTCAGCTTGAGCATCCCTGTCTCATCTGGGAATGAAATAACTCCAGTGTAGCAGCATCCCTCTGTTTCTTAGTAACCATGGAGCCAGACTGATGCATTGAATTCCTGTTCTGGCCACATCTTCCTACTCCCTTTAGACAAAAAGAGCACAGCTCTGCCAGGAACTCCAACTCACGCTGCTTTTAATTTCCACCAGGGTTTTTGTCTGCTCCTGTGGCAACAGCAAATATGGAGGGATCTCTCTGCTCCTGGACCACTTTGCTCACTGGAGCATGTGAGCCTTTCCCAAGGCAGGATGGACCAGCAGAGAACAGTGTCCAACACAGAATGGAAACTCTTCCTTAGTTAGAAAGCCACATCCTGATATCCTGAAGGATCAGGGCTGCAAAAAACACAAGAGTGGTGAAATTCAGGGAGGGATGTCACAGCTGTCATTAAATATCACCGGATGAAGGTTGAGCCGACAGGAATGGAGCAGGACTGGAACAGCAGCAGCAGGAGCAGGGGCTGGGTCAGAGGCACAGGCTCTGCACTGTCCTTTATCTGTGGAGAGTGTGGGAAAGACACACATGGATCCACAGATCCAAAGGGAGCAAGGAGCAGCTCCCTAGTGAGAAACCAAGTGATTCCACTGGGAAGATCAATCACACGCTCCAGGAATCTGGCACAGCTGGAGAAAATGAATTGTGAAACTCTTTGAGGTTTGCACATTTGTTTTCATTTCGCATCAGAATAGTCAGAAGCTTTGGAAAAGTTTCATTAAGAACAGGGAAAGAAAATCCATCCTGGAATGATGAACAGCCTGGGCTCCAGAGTGCTCCATGGGATATGGAACACTCTGCTTTGAATCCTTCTCTGGATGCAGAGAGAAAGCACAATCCTTGGAATACTGAGTGTTCTCTGGACATGGTGTTGTCCCCTGCTGGCCTCAAGCCCCACATGGTGCTTGGTCAGAGGTTGGACTTGATGACCTCAGAGGTCTTTTCCAACCTCAGCAATTCCGTGATTCCGTGCTGCAACATCAATGATACAGGCACAGGAATATTTGACCAAAAACTGTTTCTAAGACGAGATTAAGTGAAATGATCCAGGGAAGGTTTTAATTTCAATTAACAGAGCTTTCTCTGTAGACACACAGGATCCAGGCTTTTAGTTAATTTATCTCTTTTCAGCTCACATTTGCCTTTGTATCCATCCCCACACACACTTCTGTTTGCTTGCTGCAAAGAAATCTCAATTTTATGATCCTTGGATAAATATGAAGACTGTACTGAATGCAGTCTGAGTTCATGTTTGAGGAAACAAAACTGGAAGTCCACATTTTTTGCAAAGGTTTTTCATGTCTCAGGATCTTCCAGGTATCTGGAGTTTTATGTTTTTTTCTCTGTTATATAAATACTAACAGACAATTCAGAGAAAACCTTAAACTGCAGCTCAAAATCTGAATTACACAAGAGAATGAGACCTATGTGGGCATTTTCTTACTGCTCTGGGTTCAATAACTGAAAATTCTGTGAATAACATGAGAGAAGTAATTCGGAACTGACAGTTCAGGTTGCTCAGAGAAGCCCCTGGATCCTTGGAAGCGTCCAAGGCCAGCCAGTATGGGGCTTGGAGCAACCTGGGACGTGGAAGGTGTCCTTGCCCATGGCAGGGGTGGCACTGGATGAGCTTTCACGTCCTTCCAACCAAAGCCATGCCAGGATTCCATTCTCAGATTCTACAAGGCCAGACCTGTGCAGGTGCAATTCCCCAGGCATTGAGTGCAGGGCCAGGGAACTCCATCTCTCACCTTCCCTGTCCTCTCCAACACAATCAAACAAATGCTCCGGTATTTAACTGTGAGGAGCAGTGCTGGGAGACATCACCCAGGAGAGGGCAGGCAGGAGAACGAGAGGCAGGCAGGAGCCTGAAAAAACCAATCCAGGAAAATAATGAACTTTTCCTGTGGAGGATGCAAAAAGGAATCTGGGCACTAAATTCCTCCTTCTTAGAACTGTAGAATCAGATTCAATAAAGTTGGAAAAGTCTTTGCAGATTACAGGGTCCAGTTATTCTCCAGCACTGCCAAGGCCATCACTGACCCATGTCCTGGTAATTGCAAATAACCTCAACCACCTCATCTCCTTTTTAAAGGAAATTCTCCATGAATTCAGGAAAACAGACTGGAAATAAGTGGAAAATAAGGCCCTATTCCTTTCCAACCGTCTCTTGAATGGGCTTTGGTGGCACCTTCTTTGCCAAAGTCCAAACCTGTGGAACCAGGCCAGGGTGAGTTCCCCCATTGTGGTTCCAAGTGATGTTCAGTTGGAGCTACAACACCTCCCCCTTTCCCAACAGCCAAGAATTATTCCCTTATTTAAGTCATTAAATGTCAAGCATTTTTTGCCAGGGGTCAGAGTGCCTGCCTCACATTCCTCCCAGATGGGGAAAGTTGCCAAGGTAACAGTCAGCATCACCTCTGCATCCTCAGCCCTCCCCAGCAGTGACCGAGGTTCTTTCTCTCTGGGTGAGCTCTCTGTGTGCTCAGTTACAGATACTCACTGAGAGTGATCTGTTTGCTCCTAAGCTGTTGTGACAGGACAGCAGAGCCACAGGTTTGCTTTTACTATTGCTGGAGTCCGGGGAATTTCAGTCAGCACATTCAGGAGGACTGGGCTCAGGGATATTTTTCCCTAAACCATCAGGATGAGCTCTGACAAATGATGATGTGTGATTACAGACTCAGCCTTTGCTTCATGGCTCTGTGAAACACTTGGGCTCAATCCCACTTGGAGTCATCCACAAAATCTGTATTGACATCCAGCTAGCCACACTGACTCCTTTCCTAGCCAAAGGGGAGGTTTGTCATCCTTCTTTCCAGTGTCTGAGACTGAATTATCTGTTCTGGGGAAGGAAAAGGGTGCCTTGGCTCAGCTGTTGACATCCCTCCTCTGGACACCTAAAACATGATGAAATGTATCTCTGTGCTCAGACACTCTGGGCTGATGCTCTTTGTCCAAATGTGAATGTCCTCTGTGTTGACATCTCCATCTGAATGAGTTATATGGATTCTCTTGACAGTTAATGGAGAAAAACAGGTCCCCAGAGGCCACGGTTGCCTGCACTGCAAGGGAGATGTGGGGGCCAGACAAAGCAGGCAGGAAATGCCCTGTGCTGTACAGGACATCAGACAGGAGCCAAACCCAGCTGCCCTTGTGTTCTTCCTTCATATGTAGGGGAAATTCAGTAAATTGGAGGCAGTATTGGAGAAGTAGGGCTGAATTTCCAGAAAGTCTCTGTTAGCAGTGATACAAACCAAGGTGTGGAGGCCGTTGCTCAACAGACACATTTCCCTCTGTTCCAGCAGCTTCCACGGATGTTCCAAGACTCTTCCTACAACTCTGGTGAGCAACCACTGAAGAGGAGACACCTCTTCCAACTCACTTTCCATCCCTTCATGGGTTGTTTTCCATCTGCAGGGGGTTCCATCTGAAAACCGAATAATCCTGTAATCCCAGAACGGTTTGGGTTGGAAGAGAATTTATGGCTCAAGTAGTTCCAACTTCCTGCCATGGCTGGAACAGCCAAAATCCTTAGGATTTGATTGTATCCATTATTTCAGTGATGCTCCTGCCAGATTATGTTTTCTTGGGCAGTGAAAGATCAAATTAGCTTGCACAAAGTTGGTTTTTTTTTTGAATAAAGTTTTTAAAAGTGTAGCGGGAGGAAATCAGAGGGGCTACTGCCAGCAAAGGCTGCTGGAGATGGCAATGAAAATGTCAGGGAGGTTTGTGCAGTGGTGCCTGTCCAGGGGTGGAATGGATAATTCCAGGATAATTCCACACTTGAAGCACCAACAGCTCACAGAGTCCATTTGAGACAGACAGAAATGATTGCCCCCAAGCTCCTGCACCACAGCTCCCCTGGGGCACTCACAAGAGCCCAGTAAAATGCATTTTGCAGTTTATTGCTTCCTTGGCACAACTACATAAAGAGCTGTATCCAGAACCCTTTACGAACACGACACAATGGACTTCTCTTGATCAACCCTGGATATTTCTCTGTGCTGGAGGCACCACCCTGCCATGTGGGCCATCTGAACATCATCCTGGAAACTCCTCAGGCTTTTCCACACCCTAGGGAGGACAAGAAGATGAATTTGATGCCTCTGTCTGTCCCCTAAAGATGAACTTCCGGACACAGCACAGATGCAGGCAGAGGAGGGGGAATCTGGAGTTTTTCCTGTGCAGATCCCAGACATGCCCTTCAGGACCAGGACCAGGTTTCAGCCATGCCAAACTTTCCTGGCTGCTCCCAGCTCAATTCCATTTCTCCATTGCTCCCAGGGGAACTATTAGTGATTTCCAGGTTTGTCTTGGGAATGAGTTCTCTGCAGAATCACTCAGTGGGATGTGAAACAGAACCTTCTAAACCTCGCAACCTTCAGTTTTGACAGTTTTACCTCCTGTTGAGATGGTTCTTGTTTTGACATTTTCTGTTGGGGCACATTTACAGCTCGTATCAACAGAGTGGATTTGGACTGCACTCAGAGTGTTTTGCACATGACACATTTTTACAGGGAATACTTGAAGAGGCTCAAGGACTGTCTGCAAGGAATACACGTTTGGAAAAGGCGTTCTGCTCATTTCTCTGACAGCAGCAGCCATCACACATGGATCCACACCCAGGACTTTACTCAGAAGATGCTCCATGAGCTCAGGAATTCCTTATCAAGGTGCTGAGGCCCTGGCACAGGGTGCCCAGAGAAGCTGTGGCTGCCCCTGGATCCCTGGGAGTGTCCAAGGCCAGGTTGAACAGTTCTTGGAGCGCCCTGGGACAGTGAAAGGTGCTTTTGCTGGGAGGACCTGGAGTGCTCTGCCAAGACCAACATTACAGTGCACAGATCAGTCAACAAAGGAATTTGTGCACATCTGCTGGAAGAGTTTTTTCGGTTGTGCTCTCAGATGGTTGGAATCCTGGTAGCAGGAAGCTGGGACAGACTCAGCCTGATCTGTGCCTGACCTGGAACAGCCTATCTCACATAACACTCCCATTGCTACATCTCCCAGGAAGTTACAGAGAAACAGAGAGCTGATCTCCATTCCACAGATGGAGCAAATGAGGCACCAGATCCAGCACATGGCACATTTGGTGACTGCTCCTTGTCTCCCTGCAAAGCAACTGCTGCTGAACTCTCCCAAAGCAATGACTCAGCTGAAAGGAAGCACAGGGAGAAGGAACTTTCTGTGCAAGTCTGGCAGTGTGACCCAGACCTGCTTTGGCTCAGCGTGGAGCATGATGCCATTCCTCCATCACCCTGCAGTGCCCTGTGCCTGACATCAGCAAAGCTGTGTGCTGGACTGTGCTTGGGCACTGCTTGCAGTCATGGAGAGCTGCTCAGGTGACTCCAATTTAACTCTTTCTCTCTGCAGTGGGATGGGAATGGTTCCTTGACAGTTTCAGTAGGAATTCTTGTAAGAAAAACCCTTTGGGACTGGTCCAAACCCAAGCTGGTTTTTAGACCAGGTCTAAATCTCCCTCAGGGTGTCCTTGAGTCCTTAGGTCCAGGGTAGTTCCTTGATGTCGTGACTCAGCAGTTCAGGTTTTGGGAGGGCCCAGAGCAGTGCAGGAAAGCCCTCACGTGGATAATCAGAGCAACATTCCCACCTGCAACTTGACCTTTCCACTTGCTCCAAGCAGATGATGGAGAGCCATGGTTGAATCAGTTGTGGCATCCTCAGCCCTGGAGGGACTTAAAATCCATGTGGATGTGGCACTTGGGGACGTGGTTAGTGGTGGCCTTGGCAGGCCTGGGGAAGCACTTGGACTTGATGATCTCAGGGTTTTTCCAGCCTCTAAAAATCCCTGATTCTATAGTTCTAAGGAGGAATTTAGTGCCCAGATTCCTTTTGCATCCTCCTCCACAGGAGAAGCTCATTATTTTCTTGGATCAGCTTTTTCATGCTCATCATTTTCCTCCTGCCCTCTCCTGGGTGATGCCTCCCAGCCCTGCTCCTCACAGTCTGGGTGTGTAGTTAATTACTGGAGTGTTGGGTTGTTTGTTTGCTTTGGAGAGGACAGAGAATGTAAGAGCTGGAGTTCCCTGGCCCTGCACTCAGTGGCTGCTCTGAAGTTCCCACGCTGAGGGCAGCTCAAGTCTTAAGCACCAATTCAATTCCATTTGAACCCTCTAATAATGCCAAGAAAAAAAGGAAAGTGGCTTCACCCTCGCAGCACTCTCCCCGCTGAGGGTGTTTCACCCCATCCTCCACACTAACCTCCCCTTGAGCTCCCACACTCCCCTCCCAGCAGCTGCATCAGCCCAGCTCCTCCTCTGCCTGGAGCAGATCCCCTGGGTAAGGAATGGAGGTGCTGGGGGAACTGCTGCCATGGCCATGGCTCAGACTGAGCCCAGCCAAACCATGACCCCCCCCTGCTCCCGGGCACGTCCTTCTGCCACCCATGGAGCAGCTTTCTCTCTCCAGGAAAAAGGAAAGTCACTCTGGGGCTCAGAATGGAGAGGAAAAAAGAGACCTGAGTTGGAGCAGAGGGAGCTGAGGGCTGGCACTTCCCCAAGGCTGCACAGAGCCACAACCACAAAGGAGCGGTTGTGACAGACAAGGTTGTGACATCCAGCATGGAGTGATGTGACAGACAAGGATGCAAATGGACTTGGGAACAGGCAGAGAACAGCCAAACCCAAACCCCAGAGTTCATGCAAAGAAACACAACCCCCTCCTGAGCGCAGATATTCATATTTGTGCCAAGTGGTTTTGGTACATGGAATTGCTCCCCTCCTTCAAGATCCTCTCCAGAAAGTCCCAACCATCAGATACCAGCTTGGCCCTCATGTCACTCCAGCACAGGCTGAACCTGCCAGAGTCATTTGGCACTGGATTTATGCATGACTCAGATCAAATAAAACAAACTTTTTCTCCTACTGAAAAGATATTTAGCTCTCTGCACAGAACATTCTGGAAGATTAATGCATGTGAACACCAACACTGTGCTCACTTAGGTGTCATTTATATACAAACACTTCACCAGCTGCCCCATCAGTAAAACCTCAGGCTGTTTTCCTGGAAAGAAAATGAAGATTTATATCTTTTTTTTCCCCACAGACATTTGAATTTCCATGGACTGGACCACAGAGTGCCCTGAGTTCTTCCTGGTGCACACAAAAGGACATGAACTCACCCCATGGGAGAATCTGCACCAGCTCGAGTCCGCCCTGACGTGCACAAAACTGCTGAAACAGGAGAAAGCTTTGACCTTCCCAAGGAGCTCTGGCAAGTCAGGCCCTGGCACTGGGATCACTTAGAAAAAACCAGCCCACGTTTTGTCCAAGTGCTGCCTTTCCCCTGCAGAGAGCAGTAATCATATTTCTCATCTGAATTTCCCCTAAATGGGAGTTATTGCCCAGAGCTTTGATTTGTGAAGCAATTAAGCAGGTTGGGATTTCTCCTCATACTTTTCCCATTTCCAAGCCTGACTGCTGATGCCGGCAGATGCAGCTTATTTGTTCTTGCAGATAATGTCATTTTTAGTGCTAAAAAAGTCATTTCAGAGCACATGGATCCAATGGCCCATAAGCTCTGATTGTATTTTCACAGACACATTTCTTTAAGGCCAGAAGGAAATATTGTCATCCCCATCCTGCCTGACCTCCGGCGGCATATGGGGCATGGAAATTCCCTCTGTAATTTCTGTGCTGCACTTCATAATCCCTGCTTCACTTAAAGCCACAGAGAAACTTCCATCCCTCCCTGCATTTTTGCAGTAGGAATATACCATGGCACTGAGCAAAGGAATTCACCCACTTTGGGACTGAAGGGATTTGATTGACCTGTATAAGGATATTTATCTAACATGTACTACCCCCAGCTATTGACATATCTGGTGCTTTCCTGTAACTGTTAAATATTCAATGTAATAATTTTTTTCCACCAGCAAATTTATTAGTCTTGAAATCACTAAGGCAGAGCTGGTCAGGAAATAGTCGCATTTGTTTTGCAGGCACAATGGCTTGTTCTCCTGCTTGTAACTGAAAAAAAACAATCCCTGCTCATGAAATCCAGTTCAACATTTTTCATTTCTCCTGCTGGAACTTTCCAATCAATGGAAAAGGAGAAAATTTATGAAACAAGGATTTTTCACCTGGTGTGACATTTTGATTTGTAGCTGCCGACGTTTCAATGTGTTTATTCTCACCTTTAGGAAAGGGAATAGGATGGAGTTTACAGGAGCAGCAGGAGATGTTCTCCCTCTGACCAGGACCAGTGAGCCAACAGATCATGGAATCCTGGAATATCCTGAGCTGGAAGGGATCCCCAGGATCACCCAGTCCCACCCCTGGCCCTGCACAGACCCCCAACAACCCACCCTGGGCATCCCTGGCAGCGCTGTCCAAACACTCCTGGAACTCTGGCAGCCTCGGGCTGGGACCATTCCCTGGGGAGCCTGGGCAGTGCCCAGCACCCTCTGGGGGAAGAACCTTTCCCTGAGATCCATCCCAACCCTGCTGTGACACAACCTCAGGCCATTCCCTGGGTCCTGTCCCTGTCCCAGGGAGCAGAGTTTGGAGCTGCCCCTGGGGAGGAAAGAAAGGCCATTCTCAGCAGGTTTGGGGTTTCTGGCACAATGGGCTGTTGAGCATTTTGCTGTCAGGTTCAAAGGTGCAGTGATTCAGAACTCTGCAGATGCAAGGTGTTACTGCACTTTCAGTTCAGCAGGATTATTTTCTTTTCCTTCACAATATTTTAATTACGCTGTAGCTATAATTAGTTGAGTTAAAATAGGATTTATAATGCATTTAAAAGATCTTTTCCTGCCTTCCCACATTTGCTCAGACTTCTCAGGTGCTTGGGGAAAAAAAAAGACAAAAATGAAGAGAATTTTGTACGTGTGTGCACTTAATGAAGGCAGTGCAGTCCCAGGAGCAGCACTGCAGGCCCTGCATCCATGGATCCAAATGCAGAGCGAGATGCAGGAAAAAGGGATTGGAAGAGCTGGATAAAACATTGCCATACAGATCATTTTAATGCCCTTCCAGGGATCCCAATCCATCTCAGCCAGAAGAGCTCTTGAATCTATAAGAGAGGTGAACAAGGGAGCTTCTTAAATTAACAACAGCTTAAAGACTGAAAGTCAATGAGGGAATAAATGAGATGCCCAGGCAGAAAAGAGCAGACAGAACAATGCAGTCAGCACTGTCTGAGCAGTCTGGGGATAAAACTGCTCAGGATTGTTTGTCCCAGGCACTTTTCCACCTCTACCCACTGTGAGCTCCCACGTATTTGATCTCTGATGATATTTCAGCTCACCAGCTGCCTTCTGGCAGTGCAGGCAGATGCAGGAGCACACCAAGACTTGAGTTCCCCTCGCTTTTAGCATGGACAGCTCCTGCAGGCTGAAATATTGTCCCATTGTGGCAGCTTGCCCAACTCAGCTCCTGGAAGAGTCCTTGTCCTGAAGGCTGGAGGAGAGCAGGAGTGTTCCAGCATCTGACATGGCCAATATCCCAGATCAGAGAATCCCAGACTAGTGTGGGTGGAAAAGGGACCTTAAAGCCCACCCAGTGCCACCCTTGCCATGGGCAGCGACACCTTCCACTCCCCCAGGCTGCTCCAAGCCCTGTGCAACCTGGCCTTGGACGCTTCCAGGGATCCAGGGGCAGCCACAGCTGCTCTGGGCACCCTGGGCCAGGGCCTCATCACCCTCATTTTATTTTTTTTTCCTTATATCCTATCTGAACCAACCCTATTTTTGTTGAAAACCATCACTCTTCATCCTATTGCAACAGGCCCTGCTAAAGTGTTTGCCCCCAGCTCTCCTGGAGCCTCTCTAGACCCTGGCAGGGGCTCTGAGCTCTCCCTGGAGCCTTCTCTTCTCCAGGTGAACACGCCCAGCTCTCCCAAGCTGGCTCCAGAGCAGAGGGGCCCCAGCCCTGGGAGCAGCTCCGGGGCCTCCTCTGGACCTGCTCCAATGTCCACGTGTGTCCTGATGCCACAGGGACACTTGAGCGTGGCACCATTGGAATCCGGGAGGAGCTGGGGCCGAGAGGTGGATCTTTGGGAAATGATGGGGCTCATCACTGCCTGAACTACGGGCAAGTTCAAAGGACAAGCGGCAACCAGGATCAAGTAACTGCTGAAAAGGTCTTGTGAGTTTGGGTACCAACCCTAGACTGGCTCAAGTGAAAAAAAGTTCTTTGGACTCTTCAGCTCCATTTCTAAATGTCCTTTTTGTGCCTGAGGCTCCCAGAACAACTCCTGAGGATGTGATTTCGGTGTCTGGTCCTGCTCCAGACCTCGAACAGGGACAATGCCCTCTCCCTGACACCTGGGGTGACGGGAAGATCCCTAAATCTCACAGCAATAAAGTACAGACAGATCCTGGCTCTGGGTTCAAACCCCAAAACCTTTCAGACAACTCCACAGTGCCTCTGACTGATCTGGGGAACTTTCTTCAGCAGTTTTTAGTCTTCATTGTTTTGGAACAAATGGTGATTTTATCTGCAGAGCACCACTAACGATGAAGTCTCACTTTAGTTTTGCTGGTTTAAACCATGTTGCTGGCACTGACAGTTACTTGAGAGATAAATTCTGAAAAAACAGCTAAAACAAGCTTCTAATTATGTACAGATCCTGCTTTGGTGTTGATTAGAATTCCCAGTCCTGCAGAGCAGGGTGTAATTATTATTTTCTCATGTGTTGACAAGGCAATAAAATATTAGAACAGTTGAATATGATGCTTGCTTATCAGAAAGGAAAAAATGTGCAAGTCTTCAGGGCTGAAAATGTGAGTCCATGACCATGACTGAGGGCACTGGGACTCCAAAGGATGGACCTGATTTCAGATCCTGCTTCCAGGAGGCAGCTGAGACAGCACAAGTGCAGCGAGGGCCATCTGTGGTGAGAGCTGAGCCCCAGAAATTGGGTAAATGATTCTCATTCCTCCTGTAAAGAAGGAGAAATTAAACTGATGTTTGGGGAGGCTGAAATGGGCCCTGGAGAACCTGATTTCCAGTTCATCAGAAAGTTTGCAGAGAAAAAATGGAAGTTTAAAGAGGGGAAACCCTGGTTTTCATTTAAATTTTTTGTGTCTTGCCAAAGTTTTTTGATGTCTTGAAAAAGTTGCCTGTGGCATTGAAGATTTTTATTTATCTGGATTAAACAATAAAATTAGGGAAGTCAGGCTCATTCCATGAACATTTTTACCTCATTAAAACTCCTGGGTTTCCCTTGAGAAGGACTTCTTAGAATCAGGTCTCCATCGAGTAAATCATCTTTGGCCACCAGCTTTGGTCACCAGAGCATCCAGAACCTGCATCCAGAACTTCAGCTGGACTAGCAGCTCTGAATGGTGTTTCTGGCAAGGTTTCCTGGCTTCAGAATGGAATGATCTTTGGCCTGTGCTGGATTTTTAACAGGTCAGAAATGCTCAGCTCTGGCCTAGCCCAGCTGGATCATTTCATCAGGAATGCATTATTACTTTTCAAAGTCATGTTTGGCTCAAAAACATGGAGAGTCTGAACTGAAAAGAAAGCTTTTATTATCCAGCTCTGAAAGAATAATAGAATTTTTCTCCCCCAGCCAAGCAAAATCACAAAATCCACAGATCTTTGCATTATTCAATGTTTTCCACCCTCAGACTGCAATCACTTATCTCTGCTATTTTAACAAGCATTAAAAGAGCCCTTATCCACTCAAGTGGAAACCTGGAACACTAAGCTGTGCACGAAGATAATTTATTGACCTACAATATCCAGCAAGGTTACCAGGTTTGGATTTCACCCATTTATTCTTTTCCTTGCTACTTCAAAGAGAAAATTAAGACAAATTATTATTTGTAAAAACAGTAAACTGGGTCATTGCAAATGTCAGGGAGGAAGCATTAGAGCAAAATCCCTACCATTAAACTGCCAGGAGGAATTATTTAGGATAACTTTAGACACAAGTGGAGTGGAGTGTACTTTTAAACTGCACCTCTGGGGACTCATCTGTGCATTTTCAGTCCTTTTACTCAATGTCATGTGTAGAACTGGGGTGAGTGTTTTGGTTAATTGTGTAGGTGGGGACATTTAACTGCTCTGACTGAGCCAAACAAAACCCATCCAGGTCTGAGTGGGCACCTTTGTAATTATCAGAGAGAAGGAGCAGCCCTGAAGGATGAGAGGTACCTCTCTTGGGAAGTGGATGGAGGGTAGGGAAGATGAATTTCCCTCTACGACATCTCACTCCTCAAGAACTACAAAGCAAGCCCAGAATGACTCCTTCAGACCTACATCAAGATGAGAGGAACCCTGGAGCCAGGAAAAGAAAGTCATGGGAGCCAAGGCAAGGCAGGATCACAGCAGGAAGGCAACACTCAGGGCACAGTCTGCTTCCAACTACACTGAGCTGGGGCTTGGGAAACCCTGGGAAAGGGGGAGCTGGGGGATTTGGGGCAGTGCAGGCTGACCTCACTTCTTGGAAGCGTTTTTGGGTTGGGATGAAGATGATGCTCTCCCTCAGCAGAGAGTGAGGAGGGAACAGACAAGACCTGAACTTAACCAGCTTGGAAGCTCCTGAAGGCAGGAGCAGAGACCTGGAAATCCAGGGCAGCCAAGAGCCCCAGCGGAGCTCAGGAGGGGCAGGGGGTGCAGGGCACTCTCTGAATACAACATAACACCGTCACAAGATTCCAGCGGAAAAGAGATTTGACGGCAGCTATTCTTTTTCTATTAGAAATTATATCACAGAATCCCAGGATGCTTTGGGCTGGAAGGGACCTTAAACACCCTCCAGTTACATCCCCTGACATGGGCTTACCTTGATGCTTTGCTGTGCTCATAGTGAATCTTGGGCCCCAAGGAGCACAACCTGGAGCTGTGTCAGGGAGGGTCAGTATGGATCTCAGGGAAAGGTTGTTCCCCCAGAGGGTGCTGGGCACTGCCCAGGCTCCTCAGGGAATGGTCCCAGCCCGAGGCTGCCAGAGCTCCAGGAGTGTTTGGGCAGTGCTTCCAGGGATGCCCAGGGTGGATTGTTGGGGTGTCTGTGCAGGGCCAGGGGTGGGATTGGATGATCCTTGGGGGTCCCCTCTAGTTCACGATATTCCATCATTCTATGACACAGCACAGCACCTTCTCAGCAGCCTCCAAAAGAGGTGTCAAGCCCAAAGGAGAACCTTTTGCAAACACAAATTGAGACCATCCTTTTATTCCATTAATCCCCCAGCCTTGCTGCCCTCAATGTACTTTGCACCCAATAAACCCTCCGGGAGAGCTGGCTTTCCTTTTAATCTACTGCTGATTGAGGAATCTTTTCTAACAACGAAAACTGCTCAATTGTAACTTTTACTCATGAAAATAGAGCCTTCACCTTCAGGTGCCTGCATTGTCTTGACAGAGTTCCAGTCATAAAAAGCTCTTGTGCAGCTCGGGCTCTGATTCATTGGAAGCCATAAATCTCGTTGTTATTGGAGCCACAGTTCTCCACGCTCAGTGCAACAAGTACTCCCCAGCCATAAATCCTTGTCTCCTTTTCCAAAAGAGCCCATTTGGAATGCTTCAGGAGGATTTGGATGATTCTTTAGCTATTTGGGTGCTTCGTAAAAAAGCCATTAGAGGCATTCTCAGGGAGGAAACAAGTTTCCTGGTGAGGCTTTGACAAGAATCCCAGCATTAATACAAACCCTATTGCAGGAGATGCAAGGGAAGCAGTTGAAGAATTTTGTTCTTTATAATATTTTCCTTGTTCTCTAAAGATCCACTGATCAGAACTGGAGACCGCACACCTTGATGTTCATTGCAGACTTCAATGACCATCACTTCATTTCAAATGAAAACACAGAAATAACAAACAAACAAATATTTTTGACCATGCATAGAGTGATGTTTAGAAGTAGAGATGAAACAATGAGATTACCTTCAGATCATGGTAGATACTCCCCAAGTGATCTTGAAACGCTAAAGCTTTCTGTGGAGAAGCCCTTTAAAGCAGTATTTCCTCATCTTTTGTATAATTCTGTACCAAAATAATCCTTTAAGCAGATGGGACAGGTTATTTTTTTCCCGCAGGGGCAGCAGCAGCATCTAAAAGAGTTAATTCAGGTTATGAATTGGGAAATGCATTAATTGGTTCTGAATTCTGGCTTCTTGCACTGAGTGAAAGAGCAGTTTTAAACCCATGCAGAGCCAGAATGATGCTTGATTCCAGCTCTGTGTCCCTGAGGAGATAAAACACATCCCAAAATGTTCCAAAGGCCAGAGCCCTGGGAAAACTGTGGGAATAAACCGCTCAAGGCAGAGGGCAGAGCTGGAAGGAGCAAGCAGCACTGACATGGAGCCTCATGCTCAGGTATCCTCCTTAAATCAGACCTTCAGCAAAGCCAAGACCTCTCCAGGATGAATCTTCTCATTTGAAAGGTGATTAATTGGAATCAAAACTGGGAAAGAAAAGATACTGAGTGTCATCTGCTTCCCAAGGGTGGAAAGAAGAAATCCAGCCCTGAGTCAAGGCAAACACTTGGATGACTCAGCTGACAAAAATATGGGAATTTTTGTGGCACTGTCAAGACATTGCTTTTTTAAATGGTACCTGAGAGCCTTTGACAATTCCTAGGTGTGTTTGAGTCTCGGTCAAGAAATCCTGGGATTTCAGGCATGCTGGCCACACCCATATTGCAGATACAGGGGGTCTCTCACATCTTCAGTAATGCCTGAAGACACCAGGAGCAAGGCAGAGCAGGACAACAAGGGCAGAAGTACAGGGAAGGACAACCTGGGAGCCACCTCAGCAATGCCACAAGGACACAACTGCAGGGAACGAAACCACTCACCTAAAATATTTCCGGTGTAATTTATTTGGGAACATTAATCCCTCTAAGCTCCAAGTCCTTCCAGCCAAACAGACACACACCCCCAAAATAGTCAGTACACGTCTTTTCCTCGTAGTCAGCAGGAAAAGGCACCCGGGATGATTTAATGGCTTGAGTCATTAGTTGCATATTGATGACAGGGTGATGCCAAATCCCGGGGCCTGGCAGGGAGCTGGAGATCCCATTAGAGCTTCTGTTACACTTGCAAGATCATAGTGTGAAACCTCCTTACAACAGCATTGAAAAAGGAGTTTTATTTTCTCCACGGAAACCTTTTTCTGACCAAAAGGACATCCTCAGCACCTGTATTCCTTGTTTTTTAGTGAGGGATGAGCAGGAGATATGTGCAATTTCCTGATGCAAATCACAGCAAACACAGAGCTCCCCTGCTCTGTGCTCCAAGAGGGATCAGTGGAGCTTGTTCTCCTTCCCAAAACACGGCACCACGGGACAAAGAGATGGCCAGGGCATGGAACAAGCAACAGAAGTCTTCCCAGGACACCAGACTGGTGTATAAATCTTGGCTTCTCTTACTGGTTTTCTGGTACTTCAACTTTCCCATCCCTGGGTCTCAGTTTTGAGCTTCCCCTGGCAACCAAGTCAGTGGAAAACTCTGCTGGAGCAAAAAGCTGCATATCTCACCAATTCACAACAGGACTCAGAGAGCCAGTAATTGTCTCAGGGCAGTGCCATCAGGAGAGCTAGCAAGGGAAGTCCTGGAACCCATACCTCGGACTATTTTCAATCAGCCTGACTTTCCCTGCAGGAAAAGCAAACACCTCACCCAAACCAGATCAGGTTGATCCAAAGAAGCCCACCCTCAGAGATAAACACAGACCACCAGGCAGGTGGTGTCTGAGGAAGCAAACTCTCCTGGTAGCACATGTGGAGCTGCTGTGACCTCAGCCACGGCAAGGAGGAAGCAGATTTTCTCTCCAGATGGCAAGTTTTGCTTCTTCTAATTACAGATCTGTCCCCAAACACCTGAACATCCTCCACGAGCACACTGAAACACCACTTGACAGGCTTGCAAGTGGCAGGAAAGTTTATTTAGCTATTTAGCAGTTTAAAAAAATGAACATTTCATCTCTCTTTGCTGCCTGCTCCCCTTCTCCAAGCAGCCCTTTGCAGGCAGTGATGTACAGCTCTCCTTGGATGCAGCAAAGGGCATCTCTGGAATAAAAAATTTCAAAAAGAACAAAATAAGCTTTAAAATTAATCCTGGGATTAATTAGGGGGAGATAGGAGTATGAAGTTCGAACCTGCCTCGCTCCTAATTAAAGGCTGCTCCCTTCCCAGCCCCGTGCTTTGACGCAGTGAGGGCAGGCAGGTTTTTAGCAGCACAAGTCGATAGATCCCCATTGACTTCCCAAAGTCAATCTATTCCTCTTCTCCTCAGTCTGGCATCCTCAGAAATCTCAGGGCTGAGACTCCCAATGAATTCTGCGGCACCCTGGGTCAGGCCAATAAGAATGATCCATACTTATTAGTTCTTCCAGTGTTTGGCAGCTTATTAGGAGATTTCCCCCCTTGCCTCCCCCACTTTCCCAATCAAAGGGCACAGAGGCACATCCTACAATTTCTAAGCACTGAGATGTTTAAAGGAACAGTTTGCCTTTTAATTCATCCCCCTGTTTGACAGGGTGAGCCAATAGAAAGCTTTATTTATTTGTTAAATTACTGCTTTACTCAATTTGCAGGAGAAGCCATAAAATCACAGACTCATCGGATGGTTTGGGTTGAAAGGGACCTTAAAGATCCTCTCATTCCAACTCCCTGCCAAGCGCAGGGATACATTCCATGAGACCAGGTTGTCCTGTAGAAGGTTTGCTGGAGTTATTATCTCAGGTTCAGAGAGATGCCCAGGGAAGAAGGAAATCACTTCTCTGTTCCACAGGATGCTTGAGATGTCACAGGAGACTTTTCCTCCCCTTTTTTTACAAATTGGCAACTAAACTTTGAAATCTGAAATATTGTTTTGGATCCAGTTCTCTGGATCCACGTCTGCTCCCTGGAATAGGAACAGGCCCCAGGAACAGCTGGAGCTGTGTCAGGGGTTGGGATGGATCTCAGGGAAAGGTTCTTTCCCCAGAGGGTGCTGGGCACTGCCCAGGCTCCCCAGGGAATGGTCCCAGCCCGAGGCTGCCAGAGCTCCAGGAGTGTTTGGACAGCGCTGCCAGGGATGCCCAGGGTGGGTTGTTGGGGGGTCTGTGCAGGGCCAGGGGTGGGACTGGGTGATCCTGGGGGTCCTTTCTAGCTCAGGATATTCCGTGACTCAATGATTTACTCAGCCAAAAATCTTCCCAAGTCATAGAGCCTCAGGCTGAGGTGTCAGGCTGTGTGGAATCTAAGTTTGGTGTGAATAAGTGGCTATGAGTTTAAAGTGAGGAGTTTGAGAGTTGTTATCAGGCTGCTGATGATTCCCTCACAGCTCCAAAGCTGTTCTTGGTTGTGTTTTCCAGAGACGGACACAGGCAGAATTCATCAGCCACCATTGCCAGCCTTGACACAAAGAGCCAATACCCAAAGTGTATCCAAATGAGATAAGAATCAGAGATTTTGTGATAACCACTGCACACCCCCCTGTGCAGGGCTGGTGCTAGGCAGGTGTTTGTGCTGACTCCAAATTCAGCCGCAGTTCTTATTGACTGAACAAATGCCAGAAAATCAGTCCACAAACTTCAATAGGCTTGGAGGAGAAAATGAAAAATTCATCTCGGGAAGGAGACAAATGAGCTTAACTCATTCCTTCTGCCAGAGTAAACAAGTGTAGAAGGGATTTTATCCACCATTGCCAGTGTCAAATCTGTGCAATTTGCTGTACTGCAAATGCACCTGCCTTGGAAAGCTCTTTACAGTCCTGGGGCCTGGCTGGGAGTTCAGGAAAACACTTGGTCAGAAAAGATTCAGTGAAGAACTCCAAATCCCTTTTGTACATGAATTTATAAAGAAAACAGACTGGGGAAGTGGAAAACACCAAGATGGAATATTTACAATTCTCCTTTTAAGTCAAAATGTTTCTTTTCAGACTGGAAAGGACATCTCTGTGAAGCATTTGGAAAATGAAATATAATTTCAGACCCAGATCAAGGTGCTCTTGGTGTCAAGGTGAGTAAATCAAATCCTCCCGTCTTTCTCTTCATTTTTAATTGGAAGTAGAAGCTTCACAGGGATTTAAGCAGAAAGTCTCCTTGTGGATGAAGAGAAATTTAATTTTGTCAAGAATGTCAATTTTCACATGCGCTCGTCTACCCTGAACAGAAAAAAATTCAATCTCTCTGGCAAAAAAGTGCTTTTACATCCAGCAAGGATCTCATGTGCAAAACATTCCTGTCCTAAAATCAGTCATGGAGAGCCAGTGGTTTTACCACTTTCAGGCTGTTTCACTTTATGTCTCTAATCCTGGACTCCCAGGCCAAAGGTACCCTGAGTACAATGGGTTTTTCAAAATACGGCTCTTACGCTTCACTAAGGCAGAAAATTGAATTATGAGGGTCAAGTGCAGTGCAGTTCATTATCATCCCCGGCCTGCTATGGGGTGCCAAAGAGTGAAAGCAAAACTGGATTGGTCTTGTGACCGATTTCAAGCAATGATGGTGCTGCTGATTTGTGAGCTGACATTTTCCACTTAAGCCTGGAAGGATTATCTGGCCTGACTGTTTGCTGTGGCCCACAAACAACGGAAGCCTGACATCATCTGATTTGAGAAGAAATAAGATTTTTACCCGCTGTCCCCAGTCCCCCATTGTCTATCTACAGGCAAGTCATTCACTATCTCTGAGCTTCTGGTGAAGCATTTCTAGGAGGCTGGGATTTATGTCACCCTGATGAATGTTGTGAGTCCAATCCCTCATCCCTGGTCCTGGCACAAAGCTGTTCTTCAGAGGGCTGAACACACAGTAGAAAGTGCACCTGAGGGGGTAAAATTGTGTCTTCTTTTTTTCAGAAAGTCCCCTTGTTTCATGGTCAGACCAAGGCAGAGCAGAAATTTCCACAGGCTGCTGCACATGTTTTCAGACCCATAATAACAAACCCAGCAGCTGTAGTATACCCCAGTCCTAACCTATATCCAGGTCAGAGGATGAGCAGGGAAGGCTGGAACTGGTTCTCCACAGACAGCAAGCTCATTTCTGCCCAAAAACCAGGTCGTGGGCACCATGCAAAGCACAGCATCACCTGGAATATGAAGGGGAAAGGCAGCTACTGGAACGCAGCTGGAAAAGCTTTGATAAAAGAAAAAAAAAGTAACTTCCCCTTCTAGCTCAGTTGTGGGACTTTTGTATCTCCTTCAGCACTGAAATTCTTGGCAGCTGTTTGGACTGGTTGAAAACTACCCTTCCCCCACAGGACTGCAGGACCTTTTCCCAGGGTTTCTATGGAAACACAGCTGCTTTTAAAAATATCTGCTCCTTCCTCCAGTGTAAGAGACTCGGTGATCTCCTCATGACTAGTTCTCCCTTTGAATGGGCTGTGTGCTCATTGTCCCAGCACATCCAGGCTCTCCCTCTCTCTGGCTTGGCAGAGGTTTAGTTACAGGTTAAAGCAGCAGCTCGAGTGAAAAAGCTGGGATGCAACCTAGACCATGAAGAGGCCCCAGCTCTTAAGAGACAGGAGTGACCAGGACCAGGAGCTATTTCCAGAGTCCTCCAGTGCTTGTTGAGGCCACGGCCTGGAGATCCTTCATCCTGGCCAGTCCTGCATCCGTGGGGCAGTTCAGGTTCCTTCACCACAAAGTCACTGGACAAAGCCTGAAGGACTTCAGGGTCCAGCCCAGGTACACCTTTGCACCTCTTTGGGGTGAAAACCTGCCAGAAAATATCTGTATCCAGGCTGGGATGCAGTCTGGACAGGCAGCACTCCTGCCTCGCCCCTGACCCCACTGAATTCAGTGTTGGGAAGGGAACCACTTTGTCCCCAGCTCTCACTCCCCCTGCCAGCCACCGCTGCCTGCCCTGTTTGCCATAACAACCATTTCCAGGCATTCATGCAGACTAGAAGCACAAATCTCAGTGCTTTACATCAATCGAAGCAGTTCCACAGACAAAACCTCTTGTTGGCATCTCCACAATCCCTCCTGACTGAGCAGTGATGGATGTGACACATCACAAGCACCCTGCTTGGACATTTTGTCTCTTGCTGAGCTCCCACTGAGGGGACAGGAAGCGGCGTTGGGAAGTGCAGAGCAGGGATTCTTGCTCTGCTGCCATCCAAGACATCCTGTGATTAACAGCTGGTTAAAGCACTACTTGTTATTTCTTCACACATCTTCTCATACACCCTCAGACTTTCTCTAAATACACTGAGAGGGTTTAGCCAGGGCTGCAGCACCTGGCACAGGCTGGGCACTGGCTTTGCAGGTGTTCACATTATATTTTGTCAAATATCTGCGCTATCTGGCTCTCCACATGTTGGGGACAGGGGGAAAAAAAACCCCAGGACACCAAGATCTCTGGGGATGAACACGGAGTTTTGCCTTATTTAAAGGTTCAGACCCCTGGAACCAGACACTGCCAGGAAGATCTTGCTCAGAGGATGGATCTGAGCACTGCAGAACTCACGGAGAGAGCAGAGGGTGGGCAGAGCCCAAGTAGGGGCTGGAGGAGCAGCAGAGGATTGGGCAGCTCCAAGGGATTTGTGGAAAAGCAGCACATGAGCCCTACCTCTCTCTGCTGGAGACAGCTCAGCACACTCAGGCTTTGCTGGTCATTACTTGGGTCTGTGTCTGCCTGGGGAGGAACTCAGATCTCTGACCCTCCACAAGTACAACCAAACCAGACAGTTATCCACAAAATAATGAGATTTGCCTTTAAAGCAAGGAGATTTCGATGACCACAAGTCCTTTTCATTTTCTGGCTGGATTTTCAGCCTTTTCAGTCCCTCTTGCAGCCTCTCTTCTGCAGCTCGGATCACAGAGCTTTGTAATGACATCAGTGGGCAGGTTCACATTTCAGCTGAGGAGCTGAGGCTTTTAGGAAAACATGAAGTTTTGCAAGATTCATAAGTAAATCAGCAGAGCTGGTAGCCGTGTAATCCAAGAGTGTACATTCGCAGCCCCTTTCCTGGTAAAGGCAGCTGGGGAGTCAATAACTCCCTGCCAGAGCTGAAATTTGTCCAAATTATTTAGCAAATACACCCAAGTACTTCAGGAGAGAATCCACAAACAAGTCACTAATCCAAAAGGAGCTGAATTCAAAAGGATGAGTGCAAGTTTGCTATTCCTGGTATGCTCAGGGCACAGAGATATGAGGAATGGTGGGGGTAGGATTAAACACAATTTGTGCTTTCAGCCATGCGAGAGAAAATGCATTTGGGCTGTGAGAAAAGCAACACCACTGAGGAGTTTTTCCATTTAAATAGCCTAGGAATATCACCCAATATTTTATCTGACTCTTTCAGCATGGGGCAGCCTTCCTGCCAGCCATGGGAACGTTGCACATTCTGAAAGGGGGACAAAAAGGCTGTTTGCAAAATAGGACAAGTCATTGCTGTGAATAACTTCTGATAAAGTGAATCTCAGGGAGCCCAGGAGAGGAGCTGAAGTGTGGTACCTGTTGCACAGCCCATTTTATATTGCTTTAATATGTCGTTAATATGCACCTCCCCGAGGCATCCCTGTGTTGGCTCATGAAAGATTAAAGTGAAGGTGACTTCTGCTAATCCCGCAGTTTTTCCAGATACTCTCTCACATTTTGCTGGAGAAGACAGAGGGCACTGCCTCTTCTCTCTCCAAACATCCCAGGGATATGGTTTATATCCCAGAGCAAACATCCCACAGCAGGGCATTCCGGTGGTACACAAGGGAGTGATTTGCCTTAGGGAATCCCAGAGTCATTAAGTTGGAAAATCCCTCCAGGATCATCAAGTCCAACCTGTGCCAAATCCCCACCTTGTCCCCAGCCCAGATCACGGAGTGCCATGTCCAGGCCTTCCTTGGACACCTCCAGGGATGGGCACTCCAAATCTCCCTGGGCAGCCCCTGTCAAGTCCTGAGCACCCTTTCCATGGGGAAATTCCTGCTGCTGTCCACCCTGAGCCTCCCCTGGCCCAGCCTGAGTCCGTTCCCTCTCCTCCTGTCCCTGTTCCCTGGGAGCAGAGCCCGACCCCCCCGGCTGTCCCCTCCTGTCAGGGAGTTGTGCAGAGCCACCAGGTCCCCCCTGAGCCTCCTTTTCTCCAGGCTGAGCCCCTTTCCCAGCTCCCTCACACCTCCTGGGGTTGTTTCTCTCCACCCTTCACATCTAGGATGGCAGGCATGTGCTGTTCCTGCCACCCTTCCTAAATCTTCCCACTCCAGAGCCCCCCAGGCAGCATTTGGGGTGGAAAATGCCCCTGCAGCTGTTAACATCCACTGAGCCTTCTCTTCCAGCTCCCAGCTTTGGTGAGGTGACTCCTGGTCTCTTGGCAGGAATAAAGGCAGCAAACTCAATTTTGGCTCCTAACCTGTTAAAAGCTTGTTCATGGACTACATGAAGTAATGCCAGAGGAGAGGGACCCCAAAGCCTGTGGTGGGAGCAGCTCTGGAGATGAACCCAGGATTCTAACAGGGATTTCTCTCCTGACTCCTGAAAGCCGGATTCCTGCCCCAGCAGGGCAGAGCCAAGACAGGGAAGGGGACAGAGAAGGGCAGTGGTCAAGCATGGCTGGTGCCTCGGTCTCCTGCTCCTGTCAAGCGTAAAACAAACTCACAAGGAGTGACAAGGGCTCATTGAAGTGGAGCAAAATGAGTGGAATTCTTTTGACAACAAGTTTTTTCCCATTAGAAAAATGTCAACTCATCCAAGGTTTTTTTTTATAAGGATATGGAGGATTTCCATTACATTGAAACACACAATTTTTTTTTCTCTATAAATAAGAAACAGATCCTTTCTTGATTTTGAATCATAGTAACTTTTTATTTAGCCCAAGTGAACTGTGATATCCAGCATGTAGTGATGGCACCTGCAACCCCAAGCCAGCCAACTCCCAAGTCCCTGGGCCATCAGTCCCTGTGACAAGATGCTCAGGGACTTGCAGGGACTCAGTTTTTCCTGCTGCATTGCTGGGCACACACAAACGCCCCAGACAAGCACGTTTTTGCACACGATTCCTCTTTCTGCAACAAGCTCTGAGCAGGAGGAGCTTCTGCTCTGGCAGTGAGAGGCTTCCCTGCCTCCTTCAGCTGCAGCCCGAGGGGGAAGCCCTTATCTTCAGTGAGCACCATCCCTGAAGGGCCAGACAGAAAATCAATAGCAGTGCAGAGATTTGCTGGCTCTGAAGAGCTGAGGAGATGGAGCCCATCACACATGATTAGATGTGCTGATTATCTGCTGATTTTTAGCGGAGGGACTCCCTCAGCAGCTGCCTCTGGCTCCTCCATCCCTTCTTTGTCCTCCTCTGCCTCTGCTGTCCCTTTTCTCAGGTGTGTTTTCCTGTTTCCACATATCCCTGAGCTCTGGAACTTATGCACAGGGTTTTTTTTGGATTTTGGAGAGAGTCAGGAAGCACAGAGGAGTGGTAGCTTCAGACTGCCAGAGGGCAGGCTTAGATAGGATATTGGGAATGTGGGCAGGCCCTGGCACAGGGTGCCCAGAGCAGCTGTGGCTGCCCCTGGATCCCTGGAAGTGTCCAAGGCCAGGCTGGACATTGGGGCTTGGAGCAGCCTGGGACAGTGGGAGGTGTCCCTGCCCATGGCAGAGGTGGGACTGAGTGGGCTTTAAGGTCCCTTCCAACCCAAGCCATTCTGAGATTCCATATTTAATAAATTCCTTCTCTTGGCATTCCTCTTCCTGCTGGGACAGTGGGAAGTACATGGCATCAAGTAATCAGACAGACGAATCCATTTGCTTTCCAGCCAGGCTCTTCCCCTGGCTGCACCACAGATCCATGGGACAGACTCGGCCTGAACTCCCCTGGTGTCCATGCTCCTCCTGCACCACATAATTGGTACCAGTTAATTTATCCCCATCTTTTTCTTGTCTTTTCTACTTAAGCTGCAAAATGTTGGGCAAGAGGCTGCTCTAGTTCCTATTTCGTACAGCCGTGTTCTACCCTCCACAGGGCTTCCAAACACTTTAATGCAAATTTCAGGAATCTATAATTAGATCTGTAGCCATGCCTGGTGGTGGCTCAGAAAGCCCATCCCGTGTTTCCATCACTTTTGTGGCACTGTTGAGCATTGATAAAGCAATAAAAGCAGTGGGTGGGGGAGATAGAAAAGATTTCACTGCTACTCAGGGGGGAAAGAGAGGAAAACTGTGAATTCTGTTGTTATTTTTTCTGCAGTCCATCTCCTGTTAACTATGAGCAGGAGCAGGTACAATCTGAGTACAGCACTCCAAAGCCTTTGTTTCCGTGATGTTTACAGCTGTAGAGCCGCCAAGGATGACAAGCAATTCCCCTGAAGAGTCTGAGCACTTGCAAGCCCAGTCACATCCACAGACGCCTCAGTGCTTGGCAGAATAAGAAAATTACACTGCAAGGTCCCTGCTGAACCCCAAACCCAACCAGGACCCTCCTCTTGATAAGGTAGGAGTCTCATTGTAGGGGGAATAGAAAATTCTTGGTTTCAGATAGGCTGGAAATCCTGGTTCTGAGTTCTAGGCTAAAGGAAATTATTTTTAGTTTGTTTTCACTCTTCAAAGGCAGGAATGCTCCGTGGCTCACAGCATTTAAGGGATTAGAGAGTAGAGGTCCCTGCCCTTTAGCACTGCATTAAAGAGAAGCAGACACTGCCCAGCAGTTCAGGTAGGAAGGAGGCTCTGAAGGAATGTACCTACAATGTGTGTGTTAAATAGATATAGACATAGCTGTCACTGGGAAAAAACAACATTCACCCCAAAGACGAGTTTAGACACAAGTAGCTCTAGCTGGATTTGTGGACATGAGACGGAGCAGAGAAATCAGAGCCTACAGCTGGAGCCCTGGTCGCCAGAGGGAAAGGGTCCTGCCACCCCCTCCCTGCCAGCCTTGGGCCTCTCGAATTCCATCAGCTGCCCCTAAGGAATGAAAGTTGACCCTGTTTGTTAACTGGTCCCTGCGAACGTGGGGGTGCCTCACTGGGAAGATAGAGCAAGAAAAGTAGGGAGGACTAAGCAGCCTCATTAGCAGTTTAATTGCATAAAGAAAGTCCCTAAAAGAACTTTTGCCTAGTCAACAGCTTTCCTTTTCAATTAGGGAGGAAATATCTACCTGCTTAGATAAGGTGTGCACCACTGGGATGCTCATTAACCTGGATGTATTTGCTTTGTTGAACTTGGCTGATAATTAAAGTATTTTCTTTTGCTCCTCTTGGGAATGAGATTTTTCTGTCTCTGTCATGGATACCCCTTGAGGCAGCAGGCTTGGCTGGCAGTATCTGTGAGGAGCAAATTGTGTTTCTGTGGAGGAGCCAAAACTGGGACCTGCCCCAGGCAATGCTTCTGGAAGCTGAGCCTGGATTGGAGTGGAGAGTTTGGGTGCAGAATCTTCCCCAGCTTCTGTCCTGCCTCTGGATACCCTGTGGTGACATCCTGTGGTTCAGGGACACTGGGAAGAGACAGGGTCAAGGTCACAACCAGGCACTCCCTTCTTGCCACCAGGGAGCTGCTGTCAAAGTCCTGCTGAGGAAACTCCTCTTCAGGAAGGGGAAAACACCCCCTATTCTTCCTCTCTTCTCTCAAAAGGGATGGAACTCTCCTTTCTTTCTGCCTCTTCCCTGACCCAGGCAGGCCCAATGGTTATTTAGGCTAAATCCCCTGTATAACTCCCACTCCCAGCACAGAGCTGCCAAAAACCCAGCTGGAGTTGGACACCCCGGGAGTGTGAATGGGCCCCCAGCCCAGGGCAGGCCCAGAGCAGGGTGTGGGAGGATTCCCGGTGCCCTCTAAACCCCAGATACGCAGGGAGGGCTGACAGAGCACAGGGAGGGAGGATCCTCCTCCCCTGCAGAGCCAAACACCTCCACCTGCACCCAGACAGACTTGTGCTGCACCGACCTGCGACTGCCGATGAAGAGCCCCAGAAATCCCTGAGCCACCAGCTCGGAAACCCCTTGATTAAAAACTCCCCGGCTGCTCTTGGGCCCCGTAAGCCACAACTGCCTGTGGACGGGGGAGATGTCCTGCCTTTAGCTCAGCACTGACAGCTGCAGCACCTTCCTGCCAGCCGAGGGGACTGGTTCCTGGTGGGATGATGGATTGAGGTGAGCTGGGCTGCAGAGAGGGCCTGGCTCGGGAATGGCCTCTCCTGAGTCTGCTGACCCCAGCCCTGAAGAGGGGTATCTGTGCTCTGCTGCCATGGAGAGAGGGTGCTTTAATGGGATTAAAGGCTGCAAAAGGCTCCAGCCCTGCTGTGGGCTGGGGCTCCCACAGCTGAGGAGGGGACTCTGGGGATGGGGCAGAGGCAGCTTCTCTGCACCCCTGGAGAGTGTGCTGGGGCTTGGTGGCTTCTCAAAGCCTGTGTTCTCTGTGTTCTTCAGTACGTGGCAGAGCGTTCACACCAAGATGACTGAGCAAATTCACCAAAGGCCACAAGCCCAGAGCTCAGAGGTTTGTCAGTTCCTTCCTCTTTCAAGTTTTCCAAAGGCATCAGCCTGGGGAGTTCAGCACTGACTCTGCCTGTTCCTGCTACAGTGAGGAAGAGGGATCAAACCTGCAGAGATTTCCTGTGTGTGTGCTCCAGACTGGCACTGCTGCCTGCACTCTGCTTTCCAGCTCAAGAACTAAAGCTGAGAAAGGCACTTTGAGGCCTAACTTAGCTGGATGGCTTCTGTGCCAAACTTGTGACTTACATGCGAGATTAATTCTTACCTCAAAAAATTTTTTGTGTTAAGGAGGAAGAGAAACGTTCTGTCAATGTCCAATAAAGTATTTCAGAAGCAAGTTTTCCACTGGAGGGAAACAGAAATAAAATATAGCAGTCCAGGATTTCAGCAGAAAACATTTAACTCATTCAGAGCCATCCTGGTCACAAATATCACCTGAGTGACAACACAGGTCCTTTTCAGGCACAGCAGATCCTGTTCAGCTCTAGAGGTGGAAACAGCTCTGTCATTTGCCAAAAGAGAACGTTCGGCCAGTTGCTGGAGCCTGGCACAGCTCCAAGTGCTCCAGAAATCCTCACTCCCAGGGAAGTGTGAGTTATCCTGCTGCCAGGGAGGTGTGTTGTCTCACAGATGTGCCCCGTGTAATGTGTGTAGAGTGAGCAGGGGCCTGTGCCAGAGGAGGATCCCGTGGTCTGTGTGTTGCTTCCCCAGGCTCAAATTGCCTGTCAAACTTTGCTAGGTGGTTTTCCACACTAAACCAAAATCTTTCTTCCTACAACTTGAACCCATTCCTACTCTTGACCCCATGCACCAGGAGAACTCATTCTGCCTTTCTCTTCTCTGTTCTCCCTCTTGCACCTGAAGGCTGCATTAATCTTTACAACTTCTCTAGAAAACAGAGCACTGCGGTTATCTCAAAAAAAAGGATGGGAGCAGAGGAGCTGAGGGTGGGGTTTCTTGCCTAGTTTTAGATATCCAGAAGTTTAGAGTCTAAACTCGTCCTGTGATGCTCTCTGTGCTGTCTGGCACAGACTTTCTCAGCTGGGAATATCCTGAAAGGGCCTCCCTGTGCTACCCCTCAATCCCATCCCTTCAGTGCTGCCATCTTCAACTCCCCCACCACAGAAGTTTTTAATGAAGGACAGGATTAGGGGAATCCTGGCACTGCTTTCCAAACAACTCTGAATTTCTGTAGCCCCCATGGACCCAAGAAGGATGGAGAAGGGGCCATTTGAGAGGTTGTGCCAGCCAGCTGGCACATATGCTACTCAGCACCTGAGACACATCCTCGGCTGAAATATTAATTTACAGGCAAGACTCAAGAAAAAGGCTATTTTCAAGTTTACTCATAATGCTGACTTTCACGTGCAAAGCAACTGCCTCACTTCATCAGAGCAAACAGGTTTATCGGGTGCTCCTTCCTTTTCATTACTTTTTAACAATAAGTCTGTGATTTGTTTGAAATCTGGCAGCAGAATAAGACTGTAACAAGGAGAAGGTAAAGCTCTGTCAGTCTGGAGAAAGGGAGACAGAATCAATTTTTCCAGTGTGAAAAACCTAAATTATTTTGTTATTAATACATGCTGTAAATTCAAGCTGCTAATTGGAAAAAATAAGAACATAAACATTTCAAGGGGTTTTCGTGTTTGTGTCAATCTGGCACTTCGAGAACAAACAAGCTCTGATTATTTTTCATTTGAAGTGATGTTTCATTCCAAAACCTCCTTCAGTTGGACTTATTAGCTGAAAATTGCTCAAGAAATGCCAGAATTGTAAGAGATTTATCCAGTTCATCTCTCAGGGTTTTTTTTAAATTATTTTTTTCATTTCATTAATGATATGAGGAACAAGTTTTTTCCTCATTTCCTTTATTCACCAGACAACCATCCAATTGCTCCTTTGCTCAGCTCAGTGCAGGTATGGTTTGAAAGGGAAATTCAGCCCCTGGGAAAGGAGGAATAGATGAACTGGGGTTGAGTTCCCTGAGCCTGCAGAGAACTGCCAGGTATGACCTTAAAAAATCCTTACAACCCTCTCTGAAAACCTCAGGTTTTTGCTAGTTGCTCTCTGTAAAAAAAAAAAAAAAAAAAAAAAAAAAAAAAAAAAAAAAAAAAGTAAAACAGAAATTCAAATAAAACAAAAACAGCAAAAAATGAGGAGGTGGAGAGGGACAAAAACAGAGATGTGAAGAGGGAGAGGGAATGCTCTGAGATAGAATATTTTGGTCTGAGATAATTTATTCTGAGTAGAGGTTTGCATAAAATAAAAAAGGTTATTAAAAAAGTAGAAAAATCTTATTTGACATCAGAGTGAACAAAACCATCCAAGATTTGCTGTACCATTGGCAAACAGAATATTCTTCCTCCTAAACTTACTTTCTGAAGTAACAAGAGTCTGCACTTTAGCCCCAAATCTCAATAAACCAGACAAAATCTAATTGAACTGGAAAACCCTGAGTCAGCTCTGCTGGTGGAGCCGAGAGCCTTTGCCAAGGAAAGCTGTGCAGGATGGCAGCCCCTGAGTCCAGACAGCTCCCATCCAGCTCGTGGATTTCTCTGCTGGCAGAGGAGAAGCTCCAAGTCCCAGGCCTGCTGGCTTTCCCCACGGAATGTTAATTCCCAAGCTTCGCCAGTCCCATGCTGTCCCTGGCACAGGGAGATGAGCAGGGTTTGTGCTGCTGTGGGATGTTCCCACTCCATCTGCTCTCTCCTGGGAGCTTCGCTGCCTCAAGCTCCAACCAAATGTTGTTTAGCAGGGCAGCCTCCAAACCCACTTAATGGGCCCTGTTATCCTGCTGACCTCCTTCCCTGGGAAATCTGCCAAGGAACCAGGATCAGGGCAGTGCATTCCAATTGCTGAGGGACAGCCCAGCATCCCACCAAGCACAGCAGTGTGTGGTGTTCCCAAACTCTGAACCAGCACTTGGTAGCAGGAGTTTTTGGCTCTTTTTTGGCTTAATTCCCAGCCCTGGTCCAGCGAATCCAAAAACTGGATTAGCCATGGCAGGACTTTTTTCTGTCATGAGCTTGATGTAGTTCTCAAATAACTGGGATTCAAAGCAGATTAATTTTCTGTGCAGATTCATTTCTGTCTTTCTCTACCAAACCCAGGCACAGAACCCTTGGATGATGGCTCCCTTTTTCTTGGAATATGAAATCTCTGCAGCACCTTCTAGCAAGTGTAGTCCTTGGCCTGGATCCATAGGAAGGTTTGCCTGGCTGGTTGAATCCATAAGAAGTAACTCCAGAAGGAGCACAGAACTCCCCTTCTTCTGGGGTGGTTGTGATAGGCTTCATGGGCTACATCAACTCCTCCAATTGTGCACTGACACAGGCTGGGAAATGTCTGTTCTCTGCAGCAGAATTATTAAATATTGGGAAGGAATCCTTCCCTGTGAGGGTGGGGAGGCCCTGGCACAGGATGCCCAGAGCAGCTGTGGCTGCCCCATCTCTGGAATTGTTCAAGGCCAGGTTGGACGGGGCTTGGAGCAACCTGGGATAGTGGAAGGTGTCCCTGTCCATGGTAGGGGTGGCACTGGGTGGTTTTTCATATCCCTTCCAACCCAGGGATTCCATGATTCCATGATCATGGGGCAGCTGAACCATACTTCTGATTTCCACAGCTTCCTAAAATATTACCGGATAATAACAAATATTGTAATTTTTACCCCCATTCTGGTGCCTGTCCTCCTCAAGTTCTGCATGAGGCATTTGGAGGGACATTTCCAAAGACTCAGGAAAGGCACACTCCTGGACCTGAAGAGGCGCCGTGCTCCCAGGAGAGTTTTTAATGAAGTCCTTGCAGTTGTCATCAGTGTTCATTCACTGCCAGTATCACCCATGAAACACCCAGATAAATACTTTGTGTTTCCAGCCCATTCTGTACTGAAGTAAGGGAACCCAAATCTCTCCCTTTCAGCACATGCCACTGGTGTCAGAGCAGGATTGGGAGCGAATGCCAGCCTGACGCCTTTCCAGAGGGGGCTCAGCCATCTTCACCTGTCCATCAGTTCCCTAATTCTGCTCAGCCCAGACAGGAATGTGGCACTACAGAGTGAGTGGACAGCCTGAGCTGTCCTGAACAAGAACCACCTGAAACCATCACCCAAATCTTGCAGCCATCAGCCAGACATCCCCACCTAGAGCCACAAAGGAGATGTCTCATGGGAGAGCAGTTTCTCCTCTTCACACTGCACCTTCACATCAACCCAACATACAGTAACAAGAGATTGCACCACAACCACATGAATAAGGAATCAAGGGATGCATTCAGAAAAATTTCAGTGTCTGCACTTTGGTGGGCCAGAAACAAATGATGCAGAGGAGCCGTGTTTGGGAAAAGTTTTCAAGTGATTATGTGAGTCTGTCATGCAGCAGTTGGATCTTCTGGGAGCTGGTGGAGGAGGCTTTGCTCTTGACATTGTATTTTTTGCTTATTTCTTAACCTTGAGATGACAGCTCTTTCAGGGAACAGGGAAAGATTACATCCAAAGGCTGTCTGAAATCCAAACTTGGGTCTAATGATCTCTCCTCAAAGCACTGACTGTGAACTGGTTCTTCACAAGAGCCTGGGGGATTCAGTGCAGTAGGTGCTCTGCTCCTCCTGCAGTCACTCCTGAGGCACTGTCCTCTTCTCACAGCAATGCCTGAGCAGGTGGCACCTCCTGGGCAATGCCTATGCTGGAGACACCCACAGTGACATCCCTCCCTGGGATGGCTGGTCCGAGATTGGGGTGGTGCCAAGTATCGGGTTCAAGGCTTCTCCTCCTCCCTGCATGGCCACACCACACACCTGTGGTGTTTGGGGCTTCATGTTACTCCCATCCAGTGGCAGCTGTGGAGAAAGGAAACACATGACACTGACAGAATCCTTGCTTCTCCCATGCCAACATCCCAATCTGCCTGGTTTGGGGGCGGTGGGGAGGAGTATCCAAGTTAAAGGGTCATGATCTCCTCTCTGTTTGGCATAAAGAGCTTTGCACTCTTCCCTTCCATCTCCTATACCTCACCTCCCCCTTTCCCTCCACAGCAAACCACATTCAAAAGGTTCAGGGTGATCCTGCTGGTGCTTTGACACCATCTTGGGGTCTAACAAATGGAGGACAGATTGGGCCACATACCTGACTCCTGGGCCACACATTACTACACACACCCCTCAGCTCCTCAGTGGGTGGCAGGACCACACTCATGGGAGGGCTGAGCCTCGCCAAGGAAAGGCAGAGCTTGGCTGCTCCTGCCTCTAACATTTGCTGAGGGGGTGTTTGGGTGTTCCTGCCAGGAGCAAAAGGACCTGTTGAAAAGAGCAAGTGTGGCTGTAAATGGGCACTTCACAGCACGGTCACCTTGCTCCTGAATGGAGCTGAGGAGAGGGTACTCCTCACCAACACACGCAGAAAGAAGGGGAGTCTCCTACTGTAAACCCCAAAGGGATGAAACTTATTCCCAGTCAACTCTTTGACCCAAACAAACACAGAACAGTAGCAACACTCTAACAGTGTGTACTACAACAAGGACAGTCCAAACTGGGTTCCTTCAATGAGCAGGTCCTGCCAGCTCAGAGTTCCTCTATCCGCTCTGAACAACCACAATGGGTGCAGTTCCTTTCAAAAGGCTGGGAAAGCCCAAGTGTGACAGCCCTTGCAGGGTTCCCAGGGCCGGTGCTGTTGTCACTGCGGTGTCAGGGAGTGGGAGAGCAGGGAAAACTCTCTTGGATCATCAGGGTTTGAGGGCAGTTGAAACAGGGCTGAAAAGGTGTTGAGGTTTTCCTACAGCTCCAGAGGATGGAAACTGCCTTCTTGTTCTTCCTGGCAGATTGCTGGCAGCTGATCCTTCTTTGTCAGAGGTCCCAAGGAGGGTGAAAGATTCCCAAATAGGCCCAGAGCCCCCAGGCATCCTTCTCTGCTGGGGATTGGCAGTCCAGATGTTGATAAGGCTGTGGACAGTGGGCTGGAGGAGGAGGGAATGCTGTCAGAATATCAGGAGCAGTCATTGCTGAGTGTGGTCTTGGGAACATCACGGCCCATCTGTCAGCTCACCTGGAAGGATGGCATTGGTGGTGAGATGGATCTCAGGCTAATGAGTTGAATGTGGGTGAATTGATCCCAGACAGTGGATTGGTCATGGAATAAAGTACAGAAATTGATTTAAGTGTGGTGTGTTTGCAACCTTCCCTTCCCTTTAGTAACCATGGTAGGAATCCCTTTGCTCTCCTCTGTGACAGATACAGCTGGTATATAGCTGCACAGATGATTTGGCTTAACAGATATCAGCTTGACCAGCCCAGGTCAAAGTAAACAAGTTCCTGGACACAATAACCATAGGTCGGATTCAAACCCAGCCAAAGGACCTGAGCCAACCCCTTTGAAGCATGGATGCACCCATACCATTGGCCAGTGAGCTAGGCAGAGTTGAGACCCTTGATCAATCATGTCTGTAAGCATGGGACATTTGAAACCTCTATCGAAGGAGCTGCTGGACAATAAACGTGGGTGGTTGTTGCACAAACTCAGTGTGTTAATGTTGTGTCCCTGTCTCCGACTCCACAATGACACTCTCCAGCCAAGTTTTCTTTGGACAGGCCTGTCAGGAACTCACCTTGACCCAAAATCTGGTTATGACCAGTGCCAGGGGTGGTATTTATACATCTTCTCAACCTCATTCTGCACCCAGCAGTCTCTGGAGTTGGTCCCCAGGACTGACACAGGAGGGCTCTGGCCACTCCAGCTGCACCATCCATAGCCACCATGAAGCTGCCCAGGCTGGGACACTGCAGAGACCTACCCCAGCTTTAAATGCAAAGAAATCTCCTGGGCACAGCTTCTCTGGGCAGCTCGTGTCACTCAGGGAGGGTGGAGGTGGGAGCTAAACTGCTTCATTGCCATGGGATGCAGAGGCCAAGTGCTTCCTGCCTGACATTCTGCTCCCACAGGAGCATCTCTGATGTTCAATTTGTGCTCTCAGATCTTGCAGTATCTGTAGGCTCTGGGCCAACTCTTCCTGGTGATGCTCTGATGTTGCGGCTGCTGCTCTGCCATTGCTGCTCCGATCCAGCAAAGGAGAGATGTTCCCATAAAACTTTGTAATTGGCCCACTCCCCAGATTCTTCCTGCATGCCAACTGTGAAAGGAACATTTCTATTTTTAGCTCGGAGGTGTTGGCAAGAAATGCAGAGGATGGATCTGCATTGCCAGCAGGCAGGTAATGGCACAACCCCTCATCCCTTGCCTTTGTTCCATTCTGCCTGCTCCAGGGACTGCAAACCTTGGGGCTCAGTCTCATGCCCTGCTCCCCTGTCAGCCACTCCCAACTACAGGTGAGTTGCAGGAACAGGGAGGGGTTTTCATAAGGAAGTGTTTGTGGGATTGAGAAAGCTTTGCATGGGCTGTGTTCAATAATATCTGTGTTTAAAGGCTGCAGTGCTTATTCTTCCAATTTCTTTCTCTCTTCCCTTCTGAATTCTATTTTCAAAAAGGGGAAAATCTTTTCCAAGGTCAGGGAGAGGTTATGCTTTCAGATTTTTGCAGTACATAGCTTCAGGCTGGGTTAAAATTCTCGTAACGATCAGAGCCTGTCTTGCCTGGGATTCATTTCTTGTACTGTCTTTATCTCATCCCTTCCTGAATCCTGTTGGAAGGTTCAGCCATCGTGGCATACCAAAGGCAGAAGACACTTTTGCCTGTCTTTTTTTCCTTTAACCAACACTAGTGGTTTGTTGGCTCTTTTTGTCTTCCTCGCTCCGTTTTCTCATGACATCTGGTTGACAGAAATGAACTGCTCAACTCTGCTCTCAGGATATTGGGGGAATGCAGCAATTCCTGTTCCAGAGGAAGCTGGGACACTCTCTGAGCCTTAGAAACACCCATTCCCTTTTTCCAGTCTAACACACTCCTCTACACTGACTCACTTCATGCCACCTGTGTCATCTTTCAAGTTATGACCCCAAAATGGGGCAAAAGCACTTTCCCACCCCTTTTGTTGGATGCAAACCTAAACACTTGATTGCATTTGGGAATCAAAGACCCATGGGATTGAACTGTGGGAAAAATTCCTGTAAATGTGGCACTAACACATTGATGTTTTCTCTGTGGTGCTGCGGCTCCAGCCCAAGCATCACCTCTAATCACAAACGCCTTTGATTAGGGAGCCACAGTCTGGAGAAATGCCTTTGGAGAGGAGAAGGATGCTGTGCACTAATAAATAATGGGAAGTGATTATCGTGCCTGGGCCAGCAGGGAGGGAGAGCTACAAATCCAATGAACAGGTACAATTGGCATCTCCAGAGCCAAGCACATGGAAGAACCTAAAACTGAATTAATGACTGCTGAAAGGCTGGGCTCTCAAGGGAGAACCTGAGGTACGCTTTGACTTCTCTCTAGATTTAAGGCCTTGACATAAGAGACTTTGTCTCCACTCTCATGCTTTTAACAAGGGCAGATGACCCTACATTTGCAAGGATGGAATGTAGCACAGATAAATTGTTCTGGTATTAACTAAGCCTTGAGGAGAAATCACTGGATAATAGGGTGCCACGGATATTCACTGCATGGACAATTGCCAGGCCTTGCTCGAGGTCCATCTTTCATCCCACTAACTTTGTAGGGACACAGTTACCTGGTTGCAGGTGGTTCATTGGTTGAAGGGCTATCCTAACTTTCCCATTTAAGATAATATTTCCCTCCCACAATCTTTGGCTTCGGCCAGTTTGTCCCAACAGCCCCCAGCTGTGTGTGTGAAGGAGCTGCTGGGCCAGTAATGATCCATTCATGGACAAACAGCCCCTGCCTGGGAGTGGTCATTGTGGTCACTGCTCTGGAGTTGTCATTGCTGAAGCTTTTCAGCTGCTGCCAGGTCTGGGTGTTGCCAGAGGGGGCAGCCTGAGGAAGGTCGAGGGAAATCCATTCCTTGTCTGTGTGACTGGAATTTCTGCATGTACAAGTGCATTAACATTCTGGTGTCCCTATTTGAGATGCTTTGCCTTGATCTGCCTTTGCCTTTTCCCTCTCAGTCCCAGGTGGTGTCCTCCACTTTTCCCCAGGCCAGTGATAACCTCTGTCCCTCCCTGCTCTCTCTGTGTTCTCATGGCGTGGCAGAAACAACACGAACATGAACACAGGCAGCAAATACAAAAGAGGATGGTGCTGTTTCTGAATGCAGTAGGAGCCACCAAGGCTGGGACAGGAGTGTGATGGTGTATCTCAGTTGTGTAGCTCCTGTTACCGCTGGCATTGAAGATTATCACACTCCTGTAGTACAGGATGGAATTTATCCCTGGCTCTGTGCTACCAAATCACTTCACAGTGTGTACAGAGCCTGCCCTTCAGATCCTTGCACTCTGCATTCTCCAGCCAATGCAGAGAGTGAATAAAAAGCACAGGAGAGTCAAGGTATACCAGATTCCCCTAAATGATACATCTGTGTTGTGCTCCAAAACAAAAGAAGGAAGCTGCCTAGTTAATCTCAGCTTCCCTGGAACCCAGTGCAATGTCTTTATCTGTAATTCTTTCTCTACTGTCAGGACAAAAACCTTTTCATAGAATCACAGAATTGTTGAGGTTGGACAACATCAAGTGCAACCATCAGGCCAGCACCAGCACCACATTCACCACTGACTGTGTTCCCAGGTGCCACATCCACACGTTTTTTGAATGCCTCCAAGGAGGGTGACGCCACCACTGGACAACCTGTACCAGTGCTTGATAACTCTTTCCATGAAGAAAATTTTCCTAATATCCAACCTAAACTCACCCTGGTGAGACTCCAGGCCATTTCTTCTCATCCTGTCACTTGTTACCTGGGAAAAAAGCCCAGCCCCACCTCACTGCAAGACATTTTTTTTTATTAGATTCTTTGTAGTTTCCCAGGGGGAAGGACAGGGCTGTATTTGTGCTGCAAAGAGCTGCATATAGAGTGTTAACCACAGAACTGCATTCAAATAGTGTCAAGACAATTATGATGGCCAGTTAAGTGCCAGGATCAGCAGCAGGGATTGCAGGAGGATCCAGAAAGAGCCAAACATGCCAATAAATTCCACTGAAACAGTGCTGACAATGACAGAGCCCTGTCATTGGGGGGGACCTGGGGCTGGGGGGACCTGGGGCTGTTTTAAATAAAACAGTGCTTTGTGGCAGTACGGATCACTCTTAGGAGCTGATTTACCTCAGTCCAAAGCTAAACATCTTCAACACAGCTAAGAGTTGTGCCTCAGACTGGGGGTCATCTGCTGCATATCCTCCTCTTCTGGAGAGCTCATGCTTTTAAATGGATTTAAAGAGTTAAAGGTCACAGCAGAAATTCTCCAGGTTTCATAAAATCCTAAAATGGCCTGCGTTGGAAGGGATCTTAAATATCACCCAATTCCCAGCTTTAAGAACACTGAACTTCAACAGGACTGAGACACCCACGCCAAACTGCTCCATGAACTTTCTCTGTGGTCCCATAAGACAGAAAGAAAACATAAAACTCAGATCTGTATGGAGACAGAAGAGCCCCCTTCGTTCAAAAGTAAATTGGGAAAGAATCATATGGTGGAGGGGAAGAATGACAGCAGCAAGAAGGGGAGACTTCTCTTAATCATGCCATGTTAGATCAGTGAACTGGAAAAATCATGGCAAGTCTGCCAGAGAATAAACTGTCCAAACCTGGTATCATCTGCAGAGCCACAGACTGTTTAGCAGCTGGAACAGAAAAATGCATTGCTTCCCATAAAACTTGCCTCCCAGAGAATTACAGCCTCTTATTTGTCATGCCAGGGTGGGTGTGTGGGGGGACAGGATTGGAAATAAATGCTACAAATGCTCTCTGTTGTGAGTAGGGAGTAAGTTTATCTCCTTAGCCCAGAACATAAAACCCACAGCTGCACATGGAAACTAGGGTGATTTACAGCCCATCCCTTTGGCTGAAAGCCTCCTGGAAGGGATGAGGTGTTTCTTCTTCAGCACAAGTCTGACCTTTGCCTTGCGTGGGTATGGGAGGAATAAAAGTGAAGGACCCCTGAAGAGAGGAAAAACGGTGCTTTCCTTGGAGATGTCTTCCCAGGGCCACGCTGACAGATCTGCAGTGCTTCTCACTATGGTGCCATGGAGCCCTTGACAAATGCACCCAGGAAAACCAATTCCTCCCGGCTCCAAAGCCACGGGGCTGGTGGGAAAGTCCTCCAGCAGTCAGGAGAGGAACATTCTGGGTGCTTGGACCAAGCTCTGACACCTCCCTACCCCCTTATATCCTTCTTCCAGGAGTTATCCCATGCTGGAAGCCAAGGTGGTCTCTTTGGTTGCACACCCCCATGGCAGCCCATAACCAGGAGCTTTTGCAGAAGTTGAACCATCAGGGTGGAATTCAGGGAACAGTTTTCTCTATCATGGAGGGGTTGCAGAGCCAGAAGAAATCTCTTCTCTGTTTCCTACTTCCCTCATGGATAAAAAAAATAAGAGAAATCATCCCTTAGGAAGAAGGGCTGTTTGTGGTCCACTGATAAAGAAATCACATTCATATTTTTCTTGTTTTAATAACGACAATAAAGACTCAGAGCTTTCCCTTCTGACTGGGGAAGGTCCAGTTTAGGGAGAGGAGCTCTGAAATAGAGCATTTCCTTAAAGCACTCTCAGACCTGGCCCAAATTTTAGGGCCTTTTCACTGCCTTCCCTGAAGGATGAATTTAGATCTGCTGAGCAGTCTGAGCCCAAACTCATCAGGATCTGCCTCAGAAATTCCCCAGGGCTCCTCAGACTACCCTTCTCTTCCTCCTGCTGGAAGCTGCAATGGCAGACCTGCCTCCCAACACTCACATTGTTTGTTGTTAAATTTTCCTTAGGCTTCCCCTGGGCTGTGTCTTGCCCAGTAAACAGAGACATGAGCAGATCTCTGAAGAACCCAGAGCCAGAGCTTTCCTTACAGCTCCAGCCTTCCCCTGGCACAGATATCTCTCCCCACTGCAGTGTCTGCTGCCCCGGCTCAGCAGCTCCCTCAGAGGGTTTTCCTATGGCTGAATGGGGCCGGATGAGCCTTCTGGAGTCCTTTCCAGGTAGGCAAATCAGCTTCTTGCCTCACTGAGTTTCTCTCTGTTCCACTTCCTGAGGCTCCTCTGAAATCCAATATCCAGAGGCAAAATAAAACAAATCCTCCCGTCCCAGGCTGTCACTCAGATGGGTTTATGCCAACAAGGAAGGCATTAGTCATTAATACACAGAGTAGTCATGAGAACCTCAGAGCAGTCATTAATATCCCAAAGCAGTCTCCAAAACCCCAGAGTTTGGATCAATGTGTGTTTCTGGCATGTTTTCCCTCTCTGTGGACGTGGGATGTTGTGTGTCAGGGGGCTCAGGCGGCTCCCAGCTCATGGAGGCTCTTCTGGGATTCCTATTCTCCTTAAGAACCCTCCCCTACTCGCTGTGGATGCACAATACAACACGAGCAGCTCCCACAGCCCTGATGCTCTCCCTCTGCTGCCTGGGAAAGCCAATAGTATGGAAAGCCCAGGAGACAAGGGTGCAGAGGATACCGAGGACTGAGCCCACACGTGGCCGTTTTTCTCAAGGTACTGAACATTCTCCTCTGCAAACACTCGGACCCTTTGCCCTGGTGCCTCTTGCTGTGCCACCAGCCCGGCAAAGCCCACTGGCCCTGGCTTGGAGCCTGCTCGTTCCCGAGGCTGGGCAGGGGCTCTGCGGGGAAATGATCACAGAATCATGGCTTTGCTCCGGTTGGAAAAGCTCTCCGAGATCACTGAGTCCTACCATTCCCAAGCGCTGCCAAGGCCACCAATGACGATCTCTCCAAATACCACATCCACAAGGCTTTTGAACCCCTCCAGGGATAGGGACCCCACCAGTGCCATGGACAGCCCTTTCTAATCCCTGACCACCCTTTCCATGACAATCAGAACACCCTCGGGAGAAAAATGTCGTCTCATCTCATTTCTAACATTTCACAGCAAAATGTCAATTCGATTTAGTGAAATCCACTTCAGATCAAAATTCCAAATGAATCACATGAGTTTTCTTGTTTAGTTTCAAAAATGCTGAAGTATTTTACTCAAGGCTGGTAAAATAAGCAGTTCTGACTTGTCTCTTTCATCCATTTTATCTTTAACAGGTTGCTGTACCGAAATATTGATGGCATTTTATAATAATAAAACCACATTTTATATACTAAACATCCCCTTAATACATATGCTTGGAAACCTACTTAACCTCATATTTAATACAAATTCTTCATCATCTATGAAGTCCAGCATAATACAGTATAAAATCCTATCATGTTATGACACAGTTCCGTATTTTGTGGTAATAAAGGAGTAAAATGCAAACAAGCCCATGTCAGGGTTACCTTCATGTTGCTCTGATTTTTATTCTGATGGATTTGGCATGCACCATGGAGCAAGAAAACACGAATTGGTCCCAAAAAGCTGCTTTGCCTGGGTGCTGCTCCAGCAGGACAGGAACCCACCCGAGAACAGCAGCATTTCCCAGGGAGCCACAAACCACCCAGCTGGAAGATGTCAGCTCAGCAGCTCTGACCATTCCAGGCCTGTCTGGCCAGGGAGAGCAGGGGCTGATTGCTGCTGGCTCAGGGGGCACTGGGGGGCACTGGCAGCATTCCCATTCTCCAAGGCCAGGGATCCCATCCCAGGCACGGCTCAGACTGTCCTGGCTGCACTCACCTGGGCACACCAAGGAGCTGAGCTTTGCCTTTGTGCCCTTCAGTCTCAGCTCAGTGGAGACAAGAGGGATGGGGGTGAAACTGCCTGGTAAGAGCTGTTGTCTGAACGAGAACACTTGGCTCATCCAGCAGGGGATAGCACAGCCCAGAGCCATAAATAATGCATAGATCCCTCACACGGAGCTCACTCCAGCCTTGCATTCCTCAGAGAGTCAGCAAATATTATTTTTCTCTTCTCTTTTGTGTGTCTGTGGACTGGTGGGTGGCTCAGGGAGAAGGCAAAGCTCCTCTGAGGTGCTGTGCTGATCTGCTTTTACATCTTCCTTCCTCCTTCTTCTCCTTCCCTTCTCTGCCTTCCCAAAAAGCCTCTGCCCGAGCTGTGTCAGAACAGTAGCATCGCCAAGCTTCCCTGAAAAGCTGGAGTTGCAGCTGGATTTGGGAAGCAGATGGGCTTAATGTGTTCATGTAACCGCAGGTTTTAGAGCCCAGTCAAACAGGACAAACTGCAGCTCAGTCTGGGACCACTCCTCCCAGGAAAGCAAGGCACAAGAATTTGGCTGCTGGACAGTGGCAGGAAAAAAACCATTAATTTCTCTCCAGCCTGATGAAAATGCTTCCCTGAAAGCAGGTTTGGAATTTTCTGGCATTGCTAAGAGGAGGGATCCAAAATTCACAGCTGCTGAGCAGGTGCTTGAAATCATAATTCATTGGTGTCCCCTTCCTGATTGCCCAAACACTAACGAGCTGCTCAGAACCTGGAACTGCTAATTACGTGTCTGAGACCTAAAAGGAGTACTCAAGATGTCTTCATGCTATTAAAATAGCCTAGACTGAATTGTTGCCAGACTGTCCAAAGAAACCCTGGGATTACTCAGTAAGACACCAGACTCTGAGTGGATAATTAGGGTTTTGGGACCCCAAAGCTGCTAAGAAGGTGCTCAGGACCTGATGCTTCTCCAAGTCCATTTTTTCAGAAGTAGTTTGAGAATTTGGACATCCACTCCTATGTTCCCCTTGCACTGTCCTTGTCTCTGCTGGAGTGCATCCCTTCAGGCAGGATTTGTGATCCATGGCTTGTTCCACCGAGCTGTAGCTTTTCTTCTGGATCTGAGTCCCACGTAGCAGCCAGTGGAGAACAACCCTATTAAAAGCCACAGTGGTGTCACACTGACATGTATTTCTTCTTCTAAGAGCATCCTGAGATGACTTCAGCTCTGACCTACTTTAAAGCCAGGCTGATTTTGTCCAAGCAGCAGCTGCATTGGAAGGCAAAGAGATGGAAGGAAAAGCTGCTGAAATCCAGATTCCTGGTTAGAGGTTTTTGCCCAGCAAGACCCAGAGCTGCTCGACTTTGTAGCATACTCTTCTGTCAGGTCTTTAGTTTTCCTGACACGTCTTTCCCCAACACAGGGTGCAGCCTTGGCTCTCCCGGCAAAAGACAGTGGAAGCAGTCCCGGTTCATCACTGCATCTTTTACACAGCCAGCAAATGGGAGAAGTAATTAACTGCCACATGTTTAGCTACAGTAATTATGAATTTGCATTGCTCTCTCTACCAACAGAGTGGACTGGGCTCCCAACACCCTCTCAAGTGTTTCCGAAGTCCCCACATTCCCTTTTTGGGTGAATCCTGCATCTTTCGAACAACCACATTCAGCCTTAGCTCTGTCTGTATCCCTTCTGTCTCTCAATGCCTTTCTGAGGATATGGGACTCCTGGGATGTTTCTCAAAGGCCCCTCATCACCCTGCATTCCATATATTCTGGTTTGCTTCCATCCCCCATCCAGATGGTGGGAATACCAGCCAGGACAACAAACCTTGCGGTGGGAGCAGCAGACAGTGAGGTGCTCCAGAGCAGTAGTGACTGAGCCTATATTTTGGATTTCAAGGGAATTTCAGCAGGTCTCTGATTATCTCTGGGATTTTCCATTGTTTTGGCAGGAAAGAGTTCCATTCCTGTGGCTGCTGGGACTCTCTTGCGAGACTCCTATTCCCAGAGTCCCCTCCATCTCCTGCCGCAGGCAGTCCGTGTCACAAAATATATTCCTGATTTGTTTCTGACCTTGATTCCTCACCTCAGCCCATGTGCCCGTGTTGGAGGACGCTGGGATGTGGGCTGGCTCTGCACACCGTGCACACTCCCTGGCAAATGTTCCAGTGAGGAACATTCATTAAAAACCAGCAAACGTGAATTATAACTGACTGCATAAAGGTGCTGGTGAATTGACAACACATGCCCAGAGCCACAGCAAATGATCCAGAACACAGCAGCAGGAGATGGAAAGCTCTCACTTCCCAGTCTGCCGCGGATCTCAGGGTGAGGCTGAACTGTGGTTTGGGGCTTGTCCTGTACACTCATGGCTGTGTTCACAGCATGGACCTGGTACTGCTGACCAGAGGGGATTTCAGTGTCTGAGGCAACTCTAGCAAGGTCACCCCCACCCTCTCCAACAGCTTTATTGCCCCCCATTCCAAACAACCAGGAAGGATTTATTCCTGAGGCTCTCTGCATTGGCTAAGCAGAGCATCCCTCCTTCTGCAGCAGGAGCAGCCCAGCTCTAGCAGCCTGATCCATCCTTTACCTCAGGATAATCCCTCTAGATATCGGTCACAGAACCTTGCAAAGCACCCAAGGGTGCCAGCAGTACCAGCTCTGCCTGCAGCACAAACGAGTCTTAGCAGGGTCGTCACTGCCCTGCTTCAGGATGGACTCAGAGCAAACTCCCAGTGCTGCCACTAAAACCAAGAGAAAGGAGGTTGAACTGCACATTCAGCACAAAGCTGGGCTGCCAGTCCCATCTTCATTAGCTAAATAACCCCCAAGCCAACGCAAAGTGGGTCTTAATTAGTCCACATCTGGACCTCAGTTTGTCCTAAGAGCATTCCCACATCATTGATGCCAGAGCCCCATCTCTCCCGTTGCCTCCCTTCAGCAATCCCAAATCTTCCAGGGCAGCTGATTTGCAGTTGAAGCCCGGACCACAACCCTGCCAGGCACATTCGCTGCGGCTCCAGCTTTGCCGGGGATGTTTCCATACAGCTCTAATTAACGGCAGCAACAAGCACTTTCGAGCCATAGAGGGGAACCCTGGCGGGGAGAGTGAATGTTCCTCTAACTGCTCCCACAGACGTTTCTCTCCAGGAAACGGGAAGGCAAACTTCCAAATCTGTTCCCTCTGCTGCAGCACATTCCAGCCCTGCGGGGGAGCCAGGCTTTGGAATGAGCAATGGATTTTCTCTCCCTTATTTGTGGGATAACAGATCAGGTGCTCTGTTTCCCAGGTGAGTAAAATCCAGCCCAAGTAACTCATTTCTGCAGAGGGAATTTATTAATATATTTTAAAAACAGGTTCCCCTTTCTCTCTGTGTTGTACTGTGAGTACTGGTCAGAATCAACTGAACCAATGCTGTCCCTCCCTCTTCTCCCTTGCTTCTCTGAGATCCCATAAACCAGAGAGAAAATGATATTATTTTTAAGCAGGAGAGAGGAGAGACCACTTTTCTGCTCCATTTTTGTGTGATGTCTAATACAACAGCATACCAGGGGCTCCCAGATGGGATATGAATATAGATAAACAAAAATCCAGCCATCTCTAATGCCTTGACTTCAGTCAGATTGGCCATTAGCAGGATCCCGTTCTCACTGCAGGCAGCATGAACACCCTCGGGGAAGCTTCTGCAGCCTCCACAGGGGATCTTCACCCAGCCCTGGACAGGGTTAAGCACCCACAGGATTTATACCCCAGTAGACTCAATAGTCCTGTCTCTATGCAGACCTAGAAAGGAGCTGAGTTAATTGAATTCCCAGAACTGACAAGCTGGGCATTAAAGTCTTTTCAAGATCAAGAAACACAGAATTGATACTGTATAACTCCAGGAACGGGGGGGAAAGACCTTTCCAGGACAGGGCTGTGTTTTTCCAGGTTTCCCAGGCACCAAACCACTCTGCTTAACCCGGGTGAAAGGTGCCTGACTCCCACGATCCAGGCGTACACCCAACCCATTCCTTCAGTCCAGGAAAAGGTTGTCCATGGACTTGGAGAGGTCCTTGGCCACAGCCTCCTGTTCCTGGCAACCACTTCACACAATTCCACCACTGATGGATGATCCTGGTTAAAACCCTGCTGGGTTTTTTATCCCTATTAATTTAGAATTTTGTTCCTTCAAAAAATAAAAACAAACAAAAAAAACCCCCTTTCTAACTTCCAGCATCAAGTTATCCATGAACAATCTGTACCATTTGCTCCAAAGCCAGCACCATGCTCTGCCTGAAATAGCTCCATTTCCCCCCAGTCTTCAACCCCTTGATGGATTTCTTGGGAGTTATCCCAGTCCTTCACACAGCCTTTGCCAGGCTCACTTAAACAAGCTCAATTCTCATAATCTCCCCTCAAGAACAGGTGTTTCTTTTCCTTAATCCTCCTCCCAGTCTTGCTCTGTACCTGTTCCAGGTTGGATTCAGCTGCTTTGGGATGAAGCCACTGCCTTTTCCAGTGGCATTAACAACTCCTGATCTCTGGAAGAGCTTTGTGAAGAGCCTTGGCAAGGTACCACGAATTGAAGCAGCCACTTCATTAAACCTCCCCAGTCAGGACCTCTGCCATGTCACCCTGGTGATTTACACAACTGCACACAAATCCCCAGGTGCTGAGCACTGGGAGCACTGCCTGTATCCCCTGGGATCCATGTGCAAAACAAACAGGCGGGGATGGAGCATGGAGCAGGTCTTTGCTCACTGATATTTGAGATCTGTGCTCCAAAATATTCTTTGTAGTGCTCCATGATCCCAGAATAATGGGATGGTTTGAGCTGGACGGGACTTTAAAGCTCTTCCCATTCTTCAAACCTCTCTGGGAAAACTGTTCCAGTAGCTCCCTGCCTTCCAGGATTGTCCAACCATTCCCTCCATTGCAGAGGCCACAGCTCCTGCCCCTGGAGGGGGACAAAGTTTGGCAGAATGGATGAGGAGAAAAGGCTGAAGGTCAGGGAGTGGTTTCAGGAAGGCCTGGGAACCCCAGCTGGCAGGACCAACTCCCAGCTCTCAGCTCTAAAATTCTGCCCATGGATGTCACTCCACACCAACAGAAACCTCCCCTCTGGAGCTGAGCCCGAGCTGATCCATGTGTCTCATGTCAGGGGATTTGGTTTCTGAAGAGGAAACATTTTACATCTGAAGTCTTAAATATTATTGTTCCCTGTTGAGTGTGGGTTCAAAGAGGAAAACAGTGATACTTTTCTCACTGACTCTTTTGCAGCTCTTCTAAAGACATATAAGAACAGTAATGAGTCAGTCAAGCACTTTAAGCTGTCAGGCAATGATAAATGAGACCCACTAAAACCCTTCTGTCTTTGCCAAGGGCACTCTGGATTATACTTGAACCTGTTCTAACCTTAGCACTTAACCTTCTTTTCCACAGAGTTGCCTTTGCGCACAACCACCACGAGGAAGTCAAAATAACAAATCGAAGGAATGGCTCCCTGAGTGGAAAAGGAATCTTTGCTTTACAGTTGGGACTGGGGTTTAAGTGCAGTTTATGTGCTTGCTAAACCTCAGAATTTTAAAGGAATGGGGATATAATTCCATGTTACTAGTAAGGGAGGGAGGATAGACATGAAACTCAGCATGAAAGTATTTTTTTTATGTCAGCTTGGCATGAAAAATGTGGAGAAAGAATAGAGATAAGCATTATTTCCAGCAATCAAAAAATCCCAGAATCATTGAGGTTGGAAAAGACCTCCAGGATCACTGAGTCCAAGTTGTGCCAAATCCCCACCTTGTCCCCAGCCCAGAGCACTGAGTGCCACCTCCAGGAATTCCTTGGACACCTCCAGGGATGAGGACTCCAAACCTCCCTGGCCAGTTCCAGTGCCTGAGCACCCTTTCCATGGGGAAATTCCTGCTGCTGTCCAAGCTGAGCCTCCCCTGGCCCAGGCTGAGGCCGTTCCCTCTCCTCCTGTCTCTGTTCCCTGGGAGCAGAGCCCGACCTCCCCGGTTGTCCCCTCCTGTCAGGGAGTTGTGCAGAGCCACAGGGTCCCCCCTGAGCCTCCTTGTCTCCAGGCTGAGCCCCTTTCCCAGCTCCCTCAGCTGCTCCCGGTGCCTGCAAGGAATGGGCTGTACATGCCAGTATCCCTTGGAATTATCCTCTGCTGCTCTCCTTTGCCTCCCTGCATCTTCTCCCCAGTCCCCACCAGCCCAGGCATTGCTCCCAACCATTCCCCTTCCCCCAGCCCTTTTTGCCTCTCCAAGCAGACACTGGGAGGGCAGAAAACCCCAGTTTCTGGACACTCAGCTCAGGAGCAGGACACCAAACCTCTGCTGTGGGGATTTCCAGCTGGATCTCAAAACCAGGAAGCTGTTAAGGTTAGAAAATGCCTCTGAGCTCATCAAGTCCAACCCACAGCACCACCATCACGTTCACTGTTAACACTGGCCTCAAGTGCCACATCCATAATTTTTTGAACACTTCCAGGTGTGTTTGGTGGTTGCCCTGCCCTGCCTCAGATCCAATGCTTAACAACCTTTTCTATGAAGAAATTTCCCCTGGTTTTCCCTAATATTCGATTAAAACCTCCCCTGGAGCTACTTGATGCTATTTTATCTCTTCCCCTCAATATTTTAGGAATGTGAGATTCCTTGTGAGGAGCAAGGATCATATGCCTATAGCTGGGATTTACTGCACCACTGTTGCAATAAGTGATACAAACTCATCATCTGCATCTTTGAATCATCATCATCATCTTTAACAATCAGGTGCCCACACCTTGACTGACAAACACCACATGGATGAGACGAGGGGAGAACCCTGGTGCACACCAAAAAGCTAGAATATCACACACCTAGATGTGCCTGGACTGACAGAGAAGAGGAATTATTTCAAGTGAGAAGCACTGCAGGGAGATAGAGCTGCTGGGGCACAGCTCTGAGGAGGGGGAACTAAAGGGTTTCTCAGCACTAAAGCCACACTGATGATTTCTGGTTTTTTGGGTTTAATGAAAGTGTGTCTTTTTTGAAAGGCAAGTGCAATTACAAGAACATACTTGACTCAGACACTTATTTCTCCTCCTGACAGGAAAAAAAAACCCAAAAAAACAAAAAAACAAACCCCAAAAAACCAAACAAAAACAAACAAACAAAAAAAAAAAACCAAACAAAAAAAAAAGCATGGAAAGGCCAGAATACACAAAGGACTTGCAATAACTGTTAACAATTGAAAGCTCTTCCCCAGATTTCAATATTACTTTGCGAATGGGGACTGTACTAACCTGCCTGATTTATAACAAAATAAATGCACACCGCATTTCCCTGCCCCTGGTAACTGAACTGTCCTTGCTTGATCTCCAGAAATAGTTTGTCACATGAATTTACCTGTGGTAACTGGGTTTTAATGCCTGGTGTTAGATGGGTTTGAAACATGGGAGGAAAATATGCTGCAGTTAATTGTTCCAACAGCCACGGGCACCCCCAGTGGAGGGATTTAGGCTCAGAAATACCCATCAACATTTAACAGTGTTCCAAAGAGGAGGGGAGGTGGACGCTTTACCTCAGGATGCTGTTCAGCTCGCAGGCACTTGCAGAAGCTATCTGGGGTTTGCAGAGCTGCAGTAGCAGGGGGTGCTCAGGTACTCTGTGTACCTGATTTGCAAATGCAGTAAGAAAAGCTTTCAAAATGCTTTTTGAGTGAAGACATTTGTAGAAAAATCTGTTTGGTTTCAATCCCTTCCAACCAGGAATGATGGATTCTCTCGTGTTTGCGCAAAATCACAGCCCATGTCATTCTCTGCAGCAGGTGAAAGCAATTCCCCTCCCTTAGTTAAAGTTTAATCAATTTTAATAATAAATGTTTAATAGCAAACATAAACCAGAAAAACAGCCCTTGCCCCAAGGAGCTGACAGTTTTATTTCAAATCCAAAGACTGGAGTGTGAGCCTTGGATTGACAGGGGGTTGTGGACACTCTGAGCTGGGCAGGATTTCCCACTCGGGATCTGAGGAGTAGGATGCAAAGTTGAGGTCACTTCATGCATTCTGAGTCCTGCAGTGCACCTGCAGCACCATGGGCCTGCTCTTGGCACTGGGAATTACTCAGAATTTGAAACACAATAATGAATGAAGCCTGTGTTCCTGAGAATTTGGTCTTCTAATCTCTCCCTGCTCTGTCCCAGGTTCCTTAGCCTCCCCTAGCACCATCAGAACAAACCAGGACCTGCCTTCACACGCACACCTCCCCTGGGATGGTTCTCCTGTCCCACAGGGGGCACAAATCCCTGCATCCTGGTTTGATCTTGCTTGTACTGTACTGCCAGAGACGTGTGAGCTGTCTCATTATCGCCAGGCTGCTCCTGGAGAAAGTGGGGCACATGTGTTTGTTGGCCAGCTGGTCCCTGTCAGACACAATGTAAAACACAAGCACTGACCCTGTTTTCCTCCCTGGGCTCCAGTTCGGGTCTCTCCCAGCTGCCAGTTTTCGTGAAACTTGTAGAAATCACATGGTTTTGAGACTTCTCCTGTTCTTTCAAATGGAGGAAAATTGCTGAAACCTTCTCTTATCAGGAAATAAGCCTAAAACCATCTCCATAAAGCTCAGAGGTTAGGCTGTCAGAAGCATCTTGCTCTGACTGCCCTTTGAAAAGCATCTTGCTCTGACTGCCTGGTTTGAAAGCAGTAAATTAAATTCCCCTATTCAGGGAAAGACAGACATGAATATGTAACTCAGGGTTCCCCCTTACTAGCCTCAGATGACACCAGGGTTTGCCTCAAAACCCCTATAAAATAGAACCTGGGTGCATTAGAACCTGCTGACCTACAAGAGCAAGATGTAGAGGCAGCACATGGTGAAAAGTTCCCCAGCTTGGCATCACTTTTTCCATTACTTAATTCTGAACCGTATTATCCATTAAATGAGATATCAAAGGGTTTCGGTGTTTCATTTTGCATTGAGATCTTTATTTTAATTAATTTCATGGAAAATAGAAATGCTTTAAGGCAAAAAGCTTTTCACATGGGAAATCTCAGGAGACACTTGCACAATTTTCTGGTATCATGCACAAACACCATAGAAAAACCCTTTCCCTCTTGATCTGTTTTTCCCTGGAGAGATGCAGATGTACAGAGACATCATCACAAGACTGACCTCTGAAGGTCTTTTTGTTGTACCAAGAGATAATGAGGAGAGGGAATGATTTTTGCAGGGATGGATGCAGTTGTGGGAGCTAACAGAGGGATCTCACCCCCATCAATGTCTTTAGGAGGCAAACTCAACTTGTCTCTGCCCACAGCTCGTTCAGAACTGCCGTGTACACCCTGGCACCTCCTTTCTCTGTGCCTGTCCTGGAATTACAGGGCCCTGCGAGGGACTCGTTGGAACTGGTGTGGATCAGCTGCAAAGCCCTGTCATACCTGACAGAAATCCTTTTGTTATTCATGTGGATGTCACACATATTTCAGGAGATGCTCCATCATAATTTAGCATTAGTTAATGGCTATTTAGAGTGATCCTGCAGCATCTCCAGAAAAGATGGTGGCTGCAGCATCTGAGGCCAGGGTAGAGGATGAAAAATGCAGATCAACAAGGATAAATATTAACATCCAACACAGCAGCTCCTTCTCCCCAGCATGACCTCTACACCCTCGTCATACTATCCATGGAAACTGTTCCCATCTTTTACATAAAGATTGGTTTAGATGGGAATGCTGTTTGAGAAATGACCACAGCAGCAGTTTTCCCAAAGCCTTATGGGAAAACCTGCCTCTTTTCATTAAAAAAATTAAAAAAAATCCTCTGTCTTGGTTTGAAAGACAGGTGTCTGCTAGGGAAGGCAAAAAGCCTCCCTTGGAATGGAGAATATAAGGCCCCTCCCTCTGAATGATCATAATTTTGAAATTAAAGAGCTCTCAGGCAAGGATATGAGGGGTAAGAATAAGAGTTCTTTACTAGTATGTATAACAAGGCAAACAACCAACAACAACTGCAGCATTAACAACAAACAGAGCCAGGAACCTCGTGACGGCCTTCTCGGCCAAGAAGGGAAGGGATGGAGGAGAGGCTTTGCTTCACAAAACCCTGGGGCAGTCTGACCCCGGTGCCCCTGCAGGACTCTGAGGACACCAAGCTGGAGCAGCAGGAATGAGCAGGAATGGACGAGATACATCTGAAGCTCCATGGTGGTAACTGGAATGGTGGGATGTCCCGGCAGGGCAGGGGTGCGAGCCCACAGTGGAGCAAAAAGCCTCAAAGCAGCGCCGATGGAGCGGCAGCGCCAGGACAGGGCCAGGCCAGCTCCAGCAGGGCAGGAGCAGGCGAGCTCAGGATTCCTGGGCACAGGAGGAGATGGTGGTAGGTCTCTAGGACTGGGTTCCAGTGATAACAGTGAATTCTCCCTGCAGTGAGCAACAGCTTGACCCTCCTTCTTCCAGTGCCAAGAGCAAGAGCCAGAAGCTGCCCCCAGCCCCATCCTTTACCTGTCCCCAAAACTTAAAAAAACTTCCCCCTCCGGGAGAAACTCCCAGACACCAAAAGAGGTGTGGCCAGGTGCTGTACTCCTCTCCTTTGGCCACTTGTTGGTTTTGCTTAAGTACCCATAAGTACCCAGTAGTTAGTTTCCTAGCAACTTATGGGAAAAAAAATCTATAAGTAAAAAAGAAACAAATCTAACCCCCAATATCCCCAAACAGTAAATGCTTCAAAGGAAGAAATTAAAATATCAGCCTTGTGTGACTGCTGTATCCCACCAGCAGCTCCTGAGCAGAAGAGGACACAACATGTTATGTTCTGCGAGATCCTGATCCCCACACCCCTAACCCTAATCCCAGTAGTTTATCCAGAGGAAAATACCAGTATGATGAACAGAAACTGCAATTCTGAGCAGAATTCTGGTTCACCTGTTCATAGAAACACCAAGAAATCTGTTGGCGAATGTCAGCTCCCATCCAAGGTCCCCTTCAGCTAAACCATCCCATTCCAGATGGCTGAGAGTCCCTCCCGTCTGCCGAAACATAATTCCATCCCCCATTCAAGGTCGAACTGACACTTCTCTGACATCCTGGTTCAGCTTTCACAGGTTCCTCCATCACTGGAGAACTGCTGAGCAGTTCATAGCTCTGCTGCCACCACTTCACATGTGACAGAGCCATAAGCTGCTCTTCTAAAGCCTTGCAGGAGGCACTGGAAGGGATAGAGAGACTTTCCTGGATGTCTCAGGAGTCACTGTCCATTTCAGTGCCAGGGAGCAGTAGAGTGTGGTGTTGGAAGTTTAGATGATCAAGGGTTAAGCTTCTATTTATTCCTCCCCCTGCTCATTAATGCTCCTCTTCAATTAATTTTGTCCTGCCTATGGCAACTGCAGTGATGTTTGCTGGGCTGTCGTTGCACAACCCCATGTGAATCCTGTCCTGTCCTCCTGCTGTTCCAGAGCTCCAGCTCATCAGTTTTACTGAGCTGGGAGAAATCTCCTGTCACGGAGCCCTTAAATTACCCCTCTCACAGTAACACAGCTGAATCACCAGAGAGCGTTTTCTGGGGTTTATTTATTCTCTTCTCCTGGCCTAAGATTAATGTCCCTCAAACCTTTAGGTGAACCAACAGTTTGAATCACTGTTACGGGATTCAGCCCCTTCCATAAAGTGAAATCCTTGCATGACTCCTCCACTGCATGAGCGTGGGATTTCAGAGAGCCTGGAAAACGCAAATAGAACAAGAAACCAAAAAATGTCTAAATGGGTTGCTTTGATTTTCTGCTTCCAATAATGACAAAACCTTTTAAAAGCAAAATAAGTTTCAATAATTTTTAATTTTAATTTCATTTTAAATTGCTTTAATGTCATGCCCATCTTCATATTACATTTATATATCAGTATTCATCACTATTGAAACAGCATCATGAAAACTCAATTTTATAGAGCAGCTAAAACTTGGTCCCACTGAAATTTCTAAAATTTTTGGACCTCCAGTGGTTTAGTTTGGGGTTTTCAGTTTGCATTTGGGATTTCTTTCATATAGGCGAGGAGGACAGATTCGGCACTACTGGTTTCCCTCAGGAAAAACTCCAATTCCCAAGAAACTCATCCTGGAAGTGAAATCTTTGGACTGACTGAAAGAAAGGGATGCCTACAGACCTGGCATGAGACAAGAGCCTGGAATCCCCTTCTCGTGCAAGGTCAGACCAGTGTGGGGGAGTACCTGAGGAGGAGATGAAATTTGACTCAGTCTTTTTCACTTCTGATTTTTTTTTTTTTCAAATTCCAGTCTCTGAGGAAATCACAAAGCAGAAGTTGCTTCTCTGAAAGGAGCAGGCAACTGAGCAGCTCCTCTTGCACATGAAAATCCCTGATGGCCCCATTCCCTTGGATGGGCTCCTCTGGGAAATCCAAGTGCAGATTAAACCTCCTTTCATCCATCTCACCCTGAGCAAATATATGTGCATTTTCCATTACCCTTCTCTCCTTCACTTCACGCTCCTTGCCTTAACACACAGGCTAAATCCTTCCTTGCACGGCACAACAGCAGCAAATGATCAAAACAATTCAGCTTTTCTTCAAGTAATGGCATATGCTTGGTTGTAAATATTCATGGCTGGGTGGAAATTGGTTCTTGATGGCCCTGAGCACACTGGTGTCAGTCGTGCTGAAATGACTCTCAGTCTCTTTTACCTCCAAGGGGCCATTTTTTTTTTTCCTGGTGCAGGTCTCATATATTAATCCATGGCAGATGGAGTCAGACATGACCACCTCATCTACCTCATTTTCCCTCTTAACTTGTTGAGCTTCTGGTGCCTGAGAGGTTTCGTCATGGATTTCCACAGGTCGGGAAGTCCCAACAATCTTCTAGAGGACCATTCAGTTGCACTCAACCCTCAATAAAGTCAATCTGTTTAAGGCTTTTCATCATGACCTCTCAGCGGATGCAGGTGTGTCAAAATAGACACTGACTTTCACAGCCTTCACATTTAGCCACAGATCATGATTTTGTCCCTCAGGAAGATCTGAGTCCTCTCCACTCCCAGCTCTCTCATAGCTGTCATCACTTGGTAAGCAAGGAAGTTTTCCATGGGTCTTTTTCCCAAAAAGCTCTTCCTATGGAATGCTGCAGGGTCTCATCAGTCCAGTAGGCAGAATGCTTTTTGTATTTTTGAGTCCCATATAGAGCTGGTGTAGCTGTGGCAGCAACACAATCCTCTGACACCCTGCTCACACCCACCTCATCCTGATAGCTTATCACCTTTATTGCCCTCACCCTAGCTATGCCAGTGGACGCAGAACTCTGCTGCATGGCCGACCTGAGCCTGGATGGCACTCCAGGCATAAATTCCTGTGACAAATGCCTTTGGGAAGGCATAGGAGGTACTCCAGACCCTGTCAGAGGAGATGGAGATGCTGTGCATGACGTGCCCATCCTGACGCTCCTTAGGAGCTACCAGGCACATGTTTTGTCAGCAGGAGCTGAGTGATGGATTTGAGGGTTTTTTTCAGGGAATCACCACTGTCTGCTTCTAAAGCAAATAGGGATAGCAAATAGGAAATGGGAAAAGACAGGGGGTTGCTCAGAGAAACTCTGGTGGGCTCATTATGGAATCAGAGCTGTGAATGCCTCAATGCTCAGTGCAGATGGGACTGTCAGCAACTCTGCATTTTAGGGCAATTTTTGTCCTTAGGTCAATAATGCAAACTTGAACTTGTGCACAGAGTTCACAGAGAGAAAGGTGATCGTCTTCCCAAACTGGCTTTCATTTCTCAGGAAGGCTGAGGGTGAGCTGAGTGTGAGAGCAGGTCAGAGACAGGCAGAGCTCCTCAGGGTTAGAGCTGTGGTTTCCACCTCTGTTGGTGACAAAACAATGGGACTGAGGGCGCCCTCAGCAAGCTTGATGGCACCAAGCTGTGTGACACATTATAGGGAAGGGATGGGATCAAGAGGGACCTGGACAGGCTAGACGGGTGGGAATGTGTGACCCTCACAAAGTCCACCAAGCCCAAGTGCAAGGTCCTGCAAGGCTGTTCAGCCTGGAGAAAAGCTCCAGGGTGACTTTGCTCCTTCAGAGCCCCTTCCAGTACCAAAAGGGGTCCAAGAGAGACGGAGAGAGACTTTGGAAAAGGGACAGGACAAAGGGGAATGACTTTAAATTGAGAGAGTAGGTTTGGATTAATATTAGGAAAACATGCTTCCCTGGGAGGGTGAGGAGGCCCAGGCACAAGATGCCCACAGAAACTGTGGCTGCCCCTAGATCTCTGCAAATGTCCATGGCCAGGTTGGATGGGGCTTGAAGCAGCCTGGGATAGTGAAAGGTATTTCTGCCCATGTCAGGGAGTGGAACTGGATGATTTAAAGGTCCGTTCCAACTCAAACCATTCCAGGGTTCTATGTTTCTATGAAAAAAATTAGATACTCCAAAAATAGCAGAAGCCCCAACAGGTCTGCACCTGCTTTTTGTTATAGAATCATAATTCAGCTTGGAAGGGACCTCAAGAGGCCAGAGGCCCTCAGTGATGTCAGATCGATTTTGTGTTTTTTTAATCAAGTGGGAATTTCTCCTGTTTCACTTCATGACAACTGGTTTAGACTTTTACCCATTTCTGTCCGTGGGGATCATGGACCTGGTAGTCAGAACCTCTCAGGGAGAGTTTAGATTAAACCCACACAAAGATTCCTCAAGAGGGGACATCTGGGAGGTTGTTTATTATCTGCCAAGAAGACTCCAAGGGACACTTGCATGGGGCAGGGAGTATGGACAAGCTATGTCGTTCCACTTTGCCTCTCTAGCTGGAAACCAGGCTGGGTTTTTTTCATATATTCCTTGTCTTTCATGGCCTTTAGCTTTGGACATGACTAGACTAAGTCTGGTTCCTGTAGAGAGAGCACAGTATATGTGAAAGCTTCCTGTGGTTTCACCCTCCACCCACTGCAGACAGAAAACTGTACCCAGGAGAACTCATCCAGGCCAGTTGTCAGGGAGACCCTGTGAGATGAACTGTGTTAGTCACAGAGAGCCACAGGCGAGGGAGGCACCAGGACATGGTGGCTGGAAGACATTTATCAGATCTGTTCTCAGTTGTTGACAACCTTGGTTTTCCACAGCTTTGGGCAATGCAGTTCTCATTGTCTGGGAGAAATGAGAGCTGAAGCACAAGAAGCTGCATTCATTTCCAACACTAAGAAAAGCCTCACACAATTCCCAGGACAATTCTGATAAATCCTGGCAGCCTTTAAACATCTCCTCTATCCTTGAAACTCAAATGACACCCACCTTGCTCAGCAGTTCTTCCCCATACCAAGGGTGAATTTGCATTTTGCTCCAGCTGCTATTTGGAGTTCAAATCCCTGAGCAGGTGGGGTGTGGAGGACAGAGGAGCTCTCATCTGGCCTCCTGATGAATAACTCTAAGGAATGGGAATCACTCAGAAGTGAGAAGTGATTCTTGCTCTCCTCCAAACCAAGTGCCAGCTGCTCCAGCAAGGGAAGGCTGAGCCCACATCTGGCTCTTACACACATAAATTCTTTGTCCTTCCTCTCCCAGGGCCCTCCCCCGTGCCTCATCTCCCTCATCATTCATCCCCCTCTGCTCTCCAGCTGGCTCTGACACTTTGGCTGTGCCTGTTCCTGACATTTCCCACTTGTTTAAATCATTCCCCATCCCAAAGCCTGAGTGAGGGAGGGCAGCATGCCTGGCTAAGAAACAGCTCGAAACACATCTAAACACAGCCCTTTTTGAGGATCATTAAGGAGGACTGTCACTGCTCTGGTCAGGTCTGCAGTCAAATCAGCATCCCAAATGCGGAGCACCAATCCCCCAAGTTAACAACCTACGGCCCATTTCTCCAGTTTCTCTCCTTTGGAGTTGTTTCACCCAGTGTTTATACTTCCAGTATGTTGTGGTTTGATATTGGCCAAATGCCAGGTATCCATGAAAGTCCTATGCTTGCCCTCTTCTGCTACAGTTGGGCAGAGGAGAGGGAGAAAAAAAAGATTAAGAATTAACAAAGAGTCCATGAGTTGAGGTAAGGACTGAGAGAAAAACCTTCTAAGGGCAAAATAGGTTTAAATTTAAAGGTATAAGGTAAAACTATTATTAACAGAGTCAGAGAAGGGTAATGAGAAGTAAAATAAACCCCTAAAACACTTTTTTTTCCCCCCAGCCCCTCCCTCCTTCCCACCGACAGCGCAGGGAGGGAGGGAGTGGGGGTTTTGGTCAGTTCATCACTCCGGATCTTTTTCTGTTTGTTTAGGGAGAGGAGTCTGCTGTGGGGTCCCTCCCACGGGCAGTCTCCCTAAAACTCTTGTGGCATGGGTCACTCGTCCATGGGGTGCAGTCTTTTAAGGATGGGCTGTTCTAGTTTGGAAGTAAGGGCCCTCTCTCTGTATCTCTGGAAGCGGGAGCCCTCTCGCTCTGTTCAGGTCTCCCACTGGATCACAGCATCTCTGGCATCCACCCACTCCGGCATGAGCACTTTTCCCACAGGCTGCAAGTGGATCTCTGCATCCCCCATGGACTTCATGCATTACAGGGGGACAATTTGTTTCACCATGGTCCTCACCATGGCCTGCAGAGGAATCTCGGCGTCAGCTCTTGGAGCACCTCCTCTCCCTCTTTATCTTCCACTGACCTTGGTATCACCATGTTTTCCCTCACGTGCCCTCATTTCCTCCTCCTCTCTGACTAGAAGAAAAGCACCTGCTCACAGGTACCATTGCCAGAAAATTCCACGAATTCAAAGATAGTTGCAAGATCCCACAGCACCAAAAAGTTGATCTTGTGTAGGTTCTGCATCTGGGAATTGCTCGTCATGCTTCCGCTGCCGGCCACGCGGCACTGCGGCCAAGGCGCAGGCAATGCCAGCACGGCACCAGCACTGATTGACACCTCTCCTCCTGCGGGCCACCGGGAAGGGGAAGCTGCCACCACCCCCCCGTGCTTCTGCCTGCAGCACGGCTGGCTGGGGGCGGCCAGGCAGGCAAGGCTCCCCACGGGTGGCACTGGGATGGCCCCCGGCAGCAATACCATGCCGCCCCTGGGAAAAAACTGGCGGGTGCTGTTTTGATTTTCCTATAAAAATGTCATCACAGCGGCATTACCACCCTCTCTAATTGTACATCTTCAAGCACGTCCATCCTCAGACCCATCAGACATTGGCTCTGTCAGACATGGTGGAAGCTTCTAGCAGCTTCTCACAGAAGCCACTTTTCTGCCCCCCCCTGCCCCCTCCCCCCCCCAAAACCAGGCTGTGCTAAACCAACACACAGTATTAAAGAATTTAAAACTGGATTTGCCATGAGAAGGCCCCACTGAAGCTCCACAGCTTCCATTAGATTTTAGCTCTATTAACCATTCCAACCCAGGAATGGTTTTCCATGAGCATTGATCCCAAATGGCATCCATCCATGACACTTCCTGCAAAATATAAAGCATTTCCTACCATTTTTTAATCAATAAAGGAAATACAAACCCCATCAGTGTAACAGGGAATTGCCATACTCATAAATCCTTATGGGACAGAGAAATTTAATTCAGGAAAGCACTGGGTAGAATGAGGCTCTGCATTTCCCAAGGGCAGGGTTTGCCAGGAGCAATCCTCCTCCTTTTAGACACCCAAAAAGACACTATCTGCAGCAAAATGATAACCCTGCACTCCCTCTGTGCCCACACCCAGACCCTCAACAGCACCTGCAAAAATTGAGATATTCCAGTGTAGACTGGGAAGGCTGCACAGTGGCCTGATTTCCTGCTGGAAGAATGACCTGTTTGTATAGAAGTCATCACTGGATTGCACATCTCGTTATTGCACATCTCATTATGGCAGACCTCATCATGGCATCTTAGATTCTGGAGCAAACATTGGAAAAAGTTGTGACTCTCCAAAAAAATTGTTAAATAGAAAAGTAATGTTTTTCTGAATCAAGTACACACTATCCTGACGTTTTTTCTTGAAGAAGGTGGAAGTTGGATAACAGATGAGAATGGACTTGTTAGTCTAAAAAGCCAAAGCTATTCACTAAACTAGCCTGATAGATACACTACAAAGAATGGCAGAAAAAATATGTCTAGAGAAAGCCAGATAGATTGACAGAAACTCGTGTCTTAAAATAGCAATATTCACATGAGATATGCTTCATTATGTGGACCCTGTCGGTCAGAAGAATGTATATTGAAAATAAATGAGTTCTATCCTTCAATTGTCATGGCCACTGGCAATAAATAGACACCTGATGAAGCAGAGTGGGCACGAGGGAGAACTTTGTGTTAGCTGGAATGACGGGATGTGTGAGGAAGCACAGCCCAACATTGTACTTAGCAAACAACCCAACTGAGGGACATGGTACTGCCCCAGACACCCAGAACACTCTGGAACATCCCCCAGAGCCACGGCCGGGCTGTGCTGGGCAGGGCTGTGCTGCTGGGGAGCATTTCTCAGCAAGGGGGGACTGAGGGATCCCATTCGCCTGCTGCTCACATTCCCAGTGCCCACTCCCAGGCCATCCCATCTTTCACTCTGTGTTTGCCCCATGGGCTGAAAGGATTTTCAGAGGTTTTCTTCCCGTTGCCCCCCACATTTGCCAGGTCACACACAAAATCCTCCTGCAAGTGTCCCCTGCCACCGCCCAGCTCATCCCAGGCTGGAACAGCAAAAGACCACGAGCCACACCAGCGGCCCCAGGAAAGAGGCTTTGCTCCACACACCCACGGGGACTCCCAGAACATCACATTGGTGTGGCCAGGGCTGATGAGCCCAAGCTTTGCCAGGCTCAGCAGTAGTGGGATGGAAGACCTTGATGTCATGTGGAGCAGCAGGAGCACAGCTCCTCCAGGAAAATGCCATCTGCCAGGTCAGCTCCAACCAGACCTCCTGGGGGGAGCAATGCAGAAAACAAGGAGGGGATTTCTTTGGCTGCTGCTGTCAGGCTTTACTCCTCCAAATACTCCAAGGGAATGGCTTTGCTAAAGCACGTTCTGCCAACTTTCTCTTCTTCACTTGCTTTGCCTACAGCAAAACTCTGCATTATCTTCTCTGCTGTTCTGTGTGTGGCAATGCCAGCACAGGATCCGCACATCCTGCTTAGACCTGGCTGCTCCCTTTGGGGTATTTCTGAAGAAAAGCTGTGGGGACTCACTCCAGGGAGCAGACCTTAATATGGGAAATTTTATCTGAGGGGTATTAGGGGGAGAACGAACAGGAAGTGCAGGAAGAAACCACAGCTCAAATCCTGTTATTAAAGCAGTGACAGAGGATTTTAACAGGGCAGTGGAGGAGGAAGGAGGGTAAAGTCAAGTGTTTTCAAAATGGCAAGATGCTGCCATTCAGCTCCTGCTCTCCATGCAGCAGCAGTGCAGTGGGCTTTATTCAGGGACACCCTGCACACAAACCCCCCATGCAGCAGAAGGCAGAGCTGACCAGAGACAGCACAGCACTGGCTCCTCCAGCAGCACCTTATTGCAGAGTTCCTGTTTGGTGCAGCCGTCTGCTGCAAAGCTCCTGCCTCCTCTGCTCTCATCTGCCAGAATTTGGGGAGTGTGGATAAAAACCTCGTAGTTCTTCACCCTGCTGATGTATTGCAGAACTGCCCTGGGATTTACACCCTGTTTCCCTTCAGGAAACAAATCAGGCTTCAATGATGACTCTTCTCCAGCGGGTGCTGCAGCAGGATGGATGTGCTGTCACTGAGCCTGTGTGCAGCTGCAACAGGTTGGTGGTGATTAAATGCAAAATTCACCCAGGACATGAGGTTCTGATTCAGCCTGGAGGCAGTTCACAGACCTTTACAGCATTCTTCCTGTGGAAACACCTACTCATCCTTCAAACAGACATTTTTTTCCTGCCTCTTATCTCCAAGAGGTAAAATCTGGAAGGAAAACAGGGTTGTTGTGTCCCTGTCAAGTGCTGCTTCCTGGATTTCCATAACCTTGGGGATTACCTGGAGTCAGTGAGACTGAGGCCCTGACTCTGTGAGAGACAATGTTATCTTCTGGCTCAGGTAGGAGCTGTTTTGCAGAATGGGCTGAAGTATTGCACTCAATCTCTCACTTTGACAAGGACAAGCGCTGTTAGTCCATAATATCCTGTCTCTTTCTAGTTTGCCCTGATCTGTTTTAGCAGAGCATTTATTTGACAGACAGGTAATGTTTGTCTATCTGGAAACTACAGTACCCCCCATGAAATTAAAAAAAAAAAAAAAAAAAAAAAAAAAAAAAAAAAAGAAAATCATTGTTTCAGAAGCAATTATCTCAAAACCTCAGTATCCAGGGGTGACACCCTGCTGGGTCCCAGGGGGGCTGCCAAGAGCTCCTGTCTTCCCTGAGAACAGGACCTGATCTTTAAAGTCCTTTTTTAAGCCCTGCAGGTGCTTTGAAAGTGCTGGTTGCTCCCTGGATTTGAGGTTTTTGCTTTTGACTGGCTCTTACTTCACTCTTGGCAAGTCCACAGGCAGGATACCTCCTGGTCCCCACACTTTGCTACAGTCAAGGGAGGTCTGTCCATCCTCCTGGGATGTGTCCCCTGGACTTTTGCATCTTTTTATCCTTCCTTATCCCATTCTCCAGACTTGCTCACACATGGCTTTTCTTTAGCAAGCTGCTCTCCTTGGAACTTGGTTGACACCTTCTTACGACTTGGATGACCCAACCCCTCCTTGGACCTGCCGAGGGAGCAGAAACAAGGGAATGGTTTTCCTGGATCTCCTGTTTGAAATAGGCACAACATTGGAGTTATGCCCAGGCAACAACTAAGGCACAAAATTCTATGCTCCTGCTCAGAGGTGTAAAGAAAGCACAGTCCAGGGGATGGCAATGACTTTGAAGCTGGAGACAGTTGGACTCATTTGCTCGGAGATCCAAAGCAGCACAGACAGAAAATATTCACTTCTCCCAAAACCAGACAAGGATTCTGCTGATGAACCAGGCAATCACAAACTCTGCCCAGGGCCTGCTCTCCACAGGATACACTGTAATTAGCAGAAGAACAGCAGCACTCCCAAGAAACAGCCATCTGAAACCTGTAACATTCCTGACTCCAGGATCACAGAGCCAAGGCACTGCCCAGCTTGCCCAGAGAGCACAGTGGGACTTAGCCCAGACCCCAGCACCCCACGGCTTGGCCAGGATGGGGCTCAGCCCCCTCTGCAGCCCCCTGCCCAGACCCCTCACCCGCCCCAGCAGCACACATGGGCATCACTTCATACAGACAACCTCCTAGTAATTTTTGTTTTACGCTCACACATTAACCACCACAGCACCCAGACCAGTCTGCATTGTCATCAGGGTGCCAGTCAGAAGCTGGAAACTCAACAGCAGCTGCTTCCCTCAGGATGCTCAAGTACCCAGCTCACTCCACTTGCCCCCATCCCAGAGCAGACTGGGATCAGAGCAGAGCTTCTCAGTTGCTTTTCCTCTCCCTCTCTTTCCCCTCCTTTCATCTAACACAGCACAGGAAAGACACAGCACCAGGCAGGTACCCAGCTGCTACCCACACTCCGTAGCAAATCAGGATTTATGAGCCAGGAACAAGAAGAAAAATTTCCCCTTCCACAGTTCCAGGAAAGCTGCAAACACCTGGAGAAATACAGCTGGACACTGCTCAGACCAGCCCTGAGCAGCTGGCCTTCTTGTTGGCTCTGTCCAGCCCTCTCTGCCTCCTTCAGCTGGCTGACATCCACTGGGGGATGTCAGAAGTCACCCTCTGCCTGAGGGGCAGAGACCCTCAGGCCCCCTGCGATGCTCAGCAGCACCCATCTGACCCCAAGCAGACACTGAGAGCTGTGGGCCTTACCCAGGATGGAGGCTGGACCTGCTACAAGCCCCTTGCAGGTCTGGCCCCACAAAACCCCCATTAGGACTCCAACAAACTTCAGCTCAACAGGGCTCCTCCTGCTCCTCCTCTGCCATGCCAGAGCCTGGCAGACACTGCCTCATCACAACGGACACACACAGCTTGGCTAGTGACCTCCAGGGCTGTCCTGGTCCTGCAACACCATGGTCCACATGCCCAGAGAAGAGAAAAGCAGAGTCTCTGCTTATACTCACAGTTTTGAAGTCCTTGTGGTTGCACTCCTGGCCTCTGAACTTGCAGTACAGCATCATATCCTTCAGGTCGTGGCCAACCCGTGCCAGGAACTCCTGCATACTGAAAACTTTGGGTTTATACTGCTTAAAGTTGGCCTTTTCTTGGAGGATGGCTAAGACAGCAGGGTCAGCCAGGTGAGGGTTGGGGATCTGCAGGTTGACGTCCAGCAGAGCCAGGAGCTCCCCAGCATGGTACAGGTCATTGGTGGTGAGCCGGGAGAAGCGGAATTCGTTGAGGTTACAGATGGTGACAGCAGGAAACACAAGGCTGTTCGCCACCACCTCGTCCACTTTGGTCACATGCTGGTAGGAGAAGTAAAAAGCCACCCTGTCTGAGCTCTCCACCAGGAGGAGACCCAGCGAGCCCACAAAGGCCAAGGTCCAGAGCAGGCGCCGGATGGTCACCGGCCCGTAGACAAAGACATGACGGATCCCATGGAGCGTGGTGGTGTTGGCAAAAATCTGGATGCTGGAAGGCTGCAGGCTGCCCATGCTGCCCTCGCTGGTGCTGTCCTTCAGATCCATAGTTCATTTAAATCCTGGTCCTGCTTTTGGGGTCAGTCTGGAGGCAGAATTGGGATCCGGATCTCTCCCCTCTCCTCTCCAAAGCAATTAAACCCTTTCAGGGGTGAGCAAGGGAAGCAGAGTGAGACCAGCTGCTGTGAATTTATTCCACAAGCTCAGCAGTAGCTTCGTCGGGGTAAATATTTATATAAAATCCATTCAAACTCTCGCTCTTGATTTCCTCAGTGCGATAAGGAGGGCTGGTTTTATTTAGGGAGACACCAAGGTGATGTGGAAGAGATGTGGGTGGGCAGTGAAAGCTGAGCCAATGGCAATAAAGTCCTCCCCCTGCACACACTCAGAGGCACACTCGAGCCGAGGGGAGCTGAGATTAAGCAAGCGAGCCTAAAACAAGTGGAGGCAGCTCGCAGGCTGTTAACTAGTGCAGAAAGCCGAGGATGCTGCTTCCCGGATGCCTTTAGCCCGACCGGGAGATGGTCCCCGAGCTCCGGGGATGCGACTACAGGATTTAGGCATCTCTCCTACTCCCCACCTCTCCATTTTGGGCAGAAAACACCACCGCGAAAACCCAGCCTGTGCTGTCGGTGTGATTTGCGTGGGAAAGATGGGCAGCTAATTCAGCGGGAGAAATAGGAGAGCAAAAGGGAGAGGGAAAAGGAAAGGCTGAAAAATAAAAGGCAAGGCTGAAAAATAAAAGAAAAGGAGAGGATTGCTGCTCAGCTCCATGCACGCAGACACACAGATTAGAAAGCAGTGGCATGAACGTGCTCCTTTACACTGCAGCTCCGAGCAAAACCAAGGCAGGGCAAGAACTGGGGAGCGGCAGCGGAGGGGCTGTAGCATCTCTCATCTCTCCTGTCTGTCTCAGAGCTTTCCTTCCCTGCAGGACTTTCAGGGAGAAGCGCTGGGAGCCGTGAGTTGCACAGTGATCCTGAACCCCGCGGCAGGGCAGGGAGAGGGAGCTGCAACCCGGGACCCCCAGCTCCAGCCTGGGCTGAGTCCGAACGTGGCTGTGCCTCGTCCTCCTGAGGCTCCAGCTCCTGAGCCCCCGCCTCTGCCCCCCGAGGCTCGGAAGGCTCCGAACCAGCAGGATCTCCAGATGTTATTCTGTTCGCTGCTGGAAGGCAGCTGTGATGGATGTTTGGGGAAGGTGCTCCCAGATGTGCATTCAGCCAGGAGACTGGCAAAGAGTAGGGAAAGGAGGGGAGGAAAACTGGGTTTTCTACCCAGGAGATGCTGCAGATCCTGTGACAATGCCTCGGTACAGGAGAGTATCCGTGGTGCAGCTGCTGGAGTGGGAATGAGGGGGATCCGTACCAGAGGTGTGAGGTGCTGTGTCTGAGTAGGGCTGGAGTAACTCCCTTCCACATCAGCTCCATGAACAGCATGGGCTTTGCTCGCTTTGTTTCAGATCCAGAATTAAAACCCAGGATTTCTGTCTCTGTACAGTGCCCAACCCTAGGGCAGGTGAGGGTCCCAGAGCATGGAAGCACCCAGAACGTGACTTTCCCAACTGGGATGAGATGGGACTAGAGGGTTGAAGCACAGGCAGAACCTGTCACAGTCTGCAGGGCAATGCCTCATGACTCTCAGCCATCTATAAAGATTATATGGGATAAAGTGAGCCCAGTTTCTGGATTTATAACCCTGAGTGCTGTTACCATGGCAACAGACCATTTGCACCATTTTACCCCTTCGCCTTTCAGGTGCTTGACTTCACTGATGGACCCCCAAGACTCTTGTCCCCCGGCCATGAGCCACCCTGATGATTTTCACCCAGAGATAAGATAATTCCAGCTGTTGCTCTCTCCACATTTGGCCTTGGCAGCCAAAGGCAAGCCCAGCTGTGAAATCCCCCAGCATGGATGTTCCTATGGGAATATCTTTCAGTCTGAGCTACCCATACCAGCCCTGCTACAACACTACTTTCTCCATTCTACACCAGGGAATCTGAGGCAATGAATGGACAAAGGACTGGGAAGCCCTGAGCTGCATTTCCCAGGAGGACTTTTCAGCATACCAGGTTGCTGCCCTGAAGCTGAACCCTCCTTCCATAGCCAGAAGGCTCCAGCACTGTGGTGTCGTGGATGGCTGGGGTGCAGAGGGAGCAGGAGCTGCCTCCAGAGTCTGGTTTCCTATTGTACAAATCCACATCAGCCCTGAAATGCAAAATATGGTCCCTCCTCCTGCATCTATGCCTGTGAGTGAAGCCGGGCTCTCAATACAGTGCATTGGTGGCTAAACAGAGCTGTGCTCCTCCTGCATTACACAGAAATTCAGACAAGGAGAGGTGCACACACCTCCTGCACCTTGTGGTGCCTTTTCCAGGAGAGTGGGAAAGGCAGAGCTGAGCACACCCAAACAAGCTATGGCCCAGAACTAAAGCACCTGAGGACAGAGTGGCCACAGCACCCTTGCTGCTAGCTCCAGACCTCGCTGCCGTGTGCTCACCACCCCTGCATGGTCAGGGACAAGACCCTTCCCCTCTAAAATATTCCTGGCCGGAATGGGCTCCCTCTCCTGCCCATTCCCAGCCCATCTGCGAATCCCCTGCACTGGCTGGTGTGTCAGTGCTTTCATTTCTTCCCCGTTAATGCTTTCATTTGTTCACCGAGCGTGCTGCCTTTGCAATCGCGTTTGCTGTAATTCACACCATAAACCATCTGCTGCTTTTATTACTGTTGAACTGTGCAGGGAGCTTTGGCTGCAGCCCGGAGGGAACAGCCCCGTGGCCAGCAGAGCTGCCTGGCACCAGCTCCGGTACCAGCTCTGCTCCTCTGCCCCTGGGGATGGGCATAAACCAGGGAGACAAATCACAGAATGATGGAATGGTTTGAGTTGGAAGGTATGATCTCATCCCACCCCCTGCCATGGGCAGGGACACCTTTGCTATCCCAAGACGCTCCAAGCCCTGTCCAACCTGGCCTTGGACACTTCCAGGGATGGGGCAGCCACAGCTGCTCTGGGCACTGTCATGCTCTGGTGAGGGCTGGTGGCTCAGGCTGTGCCCAAGAGCTGCCGTCAGCCACGATGTCCTGGGAGCCAGGCAAAGCAGTGCCTGGGGATGGGCTGGGGGGTAACACCAGCAAGGGTGGAGGATATGGGATGCAAGGGCTGGTAAGGGCTGCTGGCCCCTCTGGCCACCCCTGTGAACAACCTCTCGAAGAGGACATGCAGGGGGAGGACAAGGCAGCCTGGCTGGTCCCATAAGCCCCCTGAGGTGGCAGAGCCCAGCTAAGGACACCTGCACGAGGGAACGCCCCGGGAATGCGGAGCATCCCTGGCAGGTGGAGGAGCTGCTATGGGAGCTCATAACCCAGCCTCAGCCCCTGGATGCTCCTCGCAGAACGTGTGCTGCTTCAAAACTGCTGCAGCAGATGAGCCAGGCAGAGCCAGAAGACATATTCCTGAGAAAAATCCCTTCTCACCCCTGTGCAGAGGTGGAGGGAAGTGGTGAGGGCCAGGCTGGCTGGCAAGAGGGCAGGCACAGGCTGAGCCTTCTCTCCTTTTCACAGCCTGTGCCTGCCCTCTTGTGTCTTCAGCACTTGCTGCAGTGCTCGGGATCCCAACCCGAAGGACCAGGAAACGACTCTATTCGAGGAAGAAACAGGGATGAAGAAGAGGCCTGACTTGTGTGAGCCCCTCTGCTTCCACAGCCCCACCTGAGCCCTCCCGGAAGCACAGCCCAGGTAAAAGGTTTGCAATGAGAAAGGCGGGACTGACCTCACAGACATAGCAGTGGGATGTTTTACAGAGAAAATGAGGTGCTTTGGTCCCCCATGTGGCTCAGTACATGGTCCCCACTGCCCTAGGTCAGAGCCATCGCCTTAGCCCTGGAAATTGCTCTGTTTTCTGCCAGTTCATTTGTTTGCTGCTCCCCTCTGGGCTTGAAGAGAAAAAGGATTTTAAAAGAAAAAAAAATTAAAAATAATAATAAAAAAGGCAATGATGGCTGAAGTCCAGGGAAGAGGTTTGTCTGACAATCACAGAATCATTTAGATTGGAAAAGTCCCCTGAGCATGTTGAGTCTAACTGAGTTGACCCAGCACTGCCAAGGCCACCCCTGACCATATCCCCAAGTGCCACATCCACACAGCTTTTAAACCCTGCCAGGGATGGGGATTCCACCCCTGCCCTGGGGAGCTGTGACAGGGCTGGACACTCCTTTCCAAAACCAAATTTTCCCTAATCTCCAATCCAAACCTCCCCTGGCCCAGCCTGAGGCCGTTCCCTCTCCTCCTGTCCCTGTTCCCTGGGAGCAGAGCCCGACCCCCCCCGGCTGTCCCCTCCTGTCAGGGAGTTGTGCAGAGCCACCAGGTCCCCCCTGAGCCTCCTTGTCTCCAGGCTCAGCCCCTTTCCCAGCTCCTTTAGCTGCAGCCACAGATCATTCTGTGGTTGCCTTGAGCATGAGGGAAATGTCCCATCAATGTCACACTGGGATTTCAGTTTCACAGGATGCTGCTTTTGCTGTGGGCTTTGAAGGCAGAAAGGACAACAGGCATTTGGGAGGGAAGTCAGGGAGCATTGGGCCAACAACAATGACTCCTGGATAAAGGACTGGTTAAGTTAATCATGATCTGTAACTCTCCCTCCATTACTCAAACTTTCCCCAATTTTTATGGACTCTCTTGTCACTTAAATATTTACTGCCAGTGTCTTCAAAGTGGGATGACAGAGCTCCCCTGAGCAGAGAGGGCTCAGCTACTTAAAGGAGTCCACCTTTCTTAACAGGAACATAATGCTGAATGTTGATATTTCCCCTGAAATTAAATCTGATCACTTCCAAAGTAGCTTTGGCTCAGTTAAACAGCTTTTTAATATATAAAGAAAATTGAATTTTTTATTAGATTTCAGAACATTTAATATTGTGCTTGGATTTATAATGGGGTATAAAATGAAAGCAATGGAAGCAATTGAGAAGGAAGTCTCCTTGAAAGAAAACCAAAAATATTCAAATAGCTGCATGAAATGCCTTCTAAAGGAATGTCATAGAATCCCAGACTGGTTTGGCTTGGAAGGGACCTTAAAATCATCCAGTCCCACTCCCTGCCATGGGCAGGGGCACCTTCCACTATCCCAGGTTGCTCCAAGCCCCAATGTCCAGCCTGGCCTTGGACACTGCCAGGGATCCAGGGGCAGCCACAGCTCCTCTGGGCAGCAAAACTGCTGGAAAGTAAGACAATTAATTGGTCCATTTCCCTGACCATCTCCCTCCAAAGAAAGGTGATGATGAAAACATCATACTGGCAGAGAGCTGAACCAGCATTTTCCAGTGGAAGAATGATTTTGGGGGGAAGATTTCTCCCCCAGCAGCAGAGAGGATGCTCCAGATGCCTTCCTCCTCCCCCTCCTCCTCCTACAGAAATATTAATGCACATTAATACTCCCCTGGAGGCTCTGGACCCCAGCAAGGGAATATTGGATTTTTAGGGGTGTTTCCCAGCACTCAGAGCCTGCCCTGCTCCCTCTGACATTCACAGCTTCTCCACAATAACAGATTTACCAGCCCTTTCTCTGAGGCTGTGTTCATCAGGGTTCCAAGGTGTTCCTGTCACAGGTGACTCGTGTGGCACCTGCTCAGCTCCAAAGCCAGCTGGGACATCCCAGGGACTTTGGCTCCATCCTCCTGTGCCTGTCCTTCACTGCCCACCCTGAGTAAGCCGTGGTGTCTCTTCATCCCATAAAAAACAAAAGCAGTGCTGCTTCTGTCCTGTGTCTTGAGTTTTAAGATTGAGGGATGAAAAAATGTACTAAAAAATTATATTTTCTCTGGTGCCTCTCCATTTAAATAGCCCTTGAAGTCATACTTGTTCTCCATTAAGTTTTACACGGTTTTATTTTCAGTTATATGTGTTAGTTCTGCCTGATACTCTTGTTCCTCAGAAAGTCTGTAAAAACACCTTGAATTATTCATTAATAATTCAAGTTTAGGACCCATTCCAGGCTCTTGTTTCTGGATAACACCAGACATTTGTTCTTGTTGGCACATGAAACAAGCAAGGAAAATTCACCAATTTTTTTTTCATCCTTTTGCCCAAAAAACATCTTCATTAGTTTTCCTTTCTTTTTAACTTCTCCTTCAGTGCCTGTGAAGCTCTTAACTAAATTTCTCCAAAGGAGGCAGTTTTCATGGGATTACAATTCTCAGAATAATTAGAGAAAGAATCCCACAAATTAAGAAGTCATCTTTCCATTGCCATGGCAACCCTGATTGTCCTTCCTTAAGTGGCTGAACTGGGAAAACAAGGAAAAAAAAATCTCAAAGCTAATTGCAATCCTGGTGCCAAAGGAGCAGAGCTGGGAGGTGACACAGGACAGATGTCCTTGGGGGACCCCAGGGGGATCTCTCTGTGCCAAAGGTCCAAAGCTGTTGGAAGTGTCCAAAGGAGAAACACAAGGATGCAGAATGGTCTGGAGGGGCCGCACAAGGAGCAGCTGAGGGCACTGGGATTGTTCAGCTGGAGCAGACTGAGGGCAGACCTCAACAGGGCTGCAGCTCCTCCCCAGGGGCAGCTCCGATCTCTGCCCCCTGTGACAGGGACAGGACCCAGGGAATGGCTGGAGTTGTGTCGGGGGGGTTTGGTTGGGTGTCAGGGAAAGGTTCTTCCCCCAGAGGGTGCTGGGCACTGCCCAGGCTCCCCAGGGAATGGTCCCAGCCCGAGGCCGCCAGAGCTCCAGGAGTGTTTGGACAGCGCTTCCAGGGATGCCCAGGGTGGGTTGTTGGGGGGTCTGTGCAGGGCCAATGGGTAAAAAACTTCTGTTTGCATTTGTATTGGGAGCAAATCCCAGCCTCCACTATCCCAGGTTGGTCCAAACCCAATCTAACCTGGCCTTGGGATACTTCCAGGGGTCCAGGGGCAGCCACAGTTTCTCTGGACACCCTGTGCCAGGGCCTCCCCATCCTCACAGCCATCTATCCCTGCCCTCTGGCAGTGGAAAGCCATTCCCTGTGTCCTGTCCCTCCAATCCCTTGTCCCCAGTCCCTCTTCAGCTCTCCTGGACCCCTTTAGGCCCTGGAAGGGGCTCTGAGCTCTCCCTGGAGCCTTCTCTTGTCCACCTGAACCCCCCACCATCTCTCCCAGCCTGGCTCCAGAGCAGAGGGGCTCCAGCCCTCGGAGCATCTCCGTGGTCTCCTCTGGAGTGGCTCCTGCAGCTCCACGTCCTTCCTGTTCTGGGGACCCCAGGGCTGGAGCAGCTCTGCAGGTGGACCTCCTAAAGGCAGAAATATGAAGTGAGTTGACTGAAACGACTCTTTGCTGTGGGGACAGATTGATACACTGGAGAAATGTCCTGTGGCATCATTAGAACTCTACGGAAATCAGAGTCATGGAAAACGGGTGAGGTTTGCTGAAGGCCACACAAGATGCTTTTGGCTGGAACATGTAATTTAATTTGGGCTTCCCAGTATCCTGGATGGGCCTAATACTTTCCCCCCTGGGGGAATGTTGGATGAGTTAGTTCATGGTTATTCAATGGGCTGAGAAGCAGCAGGGACAGGAACTCAAACAGATTATGGTGTTTATTCTCAGCAGGATTCTATCCACTCCAGGGGAGCTGTTCCTGCACCAAGAGAACAAACCTCATCTTAAATCCTTGCCCTTTCTGAGGAGGAAGAAGACATGAAATTTCTGTGTTCCTTTTGGATGTGATTTAAGTCAGTGCAGTAATAACTGCCCAGAGCTGCTCTTGGCAGAGCTGAGCAGCTTAGGCATTTTGCTCCATGGAGCTGCCCCAACTAAACAGGTCCCTTCAACTGGTGTAAGACGTGACAGAAGAGGGTCCTACCCTGAGTCCTTTGCTCATCACATGTTCTCTGAGAGGGTATCTGAGGTGATGGGTAAGAAAAAAGGCCCAGAAAAGCTAAAGAATATTTTTGCTTGCTTTCAGAAGGGGAAAAAATTGCAAATTGGGCTCAATAGATCTTTTATCCAAGTTCATTTCTTTCTATGAATACTTCCCTGTTCGAGGGGGGGGCTGGCACAGGGTGCCCAGAGCAGCTGTGGCTGCCCCTGGATCCCTGGCAGTGTCTAAGCCCAGGTTGGACACTGGGGCTGAGAGCACCCTGGGATAGGGGAGCGTGTCCCTGCCCATGGCTGGGAGTGGCACTGGATGAGGTTTAAGGTCTTTTCCAACCCAAACCAGCCTGGGACTCTCTGCTGGCATGAAATGCATCACCAGTCCTCTACCACAGTGTCTTTGCTGGTCTCCTCTCTATGGAAGGGCAGAAAGTTCATTCCAGAAGGTGAAGGAAGGTTCTGTTTTCCCATCATACAGGAGAAACCCCTCTGCTGAGCCCTCTGTGTGGGTGAGAGCTTTGCTGGCTTGGCTGGGGGAGGCTGTGACCAGGCTGGTGGGGATGGGAGTGACTCAGTGCTCTCACTTGGCAGACAGCAGTGAAGATCAATTATCTGAGCAATGGAAATGCATTTTCAGGTCAGTCAGAGCTTCTTGTGGTGAAGCTGGTCAGTGATATCTGGGCAGGAAAAGGCTGCCTGGAAAATGAAATTGAAAGAACCTAAACCTTGTACAATAACAACAAAAAATCCAAACAGAACCAAAACTTTGGATTATTTTATTTTATTTAATTTAGTATTTTGAAGCAGAGAATCAGTTATATCAGCCTAAATATAATAGATTAATGTCCCTACCCCACCATGTGCTGGGTGTGGGTGGGAGAGAGTTAATTTCCTTCACAGTAACTTGTCAGGGGCTGTGGTCAGGATTTGTGCTAGAGATAATCCAGGGATGTTTTGCTTTTGCTGGGCAGGACTGACAGAATTGGGCCTTTTCTGCTCCTCACCCCACCAGAGGGGAGGCTCGAGGTGCCCAAGAAGCTGGGGAAGACACAGCCAGAATCCCAGCTAATCCCAGCTGATCCCAGGGATATTCCAGACCACATGAAGTCATACTTAGCTGGGGGAAGAAGGAAGAGAGGGAATACTCTGAGTGTTGGCCTTTGTCTTCTAAAATCACCATGCCAGTGATGAGGCCCTGTTTTCCCGGGATGGCTGAGACCTGCCTGTGATGGGAAGTGGTGAATGGACTCTTTGGTCTGCCTTGCTTGCACACACAGTTTTTGCTGTACTTATTAAAATGTTTACCCCAACCCAAGTTTTCTCAATTCTACCCTTCCAATTCTCTTGGCCCATCCCATCGGGATGTGTGAGGTTGAGTTGCAACTGGAGTTAAACCAGGATTCCCAACGTGTTCCCTACAGTCCTTCCAGACATACCCCAGCAAGGGGGATGTTTCTGGGTTGGAGTTTTAGGCTGGATGTGGGATTTTGGCGTATGAATCTCCACCCCTAAGAAATCCATCCCTGAATTTACAGCTGAACAAGATCTTAGCGGCTGCTGGTCTGAGTTACAGACCAATTAGGAAGAACATTTCCAAGTCTTTTTCCTCCACAACCCTGTAGGTGATTTACAACATTACCAACTGGCAGGTTCAGGAAAATCCCGGGGCTTTATTAGAATCACTGAGAGTGCTTGCAGCCCCTCGCAGAGACAGAAGGGGCCAATTCCCTGTTTCATTTTGCAAAGGTAGCGGGGATGACTCTGTAGGAAGACTGATTTAAAGTTTTAATAACAGCCAGCGAGGTGCAGAGCCCTGTCTTTGCCTTCTCAGTAATTCATGCTTAAATACAGCACCAAATCAAGTTCTAATGAACGAACAAGGCAAGCACTGCCTGTTTCCCTGCTGTAGTTCTGTTTCTGGTCATGTTTCTGGCTGGGCAGGATGTGATGGAGGTTTGCTGATAGCCGAAAATGAGCTGGGACTCAGATCCCAGGTGCTGCTCATGGTGGTGAGGGAGCAGCTCTCCAGGGCAAGTGGGGAACTTCAGAAGTAAATTCTCAACCAGCAGAAAATTGGCCATCACTCATCTGCACGTAGAAGCCAGGTGTGACAGCAGTTACTGCTAGAGCTTCAGCTCCTGCTACTGAGAATGGAAGAGCCTTTCAAGGATCTTGACTCTTACAAAGTGGCCAGGAAAGGTCTCACTGAGTCAGTGCTGAGAGGACGATTAGGAAGGAATTCTTCCCTGTGAGGATGGGGAGGCCCTGGCACAGGGTGCCCAGAGCAGCTGTGGCTGCCCCTGAATCCCTGGCAGTGTCCAAGGCCAAACTGGATGGGGCTTGGAGCACCCTGGGTTAGTGGAAGGTGTCCCTGCCTATGGCAGGGGATTGGACTGGATGGCGTTTAATGTCTCTTCCAACCCAAACCAGTCTGGATTCTATGAGCAGAGCAAAGCCCAGCAAGTGGGAAAGGATCTCCAGTGCAGTCACTGTAGCTGAGATAGAGAGTAGCAGAAACATCTTCTGAAAGAATCTTCCTGAATGCATCTACAAAAAACATCATACTGAAACTATCCCCCAAAGGCCTTTTCCTGAAAGCCTCTCCTGAAACCATCTTCTGAAAGCACCTTCTGAAGGCATGTCCCAAAAGCATCTTTCTGAAAGAATCTACTGAAAAAATCCTCCTGAAACCATCTCCTGAAAGCACCTACTGAAAACATCTTTCTGAAAGCATCTTCCTGAAAGCATTTCCCATGGTGGCATCTCTCCAACCCTTCAGCATCGTGCCCTTGCAATTAAAATTTCTGCTGTGGGTCACCCCCATATACCAGAGTCTGGCCAGGAAGGAGCTGTAAATACAAGAAAAGTGAATTTGCAACCGGTAAAAGCCCTTAAAGAGAAAATTGTGATTTGCTTGAGCAAACCTTGCCAAAAACTGCTTTGTTTCCTCCTCTCAGGGGAATTGCTGAGAGGCGCAGGATAGATGCAGGTCTGGCTCTCATAAATCAAAAGCAGGCACAGCAATGCAACCCAGCCTCTGCCAGAGCTCAGTCACTGACATTTACTTATCATTCACAGCACTCAGTGGCTGGGATATGGGAGGAGTATCCCTGGGGGAGTCACTTTCAGCATGCCATCTGTTTTCTGGCTGACTTTCCACAGGAAGCTGCTCTGTGATGGTGGAACTCAGGTATTTAGGAAGGTGAAGAATTTCTATGTTCCATTCCCTGCCCAAGTATTACCAAACCAGTCTGGTTCAGGCAGTGGGATCTGCTGTCAGGGTGAGCTGTCTGATGGCACATTTCTGTTTACACTCTTTCATTGGATCATGAAATAGTTTGGGTAGCAAGGGACCTTACAGCTCATCCAACTCTACTCCCTGCCATGGGTAGGGACACCTTCCCCTGGACCAGGTTGTTCCAAGCCCAGTTGAATCCAGCCTTGAATGTTTCCAGGCTCTGAAAACATCCTCTGGTTTCATCCTCTCCCCAATTTCCAACCGGTTTAAGAGGAATGAATGTGAAACCACTTGAAAGCCAAGTCAGAGAATGTGCAAACATCTTTGATGATGATTCAAATCCCCTCTGTTAATGCACTATCCTCCTGCAGAGACCAGAGATCAGAGATCCTCATGAGGATTTCACTGGGATTCCCAAGGTGCAAACTGCAGCTTTGGGCAGTCACATTTTTGTCACTGTTCATTCCAGGATTGCTTGTCACTGCTCGAATACCAAGTTCAGAAACCAGTGCAGGTGAGCACAGGGAGCCTGTCCCTGCAGGCAGCAGGAGATGCTCAACTTGTTCATCCTCTGCTTACCCTGTGCTCTCCACACTTGCTCTTGTTATGCTGAGACCAAATACAAGTCCATGTAATTGCAGAATAACTTTGTGTGAGATTGCATTTAGTCCAGAACATAAATGCCTTGCTCAGGGGAAGGTTAATTGGGTGTCAGAGAATAAACCACAAGGAGACTTCACTGCAAGAGCATCCAAACTGAGTGAATCCAAGCCCATTTATTTTGCAGAAAGATGTATTTGGGGCTGCCTGGTAGCAAAGCCAATGCCAACAGAATGATACCAGTCTTTGATCAACACAACCACCTTTTAGCAAATGGAGGTTTATCCATCTTTTAAAAGTTTGAAAGGGGTTAAAAAGAAACATTGAGTCCTTTTTAACAGCCCCAAAAATTTATGAGGATTTAATGAGATCATCTCAAAAGAAAATGGGAAGAAAAAAAGGAAAAGTAAAGATTCTTTCTCTTGACACTCGCAAAATGAAGTGTCTTGATGTCTCATTGCAGTGCTTTCAGCTCAGAAACTGCCATGGTACAATACTGGGAAAACCTGACAAACCCAGAATTTTAAGGCCTTTTAAATTAAACAGAAACATTTAAATTTTTGTTGAATACAACTTCCTGTTTCACCTACAATTACTCCTGTTTTTAAAGTGAGTAATGGTTTTAATCATATTTATTTGGTTCACCTTTTAATACAAAACTATGCCTGTCAACCAAAAGCAAAGCAAACCAGCAATTTCTGAGCTCAGGTTGTAAATAAATGAGTATTTAGGTGTTTTCATATGATTATTTTGCTGTGCATGTTTAGCTGCAGGAAACATAACTTAGTTTTCTTTGCAGGCAAAGGGTTGCAATCAGTTAGTTCAGCCCCTGCAAGAGATTTGAAGTCTCTCATATCCACTCCCCTCTCATGCCAGTTCCTCACAGGTTCTGAGAATAGATGACTTCTAATTTCATTTGGCAGAAACCAATATATTTTCACTGAAGCCGGGAAAGACAATGTATTTTTCATTAAATCAGCTCTGCCTGGAATAATGTAATTTTATTTCCACTGCTTCAAACTTCTGCTTGACTGTGAGCGAGTGGTGGGGATGGAGAGTGCTCTGGTGGCTCTGAGCTACCACCACCCAGAGCTCTCTGTTCATTGTTAATTCCCACAAAACATGGCAGGCCATTGGACCTAATGATCTCAAAAGTTGTTTCCAACTGAAATGGATCTGTGGTTCTATGCTCAGGCTGTGACCATAAACAGGATGCCCTGGCTTGGGGACAAACAGGGGGCTTTACATGATGCCTTAGCAGGCAAATCTCCACAAAGTCCGGAATTGTCTTCATATATGTCTTCGTATTTGGGAAAATCAGCCTCTGTTTGAAACCAGTATTGGAGGAGTATCTCAAGGCAAACCAAAATGTAAAGCTACCTCACATGGAGGCAGCAGTCACATTGCTCCCTCTTTCTCTAATTTTGGGAGAAATGCCAGTACTTTGGAAAGAAAAGCAGGTTGTAAAAATCATGGCATGATTCAGACAAACTCTGAGACACTTTGCAGGTATGGAAAAGCCAAGGGACCTCTCTGTTCACACTTTCTACACATGATCCAGCAGTGGGGCTCTGGGAGCAGGAGTCAGTGCTGGCTGAGGAACAGAGACCTCCTGCACACCAGGCCAGTGCTGCCTCCCTTTGGAGCACGTGAAAAATGAGCCAGACTGAGAAGCATGGAGAGCTTTGAAGGGCAGACAGGCAAGGAAGCATCAGAGGAGAAGGTTGTTCATGTGAAGGCTCTTCTCAGTTTGCTAGTCCCCTTGGGAAACGTTCACAGCCTTGACTCACACACAAACCTCCCATGAGGGGATTTTTCCTTGCTCTTGCTTATGGCTACCCATGGTTTAGAGTAGATGTAAGGAAAAAATGCTTCCCTGTGAGGGTGGTGAGACACTGGAAGAGGTTTTTTCTCAGAGAAATTGTGTCTGTCCCATCCCTGGAAGTGTCCAAGACCAGGTTGGATGGGGAGCAACCCGGCATAGTGGAAGGTGTCCTCCCTTGCCCATGGCACTGGATGGACTTTATGGTCCATTTGCACTCAAACCAGTCCAGGATTCTGTGGTTTTATCCTGCCTGCCTAAACAGGGACTGAGGCAACTTCAAAATCAAAAAAAAAAAAAAAAAAAAAGAAAAAAAAAAAAGAAAAAAAAGTCTCTCCTTTAAGACCAGCCAGAGCCGTCACTTTGCAAATTCTCTTTTGGCGACAATGAACTCATTCCCTGGTTGTGGAAGTCATGTCCCCTTTGAGAACTCCTTGCAGTGGCTAAGAAAAACAAATACCTCGGAGCAGCGGCTAATTCATTAAGCACCAATTATTCCACCAGCTCCACCAATCAATTGCAATTGCGGGATAAAATCCAAGGGGAAAACATGAAGTTCCAGTGCACTGCACTAGGTGGTAGTGCCTGCAAAGGAAAAAGGCGGGAGTGGTTCTATCCAGGGTCCTCGGCACTGGGCACTCCAAAGTTAGGGGGAGATGTGGAAAAGAGTCACGTTCTCGCACTGGGACAGGATTTTGCTCCTTTCTGGTCCTGTACACTCCAAACAAATCTACCAGCAGCACTCAGATACCAACTCTGTATGTAAGGAGAAGGCAAAAGGAACTTTGTGAGAAAATAATCCTCACCCAAAGTAATGAACAATCAAAAAAAAAAAAAAAATTCATCCCTGAGTGAAAGTGTGCTCTTTCCAGAAGTATAACCCTCAGGGCTCTAGGGAACATGCAAGCAGACCCAGCTTGGACAAATGAGGAAGATACAGTTTGGGGTAAAAGGGAATTTTTCCCCAAATTACCTCCCAGGCAATGAAATTAGCAACTCCCCTGTCCCCAGGAGTTGTAGATGGTGACAAAGCTGCAGATGGAAATATTCATTTAGCTTAAGTCAGTGGCACTCTCTCTCTGGACAGTGCTGGTTTTCTCCAAAGCCAATTGCAGGAGGCTTGGGCACATCTATGCATCCATCCCCTGCTGCAGCTGTGGGATGTCGGTGCTGCCACAGCCCAGCGTGACCCCTCTAAAGTCTTGTCACCAGCCGTGACTCACAAAGGCAAAGAGTGGCTGGTCTCCAGCAGCAAAGCCAGAGGTTTCTGGAGTTGGGAGTTAATGAAAGGAGAAATTCTCTTGTAACCTCTAAGCTTGTTTGCCCTGGAGTCCCAAAGATTGCTGCCCTTGGCCTAAACCCCTGTCTAAGAGCTGTGGGGAGGGGGGAGAAGCAGGAGTTATTTCAGTAATAACCAATTCCCAAGGAATATCCCTTCCTATGTAAACATTAATAATTCACCTGGAGAACAATATTTCCCTGTCAGCTTTGTCATGTGTTTCCCCACAAAGGATGTCACCCCCTGCCCCACCACCGCTCCCCCCCCCCCCAGTGTTACTGTCTTTTTTCCTCATTAAGGCAAAAACACAGTTAAGAAGTTTCTATTTAACTCTGTGTCATCAGCTGTAGACCTGGGACCTCTGGTGAGGGTGTAAATTAAAGAGAAATACACAAACATTGAGATTTTCTTTGCAAGCTGCTCATTTAAGTCTGTTTCCATTGCCCAGCTGAGCTGCCCCACAGGGACGGGGCAGAGATAAGAGGAGGTTCATACCTGCATCAATGAATTTGGATGCACATCCTCACCCTCGAGGCCAGACTGGACGGGGCTTGGAGCAACCTGGAATGGTGGAAAGTGTCCCTGCCCATGGCAGGGGGTGAGACTGTCACCCTTCAATGTGTCTTTCAACCCAAACCATTTTGGGATTTAACCAGCTGGTTTCTCTTCTCTTTACACTAAGGACCCACAACTAGTTTCTGGGATGCAGCAATTTGGAAGAAATAGAAGAAAGGGCTCATGTTTGCTTTTGGGCAGAGCAGCAAACAGATCTATCGGGAATACCCTTATAGGAAATCATGGGCAATCCCCATCGTCCCATCAGAGCAGAAGGCTCAAACACTGTGTTAGCCTCAAATCCCTGCTCTGGCTTTTCAACATCAATTGAAAATGCATTTATGGAATTTTGAATTTCCTGGCATTTACCTCAGAAATATCACACAGGGTTTATTTTTCTTAATAATGTCCAAAGGTTTGGGTAAATAAAAAAGTGAAACGTTTAGCACTCTTCAACATCTGAGTATATTAAAAATCCCTTCAGTACATCCTACAAAATGTATCAAAAAATACCAGCATCGACATAACAGTGTAAGATGTAAATGGAACAAGGAGGCCAAGCATTTTCATTCTGTGGGAGTGAGTCTATACCATTTTAAAAAATATTTTCCCTGTGCTGTGGTAGCTAAGCCTGTGCGTTACTATAAACCATTTCTAGCAGATTTACACTTGCAATTGGAGGCAACTCCAGGTAATTCTGCATCTACTGAGGACATGAAACAGGATTTAGCATTTGCAAAAAGTCAACTGGGCAAAATATGGGGAGAAAAGTCTTATCTTTTATTACCCCAGCTGGCATAGTTGGAATAAAAAATAATGTTTGGGAATAGCCACACAACTGTCACTTGAGAAAACACATTGCTCTCTTGTTCAGTTTTATATGATTGAGACTGTAAGTTCATTAAGTTCATATCTTTCATCCCTTAGCAGGAGTTTGTTTTTCACATTCAACTTCTACTCAAGGCTAGTTTGTTGTGACTCCTTGTCTGCTGGAAATTAAACAAGAGAATTGCTCAAAAAAAGGAATTATTTTTCATGCCAAAAAAAGTTCTACTGTGTCAAAATCAACCTGCTCAAGTTTCTTCCCATTGTGAGGGTTTCTAGACCAATCCATAGTATTTGCAGACTGGAGCTATGGAAAAAATGGAAGTGTCCTCAAAGGGAATTCTTTGGGGTTCTGTCCTGGGAACATGGTGGGAAGAAGCCCATTGGTCTTGGTTTTCCCACCATAGTCAAAGAAAGTGTGGTGTTAAAAACCTCCTTTCCCATGAATTCTGATGGAAATTTTCAAGATCCAGGTGGAAACCATTCATGTTCTGCTTGAAGAAACCAAGGCCCAGGAGTTACAGAGTCTAGGATTAATCCTGCTTGGTCTAATTCCACAGGGCTCTCAACAGGCCCAACCCCTCCATTCCACCAGTCTCAGGCAGCTTGGACTCAACACTGGTGGGGCAGCATCTCAAATCCAGTTCTGGGCTCCTCACAACAAGAGAGACATTGAGGGGTTGGAGCATGTCCAGGGAAGGGTCTGGAGCCCAAGGAGCAGCTGAGGGAGCTGGAAAGGGACTGAGCCTGGAGACAAGGAGGTTCAGGGGGGACCCTGTGGCTCTGCACAGCTCCCTGACAGGAGGGGACAGCCGGGGGGGTCGGGCTCTGCTCCCAGGGAACAGGGACAGGAGGAGAGGGAACGGCCTCAGGCTGGGCCAGGGGGTGCTCAGATTTGGTATTATTTGGTATCATGGAAAGGGTTGTCAAACCCTGGAAAAGGAGCGGAGCCCTTATCCCTGGAGGTGCTCAAAAAGCAAGAGGACAAGGCATGTTGGGATGTGGTTTATTCAGTCAGAGGTTGGAACCTATGACCCTGGAGGTCTTTTCCAACCTTAATAATTCCCATCATTCTGTACTTGTGTCCCCCTGGTGGGTCTGTCTGCAGCCAGGCTGGAAGGAGCGAGAGGCTGCGTCCCAGGTGGGAACTGTGCTGGTGAGGTCTCGTGTCTTCAAAATGTAGGTAGTCCAGCCCAGCTCCTTCCCTAAGAGATCAAAGCCTCATTCCCTGATCTGGTGGCTGGTGTGGCTTGGCCTTCATTTCTCCGCCTTGACTTTAATTCCTGCAGGGAGGATCCTTTACAGCCTCACAGCCAGAACTGGTTGTTTGTAGGGCTGTAAAGAGCCAGTAACATTTATAGCCCTGAAGAAGTGAAGGCGGGGGCAGAGTGTGTGGTGTCAAAAGCTTTTCCATTTTCCAGCTCTATCTGTTGGTGCATTATCCCTCTGAATGCACTTCCCCTGCACCAGAATGTTTATGGTCTCTCCATGCCCAGCTGCATCTTCTGTGGCACCAGGCATGAGCTCTGCTCCAAGGACAGCGGACAGCTCCACAGGGATGTGATTCCCAGTGACAGCTCCACAGGGATGTGATCCCTGGTGACACAAAGCCAATCTCACAGAGCTCCTGCCTGGAAGCACATGGAGCTCTGCACCCTCCTCAGTGCTCCCAGGCCTGGCAAGCAGTATAAGGTTGGCTTGTTGTCAACAGGAATCAGGAGCACCCATTGAACACCCCCTGACTATGAAATCAGCTCTGGTATTAGGGGTTTGTTGAGCCACAGGAAAGGAATCCCAGCTGTGCCTGAACCGTCTGTTCCCTCTCACCAGGGAAGTGGGAGGGATGATGGGAAAGTTTGAATTGTCACCAGGACATGGCTTTTCTCACCATCAGAAGAGCTGAAGCTTTTCTTCTCTGCAGAAAAGCCCTAAAGCCATTTTTATCTGCATTTCCTTTCCCCACCCGCCACCCCCCCCCCCCCCTTCAGGTGCAGGTGCAGGTGAATAGTCAAAAGTCCAAAATTTTTCACAAATGAAGAATCTGCATAGAAGTGCAGAAATTCAAGTGCTGCCAAGTGCTGTGTTCTCTTACTACTTTTCAATGTTTTTAACTTCTGTTTTATACAGCTCCCCAGATTGGAAGAAATTGTGAAGCAAAATGGTAATTATTATTTTGGTCATATCAAAGCAAATAGTAGATATAGATAAACATTCTCAGATTTTTTTTTCCCTAAGTTTAACTATTAATATTATCTTTAGCACAGGTAGCTGTAAATCCACAGAGGTGGCATTTGGGGAAAAGACTTCCATTAACAATTTCCCAGCTTGCTGTTACTCCAGATTTGGAAGCAACGTCACATCATTTCTCCAACTGCCCATTCCACCCTGGTCAAAGAAAACAGAGCACTGTCTGCCCCATTTCCTCCATTAATCCAGCAGCTTTTCCAATCTGTTGTGGTTCAGCCTGAGTTCCCCTAGCATTACATTTAACATCGGCTGACCACTCAAAGGCTCACACTGCAATAAGGAGAAGTATTGAGCAGCCCAAGACATGAATCTCTTATTTTATTTCTGCACATAGAAATCTCCAGCATTTCCTGTCCCCCCACCCCCATCTCCCTTTTCCAGTAGTGAGGCTGCAGTTTGAACAGCAAAGGGCATGGGGATTTATTACAGGCAGAACAAAAACTGAGTAGCAAAGGGAAGAATAACAGCAGCTGCTTGCTGACTCCCGCTGTCAGGGACCTTATAATTCACTGGCTTCCCTCGGCTTTATGCCTTCAGTGGATGCACTGGAGCAGCTCCACAGAAAGCAGCCCTGGAATGAGTGAATAGATGGGCCTGCTGCAAACAAGGATTCCAGAATTTATGTAGGGGACGTGGGAAGTTGCCAAAACTTCCTCCATGAGCCCTTTGGGGCATTGTTGGCTGGGCACAGGACAGAGATTCCCCACAGATTCATTTTCTGGTGGTCCCTGATGTATCCATTAGGTTTTCCTTGAAGATCAGGCGGGCTGCAGAGCAAATCCCGCATCCATCCTGCAGATCCCTTGGGAACACATCCTTAGCATGGCTTCTGGTGAGGGCCAAGAAGCCCAAGGAGGTGCTTTGGCCATCAGACCACTCCAGAAGGGGTTTGCAGCACTGGGATAGGGAATTAGGAGTGGGATGGATCAGTGGGGTTTCCCCAGTTGGGGAAGGCTCCCAGCCAAGTTGGGAAGACACTTGCCAGATGCAGACTCCTGGGATTTTCCTAGAGTGAAACCAACATAAATTGCTGCTCCCAGTCCTGGCTTTATCTGTACCCATATCTTTTATTCAGCAATTAAACACTTTTGCCAGTGGCATGTCCTTGTTGTGGCATTTGCTCGGCTGTCTGTGCCTCCTCAGCCTTCCTGAGAAAAATAAAGCAGCCTTTCCCCCACCTCCAGGAAATTTGCTGTTCTGATTCGGCAGTTTGTTTGGGTTTAATTGCAATTATGTTCTTGGGTCTTTAATTAACCCAGTGCTTTTGCCTCTCTTCCATGCCAATGGCAGCACCGAGACTCTGCAAAACCAAAAGTTTTCCTAGGGGAAAGCCCTGGCAGGAAGGAAAGTGGGGAATCTGGGCTGTGCCAGCCACACAGAGCTGCCAGCAAGGGAATTTCTGCCGTGTCCTCTTCCCATCTCAACTCCATCCCCCTGTGGCTGTTCTGGGAGTTCCAGGTCTCCTGTGCCGGACATCCACAGCTATGGAAAAGTTACATCTCCCTCCCACCTTTCTCCAGAGCAGCAGAAAAATCAACGTGATGGAGGAAGTAGAGGAACAAAGGCCTCAAAACAACACCTTGGGCTCATTAACATTCAGGATGGTTTCACAGAGTTGCGCTCAGCAAGTTCCCAACAAATCCACAAACGGGGTTTTTATCCTTTTCTGGGTACAGAAAGGGATAGGAGAAAAAGAACTACAGATGCAGAAGAAGGCAGGGACAAGAAAGGGTCAAGAGCATCTTTTGGGAGAGACACTCAGGTGTGGGCATGAGGGTCCCTGTGGCCACCAGCAGCAGCCAAAGCTCTGCTCACCCCAAATGGTGCATTTCCTGCTGCTCCTGGCTCACACATCCCAGAACACACCTTGGGATCTTTCAGCACAGGGGACAAGTTGAAATCATTCACTAAATAAAGCCTTGGGAGAGTGTGACAAGAGCTGACAAACCTTGAAATGCTTCAGCCCAGAGTGGCCTGCAGGGCCCCTTCCAGCTACAGCTGTTCAGTTCTCCACCTGAATTCGATAAAAGCAGATGGAAAAGCTTCAATTTCCACTTCAATCTTCTTCTTGACAAAATCAGTCCGTTCAGGGGCACATTCCATTTCTTTAAATCCTTATTTTCAGCTGAAAAGCTGAACCTGTGGGGCACTTCTAGCCAGTGGTGCAAATTAGAAAAAATGCCCGTGGAAAGCAGAGGAAAACTGCCTTTTGTGTACCTGGCAAGCTTGGAAATGTCACGCACCACAAAAATAGGCAAGTTTCACATCTCCCTGCCTGTTTCACAGCAATGCTTATGTCGAACATTTATGTATTTTGCCTCATTTTTTTTACAAGCACGGTGATTTTCACTTGTACCCAACCCAGATTTTGGCCTGGCCAAGGGAATGAAAAATTGTATGTTCTTTCTTTCTTTTCTTTCTTTCTTTCTTTCTTTCTTTCTTTCTTTCTTTCTTTCTTTCTGTCTGTCTGTCTGTCTGTCTGTCTGTCTGTCTATCGGTCTGTGACTTTTGGTCTTTAATACCTATATTTCCATTATTCATGCATGTGTTTCACAAGGAACATCCTAAGGGGCAACATTTCATGGAGTATGTGGTGGAGCCATCCTTTTGTGCATCTCTAAAAGATGCAGTCACCAAGGGATGGACTTTAAATCAAATCAAAGAAATAAATAACTAAAGGCCATTAGCCTGCACAAAGTCCATGGAAATTTATCACAGGGAGCAGGAGTTCTCCCAGCTGGAGAGCCTTGATGGCAAGGATGTCAGTGTTTTCAAAAGCCTTGGCCAAGCACAAGGATGTGAGAATCTGGTAGTGCCCACTCAGGTGAACTTTTTTTCCACATAATTAGCAAGCATCAAGTTTCCAATTCCTTGTCTCTCCAGCTATTAAAAAAAAAAAAAAAAAAAAAAAAAAAAGCTTCATATTAATCATACTCTGAGTTATTAATTTCTCCAATTTTCTTCCGGCTTGTAGTTTAGTAAATTAAAGTCTTTTAAAGTATGTCTCTGCCTGTTTCTGCTCCTAGATAACATTTCTTGGTTTAAAGAGTGTATGCAAGAGCAGATATAATCAGTTGGCCAGAAGGGATGGGATTTTCAACTGAAGCTGAAGCAAAAGTGTAGGAGCAACTTTTTTGCCTGGTTGTATGGGCATGACCTGCTGTGCTTGATTCCCCATTGCTCAAAAAAGTCAGTGGGAGGAAAAAGCTATTTCCTACCTCTGAGACAATTCGTGACCATTAATACACTGACATTTATGGGCAGGCAGATAAGAGAACAAGTCACAATGTAGAAAGGTCTTTTAATTATGTTTAATATTCAAATTAGGACTTAACATGGCTTTTTCTAGCTGTACTTAGAATGATTGCCATGAAAATAATAGATCTTTCTTTTCAGGGATCTAATAAAAAAATGATGAGGGAAGAATAAATAATCTTTGCACAGGCCCAGTTCCAAATCTTTGCCCAGTCCACAACAAAACTCCAGGAAGAAAAAAAAAAATTCCAAAAACCAAAACATCCCAAACTGTTTACTTTCAGGTTGATTAATGCATTTTTCTCAAGCTGACATGAAATGTTTTCTCCTCATTTTCAGGCTCACCTTTTATTTTAAGTTAGTCAGAGAAAGGATAAATTGATTTCTGAGTCAACATTCTGTTCCAAAAATAACAAAATACATCTGCTCCAACTGCTTCCGTTCAAACCCAGGGAGAGGCTGCAGATCCTGTGTATTCCCACTTCATTTTCCTCCCTCCTGATCAGCAAAACTCATTTCACTTCCAGGGTCACAGCTACAATGGCAGGTGAGATTTCCTCATTCCTGGGGGCCGTGTTTGCCAAGGGCACCCAGGATCCCATTACTGCCTGCGCAGGTACCCCAGGCCTTGGTCCAGCTCTGGGCAAGCAGAGACAGAGGAAATGCATCTCCCACCTGTCCCCCTCCCCTACATTTATTGCCGGATTTTTCTCTCCTCTCCTGAATGCTCTTTGGTGCATTTAGTAGCACTCAAATAGCTGTAAACATCTTTACATGGTTTCTTTTATCTCCTCTCAGTCAGCCAATGAACTTAGTGTGTTCACAGATTGTGTGCAAGGAAGGCTCAACCTCCTCTACCTCCTACATTTTCACAAAATTCAATGGCTTTCAAGAAGACACAATAACTTCAACTGTTTTCTGTCAGGGAAAAAGTGGGAATATTTAAAAGATGCCACGGGAAAGAAAAATCTTTCCTCTCCACCCCCAACAGATACCCCATTTTCCAAGTGAAAAGGACATTTTCTTTGGAACAGTCTCCTTTTATCAGAAACCAGTGAGAAAAGACAAAGAAGTGCCAGAAGTATTGTCCAAGCTGAGGTCCAAAAAACATTTGTTCAAGCCAAAGGAAAGTCTCATTAAACTCTGGATCAACAAGGAAATTTGAAGGCATCATTCAAAGCAAAATACAAACAAAAATAAAGATTATGACAGTGATGTCAGAGATGTTACTCAAGTGATGTCACTGGTTTTCACCCTGCCCTGCTCCTGCCCCAGCACCTTAATCCTTGTGTTCCCTTTTCATTCAACTAAATAATTTTCCTGCTTTGGAGCTCTTCCTGGCCCTGTTTCCACTCCTGGCCCTTTCTTGCTTTGAAAACCCACAAAATGATCTGTCTGCTCTGGTTTCCCAAGAAAACCCACTGGGATGAAGCCATTCCTCCCTGCAGGAAGCTGTGTGCCCTAATCCTGACATTTCAAGCTCCACTGTGTCCTTCAGTAAGAGCGATACCCTTGTCCCATCGTCTCAGCTGGACCTGGGACCTGACATTTTGATGACTAAATTTCATTGAGTTTAATTCCATTTCACTGCAAGGGACTCATGTACTTTTTAATGCATGAATAATTCCATGCAAAATACTTAAAATTAGTCACTTTGCAAATCCCGGGCACTCCCTGATTCGGGATAGCAGGCTTCACTGTTTATTAAATATTAATCTGCCCAGCTCATGCATATCCATTCTGATCCAGCTTCTCGTTATGTCAGCACACTCCACTTTTCCCAGAGTCCCTGCCTGGAATTGCTGCTCCCAAAGAACAGCCCTGAAAGACATTAGGTCTGCCAAGAAACTGCTTATGATCTTTCATTTTCATACAAAATTTATTTTAATGTCTCTGCCTAACCCAGCCCTTTCGATTTGCCTTGACTATAACATGACTTGTTTTACAGAAAACAAATCATGTTGTGCCCTTAGTAATAATGACAATAAAGAAAAATAATAATCCTGGGGGAGAGGCAAAAGAGCTGCAGCAGCAGTTTTGTCACCTAACATCTGAATATGGGAAATCACTGGGAATAAAAGACATCTGGGTGGGAGTCAGCTGCTCCACAAAAAACATCTCCAGAATGGAGGGAGCAACTCCAGGTGTGCCTCCTGCTTTTCTCTGATTTTACGATAGTAATCGAGAAAGCTCCAAGTAGAAAAGAGCCCTTGAGACCTATGAATTCCTTGGCAATATGTGCAGCACCAGCCCACATCTCACAATAGAGCACTGCAGAAAGGCTGGGGGGCTTGACCCATTTGCAGCTTGAAAACAAAAAAGGAGTAAAAGAGGTATAATTTAGTTTTAACTTCAAACATCAAAGTCCTCTGAATGCTTCTTGAACGCTGAGAATTGTGTTTGTTTTCCTCAGGCTTCCCAAACAATCCCATGGCTGGGGTTCATAGGATCTGTCCTAATTTTAGAATTATAGAATCCCACAATGGTTTGGATAGGAAGGGACCTTAAAGTCCAAACATTCTTCAGCCTGGCCTTGGGCACTTCCAGGGATCCAGGGATCTGGAAACTACAGTTTCTCTGGGCACCCTGTGCCAGGGCCTCACCACCCTCCCAGGGAAGAATTTCTTCCTAATGTCCCAATTAACTACCTCTGGCAAGGCAGAAAAGTGTCAGGAATCATGCTTGTGGCTTTTCTGAGTGTTTGCAGAGGAAAGCAAAGGGCTCATATGGGACCTAAGGGCAATCATCTGCTGAGATTTCCTGGGTGGGATCCTTGCAGCTGTGACAGTGCTTGGAAGGCTGGAAGGAAAGCAAGATGCCACCCCAGCTTCCATGGCTGTCTCTGAGAGTGGCTTTGCACTGTAACAACCATCGGATTGTCTTGGACAACATGGATGTGATGTCCTGGCTCCAACCCCCACGCTCAGCCAGGGTCTCAGCCCAAATGAGAAGTTTAGAGAGAGGAACCGGGAAAAATGGTGCTGCCAGCAGAAGATGCCTATTGCTTACAAATAAAACCAGGCAGATGGCCTGCTGAATTTTAATCCTTAATTAAAAGTGCTTTACTCTCTAAGCTAATTATAGACTAATTCCTACTGTGGGAGGGGCTCCTTTGGCACGGAGAGGGTGGTAATGTACATCTCAGTTCGCCTCCGCATCAGCAGCAGGCTCGGCCCTTCCCTCTGCTGCCTGAGGGATAAAAGAGGGATAAAGATACCCCTGGCTGTTAGCTCCAAGTAGACCTTGTGAAGAGAAAGGAAAGAAAGGAGCAAGGGGTCTCAGGCAGCCTTGCTGTGATGGAGTAGGATCACACTGAAACATCAGTCACTGCATGGATAACCCAGAGAGCTCCTAGGGGAAGCCAGACCCCAAACTGGATTGTGACTAATAGTGAGAGCTCTGCCAAAGCAGATTCATTTCTTCCAAGTGACAAAAACCTGATTTGGACTAATGTTTGATATAACTGAAAGAGGTCTCTGTTAACACTGAGATTCCTTTCCTCAGAATTTGAACTTTAAACTCAATCCAGCCTCCCTGTGTTGCACAAGCCTGAAGTGCCACCTCCCTGCACGTTCCTACACTGTTTCCATGAGAGCTTCTGTGTCCACTGCATGGTGGAGGAAAGCTCAAACCACAGATGATAAATTGTCGGGAGAAGGACCATTCGTGCAAGATTTAAAAGTGTAGCAGCTGGAGCAACATCACGTCCTTGCAGCCACTGTGATCCTGGGATGACCTTGCTGTCTCAGCAGTTCTCACCCCACACCCTCTTCTTCTTCAAGGGTCTTTTGTCTCCCAAACTCATGTCCTGACTAGGACAACACGAAATGGCCTCTAGTCACACCCGGGCAGGTTTATATTGAGCATTAGGAAAAATGTCTTCACTGAAAGGGTTGTCAAGCCCTGGAACAGGATGCCCAGGGCAATGGTGGAGTCACTGCCTCACCCTCCCTGGAGGGATTTAAAAGCCAAATGGATGTGGCACTTGAGGACACGGGTCAGTGGTGGCCTTGGCAGTGCTGGGGCAGTGGTTGGACTAGATGTTGTTTAGGTTTTTTCCAACCTAAACAATTCTCTCAATCTCTGATTCATCATCTATCACTTCGATGTCTTTGCTAAGTGGCAAAAGAGAGCAGGATTTTGTCCTTCTTCCTCATCTGTCTCCTGTGACCCTTCCCAAATGCAAAGGCAGTGAGGTTCTCCTGTCCCACTGCCACCCTTTGCTGAACACAAATTCTCCCAGACAGTCTCTGTGATTTCCTAGCTCTTCACATCTATTGTCCCATCTCCAGCCCCACCTTGCAATGAGAGGTGAAAAATCTGAGGCTTCTAAAGCTCCACCCCCTGTGTGGCTTAGGCTGGTCTGGCCTTATCACGCCAGAAGTCAGCCTTATCAGCAGACGTTGGCAGGGCTGTTGTCTTTCCAAAGGGCCCAGGGAATGGAAATGTTGCTGATCTCTATCTGCCTGGCATGTCTCTTTCTTTCTCCATCAAAATCAGGGTGAAAGATCTTTTTCAGCCCCTCTCTGGGTTCAGGGAGGTCAGGTTGGGGGAGGGAAAGGGATGGAAAAATACTCAGCAGATGAGAAACTTTTCACACAATTTTTCCTGCCTGCAGTTTCTATATATAGCTTTAATTAGAACATTAAAGGCACCTCAGGATTATGCTGTGAAATTTGTTTCCTTAGCCCTGTAACTAATGCCCTGCAGTTTCTCTGCCATGACTTCATTAAATCTCCCAGCAAAAATCTACCTATGGAAATTGCAGAATTGCTGTCCTGGGTGGGAGCACCACGTGAGCTTGGGGAAGTCGGAAGCTCTGCTTTAAATGCTCTCTAATTACCTCCAGCCAAGGTTACAGAGGAAGTGGTTTGGCACCTGTGAATTGAGTTCTTGGGAGAGAGCCCCTGGAAATAACCTTCTTTGCCTGATACTGGAAAGTTTTGTCTCACTTCCCACAGCCCTCGGTGGTGGACAGAGATCAATTCTTTCTCACCTACCTGGAGAAGGACTGAGACATTTCTAATGGGGATGTTGTATTAACCAACTTCCTTCTGGCTGTCAGGGGAGGTTGGTTTGTTCCTTTGAACCACAGAATCACTGAATCACAAAATCACAGAATGGTCTATTTTGGAAGAGACCTTAAATATCATCCATCCCCACCCCCTGCTGTATGCAGGGACACCTTCCACTGTCCCAGGCTGCTCCAAGCCCTGGCCAACCTGGCCTTGGACACTTCCAGGGATCCAGGGGAAGCCACAGCTTTCCTGGGGACCCTGTGCCAGGGCCTCCATACTCTAAACCTGTCTTGTGGTTGTGGGAAGCCAACAACAAGCTTGTCCTGTCTATTTATCCCTGATAAATAGTCTCTTTTTTTTTTTTTTTTTTTTTTTTTTTTTTTTTTTTTTTTTTTTTTTTTTTTTTTGGGCTCTCTTCAGGCAGTGGAAGGCCACAGTGAGGTCACCTCTGGTCCTCTGGTCTCTTCTTCAGCTGAACAATCCCAGCTCTCCCAGCCTTTCCATCCACTTCCCAGCCTTTCCTCCATCTCTCTGATGATCCTGGTACATCCTCTGGACTCTCTCCAACAGCTCCAGGTCCTGAGCTGGGATCCCCAGGCTGGAGGCAGCAGTCCTGGGTGGTCTCAGCAGAGCAGGGATGCCATAGAGATGTGGGAGCCAAAAGGGCTCCTACAGTTACACCACACATTCAACCCCACATTGCATTTCCCCACATACCCCATGGGATTCCAGATGAGAAGGAATAAGCCATTTCTTTCTCTCAGTTCCCCTTCTGTATCTACCATCTTGTACTTTTTACTCACTTGAGCAGAGGTGAAATGATGTTTCACAGTCTAGCAATGAACACAAAAGAATCATTTCCATTTTGACAATGCAGAGAACTCTGAGTCAATCAAAACCTGTTAAAATACTCTGACATTTCCAAAGTTATTATTTTTTTTCAGTCCCTTAGAGTTACCCCTCATTGTGTTTGTAGAAATAAGGCATATTGAGCTTGACTGTGAAGGAAAGAGAAATGCTAAAGTAAATCCTCAGTTAGAGGTTTGGATCCCCCAGGAATGTCCATGAGCACCTTATAGACAGGAAGGAAAGACCCCATTAAGAGATGATCTCCTGGTCCTGCCACATTCACCTTGACACACCTTCAGTCCCCACAACACAGCAGCCAACACTGCAATATTTTGGGATGGTAAAAAATTAAATCTCAGGCTCTGTCTTACCCCCACACCATGGCTTTCTTTTGTAGCAGACATTGGATCAACTCCACACACAAGCTGTTAACCAGGGCATCCAGAACACCTCTGATGTTCATTCACCCTACTCGTAAATTTATCCAGGTCCTGCCCAAGGAGAAATCCCTCAAAAAGAAATCTGTACCATGTTGTGCTGTCAAGTCCCAGCACCCAGCTCATGCCTCCTCCTTGCCCTGCTCCTTGTGTCACATCCCACCCCTGCCATTCTGGTGGAGATTTCTCCTGGAATGAGGAGAAGCATCCAAGATCTGAACCATCTCCAAACTCTTTGTAGTATCTGTCAATCAGACTTTGATGCATCAAGCAGCTTTTCTGTGCCCAAAGATTAAAAAAAAGAATCAGTCTGTGAGTGAAGACTGAACTGAAACTCAGGCATCAGAAATAGGTCTATAAATATATTCAACTCATTTCAGCTGGTTAATTAGTGTACAGGAAATACATTCTGCTCATTGTGAGAAGCCAGACCTATGGAGCAGATCCATCCGAGGAATTATTTCCACGCACCACTCCAGTGGCTCACAGAAACATCTCTCTCACCAAGCAGCTTTCAGACAGCCACTGGTATTTTGTGTTTTAGTAGAGCAGCTGTTAATCTTTATTCATTTATCTATTTTCCTTACAAAGCAAAACAATTAATTTTTAACCAGCCCATTATTATCTTTCAGCACCTAATTCTCAGATCGAAAACTTGCTTCCAGAGTTCTATGAGAGAGGAATTATGAAACACACAATAAAGACAAAATCAGATAGTCTGTGTATTAGTCAGGCTGGAAAAAATCCCCCCCCCCCCCCCCGAACTGGAGAACTGGTACAGAAAATACAGTGAAGGTATGAAAATACAAATTAAACAAAAAGCTAAAAGGCAGCTGAAAGCATTTCCTGTTGAGAGGGGGGTTTGAAGAGCACTTTTCTTTGTCTGTCACAGTGACAGCTTCAAGAATCAACAGGAGAAAAGAGAAAATGACATGTCAGGGTATTTCAGGGGACTGGTGAAGCTTACAGGGAAATTCCTTTGCAGGCGAAGAACAAATACTTATTGCCCTTGCATTATTTCTTCTGCCCACTCCAAGACACAAAGGGCTTTTGCTCAGATCTCAATAAATAAGAGCTCACATAAACCCTCTGATCTTTCACCCAAGTTTAGATCAGTGCTGGAAGTCACCATGAGCATAAAATTAATTAGTTCTAGTTGTTGTTAATATGGGGGAAGTTAATGGAAAATACCAGTTTTAGAATTGAGGGGAAATGGTAGTCATGACTGGGCTTTGTCACAAAGCTTGCTGAGATTCCCAGCCTGGGATATTGAATGCCAAAACTCCAAGTGCTGGTCCATCCTTAACTAAATGTCCAGCCTGAGACTCTGCTCCAAACCAAGACATGGAGGGAAGCTGGGCCAATTTGGTCCGACCAGAACTTGCCATTCTGTAAACCCAAAAATTTGTTCTTCCATTACAGTAGAATAAAGCTAATTTAGTGGCTCAACTGGATTTTATGTGTATTTGAGTCCACAGAAGAGTGGACTCAAGTGAAACTGGAGATCCACAGGAGTTGGAAGGAAAGGAAGATATTTTGTTGAGAAGTTGAGTTGGTCTCACACTAGAAGACCGTGGATCCCTCTGTTCCCACCCCTGCCCAGCTGTTCCCATGGGATTCGCAACCCCACCCAATAGCAGATCCATCAATGTGCTGGAATGAAATCAGTAGGTGCTCTCAGGAGCAGGACCTGCATCCCAGTGTTTTGCTGCATTTGCTCATGTCACAAATTCAGGCACCTGGGAGCCAGGAGGGCTGAGTCATCCTTGTCTTGGCTGCCTGAGACAGCAGGGAGACTTTGTCCCCTTGTTCCTCCAGTGAACTCCTGGTGAGCTCCTCTGGAATCCCACTTAAAAGGGTGTGACCATGGCAGGTTCAGCATCCACAGATGGCATGAGGTGCGTCAGCTCATGAAACCATGTGATACTTTGGGTTGGAAGGGACCCTAAAGACCATCCTGTTCCAAGCCCTGCCATGGGGCCGGTGTCTGAGCCTCAGATGCAGGAAGCAGTGAACAGAACAGGAGGAGTGGGACAGCTCACCAGCCACAGAGCTTCTCATGGTTCCCTAGTTGGAGGTGTCTCACTCTGTGTTGGGTGCAACAGAGCTCCTCAGCCTTTGGCTGTATCTTTAGAAAGGTTCAGTTTTTCCACTGGTCCTATATCCTGTTTTCCAGCCCCAAGGATCTAATGGACATCTTTTAGGACCTCAGACAGCAACAGCCACATGTTTGGGCAACTGAACTCAATGTGTCAATTCTGGTCAGCCTCTACTCAAAGCCATGAGGTACCAAGGAAGAATTCCTGACCCAAAACTTTCAGTGCTGAAATACTTCTATTTTCTGCCAGCAAATTCTCCCTCAGCACCCTCCCAAGGCCAGGCTGGACAAGGCTTGGAGCAGCCTGGTTGAGTGGAAGATGTCCCTGCCCATGGCAGGGTGTGGTATTGGATGATCGTTAAGGCCGCTTACAACCCAAACCATTGTGTGAGTTTATGATTCTGTCCCAAAATGTGATGTGGGGAATCACCCTGCTGCCCTGGCTCCGGACCTGTGCCCTCACTGGGCAGTGATCCTCTGGCCCCGGGTGAAGCCATGTGAGGGAGGTGACGGCACAGTTCTCTTTTTGGTTTGTGGTCTGTGACTCCTGATCTGCTGAACTCTATGGTTGTCATGCAAGGAACATCAATGTCTGGTGGGTAGCTGTCTGGAAGCAGAGAGGAAGCTGTTTGTTGAATATGTAATGAGAATTATATATTTGTGCAGCTCACCTGGAGATTGGCTGAGTTTGGCACCTCATGAAGATGCAACCACCTCCTTGTCTCATTTTGGTTTTCTTAAACCCTTTCCCCCACCACACTGGGAAATCAGGATTCATCCTTCCCCTCTCCACCCTCCCCTTCAACTTGAGGTGAGTGATTCAAATCACAATATTTCAGAAATTCTAATTGTCTCTGGGTGTCTTTTCAAGTTGCTTCTTGATTTTCTAAGATGGGATAAGTAAAGATTTCAAACTAAGTTTCAAGCGCAAATTATAACCCACCCCGCTTCAACCTATACTGCATTTCCAGCACCATTCCCAGTTGGGTTTGGATGGGACCATGGAGAGCCATGGAAAGAAGCCACATGGATTTGGGTTTAGTGCCTGTTCCCAGTGCTGCCATGTCACCCCTTTAAGCAAAAGCACAAGCAGCAATGGCATGGAGGCCTTGGAGGCTCAGGGCTCCCAGGGTTTCTAAGGAGCATTTTCCTTCCCATGACTATGGCTGCAGGGAGCTGAAAGGATGGAGAAAGGTATTTTCTGTCAAAGCTGGAAATCAGTCTAAACTTGCAGAGGTGGATTGGGACACCTGAGTCATCCTGCTCCTAAACTTCACAATGCAGGTTTTTCTGGGGCAAAATTCCATTTTTATTTGGAGCTGGTTTACTGCTGGGTCTCTGTGTGTGTTTCTTGGGAAAGGACAATGTACCTGCCCTGCTCTTCTCCTCAGAGCCCCAGGAATGCTCAACGCCCACTCCATGGACCTGAATCCATGCTGAGTGCAAGGGCGTTGCCCCCCCAGCTCCCGTACCACTCCACAAATCTTTCATCTCTCCTTCTGTGCACTGGGATTCTGTGTAAGGGCTTGCAGCAGAAGAGTTGGTGCAGATGGAGAAGTGGGGAGGGTGAGGAGTGGAGGACACAGGGATGAGATGTTAGAAGGGGGAGGAAAGGAGAGACCACAATGCAAGACCTGTGTTTGTACCGTCTCCTGGAAGATCCTGTTTTGATGACCATGAAGACCCTGCCAGTAGAAAGAAAAGAGAATGTTTTTTTCCAAGTAAATCAGCTGAATATCCACTGCAGCACAGGAGACCCAGCTCCCACTGGCACAGCTCTGCTGACCCTCAGCAAAGCACTTCCAATAGGAGACACTGAGACACCCAGGAGCATCAGGAGCGTGGCTGTACTCACACGCTCAACCCTTGAATGTGACTGCAGTCAGCAGTGGAGGCACCAGGAAACCTCGGAGGTGGCTGCAGAAAATCAGATTCCTATCTCAAAGACCTTTTCTGGTTAAAAGTGTTTCAGGGATGAGGCAATGTAATGACTGAGGCAGGGACTCAGACCAGCAGTGAATCTGAATTATTCGAAGAAAGGAGCTGGTTTTATACACTGTTTCAAGGCACAGTATTTCCTTACATGGTAATTCTCACTAAGCGACCTATCATACATCACCACATCAGCAACATGCTTTCTAATGTCCTTCTGTGGGGTGATATGTGCTGTTCACCTGCCTGTCAGCTTCAGGCAGGCTCTTCTCTGCAGGGCTCTGCCTGGTGGCACCTCCTGTCCCCAAGGTCAGGTGGAGACAAGCCTCTCTGTGTGGCCATGTGCTTCTTTGTGCTCCGATGTCCTTCTGCAGGTGCATGCCACAGCCTGCAGCTCAACTCCATCCTGTCTTTTCCCATAAGGCAAATTTCTCTATCCAGGGCACAGGAATTTCTTTGGCAGCCTTAGTTATGAGGAGGGCTCAGTCCTTCCAACACTCATTTCCTGAATGGGGGCGGACAGAGAGCAGCTGGTGGGTATCTGAGATGTGCAGTGTCCCTCAGCAGAAATGAGGGAATAGTGGGACAGTTAGTCCATTACTTCTATGTCCTTCTTCCTTTTCATTTTGCTTTTTCTGAAGGCTTCAGTTTCTCACACTGTGTGCTATTAATGATTGTTTGTAACTGTGTAATTTTCAGAACAAGAGTCAGAGTTTGCCTTTGCTTTTTCTTTCAAGTATTTAAAAAAATAGCTTCTCCTCTCACAAAAACACTGGTCATATTTTCCCTTGAGAGCACTAACTGGGTTATTTCCAGACTCATCCTTTCATGAGGTTTCATTCTGCTGTAAGTCTCTGAGAAACAGATGCTGGCAGTCTAGAAAAGATATCAAATAATATTTATATTTTGTATTAGTGAAGGGGTAGAAAAATGTGCTTGTGTGGCATCAGAGAAATAAACTACTTTTTGCTCCATTAGTAACTCAGGAGGTTGTTAGCCAGCTTCAGATGGGAACAAAACTGTATTTATATAATTTCAAATCAATAATTTTACATCATTTTTATTCCCAAGTCTTCAAAAAGATGGGCAGAGAGTTGTCCAGCACACTGAGATTAAATACTAATGACTGGGAAATTCTTCCTTTGGGGAACTGCAGAATCTAATGGAGCTTTGCGCAGAGAAGAAAAGCAGGATGTCACAGACTACATTCACTAACAGATGCCTGTCAAGGGCAACATAATGGGAAAGCTGATCTTGGGATTTAGCAAATTACGAACTGAAGGCTGGGAATGTTGTGCCATTCATTGACTGGGGCTGTCTCTGGTCAAGAGGATTTTCAGACTCAATTTACAGTTGGTAGAGTTTGATTTCTGAGAGATCTTTGGCTTAGCACCAGTTAAAAGGTCAGCACCGAGCCAAAAATGGCTTTATCAGCCCAGCTGGACTGAGAAAAGATATCATCTGTCCTGGCAAAGCCAGGCTTGCCAGTGCTGATGAAGCAGATGAATAAAGAGCTGCCAGAAGGATCTTTAGGAGGGATGTTACTGGTGGAGAGCTGCAGAACCACAACCAGATCATGGAATCATGGAATCCCAGAATGGGTTAGGAGGGGCCTAAAAGACCATCTTGTTCCAACCCCCTGCCATGGACACCTTTTACTAGAAGATACTTCTCTGCTGATTCTTTACCACTGTTGAAGAAGATGGAAAATCGCATGTAACCAAGTCATGTGCAAAGCTCAATAATTTAGGGAATATCAAAGAAGAGAAGACAGGCCAGCGATTATAAGTCTCCCATAAAACAAGCCTGTTCTAATCCATCTCTTTATTCCTCTTCCTTGCCTTCATGTCTCCTAAACCAGTCAGGGACAAGCCAGGCTTGCCTGTGGGGGGAATTTGACAACTCAGAAAATGAACCTACATGAGCACCAAACACCAGACGCGCCAAAAGTGCTGGAGGCAACAGAACCAGAAATGCCCAACTAATGAGTATGTGCTGCCCTAGCCCTGCCTACATGGACAGCTCAGGTGCTGCTAGCATTTGTGGACTTGAAAAGAAGGTGAAAATTCAGATGGGATTGAAAGCAGAGACCAGGTGTGATTGGAGAGCTACAGAAAACGTCACACCGTGGGAGACTTACAGAGCTCGGTCTGGTTTGCTGCTCAAAAAGGGAAAAAAAATTAAAAATATAAAGAAGGCAGCTTGAGACGTGATTTGATCACAGTGAATAAGTGTCTCTCTGCAGAGAAAATACAAAGTACTCAAGTGCTCTTGAACGCAGAGACAGAAGCAGTGGCGGGGATCTGAATCAGGGCAGCTTGGCATTGGAAATGAAGCACAAGGTTTTTCTGCACTGAGCATGATTAATCCATGCAACACAGACTAGCCATCCTTCTGCTGTTTCCAGAGCAAAGCTGGGTGCTGTTCCAGCAGCAATGATCAGGCTCAAGAGCTCATTAATGTGAAAACTGAGTAGTGACTCTGCAGTCCTCCCTATGGATTCCAGTGGGACTGCATCCTCCTGGTGAGCAGCAGTCACGTATAACTCCATGAAGCTGCGTGCAACAGTCCAGGAATGGGGCACTAGATGTAGATGTTGCACCTACTCCAAAAACGCAAAACAAAGTGCAGCTTCTGCCTTAACTTCCTCCTCCCAGACACATGGGGTGATTCCCAGATTTACACTCCAATAACACAGACTCCAGGTTAACTCCTGCTGCTGGTCCTATCCTGGGGGGACCCCACCAGCCGGGAATGACTCAGTCTGAGTGGGAGAAGGCACTCAGCAAGTGGCACTGGGGGATGACTCACAGGGGGGGTGTCTGCAGGGCTGAAGGCAGCAAAGGAATTCACCTTCCCCAGCACTGGGTGATGTAACTTTACCTTTTCCATCCCTTATGAAAAGTAAAAGCAGCCAGGTCTGAAGTATCTGGATATTGAAACCCTCTCTGGACAGAGCATTCTGAAATGCCGGTTTAGCTCATTCCAGCTACTGCAGCTGTGGGTTTGGCTGCTCCACGGAGTGTTTCCTGTCATATTTCCGAAGTAGCATCTCCGATGAGGGAGAAATTCCTGCAGTCTCTGCCTGGGCAGGCTGCCAGACAGCAACAGCTTCCTGCTGTTCCGAGGAAAACCTCATTCTCCTCCCAGCACCCCTTCCTGGGCATCGCCTGCTGCACACCCAGGACCTCCTGGCAACTTCTCCTCATCCTGAGGACTCTTTATCATGGTTAAAAGAAGCTGCATTCTGCTTCTGATGAAAGCCAGTTCATCAGATACATGCTGGAAACAGCATAAAACTCCACAAAGGAGTTGATATCCCCCTTCCGGAGTTCCGTGTGTTTAAATTAGTCTTGCTGACTAATTAAAAACCCTTCATCCATCTCATAAACATCCTGCAATCACTTTTTTCACTGACTGAATTATTTAAGAGTCATTCTCTCAGGATTCAAAATGATTGTTTTGGTGTTGCATTACTGCAAGTTCAGTGTGGTGAAAACCCTTTGGCCTCTGAGGAACCTCCTTTGAATAACAAACAAACACAGAAATGCTGTTGCTCTGCATTCAGAAAACTTTCTTCAGTGGAACCTGCGCGTGGTCCTGGAAAACAGTGAGGCAGAGCCTTTAGGGACACCTTTCCTGCATTTGTCCTGGTAGAAGTGCATCAAATAAAATGAGAGAAGGGAGAAGCTCAAAGCTTCAGTTGGATCCTAGAATGGTTTGGGTTGGGAGGGACCTTAAAGATCATCCAGTCCCAGCCCCCTGCCAAGGGTCTTCTGCTAGACCAGGGTGCTCAGAACCTCATCCAGCCTGGCCAGCTTGACTAAGCAGACCCAGAAATTGTACAGCACAACCAAGCCTCATATGGGACTGAGGGTGACGAACAGGGTGAGGAGGAGGCAGGAAATGTTTAATTAGGCATCGCCACGATGCAAGATAACTGTGGCATCACAACCCAGTGGGCCACCAGAGACAGATTCGGGGACTTGCAGGGTACATCCGCGCAACTGGACATGGAAAGCCTCTCCTAAACTGTTTCATCAGGTCCCCAGGTTGGTCTCCTCTGCTTCTGCAGCTGCACTTCATCAATTTAGAAGGTGGCAGTTGGACACAGTAGGACAGTTTAGGGCTGACAACAGTCAGGGCTGACTGAAGCCCCCAGGAAGATGAGTTTAGAGGTCTGGAGTCCAACCACAGCTGCTGCTGTGTGATGGTGTTGTTGGTACCCTGCAACCTACTCAGGGGATGTCCCCCGGAGATCTCTTCATCTGCAGCAGATCCACCCATGGGGAAAGAGACTTCTGTAGTTATGGCTGCAGCTGCATAGGTAAAATTCTTGCTAGCCCAGTCTTTCCAAGTCTGCATTAAATTCCTCCTCTTTTCTTTTTTTGTGATTATTTTGGTAGGGTTTGGCCCACCAGCACAAGAGCGAGGCTTTCAGGGAAAGCTCCACACCTGCAGCAAGAAATGGGCTTAAACTTAGAATCATGGAATATCCTCGGTGGAAAAAGCTCCCCAAGGATCATTCAGTCCAACCCCTAGCCCTGCACAGACACCCCAACAACCCCACCCTGGGCATTCCCGGCAGCGCTGTCCAAACACTCCTGGAGCTCTGGCAGCCTCGGGCTGGGACCATTCCCTGGGGAGCCTGGGCAGTGCCCAGCACCCTCTGGGGAAAGAACCTTTCCCTGACACCCAACCAAACCCCCCCGACACAACTCCAGCCATTCCCTGGGTCCTGTCCCTGTCACAGGGGGCAGAGATCGGAGCTGCCCCTGGGGAGGAGCTGCATCCCTGTTGAGGTCTGCCCTCAGTCTGCTCCAGCTGAACAATCCCAGTGCCCTCAGCTGCTCCTTGTGTGGCCCCCCCAGACCTTTCCCCTTCCCTGTGTCCATCATTTGGACCCTCTCCAACAGTTTTAGATCTTTCTTACATTGCTGTGCCCAAAACTGCCCCTAGCACTCAAGGTGGGCCCCCCCAGCCCAGAGCAGAGCAGAACAATCCCAGCCCTGGCCTGGCCTCCCTGATGCTTCCCAGGACACAGATTTCCCTCCTGGCTCCAGGGCACTGCTGACTCGATGACCTTGCCAGTGACCAGGAGCCCAGGTCCCTTTCCCAGAGCAGCTCTCCAGCCTGTCATCCCCTAGACTGTACAGGGCAACCCTGGATGTACCACACACTTTAGAGAGCAAAGCACTTCCCACCCTCTCAGCTTTTTGGGCCATGAATGACATACCCAGAGTTCACATTTCCTGGATCAGGCAAGTCGATGCCAATGGCAAGGAATGATGCTTCCAAATGACTTTAATAACATGGGGAAGTGATTGAACAAGGCATTTCATGTGAGTACTATCACTTTACCTGTCTCACATTCACTCTGGGATTGCTAAGTATCATACATCAAATGCAATTTAATTTCAATTACAATTTCTCTGATAAAGCTATGGCTTCTTTCCCACCCCCCTTGGAGCACCCTCATGCAGTGCTGCTCTCACACACACAGCACAGGGCACGTGCAGAAGAAAGAAAATCCAATATATTTCTGTGTTTCTGGGGCACTAACTAGGAGTTGTGCTGGATCATCCCCCTTCACACACTCATGGCATATTGAATAAGTAGGAACATAATTAAATGAACATTGCTCATAATATTAGGACTTAATAGATTCCCATGGGAAGGAGTCACAGTTCTGACTTCAGTATGACACTTTGGAAGAATTAGAAGGCAGAACATTCTTTCATTTGACTGGCACACCACTTGGAAAGCTGCAGAAAATTGTGCTGATTCCACTGAGGCTGTAGAATCACTGCAAAGTGTCTGTCTGGAACATATAAAATAGGTATTTCTCCATTCTACAAAAGGCATCTGCAAGGCTTTGGATGTCCAGTGTCAGCTGGGAGAGTCAAGGAAAGAAAGAAGTGTTGGCATCTACCCAGGTCCATGACAGATGACCAGGGAGCTGAGAGCAGGAGGGCACAGCACGGACAAGGGCAGGTAAGGTGAGAACTGAGGGGGACAACAATTTGGTTATCTTTGTCACCCAGCTGACCCTTGCATCCTGTTGGAGGTGACAGGGGAGAGCATTGGAAAGGAAGCATGTGGGAGCTGCCTGCACACACAGGTTTGGCCATCAGGAGTTGCTTGGCTGAAAACTCTCCAGTCAGCAGCCAGGGCAAGAGCGATGATGGCACTTGTGAGCCTCTTCCTGGGACCACCTCCATCTCTGGCAGGGAGTGCTTTTGTCAAGTCAGTTAGGGGCAGAAGTACACTTTCTAGTGCAGCAAAGGTCCCACGGGTCCCTGTGGAGCACAGCAGTTGTCACAGCTGGTCCCAGCTCAGGGCTCTGCTCTGTTCTGGACTTGGCACTCCACGTGTTCCTCTAGCACTGCTCAGATTCTCATCTGATCCTTTGGATTTGATCTTTGCCTCTGCCAACTCCCTCAACCAGGAGGGAAATTGCCAGTAGCCTGGCTGAGGCAAATGTGTCTCTGTTACCAATAAGTAAGGTTTTATAAAAGAGAAGCCTCATAAAACCATGGTTCAGGCTTGTTACTTTGGCTAAGTAGGAAAGGACTATGGAAAAGAGACTCAGCTGAATTAGGGGTAGAAAAACATTAGGGTTACATAACCATCACTTATTCACATTGTGGTGCATGGTGGTTGGTTCAATTATGTTTGTTATAATTTAAAAGTATGGAATTGATAACTGGCCAATGGCTTAAAAATACCAAGTTTTTTGAATAAAGTCGCTCTCCTTTGCACCTGCCTGGGGCCTCTGCATCACTATAGACCCTCACCTCACAGGCCTCCACTCTGTTTGCAAGGGAAAAGTCCCTCCATCCCAGCACACACTGGGGGACAGCCCTGTGAGTGGAGGCTCGGCCCCATCACCAACAGTGTTTGACCATCCCCAGTGGTGTGAGCTGGATTGCAGTGAGACATCCAACAGCCACTGTATGCAGTCCTTGGAAAAGTCAGCTGTGGATTTTGATGGAGCGTTAGGCACCTGTCCCATCCTCACCTGCCCTGCAATGCAGGGGTTTAGGAGGGGACACAGCTGTGTCCAGTTCTGCTTTGAGGAGGTGGCTCAGACTCTGCATTTCAGATACTCTTTGGAGCAGAACTGCCTTCAGCCACTGAACTAAAGTCATTGACCCTGAACGTGAGGAAGAAGTTTGTTGCATGGGTGACCACAGGCTGGAACAAGTCACCCAGGGAGGGTCTGGAGTCACCCTCACCAGAGACATTCCAGAACCCCCTGTGACATCCTGTGCCACAAGCTCTGAATTTGCTTGAGCTGGACCAGATGACCCACTGTGGTCTTTTCCAACGTGATCCATTATGTGACTCTGTGATTTCTTGGGCCCTCTGATGCATTGTCCATCTCTTCATCCAAATCCAGCCAGTCCAGGTGGATGAAGGATGCTCCCTCCCTGCTCTGTTGGTCCCAATGACCTGCTGGTTGCATCTTCCCTGCGAACACCCCACGGTCCTGCAGACTGTCACAGTCAGAAAACCTCTGCAAATCACCATGGAACAAAAGCAGTTGATTCCCAGCTGATGTGAGAGAGCCTCTTTTCTCCTGCTGGTACCAACTCCAGAATGCCCTAGGGAAAAACCATTATTGAAACAGCAGAAATGGAGAAATAAGTTCCTACATGCTGAGATATGCACAGAAAGCAACAAAGGCATTGAATTACTTCTTTAGGACCACCATTTTTGCTGGTAGGATCTGACAGAGATTTATTGGCCTCCAGGTAATATCAAAGAGTCCAGTGATGTGCTGTAGCTGCCCAGCATCCCCCAGACCAGAGTTTGATCCCTGGCTGGTTTTCTTAATCTCCACTGTTCATGAAGCATCAAAGCTGGAAACCCAACACTCCCAACCCCTCCCCAGTTCCAGAGCCAATGATAATGCAAAATATTTGTTGACACAGCCAGGCTATCTCCTGCCATGGATCAGTGCCAGTGCCTCTGGCTGGCTTTTTGCCCCCTGTCTGAGGTGTCCTGGTGTCACAGCTGAGCACAGGAATCTCCCTCCAGCATTCACTCATTCACACTCTCTCTGTCCTCTGCTTTTAAGTGGGGACTTAAAACATTGCAGCAGGGACCTTGTCACATTATATTAGCAGAGCATCTCTGGATAATTCCCTTCCATCAGCTCAACTAGATCTCATTTTTCAGGAAGGTTTTAGGAATTTTTTAATATGTGTCATCCAGAAAATAAGTCTGACTTTCACAGCAGAGTTCTCTTACAGACCAGCCAGTCCTTCACTCTCTGCTTTTGGTCCATTCTTTGAGCTGATTTTTCCCCTGTGTCTGATAACTTTCTTCCTTCTGTCTTGAATTCACTGAGAGTTTGATTTATCTGATCTAACAGATGTCTTGTTTCAGGTGGGAAGGAGTTTAAGGTGACTAGTTCCAGTCAGGAGACCTCCACAGTGAAAAAGTACAACCTTTCCCCACCAAACAATATAAAAGTTAAATCAAAATTAACTGAAAGGAAAAGGTGAAATATGTCATTTCACTATATGAAATATATCAGTGCCTTTAGAAACTTCTCCCATGCTCAGTACCAGGATTCCTTTAGGCCTTTTCCACTGTGAACCAATTCCATTTCCCACTGAATGGTGTTTTCCAGCCCCCAAATCATTCTGTGTTAAATATTCCCAGTTCCAGGCTGGTTAAATGGCAGCAGATAGCCATAGATCAGTCTGTCTCATCCCTCCAACCTGCTGATTACATGGAAGATGGATGGGCTGGGTAATATCCACAGAGCAGCTATTAGGCTGTCTGGGGCTGCTCCAGGTCCTCCGGCTGGAATAACGAGGTTAATCACACAGACTCCTTTCCCTGTGATTACTTTGGTGGCTTAGGCTCCCCCCTCACCTTCATCACAGCACCACAAGCACAGCAGACTCCCCTGGGCATGGCATGGGGGGAGATCCAGGCCCTGAGCTTATCCTGCTATTGGGAAACAGGATGATTTCAGCTTCCAGACATGGATTTGGGGGTGGAAACTGGTTGAGCCATTGCCCAGAATCCCACAGTCAAACCCTGGTCGGCATCAGCAGGGTTCTCCTTCCCAATCCATGAAGGGTGCTGCAGCCCTAGAAAGCTCATGGCAGAGTAAAACTAAGGCACAGTTGCGTGCTTATGGAGACTCCCATGAAATAAAAGCGATTTGAAGGGACCAGAGCAGCACCCAGATCTGATGGCACCATAGCAAACAACAGCTGATCACAATCAAGATGCACAGAACTCTTTTTCCCACCTCTGAAGTCAAGTGTTCCTGAGGCCTGGCTAACAGGGTGTCATGGTTTAACCTCTGAGCATGGGGGCTGGATGAGATGACCTTTGAAGTTCCCTTCCAATCTAAACCATTCTGTGATTGTGTGATTAGATTGCAGAGCTTTGCAAGTAACTCTGGAATTTGTCCTCTCCCCCATGTGAGGAGGGATGGAGGTGCTTCAGAGAAGCAGCTCCCTGACCTACCTCCCTTCACCGGAGAGCAGGATGTTCTCTGGAGCTGCTGCCCCTGGAGCACACATGGGATTCAGCTGGGAAGGCAGTTCAGTGCCCTGGGAAGAGCCAGGATGCAGTGGGATCCAGTGCTGGCTCAGCATGTTGGCAGCATGACATAAATCATTCCCTTCCTGCCCGTGCTGCTGCTCTGTGTGCTGGGAGTGCAGGAGGCACATTCCCTGTACTTGTACCAGCAGATAATAAATGTCTGGGCCGTGCTCGGAGGCACTGACAGATTGGAGACTCATTTTGTCCTGACCTCCTTGCACATGGAGGAGCTGAGGATTCAGCCCTGGTGGAAGCCATTCTGATATAATTCGTCCAAGGACAAGGACACAGCCCTCCACTTTCAAGACATTTTACTTTGCTAAGGCATATTTTAGATCCTTCACCTGGCATGTAAGGATACCAAGACCATAGTGCATCACTCAGAGGCTGGACTAGGCTCCCATTTAAACCCCAGCAGCCCAGAGAGGCTTTTATGCTCATCCTTGCATCCACCTGGTCCAGAGGAGCAAAATGAACCTGTGGGGACACCCTGACCTGACCTTATCCCTGGGCAGAAAAGAGACCTCTTGGCAAAGCCACAATTCATTCAATCCTGAACCTGTACAAGGTGATGAGTAGGTGATGCTATCAGAGCTGGCACTGGCTGGCTGGGATTAGCTGTCAGAAAGATAAACCAGCACTAGTAACCCCAGGAATGGAAGAGAACCACAAATAACATTCCTGGAGACCCCAGTGAGTGTCCCAAGCATCTTCTGCACTCCCAGTCTGCCTCGCCACCTGCTCCCCTGCCTGGGCCACACAGCCAATTCTAGGTTAAAGGCCTTTTATTGGCTGACAAGCCTCTGGAATGCTCCAGGCACTCTAGAAGAACTGAGTTGGTCCCCGTGGCTTCCCGGAGGGAAATATTTAGGTGGTTTTGAGGGCGCAGAAGTGACAGCTTCCTGTGAAGCAGCTGTACTGCCGGCAATCTGCCCTTGGAAGTGCCAAGGAAAATATCTCCTGGTCCAGAACTTTTCAAAGGGCATTTCTGTGCCTCACTCAACCAGTTTTGGCACCTTCAGCTTCAGGGGAGCCTCTCACCTGATGCTCAATGCATCTCTCACTGACTAGAAGGCCTTAGTTATTAGAAAGCCTAAATCTCTATGTGATTTATTAAAAAAAAAAAAAAATGCACTTTAGGGGTTTTATCCTCTTGTGTTGGGTATCTTTGGGTTGCTTTGGGCCTTTATTTTCTGACTTTCCTCTGTGAATGGACAGTGATCATTCCTGCAGGGTCAGGAGCTGGAGCATGAACACAGATCAGTATTTTGAGACTCAGAGCAGCAAAAACACCTCCATGCCAAGAAAGCAAATAGAGCCAGTTCCTTCCCATGTGAGGGGAAATTCATGGATACAGTGACACCTCTCATAGCAGCAGCAAAGCTTTCAAGGGCAAGCAGCTCACTCAGCCTTAGATGGACAAATTCTGCTCAGTGCCTTTGCTGAGTACACCCTCCAGCCAGAGGCAACTCTGGGCAGACCAGAGCACTGATGCCAAGCTGGAGCCAAACCTTGTCAAATTAATTAATTTAGATGCTTATTCTCGAGTTAATGGGAATGTGGAGGCTTTAGCTGTGTTGAGTCATCCTGTGTATCAACAAAATCTAAGTAGGAAAAGACCCGTGAGGTCATGTCCCTGCTCTGGAGTGGATGTGGTTGTGTTGGAAAGCTCCTGAGCTGGGCTGACAGACTGAGCCTGGCAGACCTGAGTGTGGCTTTCATCTGCTCACAGGTAAAAGTGCTGCCAGTGCACCTTCCTCTAGCACAGGAATAGAGGTGGCTCCAACTGCTTCCCATTCCCTTCCTGCATGGAAGATGTAACCCTGCCATTTTCTGTGGGGCTGCTTTCTGCACCGTCTCTCTGGATAACTGGCAAAACACAAGTAGCAAGATTGATTGTGGGATTGAATTAGATGCCAAGGCTGAAGCTGCACATCTCAGCCCTGCCCCAGGGTCCCAAAACTCTAGAGCCTGTCAGCTGTGCAGCAGGCAGGAAAAATCAGGGGGAAAGGATGGGAGGAAACAGTGAGCTGCAGCAGACATCTGTCAATGCAGCCATGAGGGCTCTGCTGTCGAATGGAATTGCAGTGCTGGGAGGTTCTGGGATGGTGTTCCATCTCCCAGTTCAGCACAGCAAATGCCAGGTGGCTGGGATATGGTGAGGACTGTCCTTGTCCAGTGCACCTCCCAACCATGGCAGGGACTGGTGACATCACACAGTCTGGAGGTGGCCCTGGGAAATCAGACCTTCCTGCAGCCCTGCATCAGCATGCATGAAGTCTGACCAGGCTGCATTTTCCCTAGTGAAAATCATTCCTGCCAGCAGGAATTCCCTGGTAGCCTGAGGTCAAAAAGAAGCCTGGATGTGGGAGATGCCTCTGGCTTCCCATCCCAGAGAGCTTGGGACCTGCACAGAGGAATTAGAAGAGTCAGGCAGCAAGGAGGAGAGATTGGCAAGAGGGAGGTGCTGCTGTTCAGAGAGATAGGAAAGGAGGAAAAGCAGGATTTTTCTCCTCTCCTCTCCTCTCCTCTCCTCTCCTCTCCTCTCCTCTCCTCTCCTCTCCTCTCCTCTCCTCTCCTCTCCTCTCCTCTCCTCTCCTCTCCTCTCCTCTCCTCTCCTCTCCTCTCCTCTCCTCTCCTCTCCTCTCCTCTCCTCTCCTCTCCTCTCCTCTCCTCTCCTCTCCTCTCCTCTCCTCTCCTCTCCTCTCCTCTCCTCTCCTCTCCTCTCCTCTCCTCTCCTCTCCTCTCCTCTCCTCTCCTCTCCTCTCCTCTCCTCTCCTCTCCTCTCCTCTCCTCTCCTCTCCTCTCCTCTCCTCTCCCTTCTTTTCTCATTTTTTCTTCTACATCCCAAAAGAGACCTGCCCCGCTCTGAGGGCAGCTGTTCCCTGTTCTTGGCTCCACAGAAGTCACTCGTGCAATGCCATAACAATGCTCCCCGTGCCTGCAGGGATCACCAGCTGCCACATACAAACTTCCCATTCACACATGGTGCCACCACAACACATATGAGGAAAGGGGAAATAGATCCCTGTGCGAACTGAATCCATTTTGGCAGAGCAGGTTTGTGATTTCCTCTTTCCCCTGTAATAGACTGCAGCCCTTTGGTCGACCCTTTACTTATTCCTAAAGAAGGAAAAATCCTGACTGAGCAATGACGGAGTAAAATATGCATGAAGAATACAGTTAGCAAACTGCCAAAACTTTAAACTCTCTGGGATGAAGCATTATATATATATTGATAATCTCTGGGCTTCTCATAGACTGAGGGACTTTATAGAACAAGAGGGCAAGCCCAAAGACATCCTAAATAAATGACTGGCCTTTATTCCCAGCAGAAGCACTGAGGACCTACAGGATCATAGTTAACCAGTGCCTGGAGAAAAATATTTGAAAGAGGATTTTTACTATGTGACTAAATTATTTTATAACCGCAACTATTAAACAAGGTACTCACACTACTTCCCACATCACCTGCACACTGGTAACAACCAGAGAAACAGAGATGGTGGAAAGTTTTTGGCCTCATCAAATGTCAGGAGATTATCTGTGAGATTATGTCTTTGGGTGACATCTTTTCTGTACAATAAAGAAAATGGGCTGAGAGGTCATGAACTGAACAAGACTGCCAGACTCCTTTTGGCTGCAAGTGCAAACCCTTTAGTACCAGCACCACCCACAGAAGCAGTGAATGTTTTCCAAGGGCCATCTCAGGAAGATGGAGCAGCGTGTCTCCTCAGATGGTTGCTGAGTCCAGTTTGAGGCTGCATCACCCTGCAAGCAGATGGAGTTGAGGCCTTGAAGGAGCTCTGCAGGGAGAATTCCCCTCTGGAATTCCGTCCTCACCAGGCTGCCAGTCTCCATCACACTGAACGGCTGCTCCCAGTGCCAGCTGCCACCACCTCCAGCACATCCACCATCTGCCTTCCCTCCACTCCCACCACAATGGCTTCTGCTGGCCGGTGCCTTGGCACCAGCCCACCCTTTAATTAAGGCACAAGAGAAGGAATGGGAAATCTTAAAAAAAATCCCACCAACAGTTCTCACGGAAAAGCTTCAGACCAACCTGAGCAACTGCCTGGTCCAACCTTTTCACCCTCTTCCCTCCATGGTTCTGCTTGGCCTCCCAAGCCCTGAGGACACCATGACACTTCGTCTCTGCCCTTTGAGCCAGTGCAGAGATGTCTTTTATAGAATTTTACATTACATTTTGAATTTTATTTCATTTTTATTTTGCTGCTTTTAGTTGTCTGTGTTGAGGCCCTGTGCGTCATCTCTTCTCAGTTTTATTTGATTGCCTTTTGGAGATGAGGAGATTAATATTTCATCAAATGTACAGGAAATAAAAAACCAGGTTTGAAAGACATCCAGAACCTTTCCTGCCTTGATGGGCATTCACAGATCTGAGGAGTGGGGACGTATTTTTACCACAGACTGTTTCTAAGGATGTCACAATCCCATGATCTCTGCAGGACCACCCATGACATGTCCATGACGCTATGGGGTTATGCCCAAAGGTGTGAGTGCAACACTTAGATATGCCCATTCCTCTGTGGGACAGAGGGAGGGCTCAGCCTGGAGAAAAGGAGGCTCAGGGGAGACCCTGTGGCTCTGCACAACTCCCTGACAGGAGGGGACAGCCGGGGAGGTCGGGCTCTGCTCCCAGGGAACAGGGACAGGAGGAGAGGGAACGGCCTCAGGCTGGGCCAGGGGAGGCTCAGGGTGGACATCAGGAGGTATTTCCTCATGGAAAGAGCTATTAAGCATTGCAAGGGGCTACCCAGGGAGGTTTGGAGTCCCTGTCCCTGGAGGCATCCAAGGAACACCAGGACATGGTACTCAGTGCTCTGGGCTTAGTAACAAGGTGGGGATGGGACACAGGTTGGACTCAATGGTCTGGGAGGGCTTTCCCGATCTTATGATTCCATGATCCATGCAAGAGCCTCTGTACATCCATGGAACTTGTCCATCTGCAACAACACCATGGCCAATGCAGCAAAATCATCATGGGTCCCTGTGCTGTCAAACACAGCCACAAAGAGGCTGACAGGTGCAGGGGGGAAATGGGCCACTGAATAACCAAATCAGTATGATTCCAATAGAAGCTGTTTATTGTTTACATTATGTCTTGGTTTGGGAAGACAGGTATCTGCCAAGTAATAAAAAAAAAACCCAACTGCAGTTTCCTTTGGGATGGAGAGTGTAAACCCCCCCTTCCACCCCCTTTTTTTCTTTTTCAATTATAAATTACAATCAGAGGCTCTTAGGCAAAGATTTGGGAAATAGGAATAGCAGTTCTTTACTAGTATGTATTACAAAGCAAACAAACACAAAAAAAAAAAAAAAAACCCCACCAAACAACTACAGCATTAATAACAAACGAAAACAGTACCAAGAACCTTGAGGGCTTTGTTTCACAAAACCCAGGGCAGTTCGGTCTCGGTGTCTCTGCAGGATCCTCAGAGCACCAAGCTGGAACAGTGGAAAAGTCCCGGGCTGGTAGCTGGGATGGCAGGGTGTCCCGGCAGCACAGGGGGTGCAGGGTCACGCTGCAGCAAGAGGAGCAGCGCCGAAGAAGCCGATGGCGAGGCAGCGCCTGGACCAGCTCCCGTGGGTGGCAGGGAAAACTCAGGATTCAGGCCGAACCGGTGATAGTAGATTTCCCAGGACTGGATCCCTTTGGCCACAGTGAAACTCTTCCAGCCAGAAACAGCCGTTCTCCCTCTCCCCGAATGCTGAACGCCTGAACGCCGGAAAAAGAAGAGCCCGCAGCTGCCTCAAGCTCTGTCTTTTACCTGCATTATCTCCCCCTTCCAACTTTGTCCACCTCTTTGTTTCGGTTAAGTACTCTCAAGTATCCAACACTTGGTCTCCTTGGTAACTTATGGGGAAAAAATTCTTTAGAGAAAGAAGGAACAAACATAACCCCCAACACATTACATGCCAGATGTAGATTCTAGGTCTGCTGTCCACATGGGCACCTCTGGGTTGGCCAAGCTTCTTCTTCATGAGGCAGGCACACAACCCTCAGGACATCCAATTGGTCAATGTCCATCCTCATGTTGTGCTTCCCCTATCCAGGCTTTACATTTTTTGCTGACATTTTCTCAGGCTCTTTTCTTATTTTTGATCCTGTTGTTTTCCCAGTAACCTTGATGAATTCCTGAGAGCTCTAACAACAAAACTGCAGGTGGTTTGATAATATTACTCACAACCAGTTTGGCTGGTGCATCAGAATGGCCTGTTATACAGATACATTGCTACAGACAGGGTTGGGCATCTCTGTCACAGAGTGTGTGAAGACAGAGCCACTTTCAGCTGGTGTATTGATGGAATCAGTTTCCAGAATAAAACCATGGAGGTTTTTCCCAACCACAAACCACTGTGATCTGTTTGATGGGAAATGTCAACTGCTGATTGGGAAATTTCAGTTGACTTAGCTTTGAATGAGAAAAATAATAATTACGACTTTTATTGTGATCAGCTTAGCATTCTGCCTTGAGGTTTAATTAGCTGTAAAACAAAAGCTTTTGTGTTTCTGTTCTATTCAAAATGGACACATCCTCCCAAAAGCAATTTGCAAACCATGGCAAACAGTTTTGAGAAGTTTGGGAAGCGAATGAGAAATTCAGTTAGATCTCAGATCTTTGTGGGTTTCCTTCAGTTTGCTTGTTTTAGTTTGCAGTTGCCATGTTTTTGTTAATGTGGGATCTCCTATCAATGCACATAGTGTGAGAAGAAGAAATGGCAGGCGGGAATTATTTGGGTAAATTAAAGAATCAGTCACTTACTGCATGGAGCAATGAGTCAGAGTAAACCCAGCTCCATGTGTCTGAGTTTTCCTTCTCCCAGCAGGATGCTGGTTTGTCTTCCTGCATGGACAACTTCTTCATCTCCAGCAGAGTGTGGTGGGATGAACAGGGGTCTGAAGTGTCCAGAGGTCACCCAAGTATTTTGCAAGGCCTTCAAGACCAAGAAAATCTGCCAGTCCAGCTCTAAGGTAACACTCACTAAATGAGTTTGGTAACAATCTTTGGTTTCCTTCCCTGCAATATTTTCAGCAGGGCTGTGGCTTCTGCTGTCCTGCTCCTCATCTCAGAGCAGCTGTGAAACTTGTAAGGGTGAATCAGGTGATACAGAGTGGTCAAATACAACAGGGATACCCAAATTTGAGGCATGATTATCCTATGTGGTGACCGGGAATGAGGGAAACCTGGTCCCAGCAGCCACTTTCTTTTTTCAGGCAGAGTTTGAAAGCATGTTCCCTCACTGCAGGTCTAGGAGGAGGGAAAAGGACACAGGACAGAAAACCTGGAAACTTAATTTTAAAAGCTGGGCAGAAAACAAGTCTCCTGTGAGAAACTTAATGCGTTGGGTTGGATTTTTTTCTCAGCCTGCAGTTGCTAACACAGCCCCGCGTGCTGACAGCCTGTCCTCCCCCGAGCAGCACTCAGAGCATTCGCAGCTCCACTCGACCTCCTGGGAAAGAAACAGTCCCAACACACAGGTGGGAAAATTGAGGCACACTGCTGATCTCAGCTGAGTTTTCAGCTGAGAAGCCAAATTCCACCCTTCCACCAACATGACCTAAATGTCCAGGACACTGAGGATTATTTTTTCCTACAGATGTCCCAGCTGGAAGCAAAGGCCTGCTACCAATGCCCCATGTGGGAAGCAGGGACACATTTCCCTGTACCCTGTCAGTACACAGACCAGTCTCAGTCTCATCCCTGTAGTGCAGGAGGGACACATGGAGTTTTCCCAGACCATGGGAGAGTTGGCTGCAGGGACAGGATAGGAGCAGGGCAGTGGTGTAAGTCCCACAAATAGCCCAGTAGAGCAGCTGTCATGGAGCTGCTCAGACGCAGGACCGTCAAACCACGTGCAGTGACATAAAATAATAATAATTTACCAAAGGCAGGTAAGTCAGACTAAACCCCTCCTCTGCCTCCTTCCTGGAGATCCAGTATGTCTCTTCATTGTCTCCATCCTTAATACCCATTCCCACGTTTGTCTCTGCACCACACCGAGGAGTTTGAGATTAACCATGATGAATGGACTGATTTCCATGTCTCAGTGAATGTTTTATTTTTCCTTTGCCACATCTGACAAGTTGCATTTTACTATAAATCCCCTCAATTAGGTGCTTCAAACAGCACTGAAGCCTTTTCCCTGGTCTATGGGGAAGGAATTATCTTCATGTCCCTGGCAACCAATTCCTTATGTAAAAATAGTTAGTATTCACTTCTGCCTTCCCTGCATCACCTCATACTTTGGGCACCTGAGCAAAGCACCACGTGTCCCACTTGGTGGCCATGGGCAGACTGAGATGGTGAAAGACAATCCTTGGCCTTGGTGCGGGAATGAGGTCTCTGGTGCTTCCCACTGCAAGGTCCCTTCTGTCCCCTGGTTGCACAAAGACCTGAGCAGCCCCCAAAACCAGAGTGTGTTTTGTGACCAGGAGCTGTGCCCTAGACCTGCAATGGTAGAAGGTGTCTCATGGCAAGGGGTTGGAACTACGTGATCTTCCAACTCCAACAATTCCATGATTCTATGATGCACTCAGCTGCATCCAGGCTGCTCAAAGTTATTGGGAGCTTTCTCAAGCCATTTTTAGAAAACTTTGCATTTTTCATGGGTTTATTGAAGTGAAAGGTAACACAAGAATGGCTCTGGAGTCTGTCTCATCCCATCCTTGTCAGGGGAGGGATGCTAAGAGACTTCAAAAACAAAAAGTTTCCTGAATTTACCAGAGCTTTATATATTTTCAGATTTCTTTGCCAAAGCAGTGACACAATTTATTAAATCCAGCTAATGCCAGAAGATTTATGTCTGTCTTGTTTATTCCTCTTAATTACTGGGCTGGGATGGGTCACTGGGTGCCCCCATATGCTGGGGCACAGCCCTGGCCAGTCCTTGTGCCTTGGTCCCACAGCTCAGGGAGGACCTTGATCCCTTCCTGCCCTCCTGGGTGCCCCAGAGACAAAGAACAGCTCAGTGAAAATGGATGGAGGCTGTGGCCATGAATTCATCAAAGGGACACTGTCCTCCTATTGATCCATCTGCAACCCGCTGTGGTCAGCAGCTATTCTCAGAGGCAGAGGCTGCCGTTGGGAGCACGATCCAGCACCCCATGAGAGGCTGGTGGTGGATGAACCATCATCAGCTAAGGGAAATATCACCCCCCTGGATGGTGGTCCCATGGCAATGTTTTCCAGCATCCCCCTCCAGCAGTACACCTCACTGATCCTTATTTCCTCAAGGAAAGAAGGAAGCACAATGTGTTGCCTGGCTGTCTGCTCCAGCTCACCTTGGGCTGATGGAGCATGGCTCACTCCCAGGATAGATGCAGCACCCACAGCTGGGGCACCCCCTAAACCTCAGTGGGTACAGAAGGCATGCTCTGAAACTGCCCCGGCATGGGGGAGCAGGTTTAACCCAGCCAGAAATTCATCCATCTCAGGGATGGAACCAATCCTGACCATGGCTTCCCAAAGATACGTGGGATCCCTCCCAGGAGAGCAGGGCACGGCTGCCAGGAGACGGCAGGAGCTGAGGCACAGAGATATGACAAGAGACCCTTTAAAGCCTGAGGGTTATGCTGGGGGAGAAAGGAAGTGTCATTATCGAAGACCTCAAGATCATCATCCAGGCTCTCCCACACCACTGTCCCCCACCCTCCCAGGACACTTGTCCTCCCCCTTCTCTATCAGTTCAAGCCCCCCTGCTCCTGCCCCATCGCCTCTGCCCCTCCCACCACCCATCCTCTGGGACAAAGCACGGTGCCAGCAGCACCTCCACCTCATCCGGGACCGCTCTTATGATTAAACACCCCCCGCACAGTCTCGCTGTGTGAAAGACCCGCATCCACCTGCCCCACATTCCCGTCCTCTCGTCAGGAGCATCTCCCTCACAAGGCAGGGCTGAAACCCTTTCCACCTCATCCCTGTGGAAGAGAAAAGGGGCTCTGCCCTCCCTTCGTGTTCACCATCCATTTTGCAAATGGGCTGCAAAGGCTGGCGGGGGAATCCTCGCCTTGTCCCAGTTCCTCTGCCAGAGCCCTGGAGTGAAATCCCCAAATGCGTAACACCCGCTCACCCTCTCATCCCCGGCAAATTCCAGCCCCAAACCCTTTGCAGACACAAGGGAAGCTCCCAGGCTCCGCAGGAGAGACCCCACAGCGTCTGCACGACGGAACGAGAGGGGCGGAGAGGAGAAACCCCACTCCAAGGAGAGCCAGGAGGGCGGTCCCTGGGCCGGTGGGAAGTTTCTGCTGCTGAAGATGCTGAGGGAGGGGAAGGAGAAAGGGGGGAAAAAAATCAAATGGAGTTGGAAGGCACCAGGGAGGTGGAGGAAGGAAAAGGGGAGGAGGGAGAGGAGGAGGGAGAGAAGGGGGGGTGGGAGGCTGGTGAGGAGGGATGTAGCCCATCGCCAGGCGAGCTGGAAGGTGGGCAGCCGGAGGACCGGCTCTAGGGAGGTTATAAAAGGCAGGACCGGGACGCAGAAGGACCCGCAGCCTCCGCGCAGCCCCGCGGGGACGCGCCACGCTCCTTCGCTGGAAGCCCAGAGAATTCTCTCCCCGACAGCAGAAGCAGCCCAGCAGGAGCGGGAACGCTGCCAGCCATGCCCCGGAGAGCGCAGGGGCGCAGGTGCAGCTGAGGATGGTGTCCAGCCTACGTCCTGCCCTCCTCCTCCTCCTACAGGTAAGATGCTTTCCTCTTCTCCCGTAAGGGCCCTTCTGCACCGTCCCCATCACCCCTGCGCCCTGCACCGCCTGCGTTCTCCGCAGTGACTTTTCAATTTCTTTGAAGGGAAAAGTAAAAAGAGAAACCGCAACACAAAGGGCCCCCGGGAGAATTCCTCCAGTCGAGGCGCTGGGGCTTGGCAGGAGCTCGTGATGCTCAAAAACCATCGCGGAGGGGGGCTGAAGTGAGTGATCATTTAAAGGACGGGAGAATTGTAGCCAGGTCCTCCTGAGCTCAGCCCAAGACTTCCAGCAACTCCCAGCCTTGTGCCTCCCAGTGAAACCAGCCGCCACCAGTTTCCGAGGCTGCTGGGAGGGGGTGGCCACTCTGGGGGTGTGATGGATGTGGACAATGCAACTGCAGAGCCCAATTGTATCCCCTGCAATTAATTTTCTAAGGAAGCCTCTCCTTCCTCCCCCCCCCCCCCCCCCCCCGCACCTGCAAAGCACAAGACTTTCTCTCTAATTTGCTCACTGTGGAAGTGTAGCAACTGCTAATTTTGCAGCTCTGCACAATATACAAATGCTTTGTCAGAAGCAATATTCCTTCTCCTTGAGGGCTTATCAATGAAGGAAATGTTCACAGCCCAAAGCGTGTTTAAATTCCAAACCCTGGACAAACGAGATGAAGGGGTTTCCAGTGAAATATTGAATTTTATTTGAACAAATCTACAGTGGCAGTTAAACAAAATGATCAGTTTTTGATAAAACCTCTGTGTCAAGGAAGGGTAAAAGAGCAAATCTACCTGTCTGGCTGCAGAATGGTGTCTCAGTGGCCCAGCTGGGACTGCAGCATTAAAACAGCATGTAAAGTGGAGGGAGAGCCCTCCCCATTCACACTGCTATGGGGAGGGGGTTGTGCACCCCACTGTTCAATTCACTGTGCATCTCACACATCACCTGCATCTCTGGGCCAGGAAAGTTCTCACCTAAGTGATGAGAAGAGCTGATGTGCACCAGGAGACCCCCCTCCCAAGCTGGTATTTCTTCTAAAAACTGCTCTTCTGAGCAACTGCTCTCTCCTATCGCTGCAACCCACTAAGCCTGATTGATAGGATTTATGGGAGCTCTTTTGCTGTTACTTTCTCTGGTTCAGGTTTTGTTTGCCTCTGATGTAAGAAATAAAGGTGAGACAGGGCAGGATCTTTTCCCACAGCCTAGGTCCTTCTTGGCCAGTCTGTGGGGACCAACACAGACCCAGTGCAGTCAGGTCATATTCTGGTGGGGACAGCCATATAGGTGTGACAGCTTCTGATAACCCTGGTGAGCAAAAATGGTCCAAAAGGAACCCAAGGGTGCTGAGGCACAGTTCCTCTATCCTCTATCAAAGCTCCTTTGGCTCAGGGGATTCCCTCACCATCCCCAGGTGTTCCCCAAGGATATTCTTCTTGTGAAGCTGGAGCAACAAGGTCCACAAAAATCTTCCAGAGTTTGAGCCAAAACCACCCCTATGCTGGGGCTGGGACCGGGAGGGGTGGGAAGGGGTCACAAAAACCAGTTCAGGCAGAGAAGCCTCTCCCAGCTGGCTCCAAAAAGAAATAGCCAATCTACAACCCTCCTCCCCCCCCTCCTTTGCAGTCAAGCTGTCTATTTTTCTTTACAAATACATGCATTCAAAACTCAGATACTTTTCCAGAACCTGTCCTAACCTTCTCCTGAGGACAGCATGGGCTAAAGCACCATGAAACTCCAGCTGTGAATGCATCCTTGCAGCCACATATACCTGCAGCAGCATCCAGCCTGTGAGTGCAGAGTCCTGCAGCAGCCCAGCTCCCACACAGAACTCAGAAGGGACAAACCTCCCCTGCAGATACTGGACTAGCACAGTTTAGGTGTTCCCCATGCACCTGGGTAGCACCTCCGCTTTAACATCAGTTTGCCCATGTTGCTTTACTGGGCAATCCCTCAGGGGGTTGGACAGACAGACTAGAAGACAGGCAGCCAAACTTGCTGCCAAGTGCTCCCTGGCATCCTGCAAGTCATTTAAACAAACTTAAAGAGTGATTAAAATAAACCAGTCCACCTGCAGCTCTGTCAGGAGCTGATAACATTTCTGGGGCTGATAAAACTGCAAAAACATTTTATGAAAAATCAGAGATTGATGCTGAGGGTGGGATAGTTTCCCATCACCTTTCACTTGACCACCTCCAGCAGCAATAAGCCCAAAAAACAGCCCCTTCCATGCTCTAATCCTTGCATAAGATGCAGAGCTGCAGTTGCAGGACATGCTGACCCTGGGGATCTTCCACTCCTCACTTTCCTTAGAAGCTGGAGTTGATTCAGTGTGTATGAAATCATCACTGTGGTTTCGCATCTTCAACAAAGTGAATGGAAAAGGCACAGCCTGTTCCCAGAATAACTACTCTGTCACCATAGGATGAATATATGGGTATACGATGAGAATATCATGCACCACCAGCTCAACTCTGCCCTGAAATCCAGCTCTGCTCACCCAAAATCCTGCACAGGGTTAGCCTAGAAGTTTGTTGTGAGCGACAAGCTCAAGCTGCAATTGAGTCTGCAGTGTTTAGAGAGGCTGCATCCATGGCTTTGTCTGTGAGAACAAGTTTTGAACCCAAAGAAAGCACAAATCAACCCCCAAATCATGGGGTTCCCTCACCAAGCACAGCCCAGGAGCCATTGCCTGACAACTCAGAGCTGTCACTCAGGAGAGCGTGACTCTTTCTGAAGATGGAATAACATACCTGGGGCCCATCTGTTATTTTTCCTTTTTTCCCTAACTGTATTCTGAGCCGATATAAGACACCCTCCTTCTCTGCTTTATCCACAGTCACCCTCCCAGGGGCAGTCGCCTCCATTCCAATGGCCAAGGGCAAAGTGCGTTGGCATTTTGCAGATTACAGTCCCTCTTCCACCCTGAAATCCTCACTATCCACCCTGGAAAGGCAATTGCAGATGCAGCTTTGGTGTGGCCCAGATTTCCTGAGCTATGAATGTGAATAAACTGGAAAAAAAAAAAGGGGGGGGAAATTAAATTGTGGCTGTTCATCCCAGGGCATAACCCTGGTAAAAAGGTGATGGGTGAAGGAGGGGGTTTGGAGCAGTCAAGATGTCGGGTTTGGGACAGAGCTGGAGGGAAAAATGTCCAATCCCAAATTGAAAATACCTGTCAATGCACAGGAGTTCCAAATGTACAATATGCAGGAGAGTTTAATAAAATTGCCTTAGAAAAACAGCCCTCCCTCTGGCTTGTGTCCATCACTCCAATCTTCCTCAGCAGCCGTTGCCCCTGCAAATCCAGATCCCGTAGGAGCTGCATGGATTTAGTTGGAAGCCTTTAGCTTCCAACACCCAGATGCCATTAGTCATTTTTTCACCTGTCCCCAAAAATCCATGTCTCTCTTGACAGATAAATGAGGTCACAATTACTTATGGCAAGCGAGGGAGACCTGAGCTTAATCCAGGAAAACCTTTAATTGTTCATAAATCAGTTTTTACAGGGCATTCATTTAGCCCTGATTAATATTCTTTTGTTAGGATCTGCATCCAGCAAAGTCAGAGAGGTACTCCAAACAGAATAAACACTCTTACCAAAGCTCCTGTCTACACACCACAGGGACTGGCCCTCCTAGATAATTTAATAAACTCGCAGATTTTAATGCCAGATGGAGATGTTCTCACTGCCTGCTCTCCCCCTGAGTAACATCAGACATGGAAAACCCCCCCACGGGTCTTGCTTTGAGCCTTGTTCCATTGCCTGAGTGTTGCCTTGATGCCTCAATGCTGGCAGGGCTTGGGATGAGGCTTTGGAAAAGCAATGAAGAAGAAACGGGCGCTTGGTAGGGCAGCAAAGGGGTTTGGAGGAACCCTGAGATCATGAGTGGCAATGCAGGTTACTGCCATGTCTAAGACAGAGGTGTAAAGAGGGTCCTTCACAGACCAGATGCTGTCTGGAGGTTTCATTTGCAGATTCAATTGAGGACGAAACTGTTCCAAGTGAAGGCCCTCCAGGTGGAGCAGGTAAGAAGCTCCCCTGCTGCAGAAAACAGTGCCTGGAACTCAGAGGTGACAAAGGCAAAGAGATCCCCTGCAGTGAAGGCAGGAGACACAGGGGTTTGGTGGCACCTCCAAGCACATTTACGGGGCAGCTCTTGTTGCAGGCCACCTCCAGCCTCCAGCTGCAGTCCTGGCAGGACGTGCTGCTCCCTTCCCACACCACTGATGCTGCTCTGCCCTCTGAAGTTGGCATCCAGCTCTTTTAACACTCCCTGTATTTAACACCCAAAGTCTGGCACCTTTTGCTACAGGCTCAGAGCCAAGAACAGACTCCATCCCCGACTAATGACCCAGGGAACCTCAGCAAAGGTCCAGGGCAGCAGTTGCTCAGCCCTTCCCTGCCTGTGTGTTCCAGGAGATCTTTCCTCTTCCACACCAAGTGCTGTAGTGAGCACCAAGCCCAGCCAAGCGTGGCTGATGGGTCAGAGAGGTCTCTACAGCAAGGACGACTCCAGAGTGGCCGGTGTTGTCATCCCTCCCAGGAAGGTCATGGTGGCCATCACTGTCCACTGCTCCCACTGCCCTCCACAGCTCTGTGCAAAGCCCCCGTCTCCCAGGGTTTCATCCCAGGCTACAATCCCACTAATCGCTCTGCTCTCCAATTACAGCCCCTCAGCACTAGACCTCCTAGACTGCTAATTAGGCTACAAGCCATCTATCTCGTGCTCAGAGCTGTCAGCCCTTCCTGCCATGCAGATCCCCTCTTTTTTGAGGCAAAATTATCACGGAGGGGAACACATGCTTGTCTCTGGGTAGCACAGCGCAGGGGGTGAGGTTGCAGTTGGATATGGATGTATTAATTACTATCTGTGGATTGCTTTGGAGAGCAAACGCACCACAAGGGGACATTAATTCCTAATTGTTATTAATTGAATTTTTCTGCCAGGTCAGTGGCAGGTCACAGAGACTTGACGCCATGTGTGTGTGATTGTGCTGCTCACCCTCACAGCAGCAGCCAGATTCCCAGTGCTGATGAGCTGACACTGTCCTAGTCCACTGTGCTGCATCTCCTGGCCCAGGGGACGCACCACCTTGACCCTTCACAGGCACAGGAACAGCTCCAAGAAATTCCAAATTTTTTGTTTGTTTGTTTGTTGGGTTTTTTGTTTGTTTTTTTTTTTGTTTGGTTTGGTTTGGTTTGATTTGTTTTTTTTTGGGCCCTGGTGGCACCAGGACATGATTGGTGTGTCCACATAGGAGAGATCTGCCCCACACGGTGCCCCACAGCCTGAGTGACCTTAGGCAGATGGTCCTCAGTGCCTCAGTTTCCCCTCTGGGACAGCCCTGGCATGGTGGATGGGGGAACACCAAACACAACAGATGCTTTCTCTGTGCAGGAAACATAGCACCAGTGTCAGGTTTTTGTATCTGAGCTGTGCAGTGAGGACCTGGGGGATGGGGGGGGGGGGGGGGGGGGGCTGTCCTACTACAGAAAATTTGAAGATGAAAGGAAGGAGCTGGTGCTCTGTGAGGTCCAGGGTTAAACCAGAACCATCCCTATGTATAAAACAGGGATGTTATACAGCCTGGAAGGGAGCTGGGTGGAGCTGAGCCAACAACAGTGGAGACAATGGTGGCTCCTGATGGAGAAGAAGCTGCTGCCAGAGTGGGCCCTCACGGGCCTGTGCAGGTCCCAGCAGAAACATCTTCCATCCCTGTGGGAGCAGCTCCCCGGGCTAACTGGGAGCACTGTGCGAAGTGGCTGCTTCCAGAGGAGCAGATTGCCTTCCTTTGTGGACAGCTGAGGGCTCAGCTGAGGCTCTCCAGGATTTTGGCAGGCTGGGAGAGGTCACAGAGGTGTTGCTGCCTGCAGGGCGGGATCTGCCATAGCTGTGAGAAGGCAGGGCTGGGAGGGCAGGGGAACACGGCCCCTCTCCGGCCCGAGCACGACCCATTGCCGTGCTGGGGCTCTTGAGGTGAGTTTGGCTCCAGCCCGGCCAGGCTGGGCCCTGCTGGGCACCATGTGGCATCTTACAGAGCAGCAATGCTCTGGCATGGCACGAGAAGCTCTTCAAGGACGGAGCTTTGACCTGTTCTCTCTGTAAAAGCATGAGGAGGGGTAACTCACAAAGAGCAAAACAGATAAGACGGCAACCAGCAAGTGCCAGATAAGAATTTTTTCACTGGGGCAAATCCCCCTGCAGCTGCCACCACTCCTGCTTATTCCCCTCAAAATGCTGACAGGAGTGGGACAAAACCTCTGCTTCTGTCAAGAGCTTTAGCCATACTGCAGTGAGACAAGACTCAGAGCCTGGTAAAAAAGCTCTTAGTATTTGATCTGTTTGGGGGATACTTTTTTTCCTTCCTTTCTTCTGTAGCTGATTCGGCTCACTTACAAAGCCTGCAAAGAGCCAGTGACTGCTCCATCCACACCCCTCCCTGCCTGTGGCTTGGTCCATGTGCTGCTCAGTGCCAAGACCTCTCCCTGTGTCTGGAAGGAGAATGGGCACTGCCAGGCTAGAGCAGGCTGGGATTAGGAGAAACGCATCCAATTAACACTTGAAAGGTTGTTCAGGTAGACAAACCATCCCAGCCATCTTTTGGGCAGAATTCTTCTGTCCCAGCTGCCCATGCCAGGAGCCACCAGGCGTGGTGGGCACCAGCTGTGGGCATCAACACAGAGGGGAGCAGACTCCCTACACCTTGATTCCTCCCTGTTTGGAGTTTAGGTGGTCTCAGCTTTCTGAAAGGAGACTCAGGAGGTGCTGGGCTCCTGCAGGATCACAAACCAGGATCTCCAAGCAGCTCCCATGCCAGGGCAGGGTTGAGCTGCCAGATCCCCTGTGCCATCTGGAGCAGTCATAACAAGGGAGCTATTCTCAACTCCATTTATACGTCTGCCTGACATCTCTCTTGCTGTCAAAACCAGCTTCCCAAGGCAGTAAACAGTTGTTTGGAAAAGAGCAAGTGGGTGCTGAGCTTGTCTTCGCCTGAATAAATCCTGCTAACGCCTTGGTAAGGCATGAGGATGGCTGGGTGTGCCAGCAAGAGCAGACAGTGTTTCGATGGCTCAAGGACAAGGGGAGGAATGTCGTCTCCCTATTCAGAGCAGTTTGGGAAGTAAATGGCACTCAGGAGGAGGGATCAGGGAATAGGAATCAGCCTGGCTGATGGGGGAGGCAGAGGTTGTTGTCCCCAAGGAGCTGGGAGCTTGCCTGCAAGCAGGGGAGTGCAGCCCTTCCTGCCTTCAAGCTCAGGGCTGTTTCTCAAGGGATCTGTATGTGACATATTTTGGGGCACAGCTCTGTCATTTAACCAGTGACTTTTCTCCAGGGAGTTTGGTCAGTCGTTGAAGGTGAAAGAAGTGGAGCTGAGCATCATCCACCATTAATGCTGGTGGAGCAGAGGGGATGAGCCTATGTCACCCTTCTCTGAGCTGGAGGAGGGAGTTGGCAGCTGCTTGTGTAGAAATCTGTGTTCTGCAAAATATCAGGTCCTCTCCTTCTCTCATCTGGCACCCTGGTGAGCTGTGAGACCAGCAGCACCATCCCTCTGCCATCCTTGCAATTCCTTCATCCTGGCAATTGCCTTTCTCACTTTTAGTTTCCCCAAACTCCTGCAAAGGCACAATAATTCAATAATCATTTTTCCAAAACAGCTTCTTGTGCAGAGTTTTAGCAGAGCTGGGTAGATCGTGGTCAGTGCTTTCTGACTCAATGGGAATGTTGGTGTTTGCTGACAATTCTCCTGAAAAAAGACTTCAGGCAGAGGTTTTTGTCTGTGGATCAGATCTCCTTAAGGATGTGTATGAACATCTTCCCACTGACGGCTTACAAGGCTGTGATTTCAGTGAGGGATTGAAAATCCAAACGTGGTGTCAGGCTCATCATGTTTCCCCTGTCTGCTCTCAGGATTGAAAGATGCTAAACCCAAAAGTGTTGACTAAAATGCTAAATAGCAGAGGTTCCATGATTCAGCAGGGGCTGCAGGAGGATTTGCTGAGGGGGGCATTCAAGGCAGGAGGGGATCACTGGGTGGGAAACAGAGAGCAGTGCCCCAGCCTTGGGCTTGGATAAGCACAGTTTCCATAGGAAACCATCCTGGAAATGGTACATGTCCATTGTGCAGCTTTGGGGGTGTTACCCACTCAGATATGGGCAAGCTCAGATCTGACCCAAGGAGGTATTTGGGAATGGAGAAGCATCATACTGCACATATAACTCCACCCCGTCTGCTCTCTCCCCATCCAGGCATTTCTCCTCTGCCATAGCCCAGTTGCAGCCTCCATCCAGGAGCAGTACTGCGAGAGCCTGCTGCCTGTCACCAACCACACTGGTGAGTGTCCCCCACCCCCAGCCCACTCGAGCCACTCCCCAGGGATCCAGTGCTTGGAAGAGGGTGTCAGGGGTGTCTCTGCTCTCATCTGCTGCTGCATGGATCCTTTTGGGGGAGGTGGGATGTGTGGACACTGCATCACAGCCCTCTGCTGCAGCCTCATTGCAGGGTGGCACTGGAGGAATGTAGAAGGTGCAGATCTCAGGAGATGAAAATAGGGAAAATAAATGTTTGTTGAGCAGAGGGGGAGATGGACAAAGAGACGTCAGGGCTGGCTGCCTGTTCTATGCCATGCCCAGGGACACCAGGACTTTGGCCCCTCTGTCCACCCACTCTACCATCCCTGTGCCCAGGGATGATGACTGGAGGTTTTGAATTTTTGTGGAGACCACGTCACCAGTGCAGTGTGGCCAGCACGGCTCCAGACTCAGGCAACTTTCGCCCCCCCCAGAGCTCCTGCACAGGTGTCATTGAGCACTTTGGGAGGTCACCCGTCACCAAGAGCTTCTGGGGATACAGCTATGGCCAGGGCTGGCTCAGCCCTGATGGGTGGGAGCAGCAGGGTCAACAGCCCACTCCTACTCAACACTCTACATGGGTTTGATCCAATCAGGTCAGAGCTTGCGCCAAAACAGGCTTTTAGCCTATATTCAGGATGTGACTTGGATATCACCTCAGCAATGACAGGTCTGGTTCAGTGACAGGTTTTGCGGGAGAAGTGTGAGAAGGAGTGGAGCTCACAGGGACAAGGAGAAAAGTCCTCCCCAGCTCTGGGATGCTGCAGTGCCGATTTTCCATGACTGAATGAGAATCAGAGCGGGCACCAAGGAACTCTCCGTCAGGGTGATGGATTGCCACAGGACTGGGCACTGAGGAATGGCCATGGGAACCCAGAGCTGAGGGATGGCTGCCTACCACCCATTAACAGCAGCATTAACAGCTCCTTTTTAACAAATCCCATCTTGGCAACAGCTGATCCAGTGTCTGGCCAAACCCAGGCTACCTTGCCCTGCAAGAATCTTCCCAAGCCCACAAGGTGGAGGCAGAAAGCCAGGCAACAGCAAAGCTGCCTGTGGAATGGCAATGCCTAGATGTCTGGTCAGACAAGAAGCATAGCCATCACTCATGTGCTTTGCTCCCTGAAGGTTTCATCACTCTTCTCAGGGAAGGCCTGTCCTTGGCCATGTTAAGCTGTGATAAATCCTGACCCAGGGCAGCAGGCAGGTCCCAGAGAATCCTCATGCCCAGCTCGTGGCCTTTTCCACCCACTGCCAGAACCCCCCAAGCCCCAAGGAGAGGTAAGAAATGGGGGAGAATTTCTGCTATGGTTTGCTGATGGATTGTCCTAGATCACCAACATCCTCAAGCACTAGGCGCTGCTTTCTGCAAGGATTGGGCTTCGCTGAGTGGGGATTTATCAGCATGATTCCAACCAGGATTTATTGCACCTCAGTGTCCATCTCCCTGACAGAGAGGAGAACATGAGGCTTCAGATTTGCAAATTGTCCATTATCTCTACACATCCAACCTGCAATTCCTGAGCAACCCATTAATTTGGATGGGGCTGGCACATGCAAGAGCCACTTCTATCTGGAGGAGGAGACTTAGAAGAAGCGGTAGAGGTGGAACTAATTGTCTTATGTCTGCTTGGAAGTGGAGTTCAGCACCAGCCCTGGTCCTTGGGGTCCATTTAGGCTCTGCCTGATGGAGACAGCGATTCCTATGGAGGGACATTTACTAAACTGGAAACTTTGATTTGAGTTATTTATCATGAAGAGTTGTTAGGATGATGCTAATGAGAATTGCAGCAGGGCCCTGAGATTTAATTTGTTAATGTCTTCACAACCCTTGGGAAAGGACACATGCTGGTAACATGAGCCCAGTGGTCCCCCAGTGCATGGCTCAGCACAGGATCTGCTGGATGCATGGACAGGCACTACCTTGTGCCTGTGTGCGGCATCCCTCCTCCAAAACACAGCCCAGCCTGGGCTCTCCTCCTCCCCTGGGTCAGAAGTCCCTTAATCTCTCTGTTTTAATGAGCATATGTGGCTGGACAGTGATGTCACCAGAGTGTCAGCACTCTCTAGGCATGTGCACTGAGCTGGAAAAGTTTCTGCCACATCAGTGGGATGGAGGGTGGAGGCACACTGGCATTATGTTGTCCAGGCTCAGGGGGTGCAGGTGGTGCAAGCACTCATCACAGGACATGGAGCACCTGAGCCTCACAGAACTCTCCTCTCCTGCCCTCTCATCACTGTGGTTTTACCCATCCTCCTTCAAGCCCCCAGTGCAGGGCAATATCCCTGGGAATTCAGACTCATTGTGATGCTCCAACTCGATAGTTTAGGTATCCATCAAAAATTCCTGTCAGTGAGCCCTGATTTTGGCTAGGACTGGGACATGGGGGCACAGCTGCACCCTCAAACATCTGCAAGCCATGAAAATCTCTGATTAAGCTTGAAAAGGAACACAATGAGGATCAGCATCCCTTGTCTGGGGTGGATAGGTGCTGTCCCAAGGGCTCCCAGCCCATGGACTGACTCAGACCATGGATTTCTCTGGCTGGTGATTTCAGCTCCCCAGTATCTGTGTACAGCTGCTTCTTGCCCTGTCACAAAACCCACCAGGGAGGGACAAGGTCATTTCATACACCAGGGCAAAGCATTCCCTGCAGCTGCAGGACCGCTTCTCTGGAGAGGGAAGGGGGAATCTGAGAAGATGGGAAAGCCTCTTCCTAATTAATAATGAGGCTTTTCCAAAGCAGCTCAGCAGAAAGCACTCAAGCAGAGCAAGCTTGGGGTATTCTCAAGGGGTTGTCTTGCCATTTGTAGCTCCTGGATCAGCCCAAGGAGTTGTCACCCAACTGCTCACATCCCCCTCTGGTCCTGGCTGCACAATCCACTCCTTTAAGCTTGTTATCATGATGAATTCTTATCCTCAATCCTGTCTGTGTGCTCAGGAGAGAGAGGGGAGCACAGAAAATTCCTTGTCAGGAAAAAAATGTTTCATGCCAGTGCCAGTTCACCTAAAGCAAAGAAAAATCACACCAAAGCTAAGCAGAAAAAAATAAATGTCTGTGGGTTTTTGACTGAAGGTTTTTTCAAGGGAGAAAGGGAGTGTAGCTTTGCATTAAATAAGGCAAATTTAATTGTTCCAGATACAGCAAAGTCCTGTGGCTAAGAAGCAGTGAGTGATGAGAACATATCCTTCACAGGCACTATCAGATAAGTTTGGTAACACATTTCACAGCAGGTGACAATTTGAGCAAGAGCCTTTCCACCCACTCCAGCTCAGCTCCCAAAGTGCTGATGCTGCTCCAGCAGCCCACGTGCCACTGCTCTTTCATTCACTTACTGACTCCCTTGGGGTGAGTCTGGAATTTAAATTCATAAAGGTCAAAATAACATTAGCGACTCTTTTCTCTTCGGTCTCATTGGCATCCCACCGAGGTGGAAATATTAATAAAGGAGCTGAGCAAGGATTAAAGATGTAGCAATGAGTCTAGGCAGGGACTTGAGGGAGAGACATGGTGCTGGACAGTTTAGGGAAACAAAACTCCCAACTATATTGAAAATCCTAGTGGTTTAAATATATACTTGTGTCCATAAGGCCATTCTGCTCCATCATCTGGGAAACAGGGATGTCAATAACAAGTCACTGATATTCACAGATTTTATTGTAGTGGAAGAGGGAAGATGATGAGGTTTCCCAGTAGGAAATGGTGTCCTGGCACTTCCCATTGTGAGCAGCAGCTACAGCACTTAAACTGTACTTTGGACTGGATGCAGTGAAGTCACTGCCAGAGAATGTTCAGTTGTAGCCAAACTAGAAGGTTCTGCTAGGAGGATTCTGCCAGGGAGGGATTTTGATGCTTCAGTCATCCACCACCAAATCCCAGCCAACCCCAGGAAATAAACAACTTCCTGCCATGCTTGATTGTAACACAACTCCAAACACTCTGTGGTTCATGTCAGGAGAACACGATAAGCCCCAAACACAACCCACTACATTATATACATTACATACATTGTATACATATACACACATATATATGCTGTGAAGCTGTCCATGGTTCATCTTAAATAACAACATTCAGCAGATGCATCAGATACCAACAGCGCAAGCTAGGTTTGGTGCCTTTTATTTATCCTTCTCCAGAGCAGCAGCAAAGACCTGAGGGGATAGACAGTGACAGTGAATAGCAACAAGCCAAAAATTAATTCCAAAGACCCATAGCTATCATAACACTTAATTAGCCTGGGTAATTATTTTACATTGAGGATCATGGAACTTGAATGCTTGGGAGGATTGCTGGGGATTTTTTAAGGACTGGAGTCTTACAAAGGTAAATAGAAGACCCCAAGACCCCTACCACCAAAAGCAGTCCTGGAGGGAGGGTGTAAGCAAGGACCTACTTTGAGGCAGCCACAGCTGCTCCCAGCCATCCTCAGCACCGACCCCTGCTCAGAGGGAAGGCAAACAGCTCCATCACCCCAATTTCTACCCCATGTTAATACAAATTGTCCCCCAGTGCCTTTTTCCTCAATGCCTCAAGGTGCTACTCAAGCATTTAACATCTGAGTGACTCCGCAGCTCAACCCGTCCACCCTCCCTGCCACCTCAGCACCTGGAAGTAAAAGCATCCCCCAAAGGCCCTTGTTTTTGGAAAATAAGGTGTGAAATGGGTCTTTCTTCTTCACCACTCTGGTGGAGCTGCCTGGGAGGCACAAAGAGATTTTTGTGCAATTTTGCAGTTGATGCATCAGACATCACAGTGAGTTGTGTTTTGATTAGACATGAAGTCCAAATTGATTGCCAAATGCAAATGTTGCAGCAGAGACACAGGGGACAGTCTCAGGGAGCCAGAGGCTCAAGGCAGCAGCAGCAATGCGGTCACAGAGGACATCAGGCTGGACAGAGATAACTATGGTTGAAGAAGAGCTCAGGACAGGTAGTGATATGAGTTTAAAACTTTCAGCTGTTAGACTCTTGAGACACCTTAGATAAATAACTCCATCACTCCCAGCACCAGGAATGAGCCTGTAGTTCAGATTTCCATCATCTCTCCTGGCCCCTTTGCATTGCAGAAGCGGGGGGAGAGGCTTCACCCTTCCACCCTTCAGAGTTGTGTCTGTGCACAGCAGCAAACTGGGACGTTGTGCTGGTGCACAGTTCTCCCCAGTGTAAAGCGGGGTGTGTTTACCAGCACAGTTATATCAGCACAGCCTTTACTTTACTCCTCTTCAGAGCATCCCAGCAATGGCTTGATGGTATGATAATACTTCAGACCTCCTGGCACCAACTCAAGAGCACTGTGGCCACACGTCTGGTACTGCTGGACCAAGATAAACATCCTCCATCCTCTTTAAATTTGCTCCAAATCTTATGGCAGATTATCTGGGAGTGGAGAGCTTTACCCTGCCAGGTGTCACATGGTTCCATGGCTTTAGCTCAGAGCCATCTAGGAGGCCCCTGTGAGTGGTGGGAACAGGCTGGAGAAGGATGTTTCCTAGAAACAGATGGGATATTGCTACAGTTATCTTGAGACAGTTATTGTCATACAGTTGTCTCAGTATAAGTCCCTGGACAGACGTTTTTTTCTTCAGAAGAAAGTAAATGTTTTATATTGCTTCAGAGCAGCCCAACCCAAAGGGTGAGAAGGGATTGGAGTGACTTCCCCTGTGCCACATTCCCTGTCTCAAAGTAGGGCCTGCTCCTTCCTCCTCCAAACACCATGTTTCTGTGTGGGAAGAAGCCAAACTAGGGGGATTGAGAGCAGGTAGGAAATTCACTGAGCCTTCTTGCTGTAAATCTGCAAAGACCCAACCTGTGCAGCCAATGGAGCTGAGAAGCCAGAGCACTCATGTGCAGAACCTGGAGAATAGTCCCCCTGCTAACACGGATGGGCAGCTGAGCAGGCAGGGAACCATTTAGTACTGATACATATAATTTCCATGCTAAACAGTGCTCTGAATGCTGGGAGCCAGGTGCCATTCAGGAGGAGCTGAAGCAAAGAGTTCTGCTGGGCAAAAGGGATGTTACAGTCCTTGTGGCACTCTTTGTCTTCACTGTTTCACTTATCACTTCCCCACCAGGTCGGGTTTTTTTTCCTTTTTTCTGTATGCTGGAGAGAGCAGAAAGAGCAGCATCTGCTTTCTGCAGCTTTTCTTTATCAAGCCGTTCTCAGTATGAGCCTGGGAAAAAATATTACAGCCACCCACTAGATGAAAATCTGGTGGGACAGAGGTCCAAATGCTGCCAAGTGGCAGCACAGGGATGAAGCACAGGGAGAGGTCCAGAAGCATCTGACAGCCTGGCTGAGCATCTCATCTGACTGCAGCCCCAGATTGCAATCTCACCCCGCAGCACCACCCCGACCCATGGGATCAGGAGGGCTGAGCTCCTGGTGATGTTGATACAACTTCCCTGTGGCGGGACTGGTGGGACCTACGGGGTTTGGTGTCTGGTAGGATCCTCTCATGCTCTAACGGGAGTGCCAAGTAGCATCCCACCAAGTGCCATGGAGAAAGGTGGAGATATTAAATCCAGCCTTGAGCAGACATATCACAGAATGATGCAACTCTGTCTGGCTACATCATTTCCAAGAGTCTCTCTTGGGTTTGGTTATTAATGGCATTGCTGTGAGTTTGTTTTACTGGTGGAAAGTATCATCATTGTTGCTCTCTGGCCCTGCCGACTTTTTATTACTCACTCTTCCTGTTTGTCCTCCCTGAACAATCTGTCCATCCCCCAGAACAGACCCTGGAATGCAGGAGGGAAACTAAGGCAAAAGAGGATGCAAAGAAAATGGAGTTTATGCTCAGCACTACCAGCCCCTGGGAGGGGTTGTGATAGCTGCATGAGCTGCGTGACTACATTAGTACTGTGCAAGCCTCATTTTCCTGTGCTGCTTTGTTCCAAGTGAAGCTTTTCCCGTTCCAGACATTCACACAGCTTCTCACCTCGGTGGCTAACAGGGAGAGCACTTGCAACTTAACTTTGTCCTCAGTTCAAGTAATTACTGGTTGTTTTTTCTTTAAATGGATGAATGTTATAAAATTTTTAGCTGTGACCCTCTATTTCTCTGTCAAATTTGGGTCAAAACAACGAAGAAGCTCAAGAAATTCAAATGGATGCAGAAAGACACAGACACACACGTGATAAAACTCACCTTGTTTCCTACAAAATACAGGCATAAAACAGTTAACTTAAAGGGAAGGTTGCCACAGCAACCCTACACATTAGCAAAGCTAAATGCAAAGGTCATTGTTACAATTAATTTCTCCCTACAAGCTATGGGAGGCAGAAAGTAGCACTCACCATGCTCTGATGCTTCCCCAGCTCACATGCTTGGAAGCTGTTTTCCTTTGCTAAGATATTTGAAGACACTGAAAGCCCTGAAAATTTTCTCTGAGAACATTGCAAAATAACAAGGAGCCAATTTTTCAGATAATCGATGAAAACAAATATTCCTCCATAAAAACCTTCATCATTATCATCAACAATATTTCGCTTTTTTTCCTTTGGTCACTCTTCAGCCAGCTCCATCCATTGGAATTTTGGGGAAAGGCATTCAAATAACCACAAATAGAGGAGGATAAGAAACGTGTTCTCGTACCCAAGGAGCTGGGAATTTGTCTTAGGAAACGGCAATTTCTGTCTCTGTGCCAGCAGCACAAACATCTCTGGTACCCAGGAGTGGTTTGGACTGCACTCTGCCCCTTCCAGCATCTCCTGATCACCCATTTTCTGCTTGTCTTGGATTGTAGTACATGGATATTGCAGCCATTGTGCTTCCAACCTCACTGTGAGATAGAGCAGGGACATATTTAGTTAGCTACAGTACATGTTGTTCTAAATATACACAAATTATACATAAAAAAGCCTGCAATCTGGCCTACCTAATGCCTATGTTAGCACGCTTGTGTAGCTGGGAGAAACACACAAAACTGAAATAGCTGCAGTTTTGGAGTTTTCCACCTGGGAAAGACTGGAAGAGACCAACAGGAATGGATGGGAAAAAGATTTTGCAGCCAGGAGGTGTGAGATGTTTGAAGAGGCTTAGAACTAGACTGGATAGGCCACTGAGGAAGAGAAAGTCTGGCTTATCGTCTTTCGTGGGGCTAGATGCCAAAGTCATGGCTGAAGGAAAGAACAGGGCTGAGAAACCAGAGCCAGGTAACCCTTCATGACCATGATGGTTCAACCAGCTCTTGCAAGTCTCGCACAGCCCCCAGTTGGTGTCTGCCATGAGGGTTTTCTGGGGGCTGAGTTTGACCCATCAGCTCATCCAGCAGCCCTAGCTCTACAGGCAAATCCTGACCTTTCAACAGCCCATGGAAGTGGCCCATGCTAGCCCACAGGCCTCTGCTAACCCTGTGCACTTCATCCTTGCAGGTCCCCAGTGCAACGCCTCGGTGGACCTGATTGGTACCTGCTGGCCCCGGAGCGCAGTGGGACAGCTGGTGGCTCGGCCCTGCCCCGAGTACTTCTACGGCGTGCGGTACAACACCACCAGTAAGAGGGGCAGCACTGCTGGGGACACAGCGGGCAAGGGTTCTGGGTCACAAGTGACAATACCCCTGTGGGAAAAAAGCTCATCAACCATAAAGGAAACAGCGCCTTAGACCCCAGATTTCAGGGAGGGTCATTTCAGAGAAGCAGCTTTATAAGCAGGTTCTCCTGGGAGGAGGAGAGGGCTGATGTCCTTGTCTTGGGGACAAAGGCAGAGGAGTGATCCTGCCCTGCCCTTCAAGGTGGTACAGGGGTCTGAAGCCCCCAGCTGAGCAAAGAGTGGGAGACTTTGAACCTCATCCCCTACTGGCACAGGTGGCTGCACTGTCACTACCAGTGACATGCTGGGAGTAGAGGATAAAGCAATAGCATATGAAAAGTGCCCAAAGTCATTCCTAGAATAAGGTTGAGTTTCTGACCACCCAAGTGCTGTTTTTGATGAAAGAAACACCTTGCTTCTCACAAAAAACATACATTTTTCCATCCTGCACATTCTTGCAGCCATGGAGGATGGCACAGACACACAGCTCCTCCATTGTGGTGCCTCCTGTGCTGCTGTAGGAGCCTCTCTGCATTAATCACAACTTGAGCCTGTCTCTGAGCCTTTCCCAGCCCATCACACTGATGAGGCTCACGGCCTCCATTTAATGGAAGCCCAGTCTCACCCAGTGCTGGCATCGCCCCACTGCTGACGCCAATCACAGACTCTCTGGGGCACCTGGGCCATTCCTTCCCAATTAGCCTTGCCACCTATTGTCCTCGCTAGGAGGCAAAAAAGCTCCTAATCCATGGAGAGAAGTGAAACTTGGTGCTGCCATCTCAGCAGAGATCCTGGGCTGGCACAGGATCTTGATCACCCAAGCAAACAGCTGAGTGAAAGGGAAGAAGAGTCTAGCTGGTGCTGGTTCCACTGCATCCCTGTGTATGGTGAGGAGGTATTGGGTCCCCCAGAGCTGGTGCAGACCCAAAGCTCTCGAGTGGGTCTGAAATATTTCAAGGATTTTGGTTCTGCAATTGTGACCAAGGCAACAGCTGAGCTGCCTTCAAAGCAGAAGATGCCACTGGCCTGATGTCAATTCCCTGCATTAGTGACTGTCAGGTCACATGTCTGTGCTCATCTCCACACTCTATTAACCCTTGAATGGGCATCCTGTCTTTCAGATAATGGGTACAGGGAATGCCTGGCGAACGGGAGCTGGGCAGCACGTGTCAACTACTCCCAGTGCCAGGAGATCCTCAGTGAAGAGGTAGGAGCTTGGGAGTCCCTGGGGTCTGGGCAAGATGGCAAGAGACAATGGAGTTTTGAAAGGCAACAGCATCCAGGCCAGGAATGGCCCATGGGACCTGAGGGCTGAGAATGCAACACCACCCCAGTGACAAAGTTGCATGTGGCAATTATGACCCCTTCTTGATTTGCATTTTTATCACCATCAGAAATTATGCCATGCCTGTTTCCATCCCCATTAAAAATCCAAGAGAATTGGCAGTGTGAGGTCCCCAGGGCCTCTAGGTACAGATCAGCCCTGCAGCTCCCTCTTGACACAGCACTCAGTGAAAACCCCATTCTTCCCTGCTGGCAATGAAATAAAGGAGATATTTAGGAAGCTGAAAAAGATAAATAAATGGAGATCAAGAATTACATGCCCCTGAGCAGGTCAAGCCACCCCTTGAAGCAGAGGAGATGAGTTTTTCATTTGCAGTTGATATCAACTCTGGTATTTAAGATGCTGATGTCTATTGCCAGGAATGGTTTTCTCATTCTCACTAAATGGCTAATTCACTGATTGGATGAGTGCCTAACAGCAGCAGTGATCAATTAATTCAATTATCACTCACACTTTTCCTCTGCCCAAATTCATCCCAGCCTCTCAGCTGCCCTGAGGGCCATTGGGATGAACTGTGATACAAAATTCCAGTGAGTTCTAGCAGCATTTCCCCAGAGGATGGTTGGGATGTTCCAGCATTTAGTTGTCCCATGAGCTACTCTGGTATTAGTGGGATGTGAAACCAGGCTGGTGCCTCTCCTTCCCACATTAGCCACATCTCCTTCCGTTCCCACTGTCCTGTCCCAGGGTGGGCTCCAATTCCTTCCTGAAAAAGGGCCCAAAATTTGAGGTGCAGCTGCCAAAGGTGATGTGGTGGAGGAGGTGGGTTTATGCTGGTACCAGAGCTGCTGCTGACCCTCTGCCCATCTCCCCCACTCCCAGAAGAAGAGCAAGCTGCACTACCACATCGCCGTCATCATCAACTACCTGGGCCACTGTATTTCGCTGGGGGCCCTCCTCATGGCCTTTGTCCTCTTCATGCGCCTGCGGTGAGTGACAAACCTGCTGCCATGTTCCCGTGAGGCCATCTCAGGCAAGGATGGACCCAGTTCCTGTGCTTTGCCATCGCCTCCCCCACAGCCACTGCCCTCTAGGCTGGAGGGATCCTGCCTATCTCAGGGTTGTTTTTCTTCCGCTATTTTTTCAAAGCACCTGGTTAGGGAGGCAGAGGGTCCTCCTTGGTGCCTTCCACCTCCTGGTCTTCTTCCTGCCCACCTCACTCAGGACATGGTCCCAGCAGGTCACCCTCACCCAAAAGAGACACTCAACTCCACAAACAGCACTGTCCCCAGTCCCCGTGCTCTGATGGTGCCTTGTTCCACCCCTCTCCAGGAGCATCCGGTGTCTGAGAAACATCATCCACTGGAACCTGATCACAGCCTTCATCCTACGCAATGCCACGTGGTTCGTGGTGCAGCTCATCATGAGCCCAGAGGTGCACGAGAGCAATGTGGTAGGTGCAGCTCTGCCAGCCTGAGCCCAGCCCTGAGCAGCTGGGGGGGTGCAAGGACCCTGGAGATCACAGAACCACAAAATGGCTTGGGTCTGAAGGGACTTTAAGGATCCTTTAGTTCCAAGTCCCTTGCCATGGGCAGGGCCACCTTCCCTATCTCAGGTTGCTCCAAGCCCCATCCAACCTGGCCTTGGACACTTCCAGGGATGGAGCAGTCCCAGCTTCTCTGGGCAACCCATTCCAGGGCCTCACCACCTTCCCAGGGAAGAATTTCTTCCCTAAACCTACTCTCTTTCGGTTTGAAGTTACTAAGATTTGGCTACAAAAGCAACTTCAGGCAACAAATAGGGCTGACTGGTGGCTGGCAGGCACCCCATGTGTATGAGAAACACAGGTTTGATTGCTCTGCTGGGGTCTGTGCTGCTCCTTGCATTGTTTGCCCCACTGACACAGAGCTCAACAGGCTCCACGTCTCCTGGCAGGTTTGGTGCCGCTTGGTCACTGCTGCCTACAATTACTTCCACGTCACCAACTTTTTCTGGATGTTCGGTGAGGGTTGCTACCTGCACACGGCCATCGTGCTCACCTACTCCACGGACAAGCTCCGCAAGTGGATGTTCATCTGCATCGGCTGGTGTGAGTGCCAGGCTTCCCCATACCCAGGGTTTAGTGATGGGTGATGCCCCCTCCATCCCCTGCTCCAGTTCTTCTTGCACACAAAGAGCTGCAAAAAGGGTGCCAGGAGCAGGAGGATGGGACTTGCATGGACACATCATCTCACTGTGTGGTTTGTGTGCAAGAAAAGTCCTGTCACCATGTGGTTTTGTGGCAACCTTGTACCTCTGAGACTCACCTGTGCGTTCCCCTGCAGGTATCCCCTTTCCCATCATCGTTGCCTGGGCCATTGGGAAGCTCTACTACGACAACGAGAAGTAAGCCTGATTGCTCTTATCCTCCTTTCTTCTTTCTATCCAAAATCCTCAGGGATCAGCTGTGTCAGGAATTCTGTCAGGGAGGAAAAAAAGGATACTATTCTTCCATTCTTTCTTTTATCCCACCTTTCAGCTCTCTGCAGCACAAGCCCTGCCCCTGCTTGTTTCTCCTCAAAAGGCAAATATGATTTTTAAGGGGAAAAAGAGATTAAACCAGATCCCCTACAATAGGTTTGCTAAAGGGAGCTGGGATTTAACCAGCAGAGATCTAAATTACCACCACCTGAGCCATTTTCACAAACACCTGATAATGAAGGTCTTAACAGGTGCCTGAGAGTTCATCCCAGAGTGGGAAGTTGAAAGGAGCCCATTGAGATAAATGGCAGCTTGTTCTGTTTTCCAGAGGTAGTTTTCCCTGCTGACTTCAGAACCCCCATGCTACTCACACGGGCACTGATTGAACAACCCTGACAAGGTGCTCCCAGGACGGGGATACACCTGAGTGAGCTCCTTTAGCATTTGCTGGACAGAGGACAGAGCCGACCCAGACCTGTGTGTGTGAGATTATGGAGAATCATGCAATATGCTGAGTTGGAAGAAACCCACAAGGATCATCAAGTCCCACCCCTGGCCCTGCACAGACCCCCAACAGTCCCACCCTGGGCATCCCTGGCAGCACTGTCCAAACACTCCTGGAGCTCTGGCTGCCTCAGGGCTGTAACCATTCCCTAGGGAGGCTGGGCAGTGCCCAGCACCCTCTGGGGGAACAACCTTTCCCTGATATCCATCCAAAATTCCCCTGTGACACAACCTCAGGCCATATCCTTGGGTCCTGTCCCTGTTGCAGGGAGCAGAGATGAGGGCTGCCCCTGGGGAGGAGCTGCAGTGCCTGGTGAAGTCTAAACTCAGTCTCGTCTGCCTCAGCTGAACATTCCAAGTGCCCTCAGCTGCTTCTTATGTGGCCCCTCCAGACTGCTTGCCCTCTTCATGTCCCTCCTTTGGACACTCTCTAATGACTTCAGATCTTTCTTACATGGTTGAGCCCAAAACTGCCCCCGCGATGTGAAGTGAAGTGAAGTGAAGCTGCCCCCATGCAGAACAGAGTGGGGACAGCCACCTCCTTTGTGAGGAGGATGTCCCTGCTTGTCCTGCAATAACCAGCTCCCACATCCACATGGGGTCCATAAACACTCCCACGAGCCCACATGCACCTCCTTTAACTGAGTTCCCAGGGAAGCTATTCCACAATGGCTGCAGCAGTTTCAGTTTTAGTGCTTTCACCTCACTGACAGTGACTTCCAGAGACTGTGCAAGGACAGGAGTCTATCCAGGTTGCTCCCATGTCAGGCTTGTCCCTGACACCACTTGTCCTTGTTTTGCAGGTGCTGGTTTGGGAAGCGAGCAGGTGTTTATACTGACTACATTTACCAAGGCCCCATGATCCTGGTGCTTCTGGTAAGAGCAAAATGACCTTGTGTGCTAAATAGAAAGTCCTTCTGTGTGCAGGTGGGACACAGCTGCTTCTGTAACAGGGTATGGCCCCCTCCTTTAGCTTCACTCTGCTGGGGCTGCTGCCCCACAGCAGCACTGCTCCTCACCCAAACTGCCCCTTGAGCAATTTTGGACTTGGGGTGGGCTGCAGAAGGAGCCTGGAAACCTCATTCCGACAGGGACATCCGATCAGCAGACACTCCAACACGCATCAGTAGGTCCCTCCACCCCTGCCCTGGCACTGTGTGGGTGTGGGTGGATGCTTTGCCAAGCATTTGCAGAAGCCTGGGGTCCTTGACTCCATTACTTGATCCTGATTCCACCTCTCTGTTCCTGGTCCCCACCTGAGTAGCAATGCTTGATCCAAGGGTCACGTGGATGGGGCTTTGTCTTTTGGGGCTGGACAAGGAAGAGCAGAGATGGCAGGCCACAAGATGGGGGTCCAACCTGAATTTGCAGGGGGAAAGCCATGCATGAAGTCCCAAAACTGTTCCTTCCTCCTTGCCCAATGCTGAGAAAACTCAAAGGAGTAAAAAGCACTGGCATAATGGAATGATTGATCCTTCTTCCCATTTCCCTTCCCACCAGGCAGCCAGGCCACTACTAATTCCTGTCAATTGTGCTCAGCTCCAAAGATGCCTTCCCATTCCCTTGTTAGTGATTTGGCAGTCAGGAGAGCAGCCAGGCAGATCTTGGCTGTGATGACAGCCTCTCTCCACCTTAGATTCTTCCTCTTCCTCTACTTTTTCACCTTCAGCCCTTTCTCTAGCACTTGTACTTCCTTGGAAATCTCCTGGCATGCCCTGCTGCCCTGATCCCTTAACCAAACTCCTAAATCTTATTGTTCAAGTGTTTTTAACAAAGGCAGACATCCTCTCACGGTGCATGGAAGGCAGTAGATCATGTTCAAGAGGAAACATTCTCATTTCCCCTGCCTCCCCCACCTCCCTACCCTGCCCCACTGCAGAGGAAATGAGAGGAAATACTGAAGGAGCAGACACTAACCAGTGAACCTGTTCCTCCCAGATCAACTTCATCTTTCTATTCAACATTGTCCGAATCCTCATGACAAAGCTCCGAGCTTCAACCACATCAGAGACAATCCAGTACAGGTAAGAGTACGAGTGACCCTGCAGGAAACCAACCTAGGAACTGGGTTCTCTCATGACTAGTGAGGATGGGAACAGCCCCATTAGCCAGGTAGCAAGGGGATGGGAGCATGGAGAGACACCTAAGAGCACCTCAAATGCTCTTTGGAGGCCCATGGTCATTAAATCTGGCTAGAGAGAGCCTTGTGATATAGAGTGTGGATGGCTGCTTCTGCCTTTGAAGTGAACCCTTGGGATCTGAGTCTCTTTGCAAAAGCCTGTTTTGGTGGGACCTGAGGAGCTCTCCAGGCTGGGAGCTGCAAATCCTGGCATGGAGGTGAGAATTAAATCACTGCTTGACAGAAAAGCAAGAGCTGAGGAAGAAGTGATGAATTGATGCCACCCCAACACCTCCTTGTAAAGAAGAAGGCAGTACTCCCACAGCACAGGGCAGGAAGATTTAACCCTTCCTTGCTGATGGGGAATATTTTGCAGACATCATAAGAGGTGCACAGTCAGAGCAGCTCCCAAAAGTACCAGGAATAGAAGACACTTTGGGCTTCATCATTGCCTCTGTCTGGATCATTTTGTGGGCAGGAATTGGGGAATCTCACTGTGTGTCAGGTCAAGAGAAGCTGTTTTGAGGTGGAAGGTGGCTTTTTCAGCTGAAAATGGAAAAATTCTGGTTCTGTTATTGGGAAATGCCAGCTTTCCTCATCACAGAGCATTGAACTGGGATGAGTGGTTCAGCTTAGGGTAAGCAAAGATAAAAGTTCTTGGAAAAGGCTGGTTAGCCCCAGTCTGCATCTTTGAGAGACTTTTGGTTTTCCAGTATTTGCCTCATTTAAAGGGTTTATCACCTTTGGGCAAGAGAACATTTTCATTTCCCAGAAATCTTCCATGGGACAGGAAAACTTGGAGAACTTGGTATGTCATAAACTGTGCACTTCTGCTTAAACCAGGCAAGGGACAGCCCTGGAGGGCTCCAGCTCACCTTAGATGGTAAAAAGCTGATGTGCCCCTGCTGCCATGGCTGCTCCCTTGGAGAAGCTACACCAGTGAATGTGCTATACTGTAGTTTTCCAGCTCCTACCCTTGGTGCCCTCCGGCTCCTCCATGTCATCAGCCTATTTGTGTCAGGGACTCTTTTCTCCTCTAAGTCAGAGATGCAAAACAGGTCCCAGACCCCTCCCTGCCCAGCTCAGACCCTCCAGGGGATGACCATCACTGTTGGAATCTTCCATTAACAGGATCTTTAAGCAAAAAGTGATGACTTAGCATTGTTCTTGTCCCCTGATCCAAAGGGGAATGAGGTGCCAAGCCCCAATCCTTCCTGCACTCTCTGTATCAGCACTATAACTTTTCACAAACTGCACTTGTAATCTCATCAAGATATCGAATTAATTACCTGAGATAAGGTTTTCACAAACTCATGTTGAAGGGTGTGAATTATTATACCCTCCTTAATTCCTTTTTAATTGAGCTGTAGATCAGCCAAGCAATCATTCCATGCCAGCTCAAGGTCAGGCCTCTGCTCTCTGCTGCCCTTTTCTGGGTGGAGAAGCAGAGCAGGGGCCCAGTGCTCAAACCAGCTCAGTCCCTCGGGAATTGCACTGGAAACAGCCTAACTTGGCTCCATCCTCCCCCAGTCACTGGTTTTCAATTCCTAGTAGACCTGTCCAAGCCATGCTGGTGCTGGGAGTGAGATGGGCAGTGTCCTTGTGCCCAGGGCTGCACTGCAGCAGCTCAGGTCCCTGTTTTCTCCCTAGGAAAGCAGTCAAGGCCACACTGGTGCTGCTGCCCTTGCTGGGGATCACCTACATGCTGTTCTTTGTCAACCCAGGGGAGGATGAGATCTCCAGGATAGTCTTCATCTACTTCAACTCCTTTCTGGAGTCTTTCCAGGTAATGGTTCTCCACACTGGCTTCCATCCCACTCCTTTCACCAAGGGATGTGGAGAAGCCCATCCTGGCTGATGCCTCATACTGCTTCTGCCCCCTCCCCAAACCCCAGAGCTGCTCCAAAGCTCCTGGGCTGGGGGTACCTGTTGGCTGTGACTCTTCTGCTTGTCTCCTTCCAGGGCTTCTTTGTCTCTGTTTTCTACTGCTTCCTGAACAGCGAGGTGAGCACAAGGGGCTGGGGTTTTTTGGGGCATTCTTCCTTGCAAGCAGATAAGTTCAGCACAAGGCTCTACTGCTGCACAGTGCTTGGGGGGTGGTGGTTCCTAATTCCTCATCTGAAGGTCTTTGGTGATTGGAGTTGGTCCTATACCTGCAGCCCCAGATTTTGCCCAGACAGGAATGGCTGCTGTCTGTGTCCTCCTCTGAAGGAGGAGAATCCACTCCCAAGAACAGATGCTCTCAGGGTGCACCTGTGTGATTTGGTGCAGCAGTGCCAAGAGTCCACCCCATCCCAGGGAAATCCTTCCCCAGGGTGGGCCCCACACAAATGGGGATTGCACAAGGATGAGGACATCTCCCAGGCTCTGACCCAAAACGCAAACAGCAGAAAGCAAAGGAGCTGAGAGTAGAAGTGAATCCTGGGGCCAGATATTTAGGCAGCTCTTTCCTCTGCCTCCTCAAAATGCTCCCACACCTTTGCTGGCTCAGGAAAGTTTAGCCCACATGAACCTGTTTTGTTACCAAATCACACACCATTAATCCTTTTTTTGGCTGGATGACTGAGGAGAAGGATGGCTGGTGCCTCTGAACAGCCTCTGTGTGATGACCAAACATCCCTCATTCATCTCACCCAGGTGCGATCAGCCGTACGGAAGCGGTGGCACCGGTGGCAGGACAAACACTCCATCCGTGCCCGCGTGGCAAGGGCCATGTCCATCCCCACCTCCCCAACCCGTGTCAGCTTCCACAGCATCAAGCAATCCACAGCTGTCTGAGCCAGGAGCAAGAGGCCGCACCAATGCTGATGTCCTCACTGTGGGGAACCCCTGGGAGCGGGGCATGGCACAGGACCAGGTCCTGCCTGTGGCCCCAGCCCCGCAAGGAGAGCATGAACTCACTTGGTCATGGGACACTTGCACAGCTCCTGCCCCATCTGCTGAGCAGGCCTGGAAGACAGGACAGCTGAGATGCTGCTTTGTCATCTCCCTGGCATCTGTGTGACCTGCTGGCATGGCAGAAAGAGCCAGAAGAACCTGGAGAGGTTGCAGCAGCTTTCTGCCAGCTCCATCCTGGGCAGGATGTCTCATGTCACTGCCTTTATCGGGTTTGTCTGCTTTGAGGTGACAGGACACCAGAACATTGCTGGGACAGCTTATGGGGCTAATTACATTGGAAGCTGGGCCAGCCTTCCAAAGAGCACATGCTGGAATGCTGCTGGTGCGGGGAAACCCTCTAGAGGAGCATAAGTCCTATGTGTTAGAAGGGGACGGATGAAGAGCCCTGGAGTGATTGCAGACATTGCTTCATGTGACTGTGTTTTTGTAGCACTGGGTTTGAGTCCTTCCCCTGTCTCTTGCTGGGTTTCCAGATGTCCTGTAACTGCTGCTTGGTCTGACCGGTTCATTTCTTATCTTGACACCAAATGTGAGGTAAAGCAATGGGGTGGGAGAGGGGAGGGAACTCCTCTCCCATGAGGATGGGTCCTAGGGGCTCTGAACAGTTCTGAATAGAGTGGGCTTGACCTGGAGGGAAGCACAGGAATTAGTTAAATCCTCTGGTCCAGCCCAGATGTATCCACATGTCTCTGCAAACCCCTGGACCTCAGGCTGACTCCATGTCCGTGCTCAGAGGGTGAAAAAGTGAGGGAGCCCTGCAGTTGAGCAGTGGCTGAGATCCCCAAAGGCAGCTAACGCAGGGACAGGCCCTTGCTTATCCTCCTCTCCCTTGCCCTGCTTTTACCTGGGCAGGTGGGCCCAGTGCCAAAGCTGCTCCTTGCTCTTGTGCAGGGGATGGGACCAAACCATCCCCATGTTGGGGTTAAGTGCCTTGGAGGAGCAGCAGTCTCCTTCCCTCCCTTCCCTTCCTTCCTATCTCCCTCCCCATTCTGGGGACTCCAGATTGTCCCCAGTTCCCCTCTCCTATTGCCCTCCTCCATGTGGTCATCAAAAGCAGCTGATCAGAGAGGTCCTTGTAAGTGGAGGGATTTGCCTTGACCTCTTTGGAACCACCTTTTCCTTGTCCCATACAAGGTCTGGAGATACCCAGGCAGGGGACATATTACAGCAGGTTTATGGACTGTCTGCCCTTTGCATCCCAGGGATTTTGCCACTGGGGGGTACAGGGCCTGGTGTGAGCCCCTTCATACTTCTGTGCCTCAGTTTTCCCACTATGAAGAACTGACATAAATGTTTCCTGCCCTGGGGAGATTTAAACATCTTTAAAATTGCAGTATTCAGTGATTTCCTCAGGGTATACTACCAGAAAGGAATAAAATCTTGCCTTTTTTTTTTTTTTTTTTGCTTTTTTTTTTATTTAAAGGGAAGCATGGGGGAAACCTCTGGGTTCTTTCTTCAAACATTTGTGAAATTTAGTAGTTCGAAGCGAATTCCTCCTACTTTCCTCCCATTTTGATTTTCTATCAGCATGACTACAGTGCAGCCAAACTGGAACTATCTTACTGACTGCCAACAGTCCAAATAACTGCCCCTTCTTCAAAATATGGGAGTTACGAAATGAGAAAAGTGACAGTTCCCAGCTCTATGGACACTCTGCTGGTGCCCTACAAGGAGTAGACTTGTGTCTTCTGTGTCTTGGTTTCTCTCTTGGGTACTTTGGAAGGAGCTAATAAAGATCTGCTGGCAATGGAGAAGGGGAAATGCCCCAGAGAGCTTTTTCATCATCCCTGCAAGTGATGTGTCAAAAAATGATGTGCTACATGTTCAATTTGGATTTTTCTAAAGTGGGGTCTTTTGGTGAAAAGAAGCTGAAAATTGAAAAACCAAAGAAAGAAACCTAAACAGAAGCATCTCTGTTCACATCACTGTTTTTCCCTTTTCTTGGTGGTCTGCTCCAACTGACGTGACTTTGCTTTCCGTAGCTCGAGTGTGTATTCTCAGTCTCGTTTGATTAAAAATACTTCAATTCCTCTTACAAGGACTTTTGGGGCATGTTTTCTTTTGGAAAAGACAACCCTGGCATGGCCCCTTCCTTGTTTCCAAGGGAGCATCCTCACACAGGATGGGCTCAGCATCCCACTGGTCCAGAGGCTTTTTTTTTCTCCTTTTTACTCCAAATCCACATGCCTAAAGCATGGAGGTGGCTCTTCACAAAGGTGTCCACACCATCCAATCCAAGAGAATCCCACACAGGTTTTCCAGACAAGTACAATCTCAGGATTGGAGAAAGTCCTCCAGGTTTTCTCCCTTGCCAGGTGAGTTAATACAGAATAAAAATGTAATGTGTTTCCCAGCAGGAGGGAGGGCCAATTAAACTTGACTTTCATTTCATACATCTGTTTACAAGTGAAATTCAGACACAAACAGACTTCTGCTCAAGCTCTTCTGATGCAGAATTAATTTGTTCATCACACAGAGCCTTGGAGAGCATTGTAATTTAGTAAGCACCATGCACATAAATAATAATTACAGGTTCCTGCTGATTACATGATTGTATTTAAAGTTATCAAGTAACTCTGAGATTAATGACCTACCAATCCAATGCTCCTGACAAGACTGAAACCTCTTGGGATCATTCTGTGTTAACCCTTTATGTTGTCCTGGTACCTTTCAGGGCTGGGAAAAGCAAAATGGGACCCCAAGGATGGGATCTCATGGTGCTAAAGGATATCCCAGTGGGATAATGCACGGGACCTTCTCCAGCACCCTGAGATGGATTTTTATTTAGCTTGTTTATTTGGTTGACACATTAGACCCACCATGGAGGTTGTTGCCAGCTCTGAAGTCACTTCCCACCCTCAGTCTCACCACCTGGGATCAAAGTTTGGGTGCCCTGAGATACATCCCAAGCAAACCAAGGGCCAGCAATGGAGAGAACCTGCCCCCTAGAGCCTGAATGGAGGCAGAGGGAAGCTTATGATCCTGATTCTCTGTGGAGGATCTGTGCCTTCATTCCACCTTCCAACCAAACTGCCCTGTGCAAATATCTCACTGCCAGAGCCAGGACTACCCAGTTCCACGGCGCGTCAATCGGAGGGTTTATGGCTGGTATTTAAAGCAAAGCAGGGCTGTCATTCCCCTTCATCAGACAACACATAACTGTGTGGTGGTCCACCGCTTTGGGCTATTCCCAGACACTGAACCCTGCTGTACCTTCTCAGGCAGGTAAGGACTCTGGAAAGGGTGGGAGATCGGGAGGGAGAGGAAATCTTGTGGCAGTTTTACAGCCGAGTGGGTTCAGTTGTGGCTTTCAGCACTGTCTGCCCCAAGATGCTTCTCATCTGTGATGTGCTGTCATTTGAGCACTGCTGAACTCCCAAGTAAATATTTCATCCTTTAATTCCAATGCCCCCTCTTCACTGCTCTCTCCAGCGCAAACCTTGTGCTGACATTTGTCACCACAAATACGGTTCTCAGTCACATGTGGTGGCGAGAGACACGCAGCTCTGCCACCGTCAGGAAAATTTCAAAGGGACATATTTTTCCAATTTGGAGAAAAACTAAAGATCAGAGAACAAAAGTGATTCCATGAGAGAGCTCATCTGCTCAGCCATGGAGAAAAGGATCCTTGAGGAGCCCCCGGGCTGTACTGAAGACAGCAGAGGTATGTGGTCACACGGCCTTCTGGAACTGGCACCTGCACAAAGCAGGGATGGGTTAATCCCACAACCAGCAATTTGTGAGCTTACCCACAGCTGAGTCCCTCCTCTCAGCTGGTCCCCTCATCCAGACCGATATGCACCAAGGACTCTCCAGGTTTTCTGAGTTTGTTAGGAAATAGTTGCAGTCCCCAACCACCTGCTCCCAGGAGAGCCTCTGCAAGCACCATGGCTGAGGTCCCTGGCCCTGCCCTCCTCCCTGTCAGGCAAAATTTTGCATGGGAAATTTGCCTTTAGGCTGCTGAAATCTGTTGCTGAACCTCCTGCCTGTGTGGAAACTGAGGCACAGATTTGCTATGGATTTGGGAAATATTGGACTCTGGCTGAGCACCATCCTGAGAGACACCTCTGCTGCAGAGCACCTTCCAGCCCCAGAGCATCCTCCAAACAGGTCTGAGACCTGTTTCAGGAGCCTTCAGTGTCAAGGGGCTTGGGACCCTCCTCAGCAGCCCAGAGTCTCCTTCTGCCCAAAGGAAATGTCCCCAGCACCCCACCCTGACCCAGCCAACCCCACCAAACACAACTGCTGTCTGTTCTGAGCAGCTTCCACCTCCAGACAGCTGGCTGATGTATCCTGATGCCCTGCTAGACCTTACCTTCTGGGTGCAGCAGGAGAAGGGTAACAACTTCCGTCGCTCAGCACTGTGCCCATGGGCCAGTACCCCGCAGGCCCAATGCAGATGCTTGAGTTCCAGATGTCCATGTCTTCTCCTGGTCCCTGGCTGCTTCATGTTCTGCGTCCCCATTTTTCATAGAGGCAAATCACCAAGGAACTGTCCCCGCTTGCCCTTCTCAGCACATGGTGTTGGTGACATGGCTGTCAAAGCCCAGCCAGCAAAAAGTCTTTGGGATTTGTGTGCTGACTGTGGCTGACCTCCATACACGAGGTGTCAGAGCCCCTGGCTCAGTCCCAAAGGATCTTCTGTGGCTGCTGGGGACTATTAACATCTCTCTCCTTCCAGAAGAATGTCAGATTTGTTTGGGATGAAACCAGCCTTTGGAAAGGCAGATGATCCAGTGATGTTGCAACTAGTAGGGTTTCCTGATCTGTGCTTGCAGCTCTGGGGGTGCCAGGTGAGGTCTTGGAGGGTGGATGAGGCTCTTCCTGCAGTGGGATGGCTAGAGAGTCGCAAGGACCTGGTGGTTCTGAAGAATCCTGTGGGCATGTGAAATATGGGGCAAAAAGGGAAGCCCTGGGTTAAGCACTTCCAGCAGGCCCAGTAGCAGAGGAGCCACAGACTTGGAGAAACACAAACCAGGGAAACTGCAGCCTGAGAGTGAAACACACAAGCACAGAAGTAGGATCTTAGTACAAGTCAGGAAAAAGCAGTGTGACTGTGCCAGTCAGTTCAAAAGAAAAATAGGATGAGGTATTCAGGAAAACCCTTGGATCATAGGCAAGAATAATTGCATCCTGATTGGAGTTTGAGTGACACTCCATCACTAATCCAAGCCAGAGTAATAGAAATGCTTATGTTTCTGATTAAAATTATTTGGGTGGCTAAAGGGAGCTATATTTTAATGCATTAATGTGGTTAAGGTGTGTTTAGAGACTGCACATTGAATAATAATAAATAAGCATATAAAGTAGACTATTTTTTCCCTCTGAGGAATGTCCTTCACCATTTGCATGCAGGGAGAGCTGTGTCCAGTTCTAGAAACCTCAAAAAAGAAAGGACATGGAACCTTCGGCAGTGATTCCAGAGTAGGTCCTGGAGATGCTCCTCTACTCTGGAGACATGCATGGAGAGCTTGTTGTTCAGCTGGAGAAGGCTCCAGGGAGACCTTAGAGCCCTTTCAGGTGCCCAAAGGGGCTCCAAGAGAGCTGGAGAGAGACTTCGGACAAGGGCCTGAACTACCGGGAAAAGGGGGAGTGGCTTCCCACTGCCAGAATTGAGGTTTGACACATAAATCACAAACTGGATCAAAGTGCATCTCACCCACTTCTGCAGCAGTCCCACTGCTTCCACCCAGGTTCAGGTGCCCCCAGTACAACTGAGTCCACCTGGATGCTGGCCCCCAGCTCCTTATCAAAACTCATCAGCTTCCTTGTTCCTTTGGTCAGGAGGGTTCTAACTCCTTTTCTCCTTGTTGTTAGCGCTTGCACACAAACTCAACCTTAAAATGGATAAATCCTACATATTTCAATTCAGATCAGCTTACAAAGGCTTCATTCATCTCTTTTGACCCCCAGGGTAAAACTTGAGTCTTAAACAATTAATTCTGCTTGGTTGGGTTTATTTTTTTCCAAAGAAGATACATTTCCTGCAGCTAAATTTCCCACCTGTGTGTAATTCCCGTGTTTTTCCATTTCTTTTTCCAAAAGCAGTGCCCCCACACATAATGGGATGGCAAGGAACAAAGCCTAGCCCAGTCCCCGGAGATTTTCTCCTATAGAGGTTGCAACTCAGGCATGGTACACCTAAATTGTGTGGGGAGCTTTGAAGGCCCTGGCACAGCTCAAATCATCACAAATCCCAGTCTGGCAAAACAAGGCACAAGTCAAACGCTGCTGGAGAGGAGGAAGTGTGGAGCCAGTACCATGGCAAACAAGGGAAATCTGTGCAAAATGGGAAGCAATTAAAAGAGAATTAACTGAGCTGCAGAAGAAGCAAATTGCTTCTTTCAAACCATCTTGATTATAGGGCTACAATGGCCCAGAGTTTCCAGGGCTTATCACCAGCACCAAGAGATGAAGAGGCTGTTAATCAGGATTGTAAGAAGCTCTCTCAAAGCCAAACATCCTCACTGGAGCGAGGGCTGGCAGGGAACTCTGCTGTTCCACAGCTTCCTCTGCTCAGCCCTCACCCATGAATGTGCTGGTCAGAGGAGGCCCAGTGGCTTGTCAGTCTATCCAGAAAAGGGCTAGGGATTTCACACTGGTGGTTGGGAAGGTGACTTCTCTGGTGGAGCTGGATGGAAATGGACACTTCACAGCCTGTCCCCATCCCACACAGCCCTTCTCCTTCCCCAACATCCTGAAAGGCCAACAGTGTTGGTGCTGTGGGGAGGAGTTTGTCAGACTCTGAAAGCCAAGCTGTGGCATGGGCTGATACCTTACCAAGGTGGGACGGGGCTAGTGTATGGCTGGGAGTGGGCAGACATGTGATTCCTTCCCTCGTCCACCCTCATCCTCCTGGCAATGACCACAGGGACAGTCACAAGGAGAATAAAGGGCTTAGAAAAGGACCTGTGTCCAGCCAAGGTCAGATTTGGTCCTCTGACCTCCTAAAAGGATAAACCCCAGGTCCGCATCCTGCAGCTCTGGGAAGCAGCTGTGACACCCCTCGTCAGGCTCCCTGAAACAGCTCTGGGAGTTTGAAGCAAGAACAGAGGGTAGGGAATTGCTTTCTATGGGAGCTGAAGTAAGCAAGGAGCAGGAGGGTGCACAGCCAGGGCTGCACAGAGAAACCAGACTGTCCAGTGCTTGAGCAGGGGATCACCAGCTCTTCCCTTTCACCGACCGCAGATAAATCCCAAAATAGGAGCCTTGTGGTGCTCAGCAGCTGAGCTGCAGCTGTCTCGGTGCCAATTACACACTTTTGCTAATGCCACCCTGCTAATTTGATTAATGGGACACTAATCACACACCTAACGGATATAAACGGGAGCTAATTGCTCTACAGTGACACTGTGCTCCATGCAGAGATGTCCATCCCTTCGAAGAGCAGCTGTTCCTGCAAGCATCCTGCTGCTCCCAGGAGCACCCCGTTGGCAGCCCCAGGGCTCTCCCGGTGCCCAAGCCGTAGCCTGTGATGAGCAGTGGCGGACACAGAGTGGCACTTGGCCATATCTGCCACTAACCCTCAGCAGGAATAGCCTCTTCGAGATTCATCTGATTCTTTCCAAGGCAAATGAAGCCTCTTGTATGGTGAAGTGTGTTCAGGTTGGCAGAGGCATCTGACTGTATATCCAGATCACCCATGGTGAAGAGGTCTGCCAGTGTCCATCAGGGGGTCTTGCCTTTCTCCTGGGCCAGCCTGGGTATGACCAGAGGCTGTGGGTCTGTGGGAAGTGGATTTGTAGAGAATTCTCAAAGCCTGACAGAAGGGTCACGTAGTATGTATCTGTATGCAAACTTGGAGATAAGAAATACTGACTTAGAAATGCCATGGAATAGAACAGACATTATTGAGAGAGAAATGGAACTACTTTCAAATGATGGCCTTGCAAATAAGACTAGATACTTTAGAGAAATAGAACTATGAAAGAAGCATTGTAGTAGGACCCACAAGGGGTAATTTTAGATGACTGGCTTTCAGGCATTAACGGCATTGTGTGGTAAAATCTGATAGGCCAAGAAACGCTTATAATGTATTGTAATTAGGAAATAGTTAGCTTCTGATTGTGATGGCGTGAATTGTAATAGCTACATTGTCTCACCCTTCACATTGTTATAAATGATCACGAGCCAATTCAAAATCCAAAGATTTATTTAGCAATTTCAAAAATCAATTTTGAAACGCCACGATAAATCAGGACAACATCGATCGAATGTTGGGTGGACAACCGGGCAGCAGCAAGGGTGCCTTCCTACATTGCCCACGAATTCAGAGTCTCAGTGCAGGGTTTTTATCCAGTTTTTCTGCCCGGAGGCAATGTCCATTGAAAAAGTCCGAATGTTTTAGTGTTCTTTTCTCCCCGAGTGAGGTTTTGAAAGGATTTCCTGTGGAATTGAAAAGACGTCTCAAAATACTTACTTGATCTTCTTTTGGGGCACTTGATGAAATCATCCGCTAGGTTTTCCATCGAGATCGGTATCAGATTCTTAAGTAGATGCGAATATGTGACCCACCCTTGATTAATGAGCCGTCTCCACGTTATCTCTACTGTTCGTTGCAAATTTCGTGGTTTCACAGTTTGGACAATGGACTTTGGAATTTTGGAGACGCCCTCAGATTGCTACCGAGAATCCAGGTTTTAGTTACAACGTATAATTTTACCATGTACAATTTTAATACGCTAATTTATACACTGCATCTATTACAACATGAGACTGAAAATGGAATAAAAGTTTTTAAAACGCCTCTCAGTTGCCCCATCTCTGGGTCAGAAAAGGGTATAATCCAACAAACCCAGTATGCCTGACAAGAGGGTAGGAAATGGGTTATTCCTGCCTGGAAGGAGCAAGCAGGAGCTGGGGGAGGCACTGACCCTGCTCAGGTGCTGCATGAACTGTTTTTGCACCGTCTTCCTATTTCTCATGGCCGGCCCCATGCTCCCTGCACTTCACAGCCACTTGCTAACACCCATCCCTCAGACTCCCCCAGCTCCCTGCCTCTGGCACATGGAAACTGAGCTGGAATTTCTCATGGACTCAACCAGAGCTCCTCTTCCCAAGGGATATCACAGCCTGGTGCTAACCAGGAAGGACATGCAGGTGCCTTCCCTGCAGGCTCTGTGGCCTTCTGCCTCTTGCTGGAGGGTAATTAATGCCTCTTGACTTGCTCGTGTGACAAAACTACAGCAGCAGTGGCACAGCGAGGGCAGCAGAGTAGGAACAGGATGCAGCTGGGTGTCCTGGCTTCAAAATCCAGCCTCAGGCAGTTCAGTCACACTCGCAGGGTTTGGGATGAATTTAAACCCATTTCTCTAACCATGGCACTGCACTAACAAGGGCCAGGTCACTCAGGGGCTGTCTCTTGTTACAGCCCATCAAAGCAAAGCAGTCCTCGAAATACCCTTAACCCTGACCTTGATGCTGTTCAGGACCAAAGTCTTTGAGAAAGTAAAATGTGTCTGGGAAGGAGGGAAAAACTGGATTTAGAGGTAACATTTTTCAGATAATTAGAGAGCCCATTTAGCAGGTAGGCTAAAATCTTCAGGAGGCAAAAGTGCATTGAGGGAGGAACTGGTGAAAATTCTTCCCAGGGCATGTGGCCCAATAAAGAATTGGGATGTATCATAACCAACCAAGAGCAAGAGGCGGAAAATCATCTGTGCCACTGGAAATGAAACACACAATGTTCTTTGCAACCTTCCCCCAGCAGAGCCTGAGCCAGCAGCTCTGCAGCACTGCGGGCAGAGCTGCAAAGCAACTGCAGAGAAAAGCCCGGCTGGGCTCTCCTCGCACTTGGAGAGGGTGATTGCTTGGTATGAGAGGAATCTTAATGGCACAGGAGGTAGATACAGCAGCGTTTATCACCTCAGCCGTCCCTCACAGGCCGCACAGGGCTGGAACTGCAGGAAGGGGCAAGGGCAGCTCTCTCAGGGCACAGAGAGTGCAGTGTCAGCAGCTGTCCTCATTGCAATGCTCAGGACACGGACAGTGCCATAGGCTCCTGAAAATGAGAGACACGACACCACTTTCCCAGTTTTTTGTTACAAGAAGATCGTACAGTGTCACACTGATGTGGCAAATTTGGCCACAGAAGCAACAGTCTAGAGTTGCCCAGCGGCACAAGTCAAAAACATACCTGGGATTCAAACGGTGGAGGACGAAGTCATAGAATCCTGGAATACCAGAATGGTACTGGCTTGGAAGGGACCGCCCAGTTCCATACTGCTGCCATGTGAAGGGACACCTTGTGTTGGAGTTTAGGAATTTTTCCTTTTGTTTTCTTAGGGAATTTTCTCCCATTTTTGTTGCGAAGAAGCAATAGAGATCAGTACTTAAGAGAGAGAAAAGAAGTTACAGAGAAGGGGGAGGCTTGCAGCTGGCTTTGCTGTGGGGGCTGAGGAGTTTCTCTCAGAGGGGCAGAGTTACCGGGAATTGGGCTGGGGAAAAAAGGGCTAGGCACAGCTCCTAGGCATCCTATGCTCTTGGCATTCGGAGGGGAGAGAGGCTGCCATCTCTGTGGGGAGAATTCGTCACCACTGCTGGGTTCCATCTCCTGCTGCCTTTCTTCTACCGTGAGTGGGGCTTTGCTCGTAAGAGCGGCTGCTGCACCTCACCAAACTGGGGACCCTTCGCCATCTGCTGGGGTGCCTCAGGGGAAACCCCGGGATCCCCTAGCCCCTTCCCTCTCCAAGGGAGCCTCTCCCTGCCGTGTTTGGGAGCCAGGCTACCACTGCCCAGCCCCTCCGTTTCTTTGACACTGCTCCAGGTTTTTTGCTGCGCTGTAGCCCCACAACCTTCTGGGACACTCGCCCCGCGGTTCCAGCTACAGCTGCAGGGTTTCTGAAACATCTCATCTACCACCCTGGGATGTTTGCTCATTCCTGCTGAGAGGAACGACGGACTTGTCTTTACAAGCAAGCAGTGGGTCTGCTGGTAGATAAAACTAGTACTGAGAGATAAAAGAAACAATGCGAAGGATTCCTCTGATTAATGAATGGAAAAGAAGATATTTGCCTTTACAAACAAACTGTAAGTTTGCTGATAAATGAAACTGGATATTGAAAGATGAAAGAAACAATGGGGAAAACCTATAAATTCCATAAGAATTAAAAATTAAAAGGGGGGGTTATACATTAAAGGAGAATCTTAGGTATTAGGCACTACGGGAAGTCTGTACCTCTCAAGTACCTCAGCCAATGGGGAAAGAGAGGGAAATGTGACTGGGAAGTTAGGATAAAAAGGAGGCTGCATCCTCTAGCAATGTAAGAGACCCCATGGGAAATGCCCCATGGCCTCTGCCTTTATTCGAATAAATTAAAGAACTCCTCTGTCTCCTCTTTGGACATAAACCTCTGGCGTTCATGGATTAATTTTCCCAACACTTCCATTCCATCTTGCTGCTTCTGAGGGTCCTGCTGGGGCATCAGGATTGGCTGCCCCTGGGAGGTTTGTTGTCTTGGGGTAATTTTATGATAATACTGTTGTGAAAAACGAGGTTTACTTTCCTGGTAAAATTTAAAAGTTTTAATAAAAAGACAATAAGAGACACAAAAGCAGAAATACAAATTATAGCCAGGTGCTTGGCATTCAGCCAAGAGCACGCACTAACTCAGAAAACACTTCTTTAAATGCTTCAATGTGTTGCATATTCATAGACCTCATGCATTATTCAAAACATTCCTTCGAGTTCCCCCAACCTGCCCCCATTCCATCCTGCAGATATGGGTCCATCCTGCCCTCCCCACTCCCTGATAACGGAGAGGCAGTACATTCTTCCTTTGGAGTTCTGTTGTCTGCTGCTGTTATATTCATCCAGATACGATGATCCTAAGACATGAGGAATTTCCTGATCATCTTTACTATTCTCTGAGTTAGCTACAAAAAGCATTTTATATATCACACTACTATTTCTGAGTTTTGTTAACTGCAGAAATAAAAGAAACTCTATTCATACAGCAAAATTTCCCAACATTATACATATAGCATTCGTTTTAATATTTGCAAAAACCAATAATATAATATGTACTTATAACACTGTATTCCCCTATTGTCTGCTTTATGCCGAGAAATGTAGCTTAAGCTAGGTCCAGGAGAGGGAGGAAGCCAGGTGAATTCTTCAGCACAGTTTGTATTCAAGCTCTCATACTCTCCCATGCTCAGCCTTGCAGCAGAGAGGGACTTACATTCCTTGCTTTTAGCTAACTTCCTTTTGTTAGCTGAAGCAAGACGTTTTCCTGGGACTGCATATTGCAATCCTCTGGTCACTTCTGTGGCTTCTTCTAGAACTGTTCACCTTACCTTCAGTCCTAAAACCAGACCATTGGTGGGAACCTGACACTGTGGACAGGTGGGGCACTGCGGGACACTGCAGCCCAGCTCTAGACCTCAGAGGAAGCCAGCTTTAGAAAGAACTCTGAATCCACTAGCTTTCTCCTCACTGAGGAGATTTAATATTATTCATTTTTAACCCGTGCTCTGCGGGCACTCTGTTTGTTAAATAAACAGGTTTTTTCACTTTCCTCCAGGAAAATCCTTTCTTATCAGTGGGGGAGGAAGTGCTGAAACCTACATTCTGTGTAGAAGAAGTTCATTCCAGGCCATTTTCCTCCTAAAATTGTCTCAAAACCAAGACATTAGTAAAGCAGGCCTTTTTCCCCTCCCCTCCCATCTCCGCCAAGCCGCCATTACCACATGGTCCCCCAACTCACGCCACAGCGCCCCCTGCAGCCGCGGGGGAATCAGTGCACCTGCCCTGCCAGGAGCCAGCAGCGCCCCTGCTGGCTGTGCCCGGAACTGCACCGAAGGGGAAACGCTTAAAGAGCAGGGAACAGACTGTTTATTGGGTTTTCTGGGTTGTTTTCTTTATTTCTTTTGCTTCTTGTTGCTGTGATTGTTGTTGTTTGTTTGCCTTGTTATACACACTACTAAATAACTGTTATAACTTTTCCTGTGTCATTGCCTGAAAGCCCCTTAATTTCAAGGTTATAATAATTCAGAGGGAAGGGGGTCATATTCTCCATTCCAAGGGAGGTTCCCACCTTCCTTGGAAGACACCTGTTTTTCAAACAATGACACCTTGCATTAGACTAAATTTCTCAAGTAAAAGTGTTTCTTTACCCCCTTCCCCACCACTGATTCTGTTCTTGGATTAGGAATTCCTCAGTGGATGAGAGCAGATGAGAACCCAAGAAAATGCAAAACAAACCCTACCTAAAAAAAGGCTTGAAAAGTGTCAAGAAAATTAATCCACAAACACCAGAGGTGTATGTTCAAGAAAGAGACAGAGGAGTTCTGTGACTTTATTTGAATAAAGTGAGAAGCCATGGAGCATTTCCCATGGGGTCTCTCACATTGCTAGAGGATGCAGCCTCCTTTTTATCCTAACTTCCCAGTCACATTTCCCTCTCTTTCCCCATTGGCTGAGGTACTTGAGAGGTACAGAATTACCGAATCACCTGATACAGACCTCCTTCTAATATGTACCCACCCATCTTTTTCTTTGTATCTCTGTTCTTTTTCTCTAACTCCAGGAATTATCACAGACTTGGGTGAGCAACAGTCTGTGTCAATTAGTGGAATTCCTAGGGAATTTATGGTTCCACCCATTGTTTCTTTCACCTAACAGTATCTGGGCTTATTTACCAGCAGTCCCACATTTTGTTTGTAAAGACACCTCTCTCTCATTCCTTTCAACTGTAAATTTCCACCCAGTCTTCTGGGAGGGATCCACATCATACAATTTCAAAATATCACAGGAAAATATTTCAAGCTTGAGGGACAAAAAAAAGTAATTCTGGATTTTAGGGAAGACTGACTAATTCCACCAGAAGCCACTTCATTGTGTGCCAGCACTGCTTATAACACAAAATGCTTTTGTTTGAATTCTTATTTCCACGCTGGGACAGACATTTTCTAGTGGGTGCAACCTGGGCAGATCAGCTGCATTTTCCCTCAGTGGAGCATTATTTATTTTACCATCCCGTTAAACCTTTGTGGCTATACCACACTGTGACCTCTCTCTAAGGAAGGGGCTGTATTTCATTAGCAGGGGAAAGCACTCAGCTAGCAAAGGAAAATCAATACCTGTCATCTGTATGAGCTTTTATTAATGTGGACTTTGGATCTGAGCTGATGTTCTCTGTCTGTCCCTAATACCCCCTGCTCCTCGGGCTCTCCCTGCACCACTCAATAGCCAATCCTGTTTCCAAAGAGATGCACTTTAAAAAGCATCTGCACCACTTCCTTTACACAGAGGAGTGAGGTTTTTTCAGCAGTTCAATAATATTCACGTACAATATAACATTATACAATCATATCCTTTGATGCCGTGTCCAGCTTGACGGTGTTTCTCTTTTCTCCATCATCTTTTTCCTAAAATAAAAGGAAAAAATTAGTCAGGGCTCATAAAAAACTCTCAGTCAAATATATCTTTTCTTTTGCATTTTGGGATTGGTTACTGTTTTCCTTCTTAATAAATTATTTCTTTTTTGCTTTTCTTTCCCACTAGAAGATCAAAAGCCCAAGCGATATTTTATTGGCAAAGTGTTCAGCTTTCAGCTGTTGAAAACCTGACATGTTTTGACCTGGAACCAAAATCATGAAAGAATTTCCAAGGAGCATTTTAAAACCTCAAAACTCTTCTTAGTATTTAATGTTTTCATTTAAAATTTATTTTTTAAAAGTCCTGGAGCAGACACAGTCTGGGAGGGGGCTGTGCATTCATCACCTCTGTCTACAGGTCATGTGTTCTCATGCCTGTGGCAGGGTGAGAGTTGAGGATCCCTGGCATGTTCCTCCACATCCCAGCTCCTTCTGCATAGTGCTTTATGGTTTAATTGGAAGCTCTGAGCTGGTTTCACATTCCGTAAGCCCAAGCAGGGATCTCCAGATAGGACATATTGGCAAGGCATCTGTTTTGGGTAGCAGCAATACACTAGTGGAGGCAGCTTCCTAACTTGGCATCTCCCCACAGCAGCAGTGAAAAACAATTTAAAATTTAAAAAAAAAAAATTAAAAACTTAATTGAATGGGATGACAGAAATGCAGAGACTGGAGTGTCTTCTGCCTGCAGCTCAGCTGGACCTGCCTTTTGCCCATGGCTTCTGAGGATGTTTTGAAGTCCTGGATGCTCCTGGCCACATCTGGATCCTCTTTTTCTCTTCACTCATTCACTGCCCAAGAGTGGACTTAACCTGTGGAGTTGCTCATTTCCCTGTGAAGAATTACTTGATTTAAGCACCCTTATCCCTTGCTCCTCCCCATCCCTCCAATCCTTCCCCTGCAAAAAGAAAACAAAGGATGGAAACCACTGTAGGCACTAAGCTTGGCATGCATAGTGCGGACAGTGTGGCATGGAGAAATGGGTCACGGCGTGTGTGGGAACCTTGATTTCTTTCAAATGGAAAATTAATGACTGAACCTCAGTGCCTCAGAGCTGGAGAGATTTTCTCCTCATTTACTCAAAACTAAAAAGGAGAGGCAAGGTGAACTTTGCTCACATGGATCCTCGAGGAATTTGATGTGCAAGGGGCTTCTCATCTCACTGTGTTGCTTTCCATGAAAGGAATTTCTCAGGAAATCCTGAATGCTGGGAAAGTCATGTAGGTGTGACCCCATTCCCTTTTTCTCTAATAAATTGCTTTCATCTCCACTAAAATTCTTACAAAATTCGGGGGTTTAATTCATCTGGAAAACTCCTTTCTGCTCCTTTCACTTGAAGGAAAATTACTGGTGAAGCCTCTCATTCATGGAGAAAAACTGGAGGGAGACCCAAGGCATGTCATGTTTTTCTCTGCGGCATTTTCATGCCACACCAATGCAATGTTGAAAAGAGGGTTTCCCAAGAGAGTGGCAGCTCTGCTGTGTCCTGCATCACTCTTCAGCAGCTCCTGCTGCAGTGTGGGGGGTGGGGAAGGGGGGAGAATCTGCAGCTGCTGGATGATCCTGAAGCATCACTAGCAGTCACAGAATCATGAAATGTCCTGAGCTGGAAGGGACACACAAGGATCATCAAGTTCAATGCCTGGCCCTGCACAGACATCATAACAATCCCACCCTGTGCATCCCTGGGTCCAAATGCTCCTGGAGCTGTGGCAGCCTTGGGGCTGTGACCGTTCCCTAGGGAGCCTGGGCAGTGCCCCAGGACCCTCTGGGGGAAAAACCTTTTCCTGACATCCAGTCTAAACTTCCCCTAACACAGCTCCAAGACCAAGCTCCCACTGAAAGAGCAGCAGCCAGGATAACACAGGAATATGTGCACCAATACAGGCAACTACTTGAGGATAAAGGAATAAACAGGAGAAAACACCTTCCTAGTGCAAAGCTGCTCATCCTGGGTGGAAGTGCCTGTGTTGCCAGGAAGTGCTACTGGCTGTGATAGCTGCAGGGAGATGGATACACAGAAGAACCACAGCACTGTGACACTTTTATCTCCAGGGCTGCCTCTGAGAGGCACAAAACTGGTGTTGGGCTCAAAATGAGAAAGAAGAGGCCAAGCTGGCTGCTGACCTGCAGCAGCCAAACACCAACAGCTGGGCTCCTGCCAGAGGAGCAAGGCACCTGCTCATTTTTCAAAGCAGTGGATACATTGACACATCTCAGTGAGTTTAGGCAGCTCAGACAGCTCCTCTCTGTTTTGGGGAGAGAAGGGCACAAATTAAGGAGAATTCCAGTCCTGCAGGCTTTCACTGCACTGTAATTCCATCACACAGGCAGGATGAGCACTCAGTGATGGCAGCGAATGTCTAGAGTATTTATTGCTATCTGAGCCAGCTGTGCTCTGTGTGGAGCATCCTTCTTCACAATGGTATGTTTGGGAATGCCTGGGTGACTCACGGAGAAAAGGAGAGAGACCTGTGATGGAAACTTAGAAGGGGCAGCAGGAAAGCCATGGAGAACTTAGAATGACAGAAATTTCAGAGCAGCTGAAAAGGAGTCAGCAAGGAGACTTGTGGAGAGCTGAAGTAAGATCAGATGGGATTTCCCCATAGGATTGAGACCAGCTGCAGTTTCACACAGCTCCTGCTGCATCCCGGGTAGTCCATTAACTCTGCGTGGAATAATCAGGTTTTCTATCTTCATTAAGATGCAAAGGCGATCTCCATGAAGTCATTCCTGCTTGGCAGGAAGCTCCTGGGAGAGCCCTGCCTGCAGACCTGTAAAATTAAAGGCATCACATTAATTCAGCATTCTGACTGCTGGGGAGGGCATCAGATGCTCACATCCACATCCAGCCCTGTGCAGTGCAAGAGTCTCCATATCAGCAGCATCACTTCTGGCCACTTGGTTTCCTCTCGCTGGTGGCTCCCTGAGGATGGTGCATCCAAGGAAGCCTAGTCTGGTCCCTCGAGTTGGGCTGGGCAGTGCAGCTGGACCATTACCGCCCCAGCCACATGGTGTCACCTGGAAAAGTCAAAGTTATTTGAAAGCATCTCTGCCAGCAAAGAAAGCAGGGCTTGGACCAGTGGTTTGGTACTCATGGGTTCAGTGCTTGCAGGATGAAGCTGCCTCAACAACCCTGCAATTTGAGGGAATACCCCTGTGATGCCCCCATCTCAGAGCTGCCCCAGGTGCTGTGTTCAACCCTCCGTTCAAACCAGGCAGCTGGTGAACATGGCTGTGCCAAACACTGAGTCTTCCTTATCACCCTGCATTCTCAGAATTCTGGGCATGCCTTGGGATGCAGGCTGTGAACATGGAGAGGGAGAGAGACATTATCTTGTTGCTCTGCCAGTAAGAGCTTCAACAAGGCAACCACAAAATAGAATCACAGAATACCCTGAGCAGGAAGGGTCCCACAAGAATCATCCAGTCCCACCCCTGGCCCTGCACAGACCCCTCAACAACCCACCCTGGGCATCCCTGGCAGCGCTGTCCAGACACTCCTGGAGCTCTGGCAGCCTCGGGCTGGGACCATTCCCTGGGGAGCCTGGGCAGTGCCCAGCACCCTCTGGGGGAACAACCTTTCCCTGAGATCCATCCCAACCCCCTGGCACAGCTCCAGCCATTCCCTGGGTCCTGTCCCCAGTCACAGGGAGCAGAGATTTGAGCTGCCCCTGGGGATAAGCTGCTGCCCCTGGTAAGCTCTGCCCTCAGCCTCCTCTCCTCCAGCTGAACAGACCAAGTAACCTTGGCCACTCCTGGTGTGACCACTCCAGACTATTCACCATCTTCATGTCCCTCTTTTGGATACTCTCTAATAACTTTTTTATCTTTTTTACACTGTAGTACCAAAAATTTCCTCCAGACTTGAGGCGGGGCTGCCCCAGCCCAGGGCAGAGCAGGACAATCTCCTCTCTCAGCTGAGACAGCTGACAACTTTGCTGACAGCTGAGAGAAATTGCTGCTGCAGCCAGAGATTGTCTGCACAGGGACAGCACAGTGTTTATTGTCAGGCTGGTTTGTGTTGACTTTTCCCTTCCTTGAGGCAAGAGAAGGTCAGTGATGCTGCAGAGTCTTTAACAGCAGGTTAAATACAACAAATTGCAGGAATCTGCAAGTCAAGCCATGCCATTGCTCAAAAGCAGAACCTGTTAAAGCCATTTGGGAATTTATGTTTCATGGGTGAAGGATTTCTTGGCCTGCAGAGAGATATGGGTGAGTGTGACAGAGCATTTGAACACCTCTTAGTTGGGTGATAAATAAGAGCTGGAGCAGAAAGCCAGACTCAGCATGCCTAGCATGATCCTAAGGACATTTTACTGCTACCTTTAGCTTTCTCTAGTAACTGCTGAATTTATTAACTTACTACCCCTGCTCATTTCCAAATCCCCATTCTCCATTCCTAACAGATTAAATTTATCTCTAAAACATGCTGAACCAGCCTGTTCAGGCAGATGGTAATGCAGGAAGGAAAAGAAGCAGGGCCATCCCATTGTGACCAGAGGAACTCTCTTCCCAAGGCTGCTCCCCTCTCCTGCCTGGGATGGAAATGATTTAGAATTAGCAATTCATAGAATGCTTTAGGTTGGAACGGACCTTAAAGTCCGTCCAGTTCCAACCCCCTGCCATGGGCCAGGACAACTTCCACTATCCCAGGTTGCTACAAGCCCCATCCAAACTGGCCTTGGACACTTCCAGGGATGGAATTTAGACCCAAGCATGAACATTTTTTGACTCACACACTCCCATGAGAATTTTTTTATCATTTGATTATTTGTTCACAGTTGTAAACCCCCCCCCAAAAAAAAACCTTCATCTGCTACAAATGCCAAATGTGTTTAATGCAGTGCCTTTTTCAACAGGTGAGAACAGGTAGCAGCAGGTTGCAGAGATTTAAGTTACCTTTACCTTCTCTAGCAGGAGAGTGCTTCCCTGGCTATACTATACGTGTTTAATTACAATAGCTTCTACCTAATTTTTGTCCTATTACTTACTTTTCACTAAGAGTCCACCAGCTGCTCACAAATTGGATTACACTGGAATTGATTCCACAAGTGTAATCACAGAATCATAGAATTATTTATGTTGGAAAAGAACCATAGGATCATCAAATCCAACAATTTCTCCCTTTCTTCCTCCTTTTTTCTTCCTGTTCCTTATTTTACTCCCCTTTTCCCTTTTCTTTGAGGAATTCCTCTGCCACAGAATCCTGCAGCAATAAATGCCCAGTAGTTCACAGGACATGGGTACACATCCATGCTGACGATCTGTAAGAGGTATGATGCTTCTGAGATTAAGTTGTCGAGGACTGTCCCAGTTTAATCTCCATTTTTTCATGGTGATTTCCCAGATGAAGCTGCTGTTTGGAGACAAAGCTCCAGTCATGCTACCTGTGCTCTCAAGTGGGACCAGTGTAACTTCAGAAAAAATGAATTTAAAATCCGTACAGGAGCTGTAGTGGGAAGGACACAGGGTTGCCTTTTCCACAGGGCAGTGTTGGGGATGTTGTACTGTTGGGCACTGGCACAGAGCCTTACCCTGGTCCATAGGATGAGGCATCACCTCCAAACACCTGGACAGAGGGTTGAGCTTGCAGGGGCTGTTTTTAAATAATTGCAACAAAATATCTTACTAGAGACAAGAGTCACACGTGCAGGTGTTTGACTCCAAACAGCTGCCTTGGCTCATTTCCCAATATTCTGTGAATTTCAGTGGGAATAGATTTCAAAGCTCTGGGACTTACCTCTGAGAAGGGCTCCAGCTCCTGGAGCTCAAATCTAAAATCAGCCAAATGCTTCCAAAAACTTGCCTTTCCCTCTGCATTGAGGATGTGCTGTTTGGAGACTGGATCACCTCCCAGCCCTGACACTTACCCTCTTACCTGCGTCCCTGGATCTTTCCAGTCCCCTGTTCCCCTGCATGGGAACACTTAGTCCACCCTACTTAAGGTTTAATCCGTGGTTCAGCTCTCCTCTTCCCAAAACAACATTAGCAGCAGGGAGCAGCACTGAAGGGAGAGGTGCCTTTGCTCATGTTCTGGTTTGTGACAAATTTGGAAGGGAACTTCCAAAGGGCAAAGGGATTCCCTAAAGGGCAATATTCAACAGCCCTTCCCCCCACCTATTTGGGAGATAAACCTCCTTCAAGAAAAGTGGAAAAAAACTGTTTTCTTAAACAAGCAAAGTATTCACAAGCATAAAAAAAAAATAATAGTAAACAGTAAAACCTCTCGCTGTTCTGAAGAGATGGCAAATTCAGAAAGTCCTTCTGTAGTTCAGAGAGGGTCCTCTGTGGGTGTTTCTTGGCTCACTGAGTGTCTCTCAGTCCCTCCAGAACTGGAATGCAGCATCCTGGGCACCAGTGGGCCACAAGTGTGAGCTCTCAATGGTTTTTCTGGGTTTTTGGTCTAGAGCAGGTTTGAACAGTTCCAGGAAAAGAAAAAGCCACAGTCCAGGGAATTTCTCTGCCTCAGCTAGCAAAAAAAAACTAACTAAAAGCAAAGGAGAGTTCTCTCCTGCTCCCTGTCCGTGCTGCAGATAACATGCACTGAGAGAGAGCTGAAGCTTTTATCTCTATGTTTTTGAATACAGCCATGAAAAAATTCCACCACTTTTCCTTCTCCCCACCTTCACTCTTGGATCTAGTTTTAAAGGCACAGAATGTATTTCTGGGCTAAACAGATGAAGGGGGATACAATTCAACATCATAAAGTCACCCCAGAACAGCTCAAAAGCCACTCAAAGTACCAGGTAGGCCCAAAAAATTGTGCAGGGCTCAGCTGGCTGCTCTCCTGCTCCATGCCAGGCTGGCCACCTCTGGCCATTGCAGCTGGAGTGAATCTGCTGCAGGGCTGAATTAAAGGTTTTCTTAACACAGCTAATCTTGGCTAAATCCTTGCCTAACCCAGATCCCGCCTGCTGTTATTGCTTTACAGGCTGATTGACCAGAGCCCGCTGCTGTCTGTTCAGCAAAGGGATGCAGCTGGGCTGCTGCAGAGCAGCAGGGGTGGGAGCAGAGAAGCCAGGAGGGAGCAGGGTTTTGCTCATTGCTTCTGATGGAAAATCCAAGTATTCCCAAATAGGAAACTGGTGCCCCTGGGGCCAAAGCCAAGGCTCACACAGAGGTTGAACTCATCCTTATCTAATAAAATCTGTGTCATGCAGTCTGTTGGTGTGGGGGAGGTCAGAAAGGTGCTTGGTGTCCCCAGGAGGTTGTTCAAGGACATCCAGCTGCATCTGTGGGAGTATGGGGGAGACCAGATAACCATGTAGGAAGGCAATTCAGAGAGTCAGTGCACAGAGAAACCACCTCAGCCTCACCAATCCCCAAAGCCACAAATAGCTGGAGGTGAGGAACACACCTCAGGGTGCTTCTGCTCTTACCCATCACCTGGTTTTGGCCACTGATGATGGGCAGTGTGAGAAGAAGTTCCACTGTAACCCATGAGAATGCTCCTATGCTGGGCCTGACTGCAGTATGGGGACCTGAGCTTGTGGCTCAGCTCCATCCCAGGACCAAGCTGGAGCTGTGTTGCTGCAGGAGTCCACAGCCTGTGTTTGCTGGAGGGAGGTGATGCAGGAGCATCTCTGACAGCAATGTAGACACTCAGGGATGAGGGCAGCATCCTCCTCGCAGTGTAAATAGGCCTTCAGGCATCAGGGTAATAACTCAGACAGACAGGATTAATCTTTATTCTCTTGCTGGAAATGGTGAAAAGCAGGAACAGAAAGATCCTGAGCCTGCCTTTGACATCAGTCAAATATGCACAGAAATAATTTGTTGGTGGTGACAAAGCAGTGGGGAGGAGGAGTGCAGGAGGGGTTCATGAATCACAGAACAAGTGTGAGAGGGGGCAGCTGGCTGGGAGGCTGAAAGCAGCAGCCTGAGGCCTGACCTCTGCTCAGCTCTGGAGCCAGGAATGGAACTGGGATATTGCCTATGGATTTCCAGCTGTTGTGGAGCAAGTCTGAGCACAGAGCATCCAATATATGGGGCACGCCCTGATACTCCCAGATCGCCTCCACTAGCCATCACCCAGTGCTGTCTAAGGCCAAATGCTACAGCAGCTCTTATTGTGCTGGCCAGGAACTCATTTAAAAGAGCACTGAGCTCCAACAAACCCACTCTGTGCAGGTTAGAAGGCATTGGCAGGTGACAATAACTTCCTGCCACTGTTGGCCTAGATGATGGGGCTGAGTCTGGACTCACACCCATGGTCCTCATGGCTCAGCTTGGACTTAAAGACAGAAATTGCCCACAGTGAGGCAGTCAAAGACCACATATCCCTATTGGAGGTGGCTCAGAGGCTGGAAATGAGCTGGTGCTGATTCCAGCCATCCATCCTTTGTCCTTATCTTTCACCCAGCCCCAGAAGGGATTTTAAGGCAGACTCTGCTCTTGTAGTGTTACAAAAATTTGTGTTCTGGATTCAGTGCTTTTTGCAACAGGGTGGTGTGAATGTACCTCTCCTCTCCCCACCACCGCCAGTATCACCTGGATGTGTCCAGATGTTCAGCAGCACAAGCAGACTGCCTGAGGATAACCTTTCCCTACCTCCCAAATTGAAGAGGATTCAAATTTTTACTGGAAAAGGTTACAAAAATGTACTGAAACCTCAGATTAGGTGAGGCTTTCTTCAGTAACAGGGCTCTTTTTCTCTGCCTTTATTGGTTCTGCAGGAAAAAGATAAGCACAAACTTCTCTAAAAGTTTTCATCTGTTTTTTCCCCCAAGCTTCTAAAAACTTCAGTTCCGGGTTGTATGTGAGTCACACCTTGAGAAGCAAAGGGGGCTGATGGATGTGAGTGTGGGGCTGGCAGAGCTGAGTAATGATGCCCCACAGAGCCACACAGCATCTCTTCCTCCTTCCAGCAGCTTCTTAACCACAGCCATACAGCCATAGACACAGAAAGTGTTACCCTGAGGATCCTTGGCAAGAAACAACTGCTCTGCTGGGCTAAACCAGGAGAGTGACTTGGACCAGCCCCTACGGAAAGGGATGGGGTTGCTCCTCCACCTTATCCCACCAACAACAGGCATGAGAACCAGGGTATTAGAGGTGGTTTTTTCCTCACTGACTCCTGGAGCCCAGCCAGAGAACTCAGGTGTCCTGCTGCTCCACCACCAGTAACTGCAGCTTGCAGATATGATTTTCAGTGCAAACTCTGAGCTGAAAATTATTTAAACTTTTTTTTTAGCAAAAAAATCCTCCAAGGAGGGGATTTTTTTTTCCTGCCACTATTCTCCAGGGAGAAAATATCCCTGAGGGAGTTTGCCTCTTCATCCCTCTGGAAGTATCTCAGTTCCCAGTTTTGCCATTCTTTGGGTGTCTACCAGCTAAAAATACCTTGTATAAAAATAATCAGTTCTCTGTCACCCCTGGAAATGGGGCTGACAGGTGCTTATGAGTTTCACTGGTTGAAATAAAAGCTCCTCAAACAAAACTGAGGGAGATTTCCAGTGTCTCGCTGTGTTGTGCTGTGAAACTGCTGCATGGTGGCAGGAAAGTACTTTAAAGCACCTGTGAAGGTGATGCCAAGTGAAAAATTGTCACCCAGAGTGGGGTGTGCTGGTGCTAGGCTCTTAAGCACATTATGTGGTAGGTGAGCAATGGGGTCATACATCAGATCCAAAGGGTGACAGTGGCTGAGGTCACATCAGACTGCCACCAGTCATCCCACAAGGCTCCATCCTCAGTCCTGTGGTCTTCAACATCTTCATAAATGACTGGGGTGCAAGACTGGAAGGGATGCTAAACAAGTTCACAGATGAAATTACATTGGGAGGAGCAGTTGACTGTTGAGGGCAGAGAGGCCTCAACAAATCAGAGAAATGGGCAGTCACCAACCGTGTGAAGTTCCACAAGGGAAAGTGCTGGATTCTGCACCTGGGATGGGGCAACCCTGGATGTGTGGATGGATATCTGGTAAGCTCATCTTGTTCCAATCCCCTGCCATGGGCAGGGGCACTTGCACTGTCTGGGAAGGAGAGCTTATAGCAAAAGTTCATTGAAAGGCAGACTCTTTTATACAGTGTTTCAGTACAATCAATATGATTGGTCATTTAGAGCAACACCTCTCGACCGTTTCTTACAAGTAACCAACAAGTAAGAAAAATATCAGCTGCCAAGGGTTTTCTACCTTAACAGTTTTCCACCTTAACAGTTTTTCACCTTCCAAGGATTGTTTTGATTCCCCCTTACGATTTCCCAGGCCAGTGTGAGAGAGTTCTGTACTTGGCTTTCCCACAGGCCCAAGGTACTGCCTGAAAGCCTAAAAGTCTATGTTCTGACCACTGTCAGTTCCCACAGTACCTGGGTTTGTTTTTCCTCTCTTTTCTGGTTTGACTCACTGAACAATACCATCTGGCTTTTCCAAACAGCAGTTTTGCTCATCCTGCTATCATGGGGATCCATAATAAACACTCCTTTGGTCAATAATGAAAGAGCAAGGAAAATAGCAGCACTTCTGCCAGTAGTGCTAGTGCCAGTAAATCCCAAAGAAATGCCATGGCACCAACAGAACTCGCTGGAATAGATCCCCACATCTCCCTTCTCCATCTTTTTCTCTTTATCTGAAGTATTCTTCTTCCTGTGATGCTGAAGGATGTCTCTGGTGTAATCTCAGAGCTGCAGCAAAATCCTCCCCAAGTGGCCCAGCCACAGCGGTTTGTGGCCATAGCCCTTCCTGCCAGGATGGATGTGAACCATGCCAGACCACTGGCTCCAGGTCTGTTCTTTTCTGTTCTTCCCAAGAGTGGTTTAAATTGAAGCTTTCCTCAGCAGCTGATGGCTCCTCCGTGTATTCCTCACATCAAGGAAAGATTTGGCAAAGCTTTAAAATCATCCTAGATTTTGGTTTATGCTGCTTTGAGGTGAAAAGCCAGTATTCTGGTTCAAAATAGATTTTGGCTCTAATTACTAATGTTGATAAAATAAAACAAGTATTTAGATACAAATGGTCCAAGGCAAATGTAACATCATGAATCACTGAACAGTTTGGTCTGATTTTTTCTCTCCAGTTGAGAATTTTTTCCCTTTCCATTTAAAGCATTAAAACACTTTACATGTCCAAATTGGCTGACTGTTTTCCATCCAGCCTCGTGTCTTAGGTTTTGTAACCAAAAAAAAAAAAAGTTTATTCTATTCCATCTATTAAAACCCGGTTGGGGAGATTTTTTTATCTGTTGTAACTCCAGGAGGGAGGGGGTAACTGCCTGCTCTGATAACAAGCCAGCTGTTAAAGACCGGGTGGATCAGTGTTGCTTATCTCTGCTCAGATGGGGCAGTGTTGCTTACCTCTGTTCATTGTTCCACTACTGCCCTAGGGATACTTTCTGTTAATGGACCACCACAGCTCACCAATGACATGACACATTACATCATACTATTGTAAGATGCTCTACCCAGGGAAGAGGAGCCAGACCATCTTCACCTAGATAAAAAGGAGCCACAAATGTCACCAGGCATCCAGTTTTTCCACTGGATTCCTGGAGGAAGACCGGACCCATCTCACCACTACTGGACCCTTTTTCTACAGGACCGTCTCTACTCCAACAGAACCACATCTGCCACTCCAGGAGGACTTACTCTGGACTGCTTCCAACACCCTGACCAACAGGGCATCAGGTTGTATTTCTGACTCTGTCAGGGTTTTCTAGGATTTCTTGTTTGCTTGCTTGTTTGCTTATTCTGTACTGCAACATTTGTATTTTTTTTTATCCTTAGTAAAGAACTTCTATACCTATTCCCAAAATCTTTGCCTGACAGCCTTTTAATTGCAAATTTATAATAATTTGGAAAGGGGGGAGAGGGGCTTACATTCCAAGGGAGACTCCAATCTTCCCTGACAGATACCTGTCTATCTAAACCAAGACACCTTGGAATGATCTCACTACTGTAATACACAATGTTTTCCTCTACACCTATAGTGTCTTACTCAATTGTTACATGGAGGAGGAATGACTGTAGGTGATGTAACTCCTCCATCCTAGGGGCAATGGATGAACAGCCAGCAATGCTGCTGCAGGACTGTGAGAGTTTAAGTGTCAGTTAGAGACACAGTGGATGGAGCTTAGAAATGAGGGGAGGGAAAATCCCTGTGCTGGAGCCACATTGACACTCCAGGCAGGCAGATCCAGCTGGAGTTGTGATGACTCAGCTTCAGGGAGAAAATTGCAATCTCCAAGTATCAAAGGATGTCACTGCCAAGGAAGGAAAGGAAATATTTTATGGTGGGAGAGAGTTCAAAGGGAGCATGGCTGAGCTGCCTGTGTGAAAGGTATGATGATCTAGGCTGAGCAGTCAGAAAAAGTGTCAGCTTGTAAAAGTGGAGGAGTTAGAAATGCCATCATTTGGGATGCTCAGAATTACACCAAACAACATCTGAGTGAGTTCCCCTCAGGAAGCAATCATGCAGCATCTTCTTTTCAGCACCCCTCATGAAAAGAGGCATTGGGTGGCACTGGCATCGTGGCAGCAGGGGCCACGTGACTGGCAGCGAGGGGCATGGTGAGTGATTCCCCAACATGGGGCCTGGATGAGATCAGCTTCTCAGCACTGCAAAATCCTGCAGAAATCTTTGAATTGGTGGAATTTGTTTGCAATGGTGCTTACAAGCAGCAGGAAATTTTTTCTTCTTAGTCCAAGAAAGAGGAGAAAGTGATGACATGTGGCAGAAGACAACATAGCGACACCACAGTTAGTGAAAGGAAGAGGGGGAGGAGGTGCTCCAAGTGTCTGAGTCGAGATCTCTCTGCAAGCAGTTATGAGGACTATAATAAAACAAACTGTCTCCCTGTAATTTGTCAAGTCCATGGGGGGATGCAGAGATCCATTCACAGCCCATGAGAAAAGGTGCTCATGCTGGAGCGAGTGGATGCTAGAAAGCTGTAATCTGGTGGGAGACTCAAACAAAGAAAGAGAACCCTGCCTTCCAGAAATAGAGAGAGAGCCTTTGCTTCCAGAGATAAAGGAAGAGGGCCCTTGCTTTCAAACCAGAGCAGCTTATCCTTAAAAGACCACACCCCATGGACTAAAATGACCTACGCCATGCAGTTTTGGGAAGACTGTTTTGCCTGTGGGAGGTACTCACATAACAGAAGGTTGGGCAGGACTGCTACTTGTGAAAATTAGAACCATGTTGGAGAAGTTCACAGAGAACTGTCTTCCATGGGAAGGACCCCATGGCATAGCAGAAGAGACTCCTCCCCCTAAGCAAACTGAAAAAAGATTTTGAGTGAAGGACTGACCAAAATTCCCATGCCCTGTCTCCCTGTGCTGTTGATGGAAAGGAGGGAGGGGCTGGGGGGAGGAAAGGTGTTTTAAAGGCTTATTTTATTCCTCATTATCCTGCTCTAACCCTGTTAATAATAAATTTACTTTATATCTTTGTGTTTAAGCCTATTTTGCCCTTAGACTGTTTTCTCCTAATCCTTACCTCACTTCATGAGCCCTTTAGTTTTTTCCCCCCTCCTCTGCTCAGCTATAACAGAGGAAAATGAATGAATAGTTTTTCGTGGATGCCTGGCGTTTGGCCAGTGTCAAACCACGACACTTTGGCAAAAGACAGGATCTTTTTCTGCCGTAGGAGGTACTGAGATGCAGCAAAGTGACTCGGATGTATTCATTCAAATTATCTCAAGCAGAACAGACACGGAAAATCCCACTTTCCAGCCCTGAGCAAATAACCCATTTCACAGACCCAACATCCCACCCTGTTTGCCAAGCACTTCGTTTTTGTTTGCTCTCACTTTCAGGGAGAGGCTGAATTACCCCTAATTACAGCCGAAATAAGAGGAACCATGGCTTCTTCAGCCATCAGCACAGGGGAAACCAGCTGGAAGGAAGAGGTGCTCTCAGCCATGTCAGGAATTCAGGCTGATGTTTCAAGCTGCCATTTTTCCAGTATCTTATGGCCAGGGGACTGTGTTTGGCTGTGGATTTCCATGCCAGGAGGACAAAATGATAAGACTCAAGCCCAAATGAGGAATATTGACCCTACAAGCCCAAAAATGCATCTCCCATTTGCTCTCTGGTTTGTGATTTCTCTCCTGCTCTATGTGCCTGTGAATTTAAGTAGAGACTTCCTCCCAAATGCTCCTGTCTCATGCGTAACCCACTTACTGTACTCAAGACTCATCACAGAAACAAGCAGTGGAGATCACTTGAAGTGCCACCTATGAGCACAGAAGATGCTGCTCTTGTGTTTCTGCAAGAGCCTCTTTGGCAGATGACATGATCCTGAAAACTCATGCTATCAAACTTAATATGCCTCAATGAGAAAGCTCTATTCCTTCATGCTTGGCAGAGGCACCTACAGTCATAAAAATAATTAAGTGAGGATTGAAAAGATTTTCAGTGAAGAGCAGGGATCAGCCTTAACTCTGCCCTGGGATACCCCAGGTGCCACCAGGCCAGGACTGACCACTGCAATTGTTCCCTGCCAGGGCTCTGTGTCCCTCACCACCTAAAAATCCTAAACCCCCCCAGCCAAAGGGCAGGGAATGGCCTGGCAGACATGGCTCTGCTCAGCCAGCTCTCTCATGAAGATGAATGATCCTATTTGATGTGATGACATGAGCCAGCAGTTTAGGCCATCTCCCAGCTGCTTTAGGGGCAAAGGCAAGCACTGAGCCTGACTTGGATAATCTACATCTGCAGGGAAAGAGAGAAGGAGTCTGCCTAATGATCAACCCAATGCTGCTAATGAAACTTAGAGCAGTTATAATCATCCCCCCGCCCCATCCCCCGCAGTAAACAGGGAACATGCAGCATGCAAAGAGAAGCAGGAAACTTGGATGTGCCAGGTGTGAAACCTCAGCAGGATCAGCTGAGCTGGTGTGCAGGGGCAGGGTTGTGAGAGGGATTCAGGCCCAGGGATAACTTCAGGTCCTAAAATACGAGTGCAAAGCCCTGCTGGGCTTTTGGTTTGTAGCTGGGTGTGTTTGCAAGGAAAACTGCTTCCCCTCCAAATGAGTGAGAGCAGTGTGGCATGTGGAGGGTACCCAGGGGTGAAGATTTCCATCTTTTCAATCCACAGGCACCAGCAGAACTGGGCAAAGCTCAGACTTTAAAAGTTAGGAAGAAGATGCCCAAATAGAAACCAACACTGCTGCTGTTCCTGGGAAATGAAATCCTCACACAGAGAAGTTTCTTTTCACTTGGTCAAAACCTTCTCCTCTGTTTCTAATCAAAGCCTCACATTCTGCCTCGCCTTCTCCCTGTCGGTAGTGGGGTCACTAGGGATATCTTGGCAGGAAATTTCTAAAGGCAAAGTCTTTCAGAACAAGCCTTTGTGGTGAGAACATATCTGTCTCATCAAAATGCCTTGTTCCCCCTTTTGTCTTTAAATAAAATCTGCCCGGATGTGCGCTGTGCACCTGCACCAGGCTGCACACGCTGCTGAGCCTGTGGCTCACAAGAGCCCGGGAGAGGAATCCAGTCATTTGCTACCCTCTGCTGTCCTTTTCCCGCTATCTCACCTCCCTCTGGCAGAGGCCACCACTATTTTCCTCCCTCCTTTATGTCCCTGTGTCACCTGCCCTACGGGCATCATTATCCTGCAAATGCTGCCCTGAGCCTCTCCGGGTGCCTTCAGGCTGAGCCTGCTGCCCCCTCAACCCTCTGCTCCCCCAGACCACCCAGACACATGTCCCAGATATTATAATATCCAAAATACAGAGTAGCTGTACTTCCCTTCACTCCCAGCCTGCTCTTCCACACTGTTCTTTCTGCTCCCCAGCCAGTCCCCCTGTTCCTGCCCCTACTTTTATGTTGCTTCTCCCTCTGCATTGCTCACAACGGGAGAGGTGGACTCTGCTGACCACTGAAAGCCCTTCTCAGGTATCAGAGAATGGCCTGGCACTACCAGAGCTAATCCTGAGTAGGTATCAGGGCAGCTCCTGCCTTTATTAATAACCCTTAGCCCTTCACAGTGTTAAACAAGCCAAGGGATGCATGCAAAATGCCCACCAATCCCAGATCTCTCAATTCCAGCCATGGAGAGATACAGGAACTACTCCTGTATCAATTCTTATTTATGAATGGAGTTAGCATGTGGGGGTAACTCACTTTGCTTCTTTGGAGGGAGGGAGGTTAGATCCTAATCAGGACAACACAGGATGGCTTTTCCATGTGCTTACTGAGGTACTGATTGTGCTTTTTGCAAGACAAGCAAAGGAATAACAAACACTATAAGGTGGTAAGAAAGTGAATCGGTATTCTTGGCATTTTCCTATGGATGAGCCAAGTTCAGTTTCACATGTGAGCTCGAATTCTGTATTTCAAGCAGGAATTTCTTTACTATGTAGGAAGGGTATCCCTCCTCCTGCCACCACAGCACATGTTCAGTGACTGCTAAACTCATCTGAGAACTCACAGACAAATCCTTTAATGAGCTGATGAGTTAAAATGAATGCAAAACCAGGGAATTTTAGAAATGTTGCACCTGCCTCAGATCATTTATATTTTTAGCCTGGTTCCCTCAGGAAATGAAATCCATTGGGTCATTCAGAGTCTGGCCTGGCTGGCTGCCTTCTTTGTGATAACTTCTGAACATGAGTTTCAGTCTAATTTGATTAAGTGGAGATCTCAAAGGTACTAACTATCAAGTTCCAGCATGTTCAGTAAAAAAGGTGATCAGGGAGATCCCCATGGCTCAGCCCTCACCAGGCAGGAGGGATGCACAGCCCCACACCAGAAACCACATTCCTTGTCCTGCTTGGTTTTATCCCAGTTGATTTCAGACCAGACTTGGTTTGTTTATGCTAAAACTGTCAGGAAACAAAAACCAACTTAGATCTAGGGTGTAGTGCGATTTTTTTTTTTTTTTAAGAAACATTAAGGATTTGCTCATCCCATTGTTCACCAGGGTGAAGTTTTCTCCATAGGCACAGCCTGGAAACAAACACACTTCCCCAGCCCTGCCCTTTCCTTTGGCTCCAGCCAGGATGAGGGGTGAGGCTGCTCTTGCTCCCCACCCTCCCAGCCATGGGGCTGGGAAGTGTAAGTTTTTCATGGATTTTCTCATTATTTCATCATTCTGAGAGGAGAGGGAGTGACGCCGTAGCCTGACAAGATTTTCCCCAAGAATAGTTGCTTCTGCCTTCTGCTGTCTCTGAGCTGTTGTGTGCACTTTGTTTCTGTTGGATCTTAAATGAAGTGGGGTATTTTCATATTTCTCTTCTTTTTTTTTTCTTTACCGTGTGCTGTTTTCTCATAGACATGTTTTTTCACAAGTCAGCAGGATGATCTGAACATATTTACCCGAAAAGCACTTCTCCCTCCCCCCACCTCCCACCTCTAGAAACCTTGGTACAAGTGAGAAGGAGTTTTTAGCTTTACTCTTCCCAATGTTCTGGCTATCTGTATATTTAAACTGCTCACTTGCAGATCTCAATAGATAATTGTAGGAATCTAAACTTCATTTCCAGAACAAACTGCAACACTAAGAAAACACACCCTTCTTAAAAGAGATTCTAATCCAAACTAAGAGATTGCCTAAAGATTCCAGGCTTGAATCCAAACTTCCAATTGGAAGCTGGTGATGTGCTTTTTAGGATGACCCACGCTGGCAGGAAGTCCTCCCCAGTGTATGGCCACACCTTGATCTTTGCTCAGCAACTTGTCTTTTCTTCCCCTGAGACTTTTGTAAATATAATTTCCCCTCAAAACCACAATTCCCTATTTTCTTCAGTATAGTCTTCTTTTTGCAGCCCCGCCCTCTCCAGACCCGAGCCAGTTCTAGGGACTGTCCACAGATGGAGACCCCCAGAGTTTTCCTCTTGAAGTGCAAGGCAAATTCGCCTTCAGTCTGGGTTTCTGGGTTTTCCCAGCTTCTTGCTCTGCTACGACTGACAGCAAAAAACCCCCTTGAATAGCACTCTCATACTCCTCCATCCCTCTGATCATCTCTCCTAACATCCTCTCCTTCTAGGGTGTTCCAGCTGTATTTCCTCTTCCCAGATTCCTCCCAGGGCCATATTTCCACAAAGGCCAGACATGGTGAGTGCCAGCAACGTGGGCAGGAAGATGAGGCTACCCAGCCTGTGAGGCATCACTAAGGTGACAGGGAGAAGCAGCAGATTCCTTGTTACCATGGTAACAGGATGCTCCGCCCAGCAGGCAGAATGCCCCATGCTCCACATGTCTGCCCAGCCCCCAGGGGACCCCAGGTGTTGGGAACGCTGGGGTTGCTGACTCTAGTGCTTTGGAGTTGCTCAGGTAAAAGATCGGTGGAGGTGGATATAATCTACTCTGCTCCTTGGAAGACTGACTGCAGCCTTGGAGAGGAACTGGAGTGAGGTGAGCACCCCCTGAGCTGGGCCTGAGCCCTGACCTTCTGCTTTCCCCCTTGGAGATCCACAGTCCTTGCCTTGGGACCTCCCAGCCACTCCGCCTGCCTGCCAGCACCTTCCCATCTCCAGGTGGGAACACCAAGAGGGGAGACCTGCAGAGCTCTCCTGCTGGACCTCTCTTACCCACAGCTCCTCTCTCCTGTAGCTCTCCACATCCAGCCTTGTGTCCAGGTGCTGGTGACAGGACCCTCCCCTCTCTGCCCACTCTGCCAATGACCTGGGCAGAGGATGTGGCTTCCCAGTCACAGCCAACATGAGCAGAGGTGTCCCAGTCTGTCTCTGGTCTCCACAGCTCTGCTTACCATAGTCTCACTTCCTGCCACTTACTTCAATAGCTCCTGGCATTTTCTGTCCTCTGAGCACATAAAGAACCTCAAGTCTGCCTGTAGGATGGTCACAGGTGGGGCTGCATCCATCCACATGCTATGCAGGTTCCCAGCTTGCCCCAGTGAGTTCCCAACCCTCCTCTCCCCTCGTCTCCAGGCCTGCTCCCTGCAATGCCTTGAAATTCCTCAAATGTGTCCCCAGCATTTATCTCTGTCCTGGGCCATGTTTCCATCCACAGGGGGAGCAGCCTGGACTCACTGCCAAAACCCTGTTGGGATGGAGGTGGCTCATCCCACCTGCTGCTGGGCAGGGCAAGGCAAGGCAGGGGGGTCCTGGCTCCTCTCTGTGTCATGGGCTCTGCTCCCATGAGAAAAGAGAGAGGCAGGAGCAGAAATAGCTGCCCAGGGAAGGAGCAGGTCTGTGGAGCATGTGAGTGGCACATAAAGACTCAGACCTCAAGAGCTCTGGCATTCCCCCAGCCACCACTGTCCATTTTGTTTGTCCCCCCCAGCCATCTCACAATAGCTGAAATATCCAGCAAGGAGAAGAGGGGACACCCTTCTCTCTAAAATTATTCTTCTCAAATAGCTTTGACTACAACCACTTTTTTTGCTAATTAAGACTGGCTTCTAATTGATCTCTGCAACCCTGGCTGCTTCAGACACAGTGGGATTTGGGAGTTAGTGGGAGACCCATCATACAGGTTAAATTAGGTGAGAGAAAGCAACATTCCCAGTCAGTCTTTCACTCAGTTTCCTTCCCATAACACTTTTTACCCACCACTGAAAAAGCAGCCCAAGGAAAGAGCTAAAGCCAGAGCATTTACTAGGGTCAAGGTTCCTAGGACAGGGCAAGAGAAAGCACAACCTCAAATATCTTCATTTTTAGAGCCAGGTCTTTCCATGTGGGGACACAGGGCTTTGGGAAGGATTCTCACCTTCTTGACCTCAAGTACTGGTGTACGTAGCTGGAATTTTGCTGAGCCCAGTAGCTGCCAGAGAGCCCAGAAGAGGGCAGCAATACTGTGCAGGAGGCTGGCACTTCTAACAGAAATGGGGTCTTTTTAGAGGAAAGAAATTCTGGAACTAAAATGCAGGAGGAGGAGAGGCTTGTTCTGGTTTTTAGCATAGAACAAAACTCGGAGAAGGGGCATTGGCTTAGCTCCAGGTTTGTGCTCAGTAGTTTCAGGGCATGAAGCTGTCCCAAGAAATTTCACAGGAAGTCTGGGCTGGCAACTGTTTGCTGAGGTTCAACAAAGAAAGAACCAGTGCAATTCATGCACAGCATCCAGAGCAGGAATGCTAGGAGCTGCTTGCAGCTGAGAGGAGGGAGAGGAACAAAGTGTTTCAAGTCTTGACCAGCCTTCCTTCACTGGGAGGGTGGTCAGGCACTGTGACAGGCTGCCTGGGGAAGTGGTAGAATCAACATCCCTGGAACTGTTCAAAAAACCTGCAGATGTGGCACTTGGGGTCATGGGTTTTGGTGGGCTTGGCAGTGCTGGGAGAATGGTTGGACTTGATCTTGGAGGGCTTTTGCACACTGAACAATTCTGTGGAGTGGAGGTGGAGTAGGGGATCAGTGTGTGGTCTGTGAGGACAGGGATGGTGAGCCTTCAGGTGGGAGCTGCAGGAAGGAGCTTGCAGGAGGGCCTGTGGTTCCCTATAAAGCTCCACAGTTCTGGTGCTCCTCACAGCTCTTCAGTCTATGAAGCTGCAGCAGGGGATTAAACACAACTTTTTGTTGTATTTAATCTTTCCAGCATCAGTAGGCTGAAGGTGTAGAAAAAGGGAGTGCCAGCTTCCAGGATCTCTGAATCAGAGACAGTGGAGACCTTGAGGAAAGGAGATGGGGAAAGAGGTGAGTCAGTTCTGGGTCTGTCCCCTAAAGTTTCTCTGCTGGGCTGGAGGTGAAGCCTCTAGAGGAAATTTGTGCATTTCCTGAGTCACAGGGACAGAGAAGCACTGGGGCTACCTCTCTGGTGTGGAGTTTGGATGTGCTCAACCTCCTTACTCACTCACTCCCAGCTTCTGCCCTTTGCAAAATCCTGAAGGGAGCTGCAAGTATAGAGGGTGCTGGGCACTGCCCAGGCTCCTCAGGGAATGGTCCCAGCCCGAGGCTGCCAGAGCTCCAGGAGTGTTTGGACAGTGCTGCCAGGGATGCCCAGGGTGGGACTGCTGGGGTGCCTGTGCAGGGCCAGGAGCTGGACTTGATGATCCTGTGGATCCCTTCATACTCAGGGTATTCTGGGATTCTATGAAACCTGCTTTGGAATGACCCTCCAGGGCTGCAGCCCAAACCACCACCACGTTAATGAAGCAGAGCTAATGCCCCTCTGCTGCCTTGAGGAGGCTGAGCCCATGCCAGGGACCCAGCAGAGTGTGACAAGGCTGGCTTGGCACAGCCTGGCATGAGGGGGCAGTGGCAGCTGCTGCCAAACTCATCTCAGCTTGCAGGGAACAGATTCCTTCTGACTAATCTTGAGACAAGTGTAATTAGCAGGTCTGTGGTAGGGCCTGGGGCTGGGGGCTATGGCTCTCACCTGTCCCCAGCTGGGTGGGCTGGACTGGAAATTCACAGATCACACAATACTTCGAGTTGGAAGGGACCCACAAGGATCATTGTGTCCAAGTTGATGGGGAAGGAGTGGGTGGGTCTCAATAGGAGCTGGTTCACCCCTGCAATCCAGGGCTGAGCAAAAAGCCTGGCAGTGAAATTCCAAATGCCCAAGTCAGTCTCTTCTTGGATGGTTCAAAGAATTGGGCCATGGAAGAGGTTTGAGCAGAGCAGGACTGGTGGCCTGGAGATGGGCAGATGTCCAGCATGACTGAAACAAGCCCAGGTCTGGCACACAGGTCTGTGAATTCTCTGTGCTAGGATTCGTTAAAAACCTCTTTTAGTTCATCATGTTTTGTGAACTCCTGGTGCTTCCCTACACGATGTGATAGTTTAAACCCCCATCTCCCTGGGGCTGCCGTTCCTAATGAATGTGATAAACAAAGGCTGCTCCTGTTTGAGTTTAATTCAAAAGCCTATAAAGCACCCACATTACTTTCAGAATCTGGGATTGTTTGTGTCAGTGTAGGTTTAGATGCTTCTCTGGACTGGGATCTAAGAAAAAGACCAAGATCACTAGGAAGACCAAAGGGATTTTCGATGTGGGGTGATAAAGCAGTAAGTGGCAGCAACACAACTATGTGTAATCATCTGCCCACACTGCTGCTTAACCAGATTGAGATGACTAATTGATGTTTATGTTTGCAAGCAATCATCTTGAAAATATTCTAATTTATGTTGGATTTCAGTCCTGCTGGATCTGAAAAGGTCTTCTGTTAGAGCAATTCTATGCATGTGCATGCATATAATAGAACCTTTCAGAAGTAATTCAGGAACCAAAGTTTTGTCCTTCCTAGGTCCCTCAATAAATGTCATTAAAAAAAAAAAAAAAAAAAAAAAAAAAAAAAAAAAAAAGAGTAGTTTGGTCCAGAATATATTTCATGCCTAAAATCCAACCAGAACACTGTGATGAACTCTATGGGGATAAGACAATGGGAAATTTTGATTGGCCAGAACAAAAAACAAAGAAAATGTATGGGATAAATAGAAATACTAATTTCAAACAGGAAACAAAACATTTCAGCACAAAATAATCAGACCTGTCAGCTTTATAGATCAGGAGAGGTTTTCCTTTGAAAATGAAAACATGGTGAAATTTCTCAGACTTCTGGAGTCAGTCTTACACAGCCAAGGGGAAAGTGCCAAATGCAGCTGATGCCCAGTGCTCTGCAGGAATGTGAATCCAGCCCAGGAAAGGTTTATCTCCTCAGTATGTTCGGGATTGAGATCTTCTCCCCAGGATGCCAAACACCTTTCCTTGCACATCCCTCCTCCCCCATCTTCCTTTCCACCATCAGCAACTGTATACCCCAAGGTATGTCCTGGCTTTATGTATTTGGGAATAGGTGTCCTGGTTGAAAAGGCTGGGGAGTCTGCCCTTAAATATTGTAGTTTGCTCCCATGCAGATTTTAATTTTCAATTTTCTTTACCTCCGTGCTGTGGAATGGGTACTCCACAGATCCACATGATGGGCCAAGAGAGGACAGGCAGAGCAGAGCTGAATTAGACCCTCCCCTCGCATGTTGGTATCCATGACAACAGCTTCTTTCTGTGCTCTCAGGAATTGCTCAAACTATCCTCCTTCACCAGAGCCCCCCTTGCTGGGACTGCCCCCCTTGCTGGGGGTCTGAGGGGGCCAAAGGGCTGTAGTGCATGTCCTGAAGACACATTGGATAAGCCGGGGGTGGCATACAGATGAGATGATCCAGAGGAAAATCAATATAGTACCTTCAGCATTCTGGCATCAGTGGCAATAGACAGACATTCCAGAGGGTGACACATTGAAGCAATTTGGTCTAGTAGAAGGTGGCAGGGAGTGAAATGAGATGATCTTCAAGGTCCTTTCCAACCCAAACCACTTATGAGTCTGAGGACAGGTTCTCTGTCACAGACAGCTCCTGCCAAAAGGTGCCAACAAAGTGGAGAGTCAGTCCTGACCCTCCCCAGAGGAAAATGTCTCCTTGGCAGTGCTTTGATCCCTGAGCTGGAGACAGTACTCTTTGAAGAAATGAGATGTAGAGATTCTTCTGTGCAGACAATAAATCACGGAAGCGATTCACTTTGAACTCACCCAAAATATTAATAAATACAGAGTTGCTCCACCATCTCGAGTGGAGGACAGAGTTAATTGTCTGAATGCTGATGGGCAAAGGGCTGTTTTGCCAGCTGCTGTCAGTAGGCAGCAATTAATTAGAAGTGTTCCTGGGTAATTTTGCATATCTTTTCTTTCAAGCTCAAAAAGACCATGAACCACTTGGTCTGCTCTTCCTCCTCCAAGAATACAGCACTTACTGTCATATGCAAGATGAAGGAGATAATCTGCTCGCTGCTGAGGAGTTCTCAGCTGGACACTGTTTTTTTAAGTATCATGCCTTAAAAGATGACAAATGAGTGAGGCCCCTGCCTGAACCACTCCTCCACAGAACTGCAGGGTCAAGTGTGTTCAGGTTGGTCAGAAGAGGTTAAGGGGTGTCACGATCCGCTCACACAAGCAGGGTTTGTGATGGTTCGTTTTAGGGATCTCAGAGCGCAAAAGACACAGCGGGGGACAAACTCAGTTTATTCAATCACTAATGCACCTTTATTTAGTGCCAACAAATGCGATAGTGGGGAGAGAAAAGGAGAATAGTAAGAAAAACAGAAAAGAGGGGAAGGGGATTATAGCTACCAGCATGGAGGGTCGAGTCCTCGAGGCTTTTGAAGATGCCTATAGACGTGAGTTTCTCCAGTGGGGTGATCACAAAAGTGAGCGGGGGTCTCCAGGGTTTTTATAGTCCTCGCCGAAGCGACAGGCAGTTGGCCAAACAGCTGGGGGAAATCATTGCAGTGTGTTCATTTAGAGAACCCAGAACAAGTCGGTCATCAGCAGGTACAGTGTCAACCAGTCCAAGTCAGAAGGCGCAGTCACTTCACCATGACTTGCCCATTGTTTCTGCTCCAGTTCTGATGTTTCCATATGGGTGCTAGGTTTTTCCATCGAACACACCTGCAGGCAGCACTTGGCCAACATCCCACCTCAGCCAGGCCAGAATTCCTGTGTTGAGATTTTCAAGTCCCTTTTAGGGGTTTCAGTCTCTGTCCTTGACGATGGTCGTGAGGCAGATGAGGGATCTTCGGACCGTCTCTTACAGGGGGCAGGGGTTCCCAGTCCCAGAAATGGTGTTTAATAAATGGCTGTTCACTTACACTGAAAGACAAGTGAGCCCATCAGCATAATTTATAGAATCATGGATTAATTGGTTCGGACTTAAACCATCTAGTTTCAACCTCCTGCATGGGCAAGGACACCTTCCACTAGACCAGGCTGTTCCAAGGTTTTTTGGCTGGATATTAGATAATCATGCAATGAGAATTTAATTATTGAACTTAGACGACCGTAAAGGAGTTTGTCTGAGGGTTTGCTGAGGGTTTAAGCTCTCTGAGAACCAGTGGTTTTTCAGAGGAGTTGATTTTAAGTGCAACCACCTGGAGCTCAAGTTGACCTCACCACCAAGTGCCACAGTGGTTCTGTGCTTGGCATCATGATCTGGGGCAGGCTTTGCTGGAACTTTATTGTCCTAGGCAGGAAGGTAGTGGATTTCTTTCCTTCTGGGGCCGTGGTTATTTCAGCACTGCAGGGTTTGTTTAGCATTGCACAGACTTTGGGGGGTCAGAGCAAGGATCTGATGGGTCACTGAGGTGGCTGGAGGAAGCCAAAGTCATCCACAGCCCTCCTGCTGCACTTCTGTGATTCCTGCAGTTAGTGCAGAGCAGGAAAAGCAGTCACAATTAATACAATACATATTCAAGATTAAATTATAATTACTGAGGTGTTTTTATGCAAATCTGGCAAAGCACTGAGGAGCTGAACAGCCACACTGAATCTCCTGGTGCAAAGGCTGTTCTCAGCTATAGCTGTGGCTCAATGCAATACAATTTTCATGCTTCTATTTTAGTTCTTTTTCATTTATTGCCTCTTTTCTGCTTTTTGTTGTTTTTGGGATGAGTTACATACTTCCAAGTATGCTGTGAACTCTCTTACAGTGATTTCTCTGTAGATGTTGAGTAAAATGCTTCCAGCCAGATAAGAGAGGCAGAGATGCAGCTGGACTCTCCTGGCTGTTATCCCTGAGCTGGGCTGTGTTTTGTGGTGCTCAGCTGGCCTTGAGTGACTACAATTGGTAGGTGGTGCCAACAGCACGTGCTTTCTGCAGCACTCTTCATCCAGTCCTTAAGTTTTCTCCAGCACAACTGACCCATCACATCTGATTCTCCTGGAAAAAAATCCCCACAAAGTGATGCCTCACTTAACACAGTGGGTGCTCTTCTTCTATTATAGAGAAAGATCCTCAGGCCGTTCTCCATAATACAGTCTACTCCTTTTTTCCCCCATGCTCTTGCCCTGAGCAGGTTGATGGTTCGGTCACTGCACTCATTCCCTTGTTTCTGCATTTGAAGCAGAGATTTCTGTGGTGACACGAGGCAAAGGGACAGCTTGGCTGGGTAATGTTGCTACAAGCTAGAGAGTATCAGCATCGTATCTATTTCTTTGGTATTTGCTCTCACTTGAACTGACCACTCGCTTGGCAACTTCACAGGAATACCTTCCTCACCGAGAGGAATGCATGGGTCCCCCAGTCCTAGTGGTCATGATTGTGTGATTCATAGAATCACAGAATATCCTGAGCTGGAAGCAACCCACAGGATCATTCAGTCCAACCCCTGGCCCTGCACAGACACCCCAACAAGCCACCCTGGGCATCCCTGGCAGCGCTGTCCAAACACTGCTGGAGCTCTGGCAGCCTCGGGCTGGGACCATTCCCTGGGGAGCTTGGGCAGTGCCCAGCACCCTCTGGGGGAACAACCTTTCCCTGAGATCCATCCCAACCCTCTGGCACAGCTCCAGCCATTCCCTGGGTCCTGTCCCCAGTCACAGGGAGCAGAAATCAGAGCTGCCCCTGGGGAGAAGTTGCAGACCCCAGTAAGTCTCCCCTCAGTCTCCTCTAGATAAACAAGCCAAATTACCTCACCTGCTCTTTGTGTGGCCTCCCCAGACCCTTTCCCATCTTCACAGTCCTCCTTTGGACACTTTTTAGTGGCTTTATATAATTTAAATAAATATATCTTTATATTCATATCCTTAAGAAAGCCATGACTCCCATCTAGAGAGCAGGAATGTTGGCTGTGAAGGGTAACAAGTGCAAGTGTGGGTCTTAGAGCAGCAAATGCAGTACCAATCTCCTGAGAGCAGTCAGGAGTGTCTCACCCTGGCTGATAGAGGCACAGGCTCACTTCTAGCTGGGTCTCCAAAAATATTCCACTGGGAACCGATTTTGGTCTAATAGCATGTTTTGGCCCCCTGGGAAGTATCAAGTTGAAATGCAGCACTATAATTAACAACTGACAGCTTAAATAATGAGAGGGAGCTGGGAGGCCTGGAACTCATCCTCTCTCCAGCACAGCTGTGGGGGTGGGTAGGCAAGGCAAACACTGCCAGGAGGAATTACTGCTTGGGAGGGGGAATGTCAAACAGCTGTCAGCATGGGTTCTGATCCAGGCAGAGGAATGTCAGAAGCAACAGTCACTTTGGCACATAGGGCTGTTGGAGGAACGGAGTCAGTTCAGCACAGACGGGACTGTCAGGAGAAACAGAATCAGTTCAGCACAGAGATCTCGTTACAGGTGTTTTTCCATTCCACAGAACAGTGTGTACTGGGATGGAGTGATACTTTTGTCCTTATCTTTTGGGATGGTAAGAAGGACTCTCAGTGGAAGCAGCTGAGTTGTAATGTTTCCTGTTGCTGACCAGTGGCACAGGTTTGACTCCACTTCCCCAGTGACCCTGTGGCAGGAAATAAACCTGTGGTTGAGCTGCAGCCAGGACACTGCTGCTCCACCAGCAGCAGATGGGGAATACGTTGGGTGGAGTCCTCTTGAGCTTCTCTTTCCCTTCCCACCTGGGAGATAACAGGGAATGGTCAGCAATTCAGACAACGAGGTGTTGTCATCAGTTAAAGGCTTTTCTATGTGTGTGATGGTCAGGTTGGTGTCCACATCAATGTCTTCCATTCCTCTTCCTCCCCTCCACCAATTCCATGACCACCAGTAGATGCATCTCTGTTTCCTTCAGCCAGTGTCATGAGGAAAGGGAAAAAGCTGTGGCCAAGCCAAATGGTTGTATTTCACTGGGAAATAAAGAGATCAAACAGACAGATGGGAGAACAAAGCTATATATATTTCTATATTTCTATATTTCTATATTTCTATGTTTATATATATATATATATATATATAGCACAGATATTTAATAGACAATAAAATGGGTCCTGGGCCACAAAAATCTTGGGCATGGGTTGCCATGGCAATGTGCACATAATTCCAATGTGATGCAGGAAAGAAATCTTTTGAGCTGTTAGGAAGCCTTCTAAAATAAAAATAAATTAGATTTAAATGAGTGATTACCGCTGCCTCAAGGAGCACCTGCCAAAAGCTCTGGGCCAGACCATCTACCAGACTATGGTGGTGGTTTTTTGTTTCTTGGGGGTTTTTTTTAATGCAGCAGTGGCAGAGTGTCCTTTGGAGCCAAAACTGAGGGGCAAGAGGAGGAAAGAGTTGCCCTTGGTTATTCAGGTATCAGCCTGGGGACACTGGAGTCTGCTCAGGCCAAAGTGGATTAAAATTACAGAGCTTAAATGACATAATGTAGTAGTTTGAAGGCAAAACAAATGAGAGGCTCCAAGTCAGAGATACAATTTAATAGGAAAAAAGGAAAGAAAGTAAAATAAAATAGATGCAATAATACAAAAGACCACTGACAGAGTCAGAATACAACCTGAGCGTAGTGATGGAAGCAGTCCAGATGAGGTGGTCTTCCTGAAGCAGTGATCCTGTAGAAAGGTCTGGTAGCTCGGGCCCTCTGGGAATCCAGTGGGTAAGCGCCCCTCTGGTGTTCAGAGTCTCAGCTTATATCCAGGCTGGAATGCTTGGTTTCTCCCTCTGGGTGGAGCATCTCACAATGGGATGGTGAGTCATGTGATAAGGCCTGATGGGCCCATTAACAGGAGGTAGTCCAGGAGGGGGTTATCTGTGAGCTGTGTAGCAAAGGTGCTGATGGGCCCATTAACAGAAGATAAGCCAGAGTGGAGGAGGCAGGGAGCACTGCCTCACCTGGTTTCAACAGTTCTTGAAGATGGTGATAGAATATACTTCAACCCAGGACACATAAAAATAGCAGATTTATAGATATATGAGCCACTGCCTGCCCTGTGTTGCCCTGACATTGAGCTGATCACTGCAAGTGGTAAAATGGTGAATTTAGTTCTCTCCGAATTTTTCATAACTGAAGCCCTGGGAGAACACAGCGTGTTGGGTGATTACATTTGTGAGGCTGCAACATGGGGCTTCTTGGAGCTTTCATGTATTGCCAACTATCCCTGTGAGAGATTGGAATAGGATAGATATCATTACGATTCAGGATGGCTCAAATAATGATACATAAAACTCTGGTTTCTTCAGGCATTATAGCAAAAGATTTATTGAAAGACAGACTCTTTTATGCAGTGTTTCGCTACAATGAATATGATTGGTCATTTAGAACAATACCTCTTGACTGTTTCTTACAAGTAAACAAGTTAGAAAAACACCAGGTGTCAGGAAAAGGGATATCTGCAAGGATTGTTTGGATTCCTCTTTATGATTTCTCAAGCTAGACTGGGAAAATTATGTACTTAAATTTTCCCACAGGCTCAAGCTACTGCCTGAAGCCTAAAAATCTATTTTCTGACCACTGTCAGTTCCCACAGATAGAAATATTCAGTCTCACTATTTAATGGTTCTGGTTGCGGTGGTATCACAGAAGCATCCAGGTTGGAAAAGACGTCCAAGACCATCGAGTCCAAGATGTGCCCTATCCCCACCTTGTCACCCAGACCAGAGCACTGAGTGCCATGTCCAGTCCTTCTTTGGACACCTCCAGGGATGGGGACTTCACCACCTCCCTGGGCAGACGCTGCCAAGCTTGACCATCCTTTCCATTAAGAAATCCCTCCTGATGTCCAACCTGAACCTTCCCTGGAATAGCTTAAGACTAAGGCCTTTCATCCATCTCAGTCTGTTATCTCCTGTATCTGGGTTTTCTGGGCTTTCCACAGGTATATTTCCCAAGTGGCCGAATCTCTCTCTGTTTTTCCCTGGATTTTCACATCCCATCAGTCCTCACAGAAACAGTTCTTGATCTCTTTCCTGAAAAACTTGTTCTGCATATGTCACAGATGAACCACTGTCACAAAGTCTTTGCTTACTCGTGTGTCCTTCCAGAGTTGGATGGTGTTCAATGTTTGGGGTCAGTACAGTTTCTTCGTTACTGAGCATTACCCTGAGTCCTAAAAGCAGGATTCTGAACCTGCCTTTAGCTTCTGGCTGTGGTAACCTCTGAGATGCTTCAGGAGGTTCTCTGAGTCTCTTACATAGGTGCTGTGATGGAGCTGACGGGGAGCTTTCACACAAATTAGTTGTTTCTGTTCTAGGAAGGGCTGGGACAAAATGCACATCAACTGGCACAAAACCCACATCACAGAAGATCACCCAGTCCAACCCCTTGCCCAGGCAGGGTCACCTAGGGCAGGTGACACAGGAACTTGTCCAGGTGGGTTTAGAATGTCTCCAGAGAGGGAGACTCCACACCCTTCCTGGGCAGCTGTTCCAGAGCTCTGCCACCCCCCATGGAAAGTTCTTTCTCATGTTGAGGTGGAACTTGTGTTTTAGTTTATGGCCATTGCTCCTTTTCAGGGTGCTGGGCACCACCAAAAAGAACCAAACCATCCTCTGGACATCACTCAGGACCTTTTGAGCAGGACTTTTTGATCCCTTTCTGTATCAAGAAAGGGAACTCTTCAGGAGCCACAAACCATCTGCTGTCCTTAACACCGGCATTTGCTCATTGGGAAGTGGAATGGAACCTGCCTGGGATCAGATCCCTGAGCACTGATACCTTTTGATGTTGCCATCTGGGAGTACTTGGAGTACGTGCCTCTGCTTGCCCTGGCTGGAATTGAAACCAAGGAGGCCGGTGTTGGTTTTATCCCTATCTTTTTTTCCTGCACGTGGTGGTAAGCAAGACACAGCTCCCAAGGTATGGATTAGACATGCCACACTTTCTTAAGGGACAGGGGAAGGCAGGCAGCAGCCTGGCTGTGGGGAGGCAGGCAGGGAAGTGATGTTTATTCAGAGCAAGGAACCAAGCTCTGCGTGGGAAGGAAGCTGTGAAGTATGACACCTTGGGTGGATGAATCCTAGGCAGACTTTCTTAGAATAGACCAATTGGAGGTGATGGGAAATGAAAGCCATGGATATGGGGCTGCCAGGGCTGGGTGTGCATGATGCACATGAGTGGCAGGGCTGGGCCATTTAGCAGAGTCTCCTCCCCTGCTTGGTGCCTCAGCGGGGCCCTTCCCATCACTACTGTGCTCTGCAGACACTCATCCACACACAGCTACTCTCAGCGCTTCTGGGAGCCAAAGGGTTGTCTGAGCTTCAGCAAACCCGGCTGCTGGGAAGTTTCACACTGCTGATCTGCTCTGTGGCTGCTTCTGAGAGAGAAAGAGGGAACTGTTGACTTTGTGAGCATATGGCTGCTGGATGAAAGCCCATACTAACTCCCCAGTGGAAGCCACCCATTGAGCCATTCCTTTCACTTTCTCAAGACTGTAGAATATCTTTGTTGCAGAAGGTATAGGTTTGCGTCACTGCATCTAGGACTCCTGTAGATTTCCAAGCAGCAGGAAAATCTGTCCGATAAAACACCAGACCTTTTTTTGCAGAAATTTTTTTTACCTGGGAAACCCAGCACAGTGAAGGAAGTGCCAGGTATGGGTACAGAAAAGTAGGACCTTTTACCTTGGAAACCAGACATCATCTTAAAGATAGTCAAAATTTGATGATTCCACTGCAGGAAACTAACAGCATCATGCAGAGCTGTGGGTCTCTCACCCACATAGCTTTTTCCAGTCCAGAACCAGCCTGCTGTCCTGCACACAAAAGGCATCAACAGCAGGCCCTCCAGGACTTCTCAGGATCTGGGGCTCACAGCTTGCAGGCTGAGAGTTGGGGTAATTCAGTCTGCTCTGGAGAGGCCTCAGAGCCCCTTCCAGTACCCAGAAGGGCTCCAGGAGTGCTGAAGAGAGACTTGGGACAAGGGTCTGGGAGCTACAGAAAAAGGGGAAATGGCCTTAAGCTGAAAGAGGGTAGGTTTAGATTGGATATTTGGAAAAAATTCTTTACTTTAAGAGTGGTGAGGCACTGGCACAGGTTGCCCAGAGAAGCTGTGGCTGCCCCTGGATCCCTGGAAGTGTCCAAGGCCAGGTTGGATGGGACCTGGACCAACCTGGGATAGTGGAAGGTGTCCCTGACCATGACTGGGGCTGAAATGGGATGATCTATAAGGTCCCTTCCAACACAAATCATTATATGATAGTGTAATTCTGTGATAGTGCTTTCTCACAAAATTTCATGTTATAGGCTCTTTACGATATCTGAAAGAATTGTTCTGAGAAAATTCCTTAAAAGCTGACCTGCCCAAATGTGAATGAGTTACCAACAGCTGGAATCTTGGAGTTACCTCATGTGCTTTGTTTCACAGACTGCAAGGACCAGTGTTTAGTGCAAAATATGATATTATCACTCATTTGTCTTAGTAAAGAAAATTATCCAAAAAAGCAGAGGAGAGGAAGGAAGGAAAGCGAGAGGACTCATGACTGCTAGCAGCAAATTTTAATTTGAGTTTGGCAGATGAGGTGAGTTATTCAAGAAAATCTTGTCCTAAAATGCCTGCCCTGAGCCAACCAAGGCAGGCAGACAAGTGTGGAATTTGCCTCTTCTTCCTCATGACAGGGCTGAGCAGCTCATAGAGGTGAGAATGGGCAGACTGGGTCCAGCTCAAGGGTTTGGGGCTTGGCACTGCCTGTAGCACTGCTGCTTCTTGAAGCGCATGAGTAACAGTGCAGAGATGGATGGCCCAGCTCTGCTTGTACAAGTTCCTTCATCAGGAAAAGCAGATCAGGGATTGTTTTACAGCTGAAGAGTGCTTGACTCCCTGGTGGGAAGATCTTAGAGAGGGCCTCTCACCCCATATGGGGTGAGGCCCTTATATGTCAGTGGCTTTGGCTCCACAAACAAACATGGATACTGAAGGGTGCAAAAATACATGTATCTCTGACACACCTACTAATTCATCACCCCTTTTCAGTTCCACCTTTCTAGTTCTTGAAGAGTGAGGTACAAGTGGCATTTACCTCTTCTAGGCCTGGGGCCCTTGGTGTGTGGCAGTGTGGAAAAAAGATGAAGATCTCGGTGCTGTACCCAGGCTCTGTGTGCTCACACCCCTGCTCTCAAAGGACCCATCACCTGGGGGCACATCCCAGTGATCCCTGATGTTGCTCCATGATCTATGTCCAGGAGGCTAAGCTCCAGGGCCCACTGAAGGGTAGGAGGCCTCCACAACCACTGAGCAGCTCAAGGGAGGGTTTTGGCTCCAGGCACAACTCAGCCTCAGCTTCTGCTCCCTGGCACCAACTGCAGATGCTGGGGCCTGGCTCTTACAGCATGGAGTCATTCTCCTGGGACCAGGTGGGTACAGCACAGGAACAAGTTTCTGTTCTGCTGCCAGTTCTGCCTCTGTGGGTAAAAGAAGCATGGATGTGGGCTGGCATTGCTTTTATGCACTCCCACATATGTCTTGCTGCACAGCAGAATAATGCTGCAGAATAATGATCAGGCTCTTCTGGGGAGGTCTGAAATATCTCCTGGCTTCTTCTGCCACTTGGAGGAAGCTGTGGATCTGCCCAGCCCCTGTATGTCCCACTTTGCTTTGTTCCTGAGCCACTGCATGACTGTGGAGTGACCCAGGGAGGTGGTGAGGGCAGAGTTTGTGTTTAACCATTACACTGCTCACTGTAACAGGTCTCTGCTGTCCAGAGAGGATGAGGGAGCTGATCCTGTTCCCCAAAGCCTCAGAGCATCCCTTTTCCCCCCACACACCTGTCTGTGACACAGAGTGCCACCATCCTTCTGCCCCCTCTACAGAGTCACCCAAGACACACAGGGAAGGTCCCAGTCTGGCTCCTGGGGGGAGCGAGAAGGATGTTGGAACTGTAAATAGAAAGTAATTTCCATTTCAATGCTCCTGCTCTAGGCTGGGCCTGGGTGCGTGGGTGCAGACCAGCTCCTCTCTGCCTCTCTGCATTTTATGCTGCTTCCCCACAGAATTTTCCTGTCATTACATCTGTCCTGTGTCACCTCCCTATCTGCCCACCACTGTCTCTATTGCATTATTCTCCTGAAATATCTCTAAATGGGGCTTGAGTTACTCCTGGAAGGCTTTAAGGAGGCAGCGAGCAGAACCCAGCATACCAGTCCAAAGCAGAGCTGCTCACCCTTCACTTGTGGTCTCCTGCTCCTCAGGGCTGGGAACCTGGAAGCTGCTGTGCTGAGCCCTTTGGGGCTCCCTAAGCCCACGAGGGCTCCCAGCTCTCAACAGAAATGAGACAAGTTCATAACTCTGTCACCTCATGTAACACCGATTTTCCACCAGCCTCTCAGAATACAGTTTCCCTTATCTTAGGAAAAGTGCCTCAAACACCAATGATCCCTCCTGCTCAATGACATGTCCTTGAATTCAGGGAACTGAATTCAGGGATCCTTGAACTCAGAGAGGCTCTGTCCATCACAGGCAGGGAGAGACAGGAGAGCCTCCGAGACCATATCTGTCCAGCCCTTCTGGTGTCTACCCGCTGCTAAGGCAGAGGACTATGAGCTCTCCTAGTGGAAAAACAGAGGGAAAAGGGGGAGAACTGCCAAGTGCAACATGGTGGAACAGGAGGCAGATAGAGGCCATGCCAACAGTGATGTCCATCGCTCCTTCCACACCAGGCAGGCTGAGAAAGAAGCTGGATCATGGCAGCTGAGATGGTGGCAGAAGTGTCTCCTCCTGTCAGTGAACAGAGCCCAAGCGTGGGGCAGCAGCCACCCACACAGGCTGGTGGCTTCATGCCTGTGTCCCTGTGCAGGCTGTTCCTGCTTCCTCCAAGGTACAACCCAAGGGACAGCAGTTCACAGTCACGAGCTCCCCTGTGCTTTTCCTGCTGAATTGTCACTGCATGTCAGGGATCCAGGGCTCCATCTCTCACTAGTCCAGCCCTCCACAACATTGTCATGATATTTGTGCCCCAGGAGGAGAGAAGAGAGGTCTCTTGCCCAAAGACCCTGAGCGCAAAGGCGGAGGAGAGGCTGCAGCACATCAAGAAGTTTCATGGAATCATGGGATGGTTTGCATAGGAAGGGACCTGAAAAACCATCCAGTTTCAGCCCCTGCCATGGGTAGGGTCACCTTCCATGAGACCAGGTTGCTTTAGGCCCTGTCCAACCCGGCCTTGTTTCAGAAAGACTTTTATCAAAGCTCTGGTTTGCTCAGGGTCCTCTACATGCAGCTGTCACTGAGCGCACAGAAGAAGAGCCAGGACTGGTCACCAGCTGGCAGGAAGATCCCCTGTCCAAGTTTTCCTGGCTTATCTGGCTCTTTGTGTCAAAAAATCCCCAGCCTGGGCCAGCACCACTGCAGGAGGTTTTGAACAGGACTCACAACCAGGGAGCTCTGCAAGAGTAAACACTCCACTCAAGCATCAGCCCACTTCCAAGCCCCCTTTGGCATGAATTTCTGTAGGAGAAGGTTTTGATGAAGGTCAGAAAGCATCAGATGGCTGGGGGAGAAATGTGTGTGAGGTGGCCTGCACCCTGCTTCACCTTCTGCTGTCTCCTCAGCTCTAGCATGTGCTGGCAGCACATCTCATGTCCAAACACCGCCTCCAGTGCAGGAGACAGCGGAGGAGGAAACATGGAGGTGACATAAAAAACAGCATTTACTTTCTTGGCCATCTGTCACAGTGTCGCAGCCGCCTTCCCAAATGCATCCCAGTTCAGCACTGACTGGGAAAAATGGAGTTATTTTGGTTCAACAGCATCCAGCAGGAGCAGATCCCATGGAGCATGGTGCTGTCCCAGTGCACTGGGACCACTGGCTTCATGAATGGGACAGGACACAGGATGCAGGTGCCCCAGGCACCCCAAGCCACCCTGGGGTTCAGTCACTGCTGCAGCAGCCCCTAGCAGGAGTTGAACTCCATGATCCTTGTGGGTCCCTTCCAGCTCAGCTAATTCTGTGATTCTGAGATCTTTGCTGTTCCATGTCCTGCAGCTGCAGGCTCCTCCTCTGCCTCACCAACCCTCATGGTGGAAAGTTGGTTTGTTTGAAGGTTTGACCATGATCTGGGTGCTGTGGGCCAGGAGATGCTGGGCAATTCCAGAGGAGGATCCCATGTTCCCACCTGTCTCCCCTGTGATGAAACTGACAGCAAGTGGATCCTCTCTGTGAGTAAGGGCCGGGAGCAGATCCAGAGAGCTGAGGACAAAAATACCCTCACTGTGCAGCCAGATCAGCTCCCTGATCTGCCTCACTGATGGACACAGGAGAGGGGATGGGAGAAGGAAACCCACTTGCCTGCACCTGTGTGGGATTGTGATTCACAGAATCATTCACGTTGGAAAGGCCCTCTAAGACCTTAACTGAGTCCCACCATAAACCCAGCACTGCCAGATCCACCCCTAAACCATATCGCCAAGCGCCACATCCACATATTTTATAAACACTTCAGGGACAGGGATTCCACCACTGCCCTGGGTGGCCTGTGTCAGGGCTGGACAACCATTTTGGTGCAGAAATTTTCCCTAATATCCAACCTAAATGTCCCTGGTGCAACCTGAAGCTGTTTCCACTTGTCCTGTCCTTTTTTCCCTGGGAGCAGAGCCTAATCCCCACCTGGCTGCACCCTCCTTTCATGGAGTTGTGCAGAGAACCAGAAGGACCCTCTGAGCCTCCTTTTCTCCAGGTTGAGCCCCCTCAGCTCTCTCAGCCACTCCTGGGGCTCCATACCCTTCCCCAGCTTAGTTCCCTTCCCCAAACACGCTACAGCCCCTCAATGTCTGTATTGTCACAAGGTGCCTGCCGCTCTGATCTTTTTCAGCCTTCTGAGGTTTGCATTTTTGTAGTGGAGTTTTTCACAGATTTTCAGGTAAACAAAGTGATTGCTCATCATTCCTCTCTTGAGGAGGGACAATTGATAGACTTCTAGCTTAACCAGTGTAGTGAGAAAAGTGTCAACCTCATTGTCCAATCCATGGTCATTGTCCAAAATCTATATATTGGGGGTTAGGTTTGTTCCTTCTTTCTCTAAAGAATTTTTTCCCCACAAGTTACCAAGAAGACCAAGTGTTGGATACTTGAGAGTACTTAACCGAAACAAAGAGGTGGACAAAGGTGGAAGGGGGAGATAACGCAGGTAAAAGACAAAGCTTGAGGCAGCTGCGCTTCGGGCTCTTCTTTTTCCGGTGTTCGGGGAGAGGGAGAACGGCTGTTGCTGGCTGGAAGAGTTTCACTGTGGCCAAAGGGATCCAGTCCTGGGAAATCTACTATCACCGGTTCAGCCTGAATCCTGAGTTTTCTCTGCCACCCACGGGAGCTGGTCCAGGCCCTGCCTCGCCTTCGGCTTCTTCGGCGCTGCTCCTCTTGCTGCAGCGTGACCCTGCACCCCCTGCGCTGCCGGGACATCCTGCCCCTGCCTGCCGGGACACCCTGCCATCCCAGCGACCAGCCCGGGACTTTTCCACTGTTTCAGCTTGGTGCTCTGAGGATCCTGCAGGGACACCGGAACCAAACTGCCCTGGGTTTTGTGAAACAAAGCCCTCAAGGTTCTTGGTACTGTTGTCATTTGTCATTAATGCTGCAGTTGTTTGGTGGGGGGGAGTTTTTGTGTTTGTTTGCTTTGTATTACATACTAGTAAAGAACTGCTATTCCTATTTCCCAAATCTTTGCCAAAGAGCCTCTGATTGTAATTTTACCTGGCAGATACCTGTCTTCCCAAACCAAGACACCATATAAACCCAAGCAGAAAATAAACTTCCCTCTTTTTGCCCTGACGACTTGACAGGGCGTGTCGTTCTTTTCGTGTCCTATAGCGACAGGTGTCCAGAACTGACTGCAGGATTCGGGTTGCCTCAGCAGTGCCCAGTTCAGAGGGATCACTCCAGGAGATGACTCTGGGATTCCAGCTGGCTGAGCCCACAGTCAGTGCAGGGAATTATGAAGCTGAGTCTTTGGGTCTTTGCCTCAGGGACTGTGGCACACTCAGAGCCTGGTGGTTTCTGCAGACACAGCCTGAGTTGCTGAGGGCCACTTTCACCCTGGCACAGCTCAAAGAGCTCCCTGTGTGAGGCCAGCAGCTCTGCCAGAGCTCCCTGGCCTTTGGGAGATGTTTCCCTCCAACCCTGCTCTGGGCATTCTTTCTGCACTGCCTTCATATTTTCCTGGTGATGAGGCAGCATCCCCAGGGCAGACACAGCAAGGGCTGGTGGAGTTTAGACACGTCTCAGGAGGAGCATTAACAGCACACAACTAGAGGCTGTTCTGTTGGAGGCCTTCAGCACCTTCCACAGTCATTTTCTAGGCAATTCATTACCCAGCTGAAATTATTCCTCAGGGAATGAGACAGGTAATTATTTTCTGTTGAGTTTGGAAGAACTTGCAGTAGACCCACACAAAACAATCTATGACAAAAAAAAGGCTTAGAATTAGTTCCTCTGGGATATTTTTAAGTGGAATCATTCCCTTGAAGTTTTCTGGATTCACAGGAAGATTGTCCCAGGAACAAGGAGAGTAAATTTGAAGGAAAATGGGAAAAAAACCATGAGGTTGGGGGAAGAAGAGCATTTTGACATAAACAAAGTGACAAGAGCCAATTCTGTAATAGAAAGTTATTTCCTTGTCACAGTGCAATGAATGGGGACTAAAAGAAGGGAGAAAAAGCCTGTGAAATGGCAACACCATGTGGCAGCTGGACTACAGCAAAGCAAGCCAAGTTTTATCACGAGAATTTAATGTTTGCTCTTTCTGTTTATTTCTCAAGCTCCAAAATAACCCATTAGCAGGAAACCATTGCCACATCCTCCCACCCTCTCTGCATTGTCATCCAAATTCAAAGGGGGAGTGAGATTTCCCAGATCCAATGCAGCGAGCTGAGCTACACTGAAGACTAAGCTTTGAGTAAGGGGGCAACAGGTCTCATGCTCTTGCTTTGGGCACGGCATTTTTGACTTGGAGGTGGCAGATTTGTGCTATGCTGCCTGTGCTTCCCAAAAGTACCTCATTGCACCCGCAAAAGAAAAGTGAGGGAAAGCTGCAAGAATTCAATGGGCTTCAGCACAAGGACTGTTTAATGGTTTGGGCAAAAGGAGACCAGATTGACAAAATCACAGACTGTGTAAGGTTGGAAGGGACCACAGGGGTTTCATCTGCTCCAGGATGTTTGCACGCCCCTACACTGGGAGGAGAGGCATGAGAAATGCAAGACAAGATGAGAGACAGGATTAGAGTTTGAAAGGAGCCCAGAAAAACAGAGAAATAGCCCAGAAATGCCCCCAAATTAGCCTTGGAATGGGGTTCACTAAGAGCAAAGGCAGAGCTCTGCAAACCTGCCATGGTTATCAGCTCCATGAATTGTGGGTGAGGAACAGCAAGCTAGGCACAGGAATGGTCCTGGGGTTTTAGTGGATCCGATATCAGGGAGAACTCTTCTAAAGCTGTTTCTTGGGGAGCTTGAGAAATACTTTTCACAAAATTGTAGCCTTTCCCTCCTCTTCCCTATAGCAGGCAGGAAACCTGAGTCACTTAAAACAACTGTGCACATGGCAAATTCCTGAGCAGCCAGAAGTTCCTGTTTCTTGTGCCAGTAGAGATGCCTGCGGGCTGCTTGGTGAACCAGGGAATAACCTGAGCAACATGGAAATGATGTTTAGTGTTAGTTAACTATGTTGGGTTTTTTTCACATTCCCTAATCTGGGTCACAGCGTTGCTTCCCTTTGGGTGGGGTTGCCAGGTTGGCAGCAAGGATGCAGGAAGCTGGAGATCCTCTAAGCTGTTCATGCCATGAGCTTTAGCAGAAAAAAGCCCAATACAAAACTGTCCCCTCCTCCAGAAATGTCCATAACTGCAGGGCTCAGCTGGGCATTCCCATCAAAACGTGGAGGGCAGTCCTGAGGCTGAGTTTTGGCATCACTGCTCTTCTATTCCTTCATCTCACAACTCCCTCGCATGAGGAGGGAGCTATAAAAAGGACCTTTGGCCCACTGCATCCAGCGGCCAGCTGGGTTTCTTTTTGTCTTGGTGCCAAGTGCTTTTCCTCTTCTGTCTGTTAAAGGGTAACTCAGTAAATACCTGGCAGAAAATAACTGGAACCATTAGTCATCCCAAAGCCCTGAAATAAGGCACCTGCAGGCAGAGCTTGAGCCTTTTGCCTGTGGAAATTCCTACACAGATGAGATTCTTACTAACTTCTCCCTCCCATCAGCCTTTGCTGAGCCAAGGAGGAGGAACTGGATTTCAGATAATCACAGAATCATCCAGGTTGGAAGAGACCTCTGAAGTCATCGAGTCCAACCTGTAACTGATCCCCACCTTGTTACCCAGACCAGAGCCCTGAGCGTCAGGTCCAAGCCTTCATGGGACACCTCCAGGGATGGGAACTCTACCACTTCACTGGGCAGCCCCTTCAAAAGCCTGAGCACCCTTTCCATGAGGAAATTCTTCCTAATTTCCAAACCAAACCTTCCTTGGAGGCCATTTCCTCTTGTTCTTCTGTTCCCTGGAAGCAAAGTCTGACCTTCCCTGGCTGCCCCCTCCTGTCAGGGACTTGTTTAGAGCCGTAAGGTCCCCGCTGAGCCTAATTTTCCCCAGGCTGAGCCCCTTTCCCAGCTCCCTCCGCCACTCCTGGGCCTTTAGAACCTTCCCAGCTCTGTTCCCTTCCCAGCCCCTCAATGTCTCTCTCCCCATGAGGGGCCCAGAACTGAACACAGACCTTGAGGTGTGACCTCAGCAGTGCCCAGCACAGGGGAACAATCATTGCCCTGGTCCTGCTGCCACACTATTTTTGATACAAATAATTTTTGTTGTGGATCATGCAGCCGTGCCAGAGACTACAGCTCCAGAGCAAAGTGCTCTGAAATCAACACCTCAAATACACAAGGATGGAGTGGGCAGAACCAACTCTACCTCTGTGAATTGTGGTCAGTGCAGGGGAGTGCTTTGAAATTGCTTTGCAACCCAAATAAAAAATCAGATGTCAGGTCTTGACTTGAAAATAGAAATATCCAGGGTTCCCTGCCCAACAGAAGGCAGAAAGCAGAGCTGCCTTCTTTCTTTTTCCTTCCCAGTCATGTGAGAAGCACGCAAAACCAGAAACTGTTTTAACCCCAAATCAAAAGAAATATCCCTAGTGATGCAGCCCAGGCAGAAGGAAGTGTGAAAAAAGAAGCCATGACCTACAGGAGTGTAAATGTGATCACTGCCTCCCTTCTGCACCTTTGCCTAGCCCAGGGATCACCACATTTCTGTACAGAATTTTCATCTCCTCGTGCCTTGTTTCCCCAGGAACTTTATAAATTCAGTAATGAAATGCAGCCACCTGGCACACAGCACACTGCCAAAAGGAAAGGGAGAAGGGAATCTTGAGCCAAGAATGCAGAGCAAGTCCAGCATTTTTCTAGGCATGATCTTGCAAACATTGCAATGAAAAGAACATCATGATGTTTTTCCTACCTTTGCAACCTCCCTGAACCATTCCTGACCACCAGGAATTGTCATTTGTACCAGAAAACAAGTGTTTGCTTCACAAAACAGAGATGTGGAGTGTCAAAGGGACTTGCTAGAAAAATTGTGTGCACCTGGGCAAAGCAATCTATTTCCCTAAGGTCCTCAGCCAGAAAGTGTTTCACTTTGTCTAATCAACGTTTATGGTGGAGATCTTTAGTTTCATTCATGTGAAAGGGAGCTCCAGCAGAGTCAGAAGGCTGTGGCAGGGAGATCAGAGAAAATTAGGGAAAATATTGGAGACTAGGGAAAATTTCTCCATGGAAACGGCTGCCAAGCACTGGAACAAGTTACCCAAGGCAGAGGTGGAGTCACTATGCCTGGAAGTGTTCAAAAAACAAGTGGATGAGGTACTGGAGGACATGGTTTAGTGGTGAACATGATGGTGGTACTGATAGATGGTTGGACTTGGTGATCTTGGAGCTCTTTCCAGCCTGAACAATTCTGTGATTCTACACTAAATATGTGGGTTGCTACCAGAAATCATTGCCAAGGCTGATATAGAAGTGTCACTGCCCCCTCTAAATGGAAGCCTAGAGGTTTCCATCAGTCCTTGAACCACAGCTTCTGGAACACCCCCCAGATGAGCAGAGTGAGCAGCAAAGGAAAGAGAAGAGATGAGCAGCTGGTTCAGCACTGACTGCTCACAGCCAGACTTTGAGATCAGCAGCTGCCTGTACACTCTGGTCATGACAGGGACAAGTGGAGATTAAATCCCTAGTCCTTTCCAGCTGTGACCCTCTGGCTTGCTGCAGATGTCCCAGGGTATGTCCTGTCACACAGGACTGTTGGCATGTCCTGCTGGGGGGTGTGAGGTTTAGCAGCCTGTTGGTTTCCTGGTTTGTGAAATGTGAAATGAGGCAGGATGAGCCTTGCTGTGTCCATGGGTCAATAACCTCCCTGGCTTCAGCCTGAGGGGTCTGGGAGTTTTAACACCTCTCTGGAGCTGAGGAGCTGAGCCCTGCAGAGCATGGCAGAGCAGTGGGGAGCAGCGCTCTGCTTCCAGGCTGGTCCTTGTGGCAGCTGGCCGAGCACACACCAAGCTGGATGAACGGCTGCTCTGGGAATTCATTGCAACCAATTAGTCCGATTTTCAATTATCTGAGAGAAAGAACTTAGCTAATTAAAGTTTAATTACATTTTGGCTGCTTTTTCATCTGTCTTGTCCTATTAAACCTGCATTTGGGGTTGTGAGCAGGAGGGTAGTACTCGCAGCTGCCTGGAAACCTGTAGGATGGGAACACTTGTGAGGCTTTACAAAAAGGATGACTCTGGATTAAACTCTGCATGTGTGACAGCTCAAACCATGCCAGAGCAGAAAGCCAGCACTCAGCACCAGCCAGGTAGCTGCCATTGAAAAGGAACAGTGCCCTGGATTTGCTTCATGCACATCTTGCTTTCCTGGAAGAGGCACTGTCGCTATAGGACACAAAAAGAATGACACACGCACTGTCAAGTCGTCAGGGCAAAAAGAGGGGAGTTTATTTTCTACTTGGGTTTATATAGATTTTGGACAATGACCATGGATTGGACAGTGAGGTTAACACCTCTTCCACCACACTGGTCAAACTAGAAGTCTATCAATTGTCCCTCCTGCATAGAGGAATGTATCACTTTGTTTACCTAAAAATCTGTGGGAAACTCCAGTACAAAAATACAAACATCAGAAGGCTGAAAAAGATCAGGGTGGCAAGGCACAAGTACGTGAGTCCACCCTCACACCCACGAATACTAGCCTCCAAAATCAACACACCCCAAGGCAACAGAACTGGCCCTTTCATGGAGAACCAGAGTTGTTTGACTCTGCAGTCCCAGCCCCTTTTCCAGAAAGGCTACTCCAGCTGCTTGATGCCACAGGGGTAGATGTTTCTTTCTGTTTATTTTTCTTCTCCTTTTCCTGCTTATTGTCTTGCCCATCATTTCCTGCGTCCCACACAGTTAGAAGTGGTAACTCATGTCCTCACAGTATTGATCCTTTCAGAAGAAGTGAAGCATCACAGGAAGGCTGATCTTGTCTCCTTTCCCTCTAGAGTCACTACAAAAATCAGAAGTAATAGTGTTCTCAGAAAGTACATGTCAGCTACCACAGCTGGTACTGCTGAAATTCATACACAACCAGTGAGCCCACACAAAAGCAAAAGGCAGCTCCAACTGGGGATTCTGGTTTGGAGTCCTCTGGTCTCACAGCTGCCTTCTAGAAGAGTAAAGCCAGATGCAGAGGTGGTGTCTTCAAAGGCTGTCACTGGGGCAGGAGAGCCCCATTCCTCTGAGAAGACATGTTCAGGCAGTTCTTATTAATTCAAAAAAAGGATATTGTTTTGATTTAATAGCTGGTCCCTGACTGCACCCCAACAGAGCATTCTGCTGGGCTCTTTCCCAGCTGAATGCCATGGGCTGACAAAGTGACAAAACAGCTGCCTTCACCTTGAAGGCACCTGTGACCTACAGCCAAGATTGCCATGCAGACCCATCTCTCCGAAAGACATTTTTGCTTTGTTGTTGATTAATCTGCCTTCAGTTATTGCTATGAAAATGTCATCCCCACCAATGAGCATCTGGCAGGGAAGAGAGGTGCAAGGGCCTCTCTGAAGCAAGACCTGTGTTTCACTTACAACCTGAAATACATGTACATGAGCAGCATCTTTCAGATTGGAGACAGTCACTTTACATACATGTTTATGTCTCTGAGTGTTGCCTCCACCACTTCCCAGCACATTGACAGTGACAGTTTCAGGGATGTGCCAAACCATACTCATTGCTGGCAATGTTCTGATTTTCTCTTAACTCAAGTTTCCATAACCACGTGCTCACGGAACAAACAAGTCCAAGAAATTTTCTGTCTCGAAAACCAGAGGAGCACAAATTTGGCCAGACTGATGGGGAAATGCTTGGCTAAGTCATCTCAATGGGAGAACTAGTGTGAAGCCAAAGGCGTATTCAACAGGCAGTCGGATCAGGCAGTATTCAAGGCTATTGAGGTTTTGTTCTTCCCTGTGTTCACTGTTTTACAGAGACATATTCTCCAGACTAAAATTGAATTAGGTTTCCAGTCCCTCATTTGTCACAATGGAGTCGGAGACAGGGATGTGACATGCACACACTGAGGATCATGTGGTAACAGCCTCGTTTATTGTCTGGCAGCTCCTTTTATAGGGTTTTCAAATGTCCCATGCTTACAGACATGATTGGTCAAGGGCCTTAACCCTGCCTAGCTCACTGGCCAACGGTATGGGTGCATCCATGCTCCAAAGGGGTTGGCTCAGGTCCTCTGGCTGGGTTTGAATTTGACCTACCCTTGTCATCTCTACTTTGAACTAGGCTGGTTGAGCTGGTATCTGTTAAGCCAAAACAACCATGCAGATATTGTCTAGCTATATCTATTACACTCATTCATACTTAAGAACAATAAGTTGGATTCCAAACAACTGCTTTAAAGGCATGTACACTTGCAAACTCTAATGAGACACTCCCTGTGCACAGACAGCAAAGCCCAGAGCAATGTCCCTGAGTCCCCTGTGGTCTTTTACCTCTGTCATTTTGCCACTGTCCAGGAACTGTTCAGGTCAGGTTGTTGGCCACACCAGAACCATTCTCACACATAAACAGTATCATCAGTCAAGTTCCCATGCCCAGAAATGTTCCTGGTGTTCTCCATCTCCTTGGCATAGATGGGGCTGTAAGATCCATTTTATTCCAAGGATGGTTTTAAATGCTCCCACAATCCCAAAACAGCTCAAGTTTGGCAAAATCACATTTATTTGGAAGTAAGCAGCTTTCTCTGACCCAGGTTTTTGGTAGGTACCAGGTGCTCTGCACACCTGAGTAGAGAGCAAGCCCAGTGCCAGGCTGGCAGCTCCAGCCAACCAGGCTCAAGAATGGGACCAGGGCAGGGCAGGGAGTCTGAGGAATTCCATGCCAAAATGCCTTCAGCAGCCTCAGAGACAAAGCAGGTGGAAGACACAGGAAGAGTGAAACATTTCACTTGCAAACAGAGAAACTGGCAGGCAAAGTCTCTAATAAGGCAAAGCTGAGTCTGAACTCTGTCATTGTTTGGCCTCAGTCTCTCTTGAGTCCCTGACTCTGATGGCATTAACTTGTCCCTCTCTGGCAGAGGTAATAGACTACGGAGACTTCATCTGGAGGCTAATTACTCTTGCACAACTGATGCAAGAAACCCATGCTGAGGGAAGTGTATTTATGGAGCGATGCTCCTGAGTAATGGTACTGCAGATTTCAAGCCATGTCTCTGCTAAGTGAACCCAACAAGCACTGCCTCAGCTTCCTCCAGAGAAACACAAAGTTGCTGCTTTAACCAGCGCTGAATTAAAATTCCATATGAGGATCAGCTGGACAGACCTCATACACTTGCAGGAGGGGTTGGCTTGGGAGGGGAGGTGGAAATGCCTTTTTGCCCAGAGCTGGGAGGGTAGGAGGGAGACACAGGAAATTTCCATCTTGCTTGATAGATGCCCCTTTGGGGAGCACAGCAGCCTGGAGACTTTGCCAGAGACCAGGAAACATGTTCACTTCTTAGGTCTGTCATGGGGACTTAGAAAAGTGGTCTGCTACCCCTTTCCAGCCCCCAAATGCCTGTCTGGTCTTGGAGACCAGCTTTGGGACATCCATCGCTTGTGACAGGGGGCAGGCTGCTACTTGGGACCACAGCACCCTGCTGTGGGCCCAGCTAGGATCAGGGATTGTCCATCACTGCTCCCTTGTGTGTGCACACCTGCAAAGACTTCCCTTTAGCCAGCTGAGGACACAGCTGGACCCAGGCCAGAGGTGTGGCAAGGAACCAAGGTGGTGGCAGAGCATCATCCTAGACCCACCCATGAGAGGGGTTCAGCCCCTCATCCCCTCTAGCACCCAGTTTAAATCTGCAGAGATCCACTCCAGCTATTCCTCAGGCTTTCCAGGGCAACATGTGTCTGGAACAACCTGATTGCCTCCACCTATCTATAGAACAAGCCCAGGACAGCCAGAAAAGAGAATGGAAACTGCTACTGATCTAATTTGATTTCATTTTACTTCTTTTTTATTTTCTTGGCTCTCAGAAATGTGTTTAGTCTGGATTGAGGTTACAACCCGAGTAATGCCTCCCTGCCTAAAAAACACCTAAACTGTTACCATAACAACCTGACTCTGCGCTTTATTACCATGGCGATTCTCAGGAATTATTAAATACTGTGCATGTTTGGTGCATCTGGTGCCAAGCTCAGGTTGGGATCCTTCTTCCCCCCACAATCTGTCTGTCTGTCTCATCATGTTTAACTCTTCCATTCCCTCAGTCCAGACTGCCATGGCAGAGGAAAGAGGTGTGTATCATCTGGGACTTTGGTGTTTTCCCCACCACAGATACACCTGCATGACCAGTGTTTTCCAGGTGGGTCAAGTCACCTCTTTATTTCTGCAATTGTACAGCCAGTGATTCCATAAGTAGAAGATTTCCCTTTGCAGGCAGTTCAGCAGGGGGAAATGCTCTCACTTGCCTTTTTCTGCTGTCTCCCTGCTGCCTGTCTAGAAAGATGAAATTCCAGCTGGAGCAGAATCACAGCAAATGGGGACCAGCCCAAAGACAGGGAGCTGTGCCTGGAGGAGGATGGCAAAGGTCCAGGGCAGGTTGCTCTTGGTGGGCAGGACAACTTGACTGACCACAGAGTCATAGAGTCAAAGAATCATTAAGGTTGGGAAGAACCTCCAAGGCCATGTACTGCCTAAAATCATGGATGTTTTCAGAGAAGGGATGCAGACTAGACAGACCAGTGGCTCAGACCGGTGTAACCAGTCCCACAGGTTTGTGTTCCACTGCTAGGAGATTTCAGATGAGACTCAATGGCTGGTCCTCAGTCTGCCACTGATGTGACGATCCATCTAAGCACATCACTTCCCTCCCTGTCCCTCCACCAGTGTCTCTTAGACATGCTTGAACAGCTCCTGGCACCCCAGTGGCACTCTGGAAGTTATCATGCTACAAGAAACAATTACAAAAAAAAAAAAAAATTAAAATATAGTAATAAATAACAGTTAAAAAAAAGTTTGAATTTTCTTGGGAGCTGGTACTCACTTGTTTATCCTAAATGAGTAGGTGGTGGATGAAAAACCACAACTTTGTGGGGGAAGGCAGCAGAAAGAGCTGTTATGGTCTGCTTTCCTCAACAAGCCCTTCAGTAGCAACCTCATCCTCCAGTTGCAGAACTCATGTCTCTAGGGCAGGACAGCTGGGTTTTCAGAATCTGAGATAACAGCTCTTCCCCTGAGATCTGGGGAGCATCATGGTACCCTCAGTGCCCTCCCTTAAGCAACCATAACTTCACCTCAAGATGGTCTTTAGACCCATAACCTCAGATTCAAGGGGTTCCTTCATGATGCCAGCCTTCTTTTCCACAAATAATTCCTCCTCAGTGGGATAATCACCCTTTAATTGGGAATCTAATGGGATAAAGACATATGCAAGTGCTTTAAGTGTCTTAATCTTGTGTCTGCACAAGGAAGGCAGAAGCATATGGAGACACGTACTGTAATACGCCAAATGAGGATGGTGCCACCAGCTGCTTCCTCTGAGGATCCTCCTCTTAGTCCACACACTCTGTTGATGCAGGCATGTCCTTGATGCAGACATATCCCTGATGCCAGGAAAGAGCCTGGACAAGCTCTTGTCCACCCCAAGAGGGTGGACAAGCCAATGTAAGGTTGGGCTCTTGCCCCAAGGACCCATGAGGAAAATGTTCCCTCTCCCAGCTGAGTCCTGAGCAAGCTGCACCTGCCTCAGCAGGTACCCAGCTCTGCTTTCTGAGGTGTTTCATTGCTCCTCCAGCTCATGAGTACATGAGCCTTCTGTGGATGATGTTTCTCCTTACCTCTGGAACAATCCACAGCACAAAAGGGTTGAAGACCCCCATGCCCCATTCCTGGATGGATTCCTCTAAGGATACATGGCAGGACCCTCACCACACACACCAGCTGTCACACCCCTGGCAGAGGTGGGGACAGCTGAGATTTGCGACCAGCTGCTTCACTCATGGTATTGCTTCAGGGCAAAAGTAAATGTGATCCTTTCATTGCATTAGCAGCTTTCCCTGTGCTTTGCTCTCCTTGCTAGCATTGGAAGGTTTCTTCAGTCTTCTGTGAGTTGTCCTTTGCATTGGGGCCACAGCTGGTGGATGGACTGGCAAGAGGGACCAACTGCCAGCCGAAAGCAGGATGGGATGGGAGTTCAGTGAGTGCATCTGGGTTATCCTGTGACAGCACAACAGCCTGGAGATGCAGATACACCTTTAGGTTAAAAACACAAGTACAGCCCAAGTGTTTGCAGAGCTTGGGTCATTGCCTGCTTTGGGGTTTTTCATGTCTCACCCTCACCTCTGACCAGGCAGTGCTCCTGAAATGGGTGTGGTTTGTATTCACATACAAAGAGATTGTGGAATCATGGAATCCCAGAATGGTTTGGGTTGGGAGGGATGTTTAAGCCCATCCAGTTCCAACCCCTGCCATGGGCCAGCCTGGCCTTGGACATTTACAGGGATGGGGCAACCACAGCTTTTCTGGGCAACCTGTGCCAGTTTGCATCCAAGGCATCACTCTGAGCAGTCTATTCCAGGAGATCAATGGCCACAACACTCCTCGCAGCAGCAGAGACCAAAATCCCCTTCCAGGCTGCTGTGTGAGGGCACTTTACATGTGGCAGCAAGGCAGCAGACCCTCTGCACTTAGAAGGTGGCTCAAGTCTGCAGACCTGCAACTCCTCATAAAAAACAGAGCTGCCTGTTCAACCATTCCAATGCCACCAACAGGACATTTCAGAGTTCTGAATCGCATATTCCGCACCTTCTGCCATGTTGTCGGTGCACTCCTAAGGCTGACACAGGCAACAAGTCAGTGGAAGCAACCAGAGACAGTGGGAGCAACCAGAGCACTACACTGGTCCTGCTCTGCATCGTGTGGGAACCTGAGAAGGTACTCAGCAAATAACAATTAATTACAAAACATTCTCTAATCATGTTTTTTTTTTCCCTCTGGGAAAGGCAGAGATCTGTTCCTCTATATTTACATCCAAGTAGCTCAGGTCATCAGCTCCTCCAGTTTCCAGGATTCCTTTCCCACTACAGAAGTGAACCTAAAAGGAATATTGTTCGTGCAACAAAACACAAATTATTTCTACCTCACACCCACAGCCAGAGCTGTATTTCCCTCACAGAACAAAGGTCAGGAGTCTTCCTCCTCTCACATGATTCATCTTTGACCGCTCATCAGGATCAGAAGAGCTAGAGGTTTTAACTCAAAGGCTGAAATCTTGCTTTGCAAGAGGCAGTCAGAGCATTTGTATGAGTCTCTGTTTCAGCACTGTGCAGGCATTCAACACAAGCCTGGAATTCACAGTTCTTGATGAATTTATTTGCTAGTGGAAAGTGATACTTGCCTGTGAAAAATTATAGTGGTTTCTGCTTTAAAGAAGTACCTCTAATTACACTTCAGGGTGAGACAATTATATCTGGAACTAGGATTGAAATTCCTGAACTACACAGATACAGAAATAATAAAGACAACACAAAATTCTGTTGAAACAGGTTGTTTTTTTTCCTGAATGTTCACCAGTTTTCAAAAATTACAAAACCTCAAGGACTGTAACAGTGCAGCACTTGGAAAAAGAGGCTGGTGTGTACAAAAACAAGCATGCTTTTGTGGTAGGGGTGGGGAAGGGTTTATATTTATCTGGGTCCTTTTCTTCCTCCACCATAGTGTGAAAGAAGAAAGTACAAGTTTATTTAACAGGATAGCTCAGGAAAATAAGGAAGAACATGCTTGCCCTGTTACAAAACTACCAGAAGATGCATGCTTGAGGTCCAAAACACAACAGACTGACATTTTTTAGCATGCAGACTTTGTTTTATGACCCACATGATGCTTGCCTTCCCCTGCCCCTCTCAAAGACAAGGTCTGTGCCCTGTATTTTGGTCTCCCATTAGTTTGGTTTTTTTTTTTTTTTTTTTCTTTTTGTAATGACTTATTTGCCTTTTTTTTGAATCCCTAAATCCCAGGTAGCGGTATCCAAGGTAACAGCAGTAAAGAGTCCAGATCTCCGTATTATCACTATTTCTGCAAGCTTCATGCAAAACTTAAGCCATTTCTGTATGCAACACAATGCTGGTGATTTATTGTGCTTCTCACAGCCCTGGGGTAGTTTACCCATTCACCACCACATTTTGCTGAATGGGAAGAGCACGTTTGCTTTCCCATAGACACAGACAGACTAAAAGATCCCTCCCCCTGCCCCACTCCCCCCAGTTGCCCCAAACACATGGCAATGTGCATCTCAACACCAGGTCCAGACAGTTCACTTGCCTATAAGAGCCTGGTGGCTTCAGTAAAGTCCCATGATTGCAGCGCCCACGTCCTTGGAAGGTCTTCGGTCCTTCACCAGAAAGTTAATCATGCTCTCAGACTTGATGAGCAAGTTGCAGCCCAAAAAGAAGATGCCAAACATCACAGTCAAGGAGAGGATGCAGAGGACAGCAATCTGCACCACCCTTGTGATGAAAAGGTTCCTCTCATCGGGTGCCAGGACCAATGAGCCGCCATCAGTCGCCAGCACCATGCTGGTCCCATTGCAGCAGGCCATGAGCACCCCCAAGCCCTGAGTCCTGTTGGGGTCAGCTGCCCACTCCAGGAGAGTCTGGTTGAAAAAGGATCCATTCATGGTCTATGTGTGACCCCAAATCTTCAGGAAAGGTAAAAGGGAAGCTTGTTGTCCCCCTGTCCACCCTCCACAGGCCAGGGCTCGGCAGCTCCAAGCCCCCTCCTGCCTTTCCTCTCTCAGCGTCCGGGATGGAGAGGGAACTTCCTCAAGGCTGTGAGCAGGTGGGAAGCCAGTCCGTGCAGCTGACGGATGGCTGGATCCCAGATCCCTCCTGGCAGAGCGTTAGCACAAGCCCCCAAACAATCAAAAGGAGAGAGAGAGAAGAATAAAGAGACTTGGGGGAGAGGATGGCAGCCGGGGATCACCCCATGCTCCCTGCCCTCTCAATCTGCCCCCGAAAGTGAGAAGCAGTGCTGCCGGATCCAGGGGTTTCTCCTGCGGGAGGGAGAGCTGGCGTCTGCCGGCTGGGAGCTCCACAAATGCAAGTTACAAGCTAAAAGTCTTCACCGTGCTCAAAGGAAAAACAGCAACTCCACCCCCTTCCAGCCTCCCCCCAGGCCCGCCTTCCTCCCCCTCCACATTCACCCTGCTGCCCACCCCTTCCCCATACTGCACACCCCATCTCTGCCCAGCCACGTGTGCCCACACCCACCCCTGTGCTACCCCCAGGTGGGAGCTGACCCCTAAGGCCCTGCAGAGTGGTACCTAACTCATCCCTCCCTCCAGCCCTCCCACCTGTTCTCAAAAGTATCCTGCATGGTGAGTGTTCATCCCAGACTGCTGGCAGGTCCCTGTTCCCCCGAAGGCTCCTGTAAGCCTCAGGTCAGCACTGCTGTCACTGATCTCCCCTTGCTGCTCTGTGCCACCCACTCCTTCTCCAAGCAGCATGGCCCAATCCAGCCAGTGCACCCCCAGCTCTGTTTCGTGATGCCTGTCTTATGTCTCCAGAGAAGGGCTGGATCCAGCCCCTCTCTGCATCCTGCTCCTCTGGCAGGGGGGTTCTTCCTCAGGGCACATGGTCTCCCTCTCCTCACCTTCCTACTTTTGCTCCTCCGAAGGGGAGCTCTGCAGTGCTGCACCCTGATTTCGGCCCGGTCACCAGCTCTGCGTCCCACGGCAGCGTCACCGCAGCATCCAGCACCAGAGCATCACAGGCCCTTCAGCCTCACCAAGGCAATCCCAGGGGAAGTTTCACCATCGCTCCCCTCTCTCTGTCTGCATAAGCTCCCGACGTGACACCACGAGTCGGGGTGTCCAGCTCATCAGGCTTACTCCTGCTGCTGCTCACCCCAGGCCTGTGCCCACAGGACTGCTATGTCCCAGCTTCCTGGATCTGCCCATTGGCATTTGCCTGGAAATGTGTCTGGATGGCCCAGAGCAGCAGATCTACCCCAAAGCACAGTGTGAGGACCTTGCCCTGATTTATCTGTGTACATATTGGCTTGTTTCCTTTGCCCAGCCCTCAAGGGATTTTAATAAAACAAAAATGAGGATTGATGAGTTGTAGCCAAAGTCAGGAGCATGTGGCTGGCTGAGAGTAGCAGGCAGCTTGGTAGGGACAGTGTCAAGTGATCTTCTTTTTGGGCAGCTGGGAACCCCTGCTCTGCTGCTGTGACTTTAGGAGCTCAGAACTGTCCAGTTAAGGGTTTACTTGTTGCATTTTCTTCCTTTTCTGCATATGGCATTTCTCTCCAGGTTGCTGCCCACTCTGCTAGGGCAGTTGCAGTAGAAGTTATGCAGGAAGTAGGGGAAAACCCTGATCCAACGAGCATCTGCTTGTGTTTAAAGTGAGGACTAGGAAAAATCCCATGGGAAATCAGGGTATTCCCAGTGCCCCAGCCTGGGTGGGAGATTCTCCCCCTGCAGGCTCCCAGACTGAAGGAGTTTCTGCTCCCTCTGGTGGCTCCAGCTCCAGCATCTCATCTCCCAGCACACCCCAGCATGGATTTGGGCTGCACCCGTTGCTCCTGGGTCACGGCCTGTGGTGATGGGTCAGCCAGGGCTCCCAAACATTCCCCTGCTGGCTCCTGCCTTTATCCCACCAGCAACCCCAAAATCCGGAGCATCACACTGCCTATTATGCAGTGCCTGGAGGTAACATTGTGGAATCTTGGAATGGTTTCAGTTGGAAGGGACCTCAAGTCATCCTAACCCCCTGTCACAGGCAAGCACATCTTCTGCTAGACCTGTCCAAACCGGCCTTGAACACTTCCAGGGATGGGACATTCACATCCCAGCGATGTTTTCAGGACAAGAAGCACCTTCTTGCAGTTTGCAGAGAAATTCCACCCAAACATGATGGATTGAGTTCATTCCATCCTTGTCGTCAGGCAGGACCAGCCCAGGAAGGTGAAGGCAGGTAAAATACTTCATTTTGTGACTTTTTCCTTTTTATTTAGTGTTTTTGCACCATGCTGAGAGTATCACAGCCCACACTGAGCAAGGGATTCCAGGACACACAGAGCTGCATGTCCTTTTGGAGCAGAAGCATTTGCTAGTTTGGGCAACCAGGAGCTGGATGGGATGAGTCCCTGGTGAAGAGGGCCTGGGAGATGGATGGCAGGTTGGGTCTGGGGGTGTGCAGAGCCAAACAGGATGTCAGAGTCCTCTCTAGACAATTAAGATTAATCTTCCTTTCCATGAAACACTCAGACACAGTCACAGGATGACACAGCACAGCCTTGTGGGCAGAAAGCTCCACATGATGGGAAAGGCCGTATAGGCAGTGTGTCCAGGCAGGAAAATAAGGAGTTTGGATGCCCTAAAACTGGCAAATGGGATCTGCAGTAAGACATGTCTCCAGGATGTGAAGCAGGGCGAGACTGGAGCTGCCCAAAAATAGGTTTGGGGTTCATATTGATGTCTCAGCCAAGGTACAGCCTTTTTTGAAACTGCATGATGGTTGATGGGCTTCTCCTTGTCCCCTTTGCCAAATCCTCATTAAAAAGCCCTGGGGAGGGAATTGGATCCCAGGTAGAGAATGATCCCCATGGAGGAGGACAGCAGCATCCTTGAGGTTGGTGGGGCTGTGTGGAGAAGCAAAGAGGCACCAAAACTTCTTTTAAAGCCAAGGAAAGCTCCTAGGTTCTGAGGCAGAATCTGTGTCTCTACCTCATCCTCACAAGAACCATCACCTCTTGCAGACAGCTAGCAGCTCTGGGACAAGTGCTGTTGTCCCCATCTCCCAGCATGGGGCTGTGGTTCTTGTACAGCTCCATGCACATTGTCTGTAGCCTCCAGCACCTCCAGGATGCGCCTGCAGCTCTTGGCACCCACAAAAACCTGTATTCCACAGCTTGGTATTTCTGTGTGCTGGGTTGTCTGGGCCCAGGGTTATGTTATTACTGTCCCCAACCTCTGTCCTCCAGTGGGAGAGAGCATCCCAGGGAAATAACTCCAGCCCTTCTCTCCCTTTTGCTCCTAAGGTGTATGCCAAGTGCCTCAGTTTCCCCAGTATTGCAGGAGAACAAGAGGTTTATAAAACCCCTTTGAGAGGTGCCCACAGGCAATTGTGATGTTTCAGTGGGCACAGTGCCTATGCAGATCCTAATCCCTGGATTTGCTCAACATAGGATCAATTCCTGAGGACACAGAGGGGAAAAAAACAATATAAGTGAGAAGGAAATCAGGTCCCAATTACATGACTCCAAGCTGAACTTCCCTTACTTTGAGATGTCCAGGTTTATATCCTAACTGCTGGTTCCACCAGGTCTGGTTCCTGGCTGGGTCTCCCTCAGCTCCCAGCTCTGCTTTAGAAGGGGTTTAAAACAAGATACCTTTCAAGAGTTAATAAAAGGAAGGAGTGAGCAAGATTTTGTAAGGAATTAAAGCCATGTGAAAGAGCCTATGCGAAAGAGCCTGTACCGAGCCCCGGGGCTGCAGGTCACCAGCGCCGAGGGAGGACTCCCTGCCACGGTTCATTGTTTAAGCCGAGAGTGAAAGCCTCGTAAGGAGCTGGCGGCAGAGCGGGCGGGGACACTCCGGACTCCGAAGTGACGCGGCAGCAGCTTCCTCCGGCCACTCCACTCGCCGTGTGTCATTCACCCAGCCCTGTGATTCATCTCCTCGACCGCTAAAAACCTCCAGCTATTCCAGAGCCGCTGCCCGTCACTCGTGGTGGGGTTGGTCCAAGCAGTCTCCCCAGCCCAGGGCTCAGAGAAGATGGGACAACTCTCCGTGACACTTGGGATCCTCCTGCTCTGCACTACGGGCAGCTGGGGTAGGTTTACTCTGTCGATTCTGTCACTGCTTAAAGCCATCTAGTTAAGAGGTTGCTTGTTACTTCTACAAGTCCCAGGACTTTCTGTATTCCCAAGGTCTGTGATTTCATGGGAAAATCACTCGGAGGGGGAGCTGGCAGCCTGAGCTGCAGCGCGTTCCTACATACGAAGCGCAGCTCAGGATGGTTGGGCTTCGGCTGGGTCGGGGCCAGGAAGTTCTCAAGATGTTAAGGGGGCAAGACAAACTTTGGTGGGTCATTCTTACTGGATGTGATGAGTTTATAACCCCCACCTACTCTGTGTTTGGCTCTGGTTACTGGTTTGTAATGGAAGGACTGGGGTGTGACTTGGGCTTCATCCTTTATAAGCAGAAAATTCACTGGGAGAATTCACATGTCAGGTAATCCCTCCCTGTATCTGTACATTTTAAGGGCGGGGGGGGGGGGGGTGTGTGCATTTATGTCAGCATTGCTGTCCTGTATAATTTTTTCTCATATTATTTTGATGCTTTTCTTTATGAAATCTGATTTCTGGCATCAGATGATCTTGGGATAAATGTAGTTTGCATTTTTAAAATGTTTTCCAATGTCAGAAGTAGAGAAAAGCCTCGAAAAGCATTATCTCCTCCCCAGGTGTGTTCCTAGGGCTCAAAGGAAATCTTGAAACCACAATATGGTGATTTATAAATAAACATTTTTTCAAGGCCAGACTTGGGGTTTGGGGCAACATTGTTCTGTCTAAAGAATTCCAGACTTTGGTGAATTCCCAGGAACAACCTGAGGCTCTGATTTGCTGCCGGATGGAGCTGTCATCAGTACAGGACATGGGATAATCCCTGCAAGAGTTTGAGTTCATAGAGCTGCAATTTGGGGCTGTGCATATGATATCTCTGGTGCGTGTGCTCAGTTTGGGGCATCCCATTCCCGGGAAGATGCTGTCAGGAAGGGAGGTGCTCAAGAGAAGAAACACCCCCAGAATGGTAGGGTGGGGATCAGCCAAGAAAGCCTAGATCCTTATCACTTAGTCAAACAGAAAGGCTGGAGAGGATGTGGTTTGTACCTTAATCAAGATTTGTAGTTTGTACCTTCATCAAACGTCTTTATCAGGTTTTCTCTGTGCTCATTCTTGCTCAAATTGGCACAGTGGGAAAACAAAGTGTGTGGCTGCTCCTGCACCACACAGAGGTTACTTCAAGTGCAGACTGGGACTGAGTAATTTTCTCCAGTCAGGACAGGGTGACGCTAAGCCACAGATGTCTGGAGTGTTTCAAGTACATCACTTCCCTAAATTCAGTCCCAGACTGGATGGAGCTTGGAGCCACCTGGTCTAGTAGAAGGTGTTCCTGCCCATAGCAGGGGGTGGAACTGGATGGGCTTTAAGGTCACTTTCAACCCAAACCAGTCTGGGTTTGGGTTGAAACCCTGCTTTCACCTCTCTCAGGGCCACAGTTCTGCCCAGCCCCAGGGGGGTGGTTCTCATCATTCTGCACAGTTTATCTCCCATTTCCCTGTATTTCAGGTTTGACTTTTTCCCAAAAGCTGGACTCTTTAGGATCAGCTCATTGTGTGAGAGCAGCTGCTATCATAGTTTAAAAATGCAGGTTTTGTACTTTGGTTTATTAGTTTTTATGACTAGGGAAAAAAGCTCCAAAGATGGAAAGAAAAAGTCACTAAAAATATAGAATTTGTTAGTATGGGCTGTACTGAGATGATGTTGACCTGCTCACAGCCAGGCAGTGTCCAAGTCTGGGAAGGACTGCCAGGCACTCACAGGGCCAAAACCTGAGGGGACTCCAGCTGCTGCATCCTCTCCATCTTTCACATCCTCCACTTCCGCCCATCTGTGCTTTTGTTCCGACATCCTCACAAGGTCCCTCCTCCCACAAAACCCTCCCAACACTGACTGCATCCCTGCATCCAGCCATGCAACCAGTGCTGGGAATGCCAAAAATGGAACATTTCCCCATGGTGGGGGTGTGCAGTTGCCTGCTCACAGCAGGACCAGCCTCATGTTTGGATGGTCATAACTGCCCAGGCCCTGCTCCATCCAGCCTGGTGGAACTGCAGCCAAGACTGGCGCTGTACAGTGCAGGAGACTGATTCCAGGGAAAGGAAGGGTCCTCCACCCCCAGGAAAGTGTCTTGGTCATGGAGTGATGGACACCACAGGGACCACAGGGCTGTGTGAGTCTGGGGGCAGATACAGACCTCCAGGGACTCCTGAGGCAAAGCAATCAGCAATGGTACGGTGGCACGATGTGACATCAGACCCCAGGGCAGCCTTGGGAATGGCAGCATCCCTCCCACAAGGACTTCCCAAGCTGTAGCCCCACCTGAGCTGTGCAGCTCCCCAGCCGTGACACGGCTGTGCCTGGGTCTGTGGCCTTCATTCCAAAATCCACCAGAAGACTGGATTTACATCCCCAGCAAAGAAAGGGGACACCAGATAAAGGACCCCTGGGCTTAGGGGTGGCAGCAGAAGGAGAGGGAAGGAAATCACCAGGGTACAGGGGCTGCACACAGACAGGAGGTAATTTGTACCAAGTGGTGAGGAGCAGATGAGCTCAGAGGGTCCTCGGGTTCCTTAGCCCCAAGATCAGATTTCATGGCATGAGGAGGCACCCTGGGGCTCTACCAGCAGACATGACCCTGGAATCTTCCACATGGAGTTTCAGTGGAACCTGGTCTCATTGAGAGACTCACTGCACATGGGAAACTGAGGCAGGAAGTGGCTAAGGGACTGGGTCAAGTCACAGAGAAAACCTGTTTGAGGCAGGATTTGGACTGGTGAGTCTCATGTCCCAGAGCCCTCATGGAGCCCTTGTCAGCTCTGCCTTTCCCGAGCAGGGTGGGTGCTGGGGCAGAGCCAGGTGAAAAAAACAGGTAAAACCCAGCATGAGGCGACAAACCCCACACTGGGATTAAACAGGAGCCTGGACCAGGAGTGTTGCTGGTGGCACTCAATGCTGCAATTCTGCCTGAGCAGAGCTGAGCAACCACAGTCATGAGCCAGGAGTTGGACACAGCCACTACATGAGGGATGTGAGAGTGGAAAACAGGGATACTCCTGGCATGTGGCAGATGGGTACTTGGCACCTCTCCCCATCCCTGAGCAAAGGGCGTCATCCTGGTCCAGGTAGCAAAGCACCAGGGTTCCCTATGGACCTGCAGATTTGGAAGCTGTTTCCATATTCAGGCAAGTGACCCTGGGGTTGGCAGCTCTGAGCATTTAATCCAGAGAACCTGGAGCTGCCAGGGCTGTCCCTGTCCCTGAGGACTGTCTGGGCAGTGCCTCCCTGCTTCCCAGAGGACTGAGCTGGCTCCCAGCTGCACAGCACAGCACAAATCCATGGCATGTGCTCTGGCTGCAGCCACCGGCACTTGGCAGGCCAGGAGGGATTTCACATGAATGCAGCAGGAGCTGGCAAGAGATGTAGGACATGGTGTTGTCATTGGTGTTTCCAGAGAGCCCTTTGCCTTCTCTCTTCCTAGCCCTGTCTAACCCAAGGATCAGTATTGCTGCTGGCACACTGGGTGCAGGAAGCACTGGAGACCAAGTTGTCACTCTTCTGGGCAACATTACCTTTAAAATCTGCCCCATCTTCACATGGAGCCAGGTGTTTCAGGGTACAATGAGAGCTCTGGGCATCAGTGCCACCCCAAAACTGGTGCTAAGGAAGGCACTTGGGCTCAGCCTTTAGTTTAGTCTGGGACAAGTGGGAACTGCAGGTGTCAAAGGTGTGATTGGAACACCCTGGGGCACATCACCAAGCAGCTGCTGGCCCCTGGGACAGCCACAGCCTGTGACACCACCCTCGAATAGACATACTCACAAACACACACACACACACACACACACACACACACAGGTGTGAACATGTGAACTCCCTGGCTACATGCCCGCAGGCAGGAGTGCACGGTGCTGTGGTTCTGGTTCTGCTCAAAGATCTGAGGATGTTTCACCATTTCCTCTTTCTGCTTTGTGTTGCATTTCCTGTGGTTGTGGGACACTGCTGGGACAGCTCTGGGTGACCATGGGGGTACACAGGGCAAAGGGGAGGCCCTAGTGCCCACTGCTCCCTGCCAGCATCCCCCAGGCTCCCCAGGCTGTGGTATGTCCCAGACAAGTGGGTACTTGTCTGCAATTTCTCTGCCTGGGGAATCCTAAAACTTCTGAGATGCTTGTGCCCAGGAGGGAAGAAGAGCCAAGAGTGACACCATGACAACAGTGTCCCAGCCACTTGTCACATTGGCTCTTGACAGCAGGAAACGCAGGGCCACCCACTCTGGTCTGTGTTAGAGGAGCTCCTCCTGCCTCTGGGCTCCACAGGCATTTTGTGGCCCTTTAATTCCCCCACACAGGCTTATTGGCTTCTGATCTTCAAGACTGGTAGCAGCACGTGTCTCCCAGAGTCCCCACGGGCACCGACAGAGTCCAACCCTTTGCCTGGGACACAGCACCACCAGCACATTTCTGGACTAGTGCCCTTTCACTCCCCTCCTTCGCTGGGATTTGAAGCCAAGCCAAGACCAGCCACCGAGCTTAGTGTCTTCTCAAGGTGGCACCAACCACCCCTGGTTGAGGTGGTGGGAAGAGGCAGCCAATCCCTGGCAGAGCTGTGGGTACCACCCCTGCACCCCTGGGAATTCATCCTTTTCATCCTGCTGCCCCAAAGTGTCTGCAGGGAGGCACAAGGATAGATGAACCCCCTGCCAGGGGGCTTCACTCCAACACCCATGTGATGCTGCAGGAGTGAGAGGACCCTTTGAGGAGCTGGCAGGCAGGGAATGATGATCAGCCTTGGGCAAGATGAAGACCAGCTCATACCAGGATGGGGAGATCAAAGAGGAAACATCCAGGGTCTGTGGGTGGGAAAAGGGATAGAGAAGGGCCCTGGTGGGGCTCTGGCTGCTCAGAACATGGTGGCTGAACACACACGTGAGTTTGGGTTCTGTGGGCTGTAATTGCTCTGTTTTGCTGTTTCAGGGGGCAACATCTGCACCACCCGTGGGGTGAACTCCTGCAAGCAGTGCCTGGCTGTCAGTCCCCTATGTGCCTGGTGCTCTGCTGAGGTAAGAGCTGGGGACTGGGCAGGGCTGAAGTACATCCCCGAGAAGGGCAGGGGATGCAAAGGAAGGGAAGACTCTTTGGGATGAGTCTAGGTTACAGCCACAAGCTCAGTCTCCATCTGTTCCCACTGTATCTAAACAGATTCCTTGGTGGTACCTGGCTCAGACCTCGGCTCAAGGCACTTGGGTCAGTGGGCACTGCTTCTGCCCTGCTCCCAAAACATGCCCCTTATCTGGGTGTGTTGGTGGGAGCTACATTGAGCTGGCTGGGAAATCGTGGTGTTTCCACTAGGAATTCACTTTATCTTTCAAATAATGTACATTTAAAAACATAGTTTACTTTTGGTTTGCTTCTTGGAAACCTCTTGTAAAGCTCTGGCTGAAGAAGCCTAATTCCTGGAAGGGCTGAAGAGAAAAGGGGGCCTGAAAGGCCTGAAAGGAGGAATTGAAAATACTCATTACAAGTTAAGGGCTGGGTTTTAAAGCCTTTTTTCATTAGAAATAAGGGGAGAAGAAGACGAGGTGCCTGGTTTTGGTTACTGAGCTAAAGTAGATGTGAGTGCTGAGCTGTGGCTTTCAAATCATCCTGTTTGGGTAGGTGAGAGCCAAGAAGATCTGCCACGTTCCCCTCAAAAAAATGCTGCCCTGGAGGTTAATCCATTGGGTAAGAGGAGGGAGTTTCCCAAGGGGATGGGAGAGAAGCCCCAAGGCAGAGCCAAGGGAGGTGATAGGGATTGGGAGAGGTGATTAAATCTTCTTTAGGCTTTCCTTGCTTTCTTCCTCCCTATCCTTGAAGACCCACAGTTCTATCAGCTGCAACTGTGCCCATAGTGCCCACTGGGACTTGGAAAACACCTGGGAAAAGTGATCCAAGCCGGAAAAGGCTGCTGGATCATGCCAGCAATGATCTAATGCTTTGGGATCAATGCATACCTGGAGGGGAGGCGTCTGGCTTGCTGTGCCTGTCAGATACGACTCTTGGCATGTGGTGTGAACAAAGATGTTTGTGCCCACCTTATCTCCCGCAAGGAGTGGCTGAAACATGCAGCTTGATAAGGGGCCTGGTTTCCCTCTCCATCCCCCCTCTGAGGGGGAATGCTGGCTGGGCTAGGCTCCTCCTTCCCGGCTGCTGATCCTGGGCTGCACTGGCAGCTTGACGATGCAGTGGGAGCCGTGATAGGGTTTTTTTCCTTCAGATCAGCAAAGGTTTCCAAAAAAGGAAATATCTCCAGTGCTACTCAAGCTGTGCTCCTGGGCAGACACGACAAGAGTGAGGGAGCCATCCTGCTGCCAGACCCAGCCCCCGGCTGTGCACTCTGCTCAGCAACTCTGCCTCCAACATCTGGACTACACTGTCTTAATTTAGAAAATGAGGTTTTTTTCTGTGGGTTTGTTTAATTTCCCTGGGGTGTGGGAGGTCTCTGATACTGCATCCCTCCTGTTTTTAAAGGGACAGTGCCCATATTTGTGCTCCTGCTCCCACTACAGCCCTTTTCCACTCACACACTGCCTTCTCAAGGAGCCTGGGGTGATGAGTTATTCCTGTTCCATCCTGGTTTTGGAATGGAAAAAGATTTCACTGCAGTTTTTTGTGATCACTGACCGCCCCCTGGGCATTGATGCAGAGCAGAGTTGAGTTTTATTTATTTTTCAGAAACCTTGACCACTCTTACCAACAAATAGATGTACTCATCTGCTTTTTTGGAAAAGCCAGCCAAGCTGTAACACTGAGATGTATCTCTAAAATCCCCTTGGAGATTATTGTGACAGATCCTTCAGGGTCTCACCCACCCAAAATGTCACCTGCGCTGGGTTTCTTGGGGGCCAGACTGGACCAGATTTGGATTTTAGAGAAGCTGCTGGAAGGTTTTAGCTTCATTTGTGGAGGTATCTGTGCTCTGAGCCCTCCCAAGGGCTCTCCTGCAGAGAAACTGATGCTGCATGTGGTTGTGTCAAAGATGAAAACGGAAATGCGCTGGGGAATACGCAAGCTCCCACAGGCCCCTACCCTGGGAGCTCAGGGATGGAACTGGCTCTGCCAGAGCCCTGCCTGACCCTGCCCTCACTAATCAGCTCTAGAGGCAGTGATTGGGATAAAATAATCAGGTTTCCCATTCTGAAGGGAGCCTGAGCGGATGTCCACTCTGCAGTGGGACAGAGGGCAGGGAGAGCTGGTGAGCATCTCTGGGAAGGGCTGTGGATAGCTGGGCTGGAGAGGGGGCACACATCTCCATGTAGGGAGCTGATGCCGTCAGGGCTGTGCTGACAGGGAATGGGTTTCTCATGGATAGAATCCCTGTGCTGTGAGTTTCTCATCAGCAAGCTTGGGCTGTCTCCAGGTCACTCCTAACTAGGGCTGTGCCCCAGGTGTTGAGTCAGCAAAGTGGCAGAGCCTGGGGACAAAAACAGATTGGGGGCTGCCAGGGCCTTGTGGCCAAATGTCCAAACTACTTCTGAGGTAATTTTTGTTTTTAGGGAGGTTCCTGTAAGTCTTGATTCAGTCACTATATTTAGGGCTCCAAACAAAAGGGAAGGATCCAGCCCTGAGGTTAAACAGTTGTCCATCTCACAGCAGGAATTATGCTGCTAATCCCATAAGATGCCATGAGGTCTCTGGGGTCCTGGGAGCTCCCTAGGATGTCCAGGTATCACCAAGCACCACGGTTAAAACCCACCTGCCCAGCTTTTCACCCTCCTATTTTTCCAGTGATTTCTCTGACTGTGACAGTAATGTACATAATGATTGATGGGATCTGGAGTGAACCAGCCACCCCCTCCCACAGCAGGGAGCCCTGTGGAGTGAGCTTGTGGGTGGGTGGGTGTGAGGGAGCTAATTTGAAGGGATGACTTGTCTTCCTCTCTGTCAGCACACTGTCCAGGTAGGGGCTGGGTAGGAACACACTTGCTGATGTATTTTTTGGCTATCACTTGGCCACTGTTTCCAGAGGGCTGTGGGCCAGCCAGGGCCGCTTGACACCATTTGTGTTTTTCTACTCATTTGCATAAAACAAATTCATCCCTGGGTTCAACCAGCCTGAACCCAGGACAGTTGATATCCTGCATGGGAACCTCTCCAGAACTGGAAGGCTCAGCACTGAATTCCAGCATCCCAGGAGCAGGGAGGGCACTGAACCAGCACCACCAGGACTTGTACCACCTCCCTTTGCTGCAGGAAGAGGCTGTGGTGGTCGTCTGCTGGAGGACACCAATGTAGAAAGATGTGGGCTGAGGGAGGGAGATAAAGAATCCCTTTGGAGGGGAGGGTGGGTGCTCCTGAGCAGGAACATGAGGCAGCAGATCACAGCAGTGCTCGGCTGGGAGAGAAATTCTCGTCATATTTGTCTTCATAAGCAACCAACTATATAAGAACCCTCCTGAATGCTCTGTGATAAGGATGAGGAGCCAGGAGCTTTTTAAGAAAGGAGGGACAGGGCTGGAGCGGAGTCACCATGACTCCACACTTTGTGCTTCCTGCCCCTGACAGGCTCTTCAAGGCTTCTCCCGCAGCCCCAGTGCCTTTGCACTCTTTCACTCCTTTTTTGGCACTCCTTTCCCCAGTCGGCTGCATCCGTTAGGAAGCTGGAGAGATGGAGATAGGTCTGATCCACTTCCAGACAGGAACTGAGCACTGCTCTGTGATATGAGCTCACCCACAGTGGACATGCTCCTTGCTCATGGCAGGAATTCTGAGGGCCTATGTTGGAAAACTGGGGGAGGAAAGGTGATTTGTCTTTTGTCAAAGTAATAAGTAATTTTAAAAGTCCCACATGGCCCATACCCAGCTTGCCATGTTCACATCCTGCCACACCCTCCTCTAGCCATCCCAGAGAAACAGGATTTCCTTTTAGCTCTGCCAAAACCCAAACCTAAGTCTCCAGTTGCCAGGGGTCAGGAGGAGGTTGGCAGGGATGTGTTATCCATCATTCCTTGGCAGGGGCTGTTGGGCTCCTGGTCTGAACCCCAGCAGGACGTACTGATCCCAAATCCTCTTTATCTGCTGCCTTCCTCAGGCAGAGACCATGTGCCACAAGAAGTCTTTGATCCTGGTCTGGCATTAGGTGTGATAAAGCAGGGGCTCTCCAGAGAAAAGGTGGGGGCCTTCCTCCTTCTCCCAGCATAGTCCTGGGAGGCTCCTGACCATGTCCCTTCCCCGCAGGTCTGGGCGCAGTCGACCCCTCGCTGTGACCTACATGCCAACCTCCTGCACAACGGCTGCAGGCAGGACCACATCGAGTTCCCCAGCAGCAGCGTCACCATCCTGGAGGACCGGCCCCTCAGCAACAAGGGCTCGGGGGGGTCCACCACCACCCAGATGAGCCCTCAGAGAATACAGCTGAACCTGAGGCCAGGTAAGATCCCCCAGACTTCTGTAGGAATGGGGGATGCAGTAGGAATAACCCAAAGGGCTCAGGCACTGAGTGAGCCATCACTCTGGCCAAGGTGGTCTCAGGTCCTTCAGGGCCAAGGCCAGACTGGCAGCAGCACAGAATCCTCCAGGACATCTCTGGTGGGCAGCTGAGCTGTCTGATTGCTGTGTTTGTTCTCTTGCCTCAGTTCCTGAGGTATTTGAGGGACGGGATAGGATGCGACTTCAACAATGCATGGGGTATTTTATAAAGCCGTTCAGACCTGAGGCATTGCTGCTGTGCTTAGAATTCCCAGGTGGAAGTCAGCTCATATCTCACGAGCCGCAGAGCAGCTGGCAGGGTTGGGCCGGCACCAGATCCCTGTAATTTCCCAGGCTCTGCTCAGTCAGGCAGGCTGGAGCCAATTAACTGCTCTGGTCCTTTGCCAGCATCCAGGAGTTTCAAGAATGCCCGGCAGGAGGCAAAACTATTTGGCACGTGGCCTCTCTGCACATCCCTGGGCACAGCCAGGAGGAGCCCTGTCCCATTGGAAGGACAGCAGGCACAGGAATCCCCACACAGTGTGGACATGGAGCTACTAAGCAGCCTTTGTTCTCTTTAGGTCTAAAGGTAGTTGTCAGGAGGTAGGTGAGTGTGCTGCTGAGTGCTGTAATTCCCTGTTCCTTGGAATAAAGAGGAGAGACCCGCAGCTTGATACCATCTCTGCTGAACCAAGAAGGTTTGGCATAAGTCATCTGCCTTGACACATGAACCAAGACCAAATCATGAAGGACGAAAGCAGAACTGGTCACAGCTCACATCCCACAAGCTCAGAATCCTCATGGTTTCAGTTCAATGAGGACAAACAGCTGCTTTCTAAGCACAAAAATGGGACACCTGTCTCCATGGTGGGGTCTCAACACAGATGGAGAGGGGATGGAGCTTTTTGGGCTGTCAAAAATTTTGAATCTTTCTTCATCCTGAAAGAACGTGGTGTGCAGATTTAGATGGAAATGTGAAAACAATAAAAATTTAAGCTTAGTTAAGGCCTTTTTTTTTTTTTCTCAACGTTTGAAATGTTCCGACAAGGCTGCAGCTGTGCTCTAGCTTATGTTTCAAAGAAACCATTTCAAAGATCAGAAGAAAGGACCTGTGTCTCTTAAAAAGGCAGAAAGAAAAGGTCAACCCTAAGCATTTTCAGCTTTTTTTTTTTTTTTTTTTTTTTTTAAGTGCAAAAGTCACCAAAACTCGAATGTTTCCCAGAAGATTCTTTCTAAGGAGATTTTTGTTTCAATGGAAAATGTTAGGCAAAATTTTCTCAGAAGAAGCTGGGAGAGCCAAGAGGAGAGGAAAGGAATGGGAATCAGAGAGGGCACAGAAAATGGTCAGAGTCTTTGGAAGCTCAGAGAAGTATGAAGCAGCCTTGCCTGCCTTGTGGCCCCTTTAAGACCTGCTGCCCACACACTTGGGTTTCCCTCACTCCATCCAGGTGTTCCTGTAGGATATCTTGGGAGGTCAGCTCTGGACAGGAAGATGTGCTCACGTCCTGGCACTGAGAGGTTAGGAGAACAGGAGCCATAACCCCCATCTGCCATAGAATTCCAGAATGGTTTGCCGTAGAATTCCAGAATGGTTTTGGGCTTGGAAAGGACGTTGAAGATGATGCTGTTTCACTCCCTGACATGGGCAGGCACACTTTCCACTAGACCAGGTTGCTCCAAGTTCAATCCAACCTGCCCTTAGACACTTCAAAGGGGTGCACAGCACATCTCCTGTGCAAGCACCTGACTAAGGGCTTTGCCCTGCTGTCTAAGGGTGATGTTCTCCTCCTAAAAGCTTTGACCATCCCCTTGGGTTCCTGCTGACCCCCCTAATCCTGTGGTGAGCCTTCCTCCCCCTTCCAGGAGATGACCTCTCACTCTACTTACTGCCCTGTCACTTTGCAGATGACTCCCAGGTCTTTCATGTCCAAGTGCGTCAAGTGGAGGATTACCCCGTGGACATCTACTACCTGATGGACCTGTCCAACTCAATGAAGGATGATCTGAGGAACATCCAGAACCTGGGCACAAAACTGGCCAGTGAGATGCGCAAGCTCACCAGCAACCTACGCATCGGTTTCGGGGCCTTTGTGGACAAACCCATTTCCCCCTACATGTACATATCTCCTCCAGAAGCCATCAAGAACCCTTGCTATGAGTAAGTCCAGGTTGAGGGAGTCCTGTAAGGGCCGGAAGTTGTTGGGACACCACCACAACGTGGCTGGAAATCCACATCAGCTGGTGAAGAACTGCAGCCCACAGAAAGGACATGTGTTTGAGAGGTTCTTGAAAGGTTGTCTCCTGTGGGAAGGACAACAGGCTGGAGCAGAGAAAGTGTGAGGAGGAAGGAATGGCAGAGGTGTTAGGAACTGAATTCAGCCCCCATTCCCTGTTCCCCTGTGCTACTAGGTAGGCAGGAGTGAAGTTGAGCCTGGGAGGAAAGGAGGGGAGTGAAGAAACTGGGGGTTTAAACCTTTGTGTAATCTGTGTTCTGCTGGCACAGAAAAGAGGAGCAGGTCTAAACTAGAAATATCATTATCACTGGAGAACTCTCGAGGGAAAAATTTTGCATAATTTTTTCAAAAGAAATGTTGAGGCTGGAAGAAAATGACTCCTAAAAATCCCAGCAGGACTGAGGCTGGGAGCTGACCTGAGCTCAGCATCCCTAGAAATTAATGCTATTTAAAAGGCCCCTCACCAGCCTCAGGCTCTTGGGGGGGTTGGGTCCCTCCAGCACATCCTGGGCAGAACCATGGGATGTGGGATGGCTGTGGGGCAGGGATGGAGCTGGAATAGCCTGATGAGCCCTGTGCCCTGAGTGCTCTCCTCCCACAGAATCGGGGAAACCTGCCTGCCCATGTTCGGGTACAAACACGTCCTGTCGCTCACGGATGAGGTGACTCGCTTCAACGAGGAGGTGCGGAAGCAGAGCGTCTCCCGGAACCGCGACGCACCGGAGGGTGGCTTCGATGCCATCATCCAGGCCACTGTGTGCGATGTAAGGGGCAAGAAAGGCCTGGCTGGGGTCAGGACAGGGTCACCAGGCTGGGCCAGGTGGGTTAGCAGGGACCAACCAATCCCTCCGGGACAAGATCACAAGCCTTGTTGAGTTGCTGTGTGACTGATTTCTGGAGAGAGTGAACATTCAAGCGAGACATTTATAGCCCAATAGCCAAGGGAAGAGCAGGACTCCCACGGGTTCATGATAGGGGAGAGGAGCAGAGCAGGTGCTCAGGAACCATGTCAGCCCTGCAGTGACTAGTCCAGAAGTGACAACACTTCCTGTGCCTTCACCTTGCTTTTGCTGGAGTTGTTGCATCCCTGAGTCATTAGCCATCTTGATTAACACTCTAACCAATTAAAACTCATCTTTCACCTACAAGCAGCCCATGCCCACCTTCCAGACCCCACACTCCCACAGCACTTCTCTGGGAGAGCAATTGCCTTGGTTCCCCGTGCAGAGGTTGGTCTCTAAGGCCAAGCCATGAACCCCTGGCACAAAGGCAGCAGTGGGGTCCAGGCACATGGGATTACCCTCAGCATGTGCTGACACATGACTGGGAACTGCCTTTCACTGCAGGAAAAAATTGGCTGGAGGAATGATGCTTCCCACCTGCTTGTCTTCACCACGGATGCGAAGACCCACATTGCGCTGGACGGGCGGCTGGCTGGCATCGTGCAGCCCAATGATGCCCAGTGCCACATTGACAAGGAAAATTTCTACTCTGCCACCACGACACTGGTAAAGCCAGACCCAGGCATGGGGTTGTGGAGCCCAGCGCTCCTGTTGGGCCCCCGTGGGATGGGAAAGGTGTTTCAGCCGTGGTTGGAGAGTATGATGGGGACCAAGGGGGGGGGGGGGGAGGGGGGTGTACATGTTACTATACGCTATACCTCTCCTCCAGGACTATCCCTCTCTGGGCTTGATGACTGAGAAACTCTCACAGAAGAACATCAACTTGATCTTTGCTGTGACAGATACAGTTGTTGGCCTCTACCAGGTACCAACTTCTGTGCAAAGCCACCTTCCTGAGGGGCTGCTGGGCCATGGGTGGCTGGACATGGCTTGGTGGTCTCCTGTCCTATCAAAGCTCCCATGTGCCTGGACAGGGTTTGGCCCAGCCATGGCACATTTACCCATCACAAACAGACCCTGTTTATGATATTCCTCCAGAATTATAGTGAGCTGATCCCAGGCACAACTGTGGGCACCTTGTCCAGAGACTCCAGCAATGTTCTGCAGCTCATAGTGGACTCCTATGGGGTGAGTGTGCAGTGTGATGGCCCCACAACAACACTCTCCCTAACAAAACAGCAACTGCTTCCCACTGCCAACAACCCACACAGATTTTTCAGCTCCTCCAACCCCAAGCATCCTCCTTGGACCAGCTGTGAGAATCTGCCTCAACCCATGTGTGCAGGCACTCTGGGGTTGGGAGACCACTGTTCACCGCCTGTCCCTTCCTGTCTTGAAGACTTTTTCCTGTAGAGAATGACATAGCTGAATCTTGAGAAAGATGTGGGGCACCTGGCTCCTTTCCCATGTGTGAGGGAGCATCACTGTGGTGCTGGGGCAGGGGAGGACCCTCCCAGGGCTGAGCCCTGCCCAGCCTCTGCTGTGTCTTCATCAGTCCTCTCTCCTCCCCTAGAAAATCCGCTCCAAAGTAGAGTTGGAGGTGCGTGACCTCCCTGAAGAGCTGTCCCTGACCTTCAATGCAACCTGCCTTAACAATGAGATCATTCCTGGGCTCAAGTCTTGCATGGGGCTCAAGATCGGGGACACGGTGAGGATTCTGCTCATGGGCTTGGCTTTTCTCCCCTCTATGTAGCAGCACTGCCAGATCATCTGTTGCTCTGCACCAGCATCAGATGCTTGTCCCACAACCTCCCAGGTGACACGGACCCTGGAATCTCAGCACTAGAGAGAGAGGTCCAGCAGGGTGGGTGCAAGGAAGAAAATGGTTTTTTTGAATCTGCAGGATGCAAACTCTTGTGATCCCTCCAGCTCAGCCTGGGCTGCTGCCCACAGGGCATGGGAACCTGGAATCATTTGGGTTGGAAAAGCTCTCTAAGACCATCAAGTCCAACCACTAACTGATCTCTAAGTCCACCACTAAACCATGCCCCTAAGCACCGTATCTACAGGTTCTTTGAATTCTTCCAGGGTCAGTGATTCTACTTCTTCCCTGGGCAGCCTCTGCCAGTGCCTGGCAAACCTCTCAGTGAAGAAATTTTTCTTGATATTGAATCTAAAATTTGCCTGGTTACTGTGGCAGGCACATTCTCTGGCCTACACTGTGCTGGGACAGCTTTGATAAGCTTTGATGAGCCCAAAGAAGCCTGGTGGGTCCCATTTCTGAGCTCCTTTAAGCTGGGGCATGGACTGGAGCAGGTACTTACATCCAGACACACACCTTTGCCCTGCAGGTGAGCTTCAGCATCGAGGCCAAAGTGCGGGGCTGTCCCCAGGAGCAGCAGAAATCCTTCACCATAAAACCTGTGGGCTTCAAGGACAGCCTGACAGTGGTGGTGAACTTCGACTGTGAGTGCTCCTGTGAGAGCCACGCTGAGGCCAACAGCCCGTCCTGCAGCCACGGCAATGGCACGCTGGAGTGCGGCGTGTGCCGCTGCAACCCTGGGCGCCTGGGCTCACACTGCGAGTGCTCAGAGGAGGAGTACAACCCCTCACAGCAGGACAACTGTAGCCCCCGGCCGGGCCAGCCCCTGTGCAGCCAGCGTGGCGAGTGCATCTGCGGGCAGTGCGTGTGCCACAGCAGCGACTTTGGGAAGGTGACGGGCAAGTACTGTGAGTGTGACGACTTTTCCTGCGTTCGCTTCAGGGGCCAGATGTGCTCAGGTGAGTGCTGGGTTCGGCAGGGAGGCAGCTTGGGGCTGTTTAGGCTGCCTGAGATCATGGACAAGGGAGACATCAGTCATTTTGGTGCTTGTCCCGTGAGTTGTCCCCACCTCTGGCTTGTTCAGCTGTGGATCTCCCTGGATTAGCCATGGTCTGAAGTGATGCCAGGGGAATTACTCCCTTTTTGGCCACTGATACCACCTCCTGTGCCTGAGAGCTGGGAGCAGGGACGGGCTAGAAGATTAAAAAGGAGGCCTGGTGGGGCTGATGGGAACCAAGAGAAGCAGTTCTGGGGTGCACAGGGAAAGGACTTTGCTAGAACCACAGCTCAAAGACCTCAGAAGTACTGCTCTGCAGGAGGAAACCCCAGGGTGGAGGGGGAGGGTGCATTTTATCCTCCACCCAGTTCTGCAAGACTTCCTAGTGGCAAAAGTGTTGGGGAAGTAAATCCTCCCTCCTCCCTGGCCTTACAGCATCTCCCCTCCTGAATATTTGTCTCTTCCACATGCGACCAGACTCCCCCTCTCCAGTCCAGCTGCTCTCAGTAATGGGAAGAGAGGACCAGGTCCTTGGGTTCTCTGGTTATCCTCCGAGTGAAGAAGCCCTCCCTGCAGAACACCCACACCAACAGCAATTCCAAATGTCCTGATATGCCAGGGCCTCTTACCCACCCTTCATTTAAGGTTCCTTCCACTCACACCTCCAATAAACACTGAAGGTCTGAGTGAATTGCAGTGCTCGGCCCATCTCCTGTATTTAAGGGATGTGAGAGAGGTGACAGTGCCTAGGAATGAGGCATGAAACTGTGGTCCATCCTCTCCAGGAGCAGAGCACCCCAAAACTGATTCAAGGGGGTAATGATAGAGGGGTAGCCACCCCTGTTCCTAACCCCAGCCCCCCTCTATAAACCCAGGATAGGTAGCTGCTAACAGAGTGCCAAAATAAAGCCATCACTTTCCTGATGAAATCCCCAAAATCCCCAGGAAAACATTAGTGGCCAAAGCTGATTCCACTCCACTAGGGCCCAGCCTGGGTGAGGCAAAACCTGGGGTCAGAAGACACTCCATTCTTGCTTCCTGATGTCTCCAAATTGAATTTTTGGGACCTCACCTGCCCCCCAGGCCAACTTTATGGCTGAACTACCTCTCCGCTGCTCAGATTGATCCTTTATCTTAACAGCCTGCTGATAATGGAGGTGGAAATGCAGGTTTATCCCACCTTGAGTAGTCAGTGTTCTCTAGGAGCCTGTTCCTGTTTGAACAAGGGCTGCAGGTCCCCAGGATGAGTACAGGGCAATGATGAAGAGCTGCCCCTGGGCAGGGTGGGCTGTTAATTAACCTGAACTCTCTGACCCTGTTGAGACACTTCTCCCCAGCCTACCCATCTGTTTCCATGCCTTGTCACCCAGCATGGCATTATTTTCCTGTGACTCAGACCTAGTTCCTCATTAATGGGGTTACACATTTATCTCACATGCTGGTGTCTCCAAGGGCATGGCCAGGACAGTGCACAGCCGACCCCCCACAGGGAGCAGCATTCCCAATGTGTCCCACTGTGCTCAGGGCTTAGAACAGATCAGCACATGCACCTCCACAGTGTTTCCACCACTTATTGTGTCTCGTCTTTGAGCTGGAATCAAACCACAATCCAAATAGCTCCAGGGTTTGGCAGGATTTGAGCACGCCTGTCTGTCTGTCTGATTAAACCAGTCTCAGTGAGTGCATGTTGGGCTTTTCCCAGCAGTCAGCTTTTCCCTTCTGGTCAAAGCCTCCCAAGCAGTAAGAGCTGGGGGCTCTGACCAGATGTCCTGACTCAATCCAAAATTCAAAGTCACAGCCAGAACCTGACTTGCTCAGAGACAGGTCTGATGGAGCATCTCCAGTTGCTGCTGCTGGAGCTGTGGCAGCTCAGCCTGAAATGTGGGAGTTTGTCCTTGCTTGGGTGGGATAGGAGGAGTGTTGGGACCTGGTGAAGGTCTGGGTTTGGTGTGAGCTGCTCTGTGTCCCACCCCAAGGACAATGCAGTTGTTCTAGGAGTTGTTCTAGGTGACTGGTCTGCCCTGCTGTGCTCACAGAGGGTGAGCTGTCACTCCTGGTCGTAGGCATCCATATGGGGAACTGCTAACAGGCTCTGTGGAGACACTTAGAGTTCTGGTGCTTTTTGGTTGTCCCCAGGCCACGGGCAGTGCAGCTGTGGGGACTGTCTGTGCAACTCAGACTGGACAGGCGACTACTGCAACTGCACCACACGCACTGACACCTGCATGTCCAACAATGGGCTGGTGTGCAGTGGCCACGGCTCCTGCGTGTGCGGCCGCTGCGAGTGCACCCAGCCTGGCTCCTACGGAGACACCTGCGAGAAGTGCCCCACCTGCCCAGACGCCTGCACCATCAAAAAGTGAGAGAGCAGAGGGCTGGGACAGGTCATACCACATTGTGGGCTGGCAGAGAGCTGGGATAGGTCATACTCCACTGGGGAGCTGGCAGAGAGCTGGGAAGGGTCATATCCCATCATGGAGCTGACAGCACTGGTGGCAGGAGCACTTCACTATCTGCAGCCTGGTAGGGTTGGGACTGCTGTGATTTCCACAGCCTGAGACTGAAAGGTGTGCCAGTTCCTTGAGGAGAGCATGGAGAAGCTCATGGTACCTCCCTCCCCTTCCACAGGGATTGCGTGGAATGCAAGAAGTTTGGGCGGGGGAAGCTAGAGGAGCAGCAGTCCTGCAGCCGTATGTGCCGTGACGAGATCGAGACGGTGCAGGAACTGAGTAAGAGGAGATCCAACCCCTGCCCTAATACGTGGAAATCCAGCGGGCTGTGCATGCCACACGCTTTCCCTCTGTCTGTGTACCCCTCAGCATGGGGGCTCTGAGCCTCTCCCTCTGGCAGGTGACAGGGGCAAGGATGCCGTGAACTGCACGTACAAGGACGAGAATGACTGTGTGATGAGGTTTCAGTACTACGAGGACTCCAGTGGCAAGTCCATCCTCTACGTCATTGAGGAGCCTGGTAAGACCCGGCTGCCACCCTTAGGCTGGGGGCTGCAGAATGTGCTGTGCTGGGTCTCTGTGCGGGGGAGGGGTTTCTGAGGGGTGGGGCAGGAATGCTGTGTGCCCTTTGTACCTCCCACTCCAGCCAGGCATACGGAGGGGTGGGGGGGGGTCTGAGAGGGATTAAAGAACTTCTTTGTTCCCTGCTCAGTGCCACCGGGGCCGTGAATTCCTGCCTCTCGGGCATCCCATTTCCTAAGTTATTTCATCTCTTCTTTGAGGCCAAGGATGGGTGTTCAACCTTCCCACCGCCCTAATCCTGTGTGTGACTTTGTGGGGGTGATTTTTCTTGGGAAGCAGATAAGAGGAGGCTCCCATCAGCAGCCCTGGGGTCTCCACTGACCTCAGCTGAGCCTGCGGCTGTGTGGCTGCAGATCTTTCAGAAGCAGGGCCGTGAGGGCAGCCACCAGCTCCCACTGCAGCTGTCTGCCATGGGCAGGGTCCAGCCCACACTCCCCAACCTCACAGCCAGACGGGAGAGGAAAGGCAGGCAAAGGCTGGGGTGCCCGCACGGCCCTGGGCGGTGTGCAGGGGGAGCACGAGCTGCGGAGGCTCACAATGGATCTCACTGCCTCCATTTGCCAATTCAGTGTTGACACACGGCCACAGGCCGGGGTGGGGTGTCAGTGGGCTGGTGGTTTGGGGCAAACTTCCACAGGCACAAGGATCTGGTCTCCAGTGTCATCTCCCACTGTGGGTGGGACCTGTGATGCCCCTGATCTGGCTTCAGGCTTGGGTGCAGACGCCCACCCTACAGACAGGTGCTCTAGTATTTTGGCACAGGTGCCCCACGGATGGGATCCTCCTTCACAGAGCCTGCTGTGCTCAGGGTGGAGGCGCCTGCTTACTGGCAGAGGAGGATGATGCCCTCCTGAGACCAAAGGAGCTCTGTATGCCCGTGGCCAGGTAGCCCCAGAGCTGCTTTAAGTTGCCCTGGGGGTGCTGAATCCCCCTCAACCCTGCCCTCCTATCTGCTCCAGACTGTCCAAAGGGGCCAGACGTCCTGGTGGTCCTGCTCTCAGTGACAGGTGCCATCCTGCTCATCGGCCTTGCTGCCCTGCTCATCTGGAAGCTCCTCATCACCATCCACGATCGACGCGAGTTCGCCCGTTTTGAGGAGGAGAAGGCCAGGGCCAAGTGGGACACGGTGAGAGGCAGTGGATTGGGTGTGTCTGGCAGGAGCCCCAAAACCCCACGGCTCCTGGTTTGAGGGATCCAGATCCCTGTGCTCCTGGCATGAGAGCCCAGCTGCTGTCTGTGGTCCCATGATGTGGCCCTTAAGGACCAGCTTGTCCCATTCCTCTCTAAAGCCTGGGACAGTGTCCCAGGCAGGACTGAAGGTGACGCTGCCAGTTGAGACCCCACCTCCCTGAGCCTGCTGTGGTCCCAGGGGCTGTGCACAGGCGACAGAAGATGTCCTAGATGATTTTCCCACCTCCAGAATATCTGAAGCACTTGTCAGCAGCATGACCCCCTTACTCACCGCTCACATCAGTGTTTCCACCCCGTGAGTGAGGCAGAAGGTCGCTCCTGCCACAGGATGCTGGAAAGCACTGAGGAACCCAGAGCAAAAGGGAGGGGACTGGGACAGCACTGGTACCTCTCCCCCACCTCTCCTCCATCTCCTAACCCCCCCACAAAGTGAAGGGATGGTGTGGGATGGGATGGGATGGGATGGGATGGGATGGGATGGGATGGGATGGGATGGGATGGGATGGGATGGGATGGGATGGGATGCTCTTTCAAGAGGTCTCTCTCCTCCTGAGCTGCTGCTTTTCCTTTCCTCCACAGAAGCTTTTCGCTATTCTCCCCCATGAAACCTTAGGGGGAGCCATTAAATTGCTCATCCAAAGCCTTGGGTGGAGACAAGGATCCACCACTCCATGCTGAGACAGTGCCTCAGTTACTCCAGATGTTAAGTAGAACAAATGCTGATGCCAAGCACAAAGTGATGATGCTCTTTTTCATCCTCCTTCTTCCTCCAGACCCATAACCCTTTATATAAAGAGGCCACGTCTACTTTCACCAACATCACATACCGCGGGAACATGTAAAGATGCCACATCCAGCACTGGCCATGGGATCAGCTGAGGATCTGTGAGATCTCCTGGAACCCAGTTTACAGAAGAGCTTGTTTGTGTCCGCCTGTGTGAATGACTGCATGTAATTTAACAAGTCCCTGACTGCCTCCAACCCCTGTTGCCTGTCACCCCACTGTAACTGCAGGGATGTGCTTTCCTTGGCAAACCTTAGTCCTTACCTCAGTGGGTCGCTCGCAGAGCCAGCAGCCCCTCCATACACTGAACACAGAGAAATGGGATGATCTCTGTCAGTCTGTGAACTCTTCGGTGCTCATCAGGCCAAGGGCATTTCAGGAGCAGCTGCTTGAACCACATGCTGAGTCGTGCTCTCCTCCACAGCCTGTGCTGGCGAAGCTTTCCCCGCTTGGAGTCCCCTTCTGCACTGGCCTCAGTCCCTCTGGGCACAGGGACCTTCTCCTTCAGGACAGGGCAGCTGCCAGCAGGCAGGAGTCATCACTGCTTTTAGGGGTTCAGGACACTCCTTGAACAACCCAGCAGCTCCTTTCTTCTTTCAGTCATATGACACTGGTGCTGCTGTGACCCAGGGTGGTAAAAAGCTGTGCCCCACATAACAGTGCCCTCCCTCACTCCCTCCAGTGCATTCAGTCTATACCACCTGCCAACTCTGTAATATCAGCTGTGCTGGTACCAGCTGCAGCCTGGCTCAGCCCCTGGGATGGTGCTGAGCTCCCTCTGTCCACCTCCACTGTCCCCAAGCCACCGTGCACATGGATGTGCAAGCACCTGCTTCAGGAGGGTCATGACACCTGATATCCTTTGAGCCTGGCCACCTCGTTGCCCTTTCTGTGTTTTTTTGGACTGTCTAACTGCACCACCCCTGGACTTCTGTGTGGCTCAGGGCTCCGGAAGAGCAGGCTGCTGCCTGAAGCTGTCTGTCACCCATGGAGGAAAACACAGACCTGTCTCAGGGGCAGTGCTGGGCTGTGACAATACTATTGCCTGGTCCCTGCCTTGCGAGGGCACAATGTCTCAATTCCCCTCAATTGCCCCAAAAAGCAACAGTGACCTTGTTCCTGGTGTAGGGTTGGCCCCAATGACCCCAGCAGCGTGTTGACTTAGCTGGCAGTGGCCCTGTGTCACTGTTCCCTGGCTGGCCTGTCCCAGCAGTGTGGGAGCAGGGGCAGGGGTTGGTGCTGGGTGGGGCTGAGCCCTGGAGGGGGGCCAGGGAAGGGCAGCACCAGAGTGTCAGTGATTCACATCACAAAAATAAAAATAATAATAATATTTTTAAAAACCAAAACCAAAAAACACTCCGACTACTATCAGTGTCGTCCCCAGCCTGTGCCCAGGTTTCTGCCCTGAGGGCAGCCCCTGACACGCCAGCACAGCTAGGGGAGCTGGTTTGAGATGAGATGGGTTGAGGGATGGCAGAACCAGGGCAAGCAGGGCTGTGGGCCACCAACAGGGGTCTCTGCTCTGTTACTGGTTCCCTCCTCAGGGTCAATAATAAGTTGGGGGGCACAGGGTGGGCCAAAGCCCACTGCAGACTATGGTACTGGTAGCACCTCACTCCCTTTCAGGTGGAGTGAACCCCAGCACACCACATCCTGTTTGCTTGGGTCTCTGTGACACCCCAAACACATTCCGGGGTACTGGGTGCTCCCAACCCACACTGAATGCACCTACACAAGATGCATTCAGGCACCTTGGGCCATGTTCAGTGTCCCCAGCTGTGCCAGGCAGGGGCTCAGTGGGTGATTCCAGCACCCAGGTAGGATCTGGGCTTGGGTCGAGGTGGGCCAGCTGGGTTTGGCCACAGAGGAGCATTTTGTCTGCCAGTGGGCTGAGGGAAAGGCAGAGGCAAAGGCAGAGCCTGGCTGCAACATGGAGAAGCAGGATGAGCCCCCCCAGGCTACCTGGGGCTGCTTCAACTGGAGAAACCCCAACAATTCCACATATGCCATTCAGGCAAGAGACTTCCATTTCCCATGGAGTTGTGGGAGGAGGCAAGACCCCAGTTTATACCAGTTCACTGCCCCTTGGTGCCAGGGGCATGGGTATTTGCAGGATCAAGCCCATTACCACAAGGAGCAGATGTTGGGAGTCTGGAGTGGCTTTTTTCCCCCCAAAATCAAGGCAGTGTTGCTGTGCCTGCCAGAGTAGAGGAGAGGCAGCAGCCGGAGGTCCCTCCTGGGGCAGGGCGTGGACTTCGTGGTTGCTCTCAGCTTGCTGGGAGAAGCCACTTGCGAGTGGTAGTAGCTCCAACCCTGTGGAACATGCCAGTTCCGGGCTGCATGGAGGCCGTTGGAGCCCGGCACCACTAGGTGGTGGTGTCTGTATGTGCTCGGCCCAAGCTTTCCACCTTCTGGGCTGCTGAGTGATCATCTCCCACACTGGACAGGGGCATTTGCCCCACAGAGGTTTCCAGGGAGTGGGGACACCCTGAAACCCATCCCATTTACACAGCTCCTACAGCAACACTTAAGGCCGGGATTCTTCTTACTGCTGCTTTAATTCGTGGAAGTGCTGAAATGCTCTCTTTCCTTGGACCACATCAGCTCCTGTTGTAAACTGTTTTCTCTTAATGAACGCCAAAAATAAGCAAAGCACTTCTAATGCAGCCAGAAGATGACAAAATGTGTGTTTTTTCTGATTTATAAACCAGAACGGGGTTTTCTAGGTCTCTAGGGAATATTCTGAAATGAAATACATCTCCCCATTCAATCTAGGGAAGCAGGTCAATGTTGGAGTGCTGAAGTCCCAACACTCTCAATGGAAATCCACTTTCCAGAACAAAATCTTCAGAAGGTACTGAAGGATATGGCTGTGGATGGTGAGTACATCGGCACTTCACGATAGTTCAGGATCTGGAGCATCCGCTGAGCAGAAAACCTATGATTTGGAGAAGAAGAGAAGAAAGAGCTGGAATTAGAATCCAAAAACAAAATGCTGTATTTCTCTCAGCACAAAATCAAAGAATAATTTAGGTTGTATTATGGGCTCCCCTTCCTCAAATGTATTTGCTGAGAGAATTGGAATTGTTCAGCCTGGAGAAACAAAGCTTCAGAGTGACCTAATCGTGGCTTTGCAGGACCTGAAGGAGTTAACAGGAAAGATGGAGGGAGACTCTTTTACAAGGACCTGGAGTCACAGGACAAGGGGGAACGGCTGCCCACTGTCAGAGGGCAGGGTTAAATGGGATATTGGGAAGAAATTGTTCCCTGTGAGGGTGGGGTGGCCCTGGCACAGGGTGCCCACACAAGCTGTGGCTGCCCCATCCCTGGAAGGGTTCAAGGCCAGGTTTGGCAGGGCATGGAGAAACCTGGTCTAGTGGAAGATGTCCCTGCCCATGGCAGGGGGTGGAATGAGATGGTCTTTAAGATCCCTTCCACCCCCAACCATTCCATGACTCTATGATATCACCCCACTGACTAACTCCACCTTCCCCCATAGCCCTGGGGACATAGTTGACATCCACAATATCCAGCTATCCCCTTAGCCAGCTCCAGGAAGCTCAGGACACACCACAGGAGGGGACTGGCCTTCCCCTTGCTCCCTGCTTGTACCTGGCCTGTCCTTAAGCAGCCCAATGACAGAAGCACAGGGAGGCTGCTGGGTCTCTGCAATGCTCTTTGGATCACTCTGGCATGGGACACACCATGCACTCAGCACGGCTTAAATTCTCTCCATTTCTGCTCTCCCCTTAAGCTTGGCTTGAATCTTTGCTTTGCATTACACAGCAGAGAGGCAAAGTGTGAACTCGGTGTGTCTCAGCCAGGCACTGGAGAAGGGGCTGTGTCTGTACATTTGGGGGAGCATTGAAGGAGGTGATGGGTGATGAGTGGCCATGGAAAGGTACTTTAATCCGCCTTGGCCTCAGCATCCAACCCTTCTGGGAGAGACAGAGTTTCATTGCATTATTATGGTTACATTTCTTCAGATCCTGAGATGGAAAAGTGGGTGAAAGGCAAAGGAGTTACTATTATTATTATTAACAACCTCTTTTTGGCAAGTTTCTCTGTGCTGACTGCCAGCAGGCAGAGGAGTTTCCCAACATTTTCTTGTTACAGAGAGCAAAACCATTGTGGATAATCTGGGCTTTGACCTCATCACAGAGGACATTCACTTGACCCCAGTGCCAAGGGAGGTGTGAAGTCTGGATTCTGTGGATGGAGTCTCTCCAGCTGCCCTTTTGCCATCACTCCCAAAGCCTGAAATCTCCCTGGAGAGCTTGTTCCAGCTGCTGGCAACACTTCCTGCTGCACTCAAACATTGCCTGGGCGCTTCCCTAGGGCACAAAAGTGACACTAACCAGGACCTCAGCTCCATCCCAGGCTCCACAGCCAGCAGGGTTCACCTGGCCAGCAAGGAAAGCTGGAAGCCTTAGGACAGAAGAAGGTAAGGCTAGATATCTAATGTCTTTTTCCTTGGAGGAAACCTAGAAATCTTTGGAAACCAACAGGTTAGTTAAAAGCCTCCTGCATGCCTGTACTGGTATTTGTCAGATGACAAGAATGTGATGTTAACATGAGGCAACTAATTCCCTTAAAATACTGCAGTGGTTCCCACCCACATGGGATAAACATGGAAGCAAGTCTCTGGTGGTGAGGGACTGATGGGTCCTGCAGCAGTAAAATCGTCCTCCCCTGTCTCAGCAGAGTCTAATACCTTATTTTTTGTACCTCCAGGTGCCACAGTCATCGTGCTATGATAGGGATTTCTGCCCCCGGATTTAGTCCAGATTCTCACTTTTTCCCTTTTTCCAGTTTGTTTCAGATGTTCCTGGCTACAAGAGCAGAGGCCAAGCTCTTCTCTTACCAGATGGGACAGAGAAAGAGTCAACTTTACCTTTTCTGGCTAATGATAAATGGCAGTGAATTGTCCTCCCTGCCAGACACCTAACCAGCACTGTGAAAAATGGGGATGGATCCCCATGGTATAACTTGTCCAGATCTTCTCAAGGCTGCTGGGATCTCTGTTCCCTTTGACCTCAGTGAAAGCAGGACAAGGCTCTGTCACAGCTCTGACCACTCTCCTCCTCTTCAGCCCGTAGGAAAAATTGCTCAGGCAGTTTCAATTACCAGAGGAATCCTCTGCCTCAAAGTATTTGGGGAATGGGTGGAGTTGGCAACTCTTCCCCCAGAGAATTGTTTCAGACTATCAGGTGAGTTGCCTCTGTGGGATAGAGAGGGAAGGGATCCTCTCTATTGAGGAATTTGTGCCTTACATAACAACATACACAAAACACAGGGGCCCCAAGATGAGATTTCCAGAAAAGCTTTATATCTGGTTGCACATCCAGAAGCATCTGCACGGCTGCCATCTGCTTTGCAAAGGCACTGCCGGGAGTGCCACCCCGGTCATGTCACAGTCCTGTGCAGTTTAAACCCCCCGGGTAGCAGGTCCCTCCAAAGCCGTGGGTGCAGCGGCTGGTGCTGAGCGGGGCTGGGCTGTTTCACGAGCCAATGTCGCCCTCTTTCGTCCTCCGGTTGCCACCCGCAGGAGCTCAGGGACCACACCATCCACTGTGGATGGATGGATGGATGGATGGATGGATGGATGGATGGATGGATGGATGGAGGGATGGATGCTCCCTCAAGTGTTGCAGAAAGAAGCCCCACAAAATTTGGAAAGAGGTGGGTCACCCTGTGTTTCCCTTTGCACACTGTGAACAAAATTATAGAATTCCAGGATGGTTTGTAAGGGACATTAAAGACTATCCAGTCCCCCCATGGGCAGGGGCATCTTCACTAGACCAGGCTGCTCCAAGCCGCATCCAGCCTGGCCTTGGACACTGCCAGGGATCCAGGGGCAGCCACAGCTTCTCTGGACACTCTCTGCCAGGGCCTCTCCACCCTCACAAGGAACAATTCCTTACAATATCCCATCTAACCCTGCCCCCTGTCAGTGTGAAGCCATTCCCCCTTGTCCTGTCACTCCAGGCCCTTGTAAATAGTCTCTCTCCCCCAGGTTCTGTCAGGTACTGGAAAGGGCCACAATTAGGTCACCTCAGAGCTTTTCATCTCCAGGCTGAGCAATCCCAATTCTTCCAACCTTTCCTTGTACAAGTGGTGCTCTCTCCTTTGGATCACCTTAGTGGCCTCCTCAACTTCCTTCTTTCCTCCTTCATCTTCCCTCTCTTCCCAGAAGGCCAAATAAATAAATGTCTTAAGGGTTGCTGAGAAGATGGAGCTGGACTCTGCTTGGTGGTGCTGAGCAATAGGACAAGAGGCAACAGGCACAAACTGATGCCCAGGATCTGAACACGAGGAAGAACTTCTTCATTGTGCAGTGACCAAGCACTGGAGCAGATTGCGCAGGGGTGTTGGGCTTTCATTGCTGGACATACTCCAGAATTGTCTGGAGGCAGTCCTGGACAATCCATTCAAATCTTTTGGATTTGAACCTGTTATGCCTTGTTGCAAGAGGACAAGCGAAAATGGGTTCAATTTGAAAGAGTAGGGTTAAATGGGATATTGGGAAGAAAATCTTCCCCATGAGGGTGAGGAGGCCCTGGCACAGGTTGCCCAAAGCAGCTGTGGCTGCCCCTGGATCCCTGGAAATGTCCAAGGCCAGGCTGGACGGGACTTGGAGACACCTGGGCTAATGGAAGGTGTCCCAGCCATGGCAGGGGGTGGAACAGGATGGGCTTTAAGGTCCCTTCCTTTCTGCGATTCTGTACTTTGGAATGACCTGTACTCTGGAATGACCCTACTGGAGCAGGAAGGCTGAACCAGACGGACCCTTGTGGTCCCTTCCAGCCCGTCCCACTCCGGGACAGCCTGAAAAGCGGGATAAACTCCAGAAAGGCCTTTTCAGGGACCTTTCTCGACATTTTCCCGCGACACCGCCCCACCTGACCACCTCTCCCACGTGATCGCCACACGCAGTCTTCCTTCGGGTCGGATCGCGGCGCCACTTCCGCTTCCGGCGTTGCCCGCCCTGTCATGGCGGCGCCCATCGAGCCGCGAGAGCGGCGGCCTTTCGGGAGGCGGCTCCTCACCGACCCCGCCCGGCTTTTCCAGCACAATGCCTGGTGGGTGACGGCTGCCGCCACTGCCCGCTCCGGACCCCCATCAGCCGTCCGGGGGTGCTGCTGCCCCGTGGTGCCGCCCCGCGCCCGGCACTGGGGTGGGGGTGGCCGGGCTGGGTTCGCTCTCCCCTCTCCAGTTTGCCGGACCTGGGCCAGCCCGAGCCCATCCGCGCCGCCTCACGGGGTCCTGACCGAGGTGACCGCCCTCCTCTCCGGACGCGCCTCCAGAGACACCGTCAGGGCGCGGAGCGGGCTGGGGGAGCCGCGGGTGTGGGGCTGGCGGCCCGACAGCGACTGCGGGCCGGACGGGGAGCAGCATCCCAGGGCATGGCACTGCCCTCTGCGGTGCTCGGGAGTGCTGGTCCCAGGGCCTCCTAGCTCTCGGGTATGAGCCCCAGGCGGTCCTGAGCACTTGGGACTGCTCCCCGCGGGGTTCTGAGTCTTGGGAACTGATCCTTTGGGAGTTCCTTATCCTTTGGGATTGATCCCCAGGGTGTCCTGAGCCTTCTGGACTGATCGACAGGGACTTCTGAGCCATTTTCAACCTCTCCTGAAGCAGTAGCTTTCTCAGGCTCCTGCGGTTGTAGCAATTGTTTTATTGCTGTGGTTAATAAAGGTAAATAACATGCTGTCAGAAATCCATAACCTGTCATTTCTTCAGGGAGGTTGTGCCAGGTGTGTGCTTGGAACAGGAGCTTTTTACTGGGGTACAGAAGTTGTTTTAAGTCAGTTAAACATCCATATTCTCTATTTTTGGGATCTGAAGGTATTTTGTATTTTTGGGGTAAATAGATCCACTTTTGGTCTCTGGCTGCTATACCTTGTTAAGAATCAGGTGTATTTAATTTGTAATTAAGTGATACTTATATGTGTCAGCCTGTTATTCCTTCTGGGACCATTCTATACAAAAGGTATGTTACAGAAGCATATCCTTTGTTTTCCTGTGGAAATTCTTAGTCATCTGTTTTTTCACAGACTTACCATTTAAGTCTTTGTTTTATGAGTTAAAATCAAAAGATTAATTCTTTCTGAGACAAGAACTGGTTCGTGGGCCTTGTATTCTGCCTTCCATTCATTTGTTTTAGTGAAAAAAGGCAAATCACTTTAATTACTGCATAGCTGTGTATGTGCATTGAAGTAATTAATAATTATCTATGCTTTAAAGCTTCCTGCATATTTTTCTTATAATTTGATTTCATTTAACACTTACCTTCCAAATAACCCAACTGCTTTTTTTGTTTTAACTTGGGAAAGGCTGTGTAGTTTTGTGCTGAGTGCCCTCATGGTTTTAGCAAGGATCTATTCCCTTTAAATTTGACTGAGCATGCAAAATGGGACAGATGTAGGGTCGCTTCTATTTGCAGTTCCATGAGCTCTTTCAGGACTAGGACACACATGTGCTGACTGTGCTGATGCTGGGCTGGAATTGGGGGCCACACCTGCACCCCTGTCCGTTTGGAGGGCTCTCCAGACCTTTCCCTGTGTCTTTGTGCTACCATTCTTAGCTCTAGTTCATCTTATTTTTCACAACAGGGATAATGTGGAATGGTCAGAAGAGCAGGAAGCCAGTGCCAGAAGTAAAGTTCAAGAGAACAGCTCACGACTATTGCCACAAGATAAACAAGGTACCTTTGGAGAGTGTCTTCATGCAAGTCTTGGCTTTGTGCCAGGAATGGAACAGTCTGGTCAGAGCATCATCTATTCCTCCCTTCCCCCTTTCCCAGTCACTCAGAAGGCATTAACACATGTTTGATAATGGGAAATTGAGGAGGAAGAACCTTTCTGTTCTTAATTTACCTCTCTGTGCCTCTTCCACCTTCACTAGACACTCCTCCTGGCTGGGTGCAGTCAGATTGGGTTGAGCTTCTTTGTCATGTTGGGTATGTTAAATACTTGTTAGTTTTCTTGTCAGCAAACCTCCAAGCATAGAGTTGTTGCCTGTGCTTATTTCTGCTCTTTAAAGCTTAACTACTGGTAGGCAGTCTCTTTTTGCTGGCTTGTTGTGGAGTGAGCCTTGAGCTGATTTTCTCTTTAATGGGTCTGATAACATAGTGTCCATATCTGTATCTACAGAGTAAACAAACTGCGTGAGAACTATTTCATCAGAGGAAGAAAAATTATCTTGTTTGTTTATCCTCAGACAGACAGCAAAGGGATTCCAAAGTTTTTATTTTATTTGATTTAAAGGATACTTATCAATCCAAAATGTACAGTTTACATGTCTCTGAATCAGGCTCAAGGTGCTCAGCGCTGTAGTTAAGTCATGGCTGAAGTCATTCTGAGATGGTTAATAATGCATTTCCTCCACACCTGGTAGAGATCATCCAATCCCTCAAATGATGGTGAAATGGTTCTTTGGTATGGTAAAAAACCTGTCTGATCATGATCTTGTTATACCCTGCCGAGCTCTAGGGTGGATCTGCTCCTTTTGTTCAAATTAAATCATGTGTCACCCGTAAGACGATACTGAGCACTACTGGAACTATTGAGACACTTCCAGTTGTATTCACAATAGGAAATTTAATTACACCAAAGAGTAACCCTCCTAATTTCTTGGACTCCTTGAAGTATCCAGCAGTTTTCCATTGTGATGCCCATTGTGTCGAGTTCATTTTAAAATCTGGTTAGCATTAAAGGGTGCTGTCTGTCATGCGTTGAGAACCTATATGGAACTAGGAAATTGTGGAGTAATTTGCTGTTGGAGCAGTTTGTCAGAGCTCCATGATGTATTTCCCAGACTGAACAATGGAGGCCAGTCAACTGTTGATGGTTGCTATTCACTGGGAAGCATGTGCAGACAATGGGATGGCTGAAAAGTAGGGAAAGCAGCCCAGGAAAACGTGCCTGAAGGGTCTGGTAGTTTGAGAATCAGGATGTCCGAAGAGGAGAACAAAGGCAGAGTATTGGTCATTATGGCTGTATTATTCTGTGGACTTCTTGGGGATGTCAGGATTTGTTCTGAAGAAGGAGGGAAACTCTGTGGGTATGTGGAAAATGTGTCTTCTGGCTGGGAAAAGAAAGACAAAGAAGTCCAAGTTTCTTGGTTTCCTTTTGAGGCTCCATAATTACCCCTCTTGCAATTCAGGAGGTCCCTGATTCTCTTCAGTCTTTGTGAACAGTTACTTTTGTTTGCTTTTCTTTTGCAAACTGAAGGTATGAGTCTGGGCTTGGCTTTGGGGGTGTGCTTTCAAAGGTGAGCAGAAACTCAGGAGTCCTTTTCAGGAAAGTCTTTGGAGGAATCTGGCTTGCACACTGCTGGCACTGTGAGTTAATACCCCAAAAAGGGCCTGAAACATGTGTGATGTGAACTTTTTTGGCTGGAAGTCTTACTGAAAAATTAACATGGTCATATTTTCACTTAAATACATTCCTTGTATAATATTTGTCCACTGGCCCTTGAATTTTTGTGTTTATATTGTTACTGATCCTTTATTCAGGCCTTTGAAAACACCAGGCTCCAAGGTAAATGAGCTTTAAATAAAGCTTCCCCACATGTGGTTTGCAGTATAACAGCTCTTCAATAGCATCCAACAGAATTTTACACTGATGTAAAAACGGAAGAACCCAATGTCTTGTTCACCAGTGTAATGTGGCAAAATGGCTGAGCTGGAATTTTGTCCCATCATCTCAGGTAAGTATTCCACTGCAGTCGGGCTGTCGTGGAATTGTTGGAGGTGGGCAGGAATCAGGATTTGTATTTTTGTTAGGTGAAGGAGCGTTTCAGCCCCAGAAGCCTTGCATATTGCTACTACATGGGAGAAAGGCAGTTCAGGACAGAGCATGCCAGGTTTGGATCAATAGCACTTCTTCCAGCATTAGCAGTCATTGACTTCTTCCATGCAAATAGTGAACTGACCTGGCCCTGCTCACTGTGACTTCAGGTGAAATCATGTTACAAACTTACTGCTTGTGTCTAATATCAGACATTAAAGTTTCCTTCAGCTTGGGGTTTAAGAACTAGGCTTCTTACAAGGAGAAAATCCTTGGAGTTGAGGTAAAGAGATTATTTTTATATATAGTTCTTTGTGCTGCAGGGATAGATCATACTAAAAATAGACGTATGACTGATTAGTGCTTCTTTGTTAAAGCCATTTTTGTCTATATTTGGCTGATGCTACATATTTTTCCAGGGTTCACTTTACTGTCTCACTTTGAAACAGTTTTATGTTCTTCATGAAGACTAAAAAATAAGCAGAACTTCAGCTAATAATGCCCTCCAATCATTTTTATTCAGTGATGCACTTGTTGCCGTGCAGAGGTGGTTGAGGAATTACTTGTTATTGGAATGCAGTTGGGATTTCTGGCCATGGATGTTAATGTCTCTAGATGATTCCAAGCATAGGATGCTATAATTAGGTGTTAATTCCCAGGACAGAAAACTCATCACTTTGGTGAAGTCATAGAAAGTTGCTTGGATTTGTAGCTTCCCATGGAAGAAATAGTTCCCCAAGATTGTACTTGATCTGAAGTCTGTGGAAGTGTGTGGAAATAAGTTTGCAGGTGACTCAAATTTTACTTGAACATGGCTTTATAAGAGCTATTCCAGCTTCCTGTAATACTCATCTCACTTCTGGAATGACCGATTTGATATGAAAATGCTGCTGCTCAAATTAATTGTGTTCGTCTTGAGCCTGTCCACTGGTACTTTAATGCAGTGGTCGCTGTTGACTCCATTCTTTTGTTTTAGTTCATAAATGTGGGATGCTCTGACATGCAAAGAACTGTGGAAAGCAAAGTTACGTGGACTGGACTGCAGCAAAATGTGGAAAACATGCTGTCCTGTTACCTGGAGAATTCTATAAATTCTAACTGAGCTTCCTGCCAAGCCTGGAGTGTTGACTAATTTTTGTGTTTCTCCACCTGAAAATAGGAGCAGTGTGTTAGATAGGAGCTTTCAGCACCAGGCAGCTCTCACAAAATTCCTCAGGAGTTGTGCTCGACACTTAATGTCATCAGGCTCCAAATTAGTTGTTCCAATGAACTGAAAAAGTTAGTGCTGTAGAGGGAAGTAAACCCCAGATTTCTTCATTCCAGTCTCTTTCAAAAAGACATTTTCTGTTGCCAGGTTCCTTTGAATCCTACCAGGAGACCAGTCTCCTCTCTTTTCACTTTTTAAGTCCTAATGAAGTGACCGTGAGGCTGAGTGTTTATGTGGGATTGCAAATTTAAAAGGTGATTTCCAATCAATAATCTCACTTATTACACAGGTTGGTGCATAGATATCTGCAGTGATCCCTCACTCTCTGAACTGATTAAACCCTGAGACCTATTTTTGCTTGTGTTCACAGAGGAATATGAGGTGAATGCTAAGAAATACTGGGATGACTTCTATAAAATCCATGAAAATGGCTTCTTCAAGGACAGGCACTGGCTGTTCACTGAATTTCCTGAGCTGGCATCTAACAGGAGCTCAAGCCAAAATGAAGATTCTGTGCAAGGATTTAGTAACACAGAAGAATCCAAGAATAAAGGGCTGGGAAGCTGTGAAAATGGCCGTTGCTCATTGGAAACCAGGACACAGAGTCAGTTAAACCTGATAAAAAGCCCACCTGCAGGCCACACAGAGGAGTTGGCTGCACAGAAAGGCCGTGAGCTGAGTCAGAGTGATGGGGATTACCCAGGAGCAGCTGCATCTTACCGTATATTAGAGGTAAGAGGTGTAAATTGAAGTCACACATCAAAGCCTGCCTTGTGTCAGTGTGACTGGGACATAAAAATGTGTATCACTGCCAAACAACAAGGGAGCAGATGATTGCCTTCAGTCAGTAAAATGCAAAAATCAGAGGATAGTTTAGAACTTATCTGTTGGGATTCTTTTGGCTCAGACGCTGAATTGGCAGAGCACAAGGACCATAAGAAGTTTACAAGTTTAAAAGCCAAACTATTGCTATCAGATGTTCAAACAAGCATTTTAAAGTCATCTTTTGAAGAAGTTCATTCTTCTACTCTGTATAAAGCTTTCCCTTGTCACTTATCTTTTGCATGTTTGTGCTGACTCCTGTTTGCCTTGGGAGGTGTGAAACAAAGCAATGAAGCCAAAAGTGTAAAGATGCTCTTGGGTTTGTTCCTTAGGGGCCTTGTGATAACAGGAAATCCCAGACTGATACAGGCTTTACCTCAGAGAAGTTTGTGGCAATTATTAATTTTGGACTGCAGACAGCTGGCTGTGACCTTTTGCTCTACCACCTCTAGTTGTTCACTGTAGATATTACTGGATTTGTTTAATACTTAGTATTATATGAAAGTCCTGCCCTTCCAGGCAGAGTTAGTATGAATTGTCCTTCTGATTTTTGAATTTAATCTGACACTTAAGATTTCCTCAGACTTTGGTATTCTCAATGTGCCTTTCCTATCTCACCTGAGCAGTTTAACTAATATTTGTCATTGCAAATCTTCTGTTGTGTTTCCTGCTCAGTCTGTTTCAGTTTCACTTATTTTTTAAATATTCAGAGGCAAGTTCTCCAAACCCAGTTGTATGAGCAATCATCTCTTCAAATGGGAATAAGCAGAAGGAGTAATTAGAGTTAAGCAAACTTAACTTCTCTGTTGCTCTGATTTTCTGTGGAGGTGAATGTAACTCATCCATGGCCTTTGCCAGTGCTTCAGTGACTCATACTGGTTGTTATGCTTGGGTTTCCAGCAAAAACAGCTTCCAAAAGAGTAATAATATGTAGCTTGTTATTAAGATTTCAACAAGAGCTTGCTTAGTGTTTTCCAACACATGTAATTTTGTTCCTCAGACCTTAACACGCTCGGATCTTGCAGGGACACTTAAGAATGGTCACTGCCATGCTCAGCTTTACTCATGAATTCCTCTTCATTCTGTGGCTGTCGCCAGATGATTGAAAATTACCTGCATGATGTGCTGAAGGAATTTTTTTCACTGTATACATCTGCTCTGTTTATGCAGGTTGGCTGTGGGGCTGGGAATACAGTCTTCCCAATTTTACAAACCAACAAGTAAGTAGTGACAAGACAAGAGGAAAAGGCTTCCCACTGCCAGAGGGCAGGGCTAAATGGGATATTGGGAAGAATTGTTCCTTGTGAGGGTGGAGAGGGCCTGGCATGGGTTGCCCAGAAAAGCTGTGGCTGCCCCTTTCCTGGAAGTGTCCAAGGCCAGGTTGGACAGGGCTTGGAGCACCTTGGTCTAGTGGAAGGTGTCCCTGCCCATGGCAGGGGTGGGACTGGATGATCTTTAATGTTCCTCTCACCCTAAACCATTCTGGGATTCTGTGAAGTAATTCTCAGTAGGTTTTTACCTGCATGAGATACCAGCCTCTGAAAAAGAATTGGAAGAATGTTCCATGTGTTCCTAGTTTAGATAGTCTCAGAAAACCCAAATGCAAATGGTATCTTTGCCATCTGCAGCTTCATGTCATTGTGTTTTGAACTTGGAAGCCCTTGGTTTTGGATCCAGAAAGAAAAGGAAGCAGTCTGTTCCATATGAGAATAATGGGCATAAGGGAGCAATGGAATCCATCAGATTTTGCACAGAAACTAAAGCCCAGGATTTCTGGGCTCTGTGCATTTGAAACACTCCTTAATTCCTTGATACAAATGATGAGTTTCTTTGATTTATTGCAGTGACCCAGGCCTGTTTGTTTATTGCTGTGATTTTTCTACAACAGCTGTGGATCTTGTCCAGGTAATCTCACTGGTGACTTATGAAAATGTGGGAAGTATCTGGGGCCAATTACCCATTAACACAAATCTATTCCAGCTGCCAGTGACTCTCTGGCTGCGCTGGCAACTTTCTGGTTTTAGCGAGCCCTGTCGCTGACCCTTGCACTGGGAAATCTGGAAAATGAGCCATCAAAGACTGTAGAAATTAGGGAAGTAAAATTCTCGAAATGTCACATTGGCAGCAAACAAGTCAGCCAGATTTTCTTCCCCTGTGGTTGGCAGTACTTTTCTCAATACTGTGTTCTTTTAGCTGAGTAACTTGAAAACAAACTTGAACCTTGAAAACATTCAGGCTATTTTTTAACTGAAGCTGTTTTTGGTTTGTGTGTGTGTGTTACTGTCACCACAGTCCTGGGAACATGACCTGATTGTTTCTGCACAGGCAGCTGAAGAGAGGTCATGTTTGTCAAGCAGGAGGCTGGAATATAGTCAAAGGACAAATATTCTCAGTTCTTGAGAATATATGAAGTATCAAATGCAATCAGTCACTTCCTGAGATGAGAGGGGAGCACAGCACCAAAGACAGCATCCATTTCCTCCTCTGGATGTGACACAAGCACTGTTTGTAGAAGCTTCTGCAATCTGTAGCAGCAGCTTTAGAAAAGTATGCAACTTGTTAAAGATGTCTAAATCTGATTTTTAAGACTGTAACTTTAGGCAACCAAGTTTGATTTTTGGGGTATAGGGAATATCTGCTTCTGGGTAGAATGAATATTGATTTCAATGATGCAGAGAGGTGCCCTGATGCTCTCACTTACGTAAAAGTTTCCAATTTATCGGTATAAATCTCTCACTTCTTAGTGAGAGTTAGTGGAAATTCTGATCTTAAAATTGCAATATCAGTTTGGCAGGTTTTTTTCAATGCTGATTGTAATGAGACCAAAACCCTTTGTAAATTTCTTGTGTGTAAATATTTTTTCACACTTCGCACCTGACACAGAAGTCCAGTGAGGCTGAACCAGATCTCTGGACACACCTCTTGATAATGTGAAAGTTAAAATACTCCATGTAATACTAATCATGTAGTCCAGCTAATACTGAGATCAGGGTCTGCTACTAATGTTCTTAATTTTTTTCCCTCAAATACAGAACAGTTCAGAATATGATACTTCTCGCTGCTTTGCATTTGTCCATGACCTGTGCAATGACCAAAGTCCTTTCCCAATGCCAGAAGAGAGTCTTGACATTGTTATTCTTATCTTTGTCCTCTCAGCAATTCTCCCAGAGAAGTAAGTTTTAATAATTCCTTCTGATTGCAGAAGATAATTCTTCTACAGCTGGAGTTCTTTAATAGTCTCCTATCAAGGAAAATTAAAAGTTTGTTCTATTTGTGGTCCAGTTTTCCATGAAGCCTCAGAAAATGAAATTTGAAGGTATTTGCTATTGTAACCAATTCTGGCAGAGGATAGGGTGACTTTAAGGGGCTAATGGTGATTGTTGCTGGGGTCACTGTTCTGAGTCCCAGCCACACTGAGCACTCACTTTGGAAAGTATTCTGCTGGATTTTCAGGCTCAGAAGGTAGTTGAATTTCTCACATGTGAGGTGGCAAGACGGAAGGGTTCAGGTTCAGAAGAAAGGTAAGTAAAATGCTGTGGTCTTAGTGTGATAATTGTTACAACCTGCACTAGTCTCTTTTGTTCCCTTTAGTTTTACTTCACAACACTTCTCTTGAAGCTCACTTATTACTTGGTTTACAGAAACCAGTGGAGATCTTTTGTAATCAGTAATAGAGAGCAGTTAATCCCTGCTGTGGCAGGATGTTATCCTTGTAGGAAAAAAAGCAAAATCGGGGAATGTCAAAAAATAGAGGCAAAATAAAATCAACCCACCATGCTCTGGGAGAGCTCAGAATGCTGCTCACTTTGGGTAGCTCTCTATATGAAGCTGAAACATGTAGAACTTTATTCCATCTTTTTGGAAGGAAACAAGCATGATTTTGCAGCATATTGAGCACTGCTGGTTTGTTCTTCTCTCAGGATGCAGTGCATTGTGACCAGACTGAGTCGCCTTCTGAAACCAGGGGGAATGATCTTGTTACGAGATTACGGACGTTATGATCTCGCCCAACTTCGGTTTAAGAAAGGTATTTCCTTTTCGCTGAGAACTCTTGCCCTATCACTAGTAGATTCTGCTTCTCTGGAGCTGTGTCTGCCCTGTTTGGAGGCAGGTCATTAATTCCCCAAAGCACAATGTGTGCTGGAGAAGCGCCTGTTGTTGGATGGCAATTGTTGATTTTTAAGTGATCACTGGTAACTGTTTATATCTGTCTTGCCCTTAGGACAATGTCTGTCTGATAACTTCTATGTGAGAGGTGATGGCACCAGAGTCTACTTCTTTACACAAGGTAAGAGGCCAGAAACATGCTTCTGACCATCGAAAAACATCCTTCTGACTCTCCTCACTGCTTCTTGTCCCTGTGCCCTCCAGTTTGGCCACTAGATCTTTCCAGCCTCTTTCTTGGAACACTGTGAAATGTTAAGTATCTACCAATTAAACAGTGGCTTGGGTTTGTCAGCTCCTGGTACAAGCATGGCATGGTCAATTTCTTAGTGGAAAATCCTTTAAGAGGAAGAGTCTGTTAAGAGGTGTGTTTGCTACCCTGGGAAGGGTGGGATTGGAGGAGCTCTCCTTGTATATTTGCTGCAGATGATGGAGGGAAATGGATACCACTTAGTAGAACTTCCCTTAATTTTCCTGCTCTCCTCTAAGGAAATCAAAATGGTGTGGTTCAGTGTTGCTATTGTATTAGGGTTGGCTAAATAACGACACATGACACGCTTCTCAGGAGCCTAGGCCTCGTTTATTGTACATCACATCCTTTGAGAGAGCAAGACATGATTGGTCCTCAAACCAACACCTCACCATTATTGGCTAATTATAAATAATGTCTCTTCATAAACATCTTGCAAGTAAACAGCTAGTTCAAAACACCAGTTGCAAAAATTGTTTTAATTCCTTCTCACAGTTCCAGTGTGGGAAAGTTATGTGGCTTGCTTTCCCACAAACTCTGCTGCTGCCTGATATTTAAAAATCTCTTCTCTGACCTGGCTGTCAGTTCAGCATGGAGCTGCATCCACAGTTCAGCATGGAGCTGAGGCAGCCCCTCCAGTTCTGCTGCTGCTTGCTGTAAGCAGCAGTTGTTATTCTCCCAGTTTATCACCAGCTGCACCTCCAGTCCCTCCACTACAGGCCTCTGTGCGCTTCTAGTCAGTTCTAGAGCAGTGGCACAACTGAATTGTTCCCCACTGCACGAGTTTTGTTTGGCACAACAAAATTAATGTTTAATGCATGTTTGGCAAACACCTCACCATGGAAAGCACCCGATAAAGGAGCACAAGTTGAGACCTGTCATACTTTTCCTACAGAAACTTCAGACAAACCACGTGCTTTGGGAGTAAGCTCTCTTCCTCCGCAGGACTGGGGCACTGTGAGACTTATTTGCTTAGTCAGGAATACCTGCCAATGATCTTGTTGAAGCCTCAAGGGCTCTTAGTGCATTAATTGGGCCCCAACAGGGTGTGGGTTTTAAGGATTTTTTTTTTTCTTTCCCAAATTTAACCTTAATGAATCCCATTCCCCTCCAGCCTTGGCAGCACAGATCTTACTGCCACTGTTTAAAAGCATAGGTCTGATCCTATTCTTTGCCCTTGCAGACTCTGAAATTCCTCTGGGCGGGGGGGAAGGAGTGGCTCTGTCCAGCTTGCCAGAAGATGCTCCTTATTTGGTTACTAGAAGCAGTACCCATATTTGAAAGTGCTACTGTTTTCTTTGTCAAGTCTCTATAATTCTAGATGTACTCCAGATAATTATTTTCTTCTTTGCTAGAAGGCAAACTTGAGAAACTGTGATGTTAAACTCCCCAATAAAGTAGTTGAGTCTTGTTTGATCATTTCCTTGCCAGGGTGAGACCATGGGTTTCCTCTGGCTCATTTTCAGCTTAGCTTAGCCCTCAGTGTGAGCAGGTATCAGTTAGAGAAAAGCTATGGTCTCCTCAGTGTCCTTCTCTCTGCTTCCAGATGAATTAGATAATCTGTTCACCACAGCTGGGCTGGAGAAAATCCAGAATCTGGTTGATCGGCGATTGCAAGTGAACCGTGGGAAACAGATGACGATGTATCGGGTGTGGATCCAGTGCAAGTACTGCAAGCCCACTGCCCTCCAGCCATGAGGCATGTGGATTTTGGGCCAGAGCCTCTTCATCTCCTTCTGGTGACGTGTGTGATGCAGTTCTGCACACCTAGGACCTCAGTGCCTTGTTCCATGCCTGGCATCACTTCAACTGAGTTTTTCTAAGAACAAATGCCCTGAGAGTAGAACAAGCGGTATTTTAGATGTCAGAATCACAGAACATACTGAGTTGGGAAAGACACATGAAGATCAAGTCCAGCTCCTGGCTCTGCACAGGACATCCCAACAATCCCACCCCATGCCTGAGAGCGTTGTCCAAACCTCCTTGAGTTCTCAAAGTTTTGGGGCCATGACCATTCCCTGAGGAGCCTGTTCAGTGCCCAACCACCCTTTGTGTGAAGAACCTTTTCCTGATATCCAGCCTAACTCTCCCTGGACACAGCTCCAGCCATTTCCTCAAGTCCTATTGCTGCTCAGGAGAGTAAAGAGATTGGTTCCTTCCCCTCTGCTGTCCCTCAGGATGTTGAAGATCCCACTGAGGTCTGACCCCAGTCTCCTCCAGCTGGAGAGAACAAGTGTCCTCAGCTGCTCCTCATATGGCTTCCCCTCAAGGCCCTTCGCCGTTCTCATGGCCCTTCTCTAGTGGCTTAATGTCTTTTTTGTGTTGTGGTGCCAAAAACTCCCCCCAGCACTTGAGGTGAGGCTGCCCCAAAGTGGAGGAGGACAATCCCCTGCCTGTTCAGGAATGCTTTACCTAATGCTCCCAGGAAACAGATGTCCCTCCTGGCTGCCAGGGCACTACTGACTCATGTTGAGCTTGCCATGGACCAGGACTCCAGAGTCCCTTCCTGTAGCTGCTTGCCAGCCTCATTCCCCAGTCCATCCACACATCTAGGGTTGCCCCTTCCCACATGCAGAATCCAGCACTCTCCATTTTTGAACTTCCCATGATTGGTGATTGCCCATTTCTCTGATTTGTCAAGGTCTTTCTGCAGGCCCTCTCTGCCCCTGAGAGACTCAACAGCTCCTCCCAGTTTACTGCAGACAGCAAACCTACTTAGTATTCCTTCAAGTCCTGCATTCAGGTTATTAATGTGGATGTTGAAGAGCACAGGCTTGAGAAGGGAGCCATGTAAATGTCATGCTACTGGTCTGAGTTTTAAAAATTATTTATGGTTTTAACCTAAGGCATGATGTCTTACAGCAAGTGAGCAACTTGAGTAGCAACTTGTTCATACTCCAAATTTCCACATGAAACAGGAGAGCTCTTGACTTTATCTCTGTTTTGTGTACTCTCGTCTTGGGAACATACATAGGAAGGACAAATCTGTTCCTCTCTGCAGCTGCTTACTGATACGAATCCCTTGGCCAGCTTATCTTGTGGAGCTATTTCCTAGTCATTCAGGTGTGTGCCAATCCATGAGTTAAAATACATTGATCTGAGGGCAGCAACTGAGACTATGTGAGTCTTTCTGTTCCAGCTTTCCCTGGATGCCTCAAGGTGTGGAGATAAAACCTGTGGAGAAAGCAAATGCTGCTGCTCTGCCCTCACTGTCCACAGGGATGTCCTCCAGGGAACCAGTACACAATAGCTCAGGTGCTGTAAATTCCTCTCAGGTAGGGTTCAGGTTTTCAAAAGTTTGCTGATGCCAGTTTTGGGGCACCTTCTGAGTGCAGCAGATCAAAAGCAGCTAACAGGACCAGGGTTTATAAATAATTACCTGCTTTTTCTACTGGCTGCAGCTCTCGGGTCACAAACTGCCCTGACATGGTGATGTGCTAAACCCAAGCAGATGAGACACTTTGTTTGATCAGAAATCTGCAGGATGTTTAATTGTTGCACTCTTGTTTAATTTCTTAGAGGAAGCCAGCACTGTGGCTTTTGAAAGGCATTTCCGTGTCTCTGACAGTAAATACCTTTTATCTCAGCTTGTTTTCTTCTCTTATTTTCAGGTAGTGATTTGACAGGTATTAGAATAAGTTTTGTGCTTTTCAGTGGTGGTTTGATTCATATAAATCAGGCTTGCAAAAACCTCAGGTGCTTGTGTGAGCCTGGGTCACCATTAGGGAACTACAGTTTTCTTCTCCTATTACAAGTCTCACTAGTGCCTGCCCTTTAGTTGTAGAATAAAAAGCCTTGGCTGGTATTTTTTGCCTTTTTTTAGTTCATGAAGCATCAAAATGTGTTGTGTGTGTCCTGCTGGCTGAAGTGCAGTTCCTGTGTATTTTGTTAGCCAGACATTTGTATTTGGAGCTTGATATTGTCACCTCTAGAACCACATAGGTTATGTAATAGCTGCGATCTTGAACCAGAGGAGAGAAGGTGTGCTAGTTTGAAAACAAACCAATGGGAGATCCCAGGTCAGAACTACAATCTAATAGGAAAATTAAAATAAAGGCAGGAAACACTGGTTTAACCTGGCTTAACCCTGTTGGTCAGGGTGGTGGTAGCCATCCGATTAAATGGTGGCTGCACATCCTGAAGTGACAGATGTGGTTCTCCTGAAGCAGTGATCCTGTAGAAGGGTCTGGTCTTCCTCTGAAGGTCCAATGGTAGTTATGGAGCTCTTGTCCTCTGGCAATTCAGTAGATAAGGACTGCCTGTGGTGTTCCAAAGCTCAGATTATATCCTGGTAGGAATGCTTGGTTCCTCCCCCTGGGCAGAGCATTTCACAGTGGGATGCTGTAATTTTATGAGTCCTGCAGTAAGGCCTTGAAGGCTCATTAACAGAGAGGTATCCCCCAGTGGGAGTTATCAGGGATGTGTCATGGAAGAGATAAAGAACGCTGTCCTACCTGGTTTTAACCGCTTACGAAGATGGTGATAGAACACATACTTTTGATTACATCCTGCATTGTAACCCAAGACAAGGGGTAAAAAGCTGAGGAAATGTCATTGCTGGTTTTGGAGAGCCTGCAGGAGCCCTGGAGAGATGGACCAGGGGCTCCCTAATTTGGGAAGTATTGGAAGGGACTGGGCAGTACTTCCTGCTGGGCTTGTGGCAGCATGATGAGTTCCTAAGTTCCATGTCACGGTGTCATCCTGCAGGTATTGCTTTGTCTGCTGCCTGAAGGCTTTTGGGTCAGGACATTTCAGCCCTCCCTGGGAAAGGTAACCCAGGGAATCCATTCACATCATCTAGGAATGGAAATGCACCGTTGCTTTTTTGTATATATTTCTTTTAAATAATGTTGAATCAAATCAAATTATTTTGGTGGGGGAGAGGAATGGAAGTCAAATAACTGGGAAGAGAACTCTTGTTCAGTTTGTAGTGTGTTTTCTAAAGAGCCAAGAACCTTTCCAGCATCTGCAAATGAAACAGGAGGAGATAAAGCATGTCTCTTCTGAAGCACATTTGTCTTCTGCTGAGCACAAGCCTGACCCACCCCAGAAGCTCTGCAGTCACTGCTGTGTTTTCATGCTAAACCTACAAAATCTGGTTCCCCGGCAAGGCTGAGGCCTCAGGCGAGGTCTAGGCAAAACACAGCTCAAGTCCTCTGGCAGCAGGTGAGCAAGCTGCTTATCCAGGCACAGAGTCAGGCTTAGCTAAAGCCCTGTGAGCATTGGACCCAACATAACTCGTGTAACCGTGACAGACCTCCTTTGTGTAACTGGGGCCTCAGGCAGTTCCCTGGGATCCTTTCTCTCTTGGTCCCTTAAGGAAGACCTCCTCCCAGGATAGCTTTATTTCCCTGAAAGAAAAATTATTGGGGTACACAATCAGCATAATTAGCATGAATTAAAGTAATTTGAAAAATGTCTTATTAATCATCCAAGGGCTTATGAGCAGTGCAGAAAAATATGTTTTTAATTATAAATATGATTTATGTTAAGTTGATGGACTCCCCTTTAAATTCAAACTCCTGAATGGGAGAAAATGAAGGCTTATTTGTTTGTGTTTTCAAGGTTATATTCCAGTTGCCTGGTTTTAACTTGGGCTTGAAGCAAAAAATTGTAGTCCTGTGTGTCTGGAGCCATTGAAGTGGCTCTTTGCCTCTCTTATTGCTCTTAGTTCTACTGGGGTATTTAAGCAGTCACTCAGCAGGGCCCATGCTGGACAGATGTGCTTTTTTTCCTGTCCTCTTGGTGGTGTTCAGAAAGCAACAAGTTAATGGCATTGAATTGAGCCAGGCCTCCTACAGATGCTGGTTGAGCTTCCTTAACTAATCCCTGCCAGCTCCTGTTCTCTCAGAAACTGCTGCTCTCCTGCCACTCCAGGCCTTGCCTCCCACACAGCTCTGCTCAAGTGCCTTGGTCCTGACTTGCAGCAGTTCCTGCCATTCCCACCTTGGGCCTGCTCAGCAGGCCAGGTTGTTCCAGCTTCCCAGCATGTTCAAAGGAGATCTCCAAATTGACTTTTACCATGCTGAAAAGACAGGTTAAGTGCCATTAGTGTTTTGGGGTTTTTTTTTCCTCCTCTTCCTTAGCAGAGTAACGTCAAGTCTTAAGCCTTGCTGGGCGTTTTTGCTCTGGTTTTGTTCCCAGCATTCCAAGTCTTGTGGTCTGTGGCTTACAGGCAATGCCAGCGTGGCCTGATGAACCTCCCAAGCAGACGAGATGATTTCATAGTTCTTCACATGCACTGCCCCGGCACTCTTGGAGCCAGGCATTGTTACACTTCAGAAAATCTGATCCTAGCTCTTGCCAGAAGATGGTGAATTTCCTTGGAGATTCATAGAACATTTTGGCTGGAAGGGAACTTTATCATCACCTATTGTGACCCCTCACATAATCCTTTCATGCAGGGATAATGCCATCAAGCCTGTGACTTGGATTTGGACTTGGAGCTAGTCCTTCAGAACGGACTTTGATCCAGCCGTGGTGCTGAGGGCTCCAGTGAACGGCAAAGAAGCTTTTGCCTCCCCAGGTATATAATTATTCTCAGAGCATTGTGGTTTCACAGACAGGCTATGAATTAGGAGGCAGGAGGGAACAGGGGAGGTGATGTGAGCAAGGGGCTGGGGAGTATTTCTGATGCTGTCACTTCAAAATTAAGTAAACTGTAAATTCCACTGGAAATCGCAGCTTCCACAGGATCTTCCTGACAGCACAGCAAAGTGAGAACAGCAGTCATCCATAGTGATTTGGATTCTTAAAACAGTGGTCATCAAATTCTTTTGACCAGGGGCTTGTGAGATCAGACACAATTGCCTTCTCTCCCAAATTATTCTGCTCTGCCTTCTTCAGGTATGCCACCACCATTTGTAATCTGCAGTGAGTTCTAGAACTCTGGGATAAATGAGACCTGATTATTTTCAATATGAGAGAGGCGCTGCATTGTAACAAAAGCTGGAAGAGCTTCTTGCTGTCATTGGTGTTGGGATGAGCCCTGGCTTGTCCCCACTGGATTCTACACAGGAATTGCAGACCCAGACTGAACTTAACTATTTTTCTGGAGCACTGCAAAAGGATGCACAGGTCTTACTGCCTAGAATTGAGGATGGGGCTGCAGGGATCAAGTTATTACAGGATTTGGGGACCATCCTTCCATCTCTGTAAACACAGATGAAGGGAAACTGAGTCATGCAGTCCTTGTTCTGATTAGTCAGCAGGATCTGATTTGTCGGTCAGGGAAGTGCCACCATTTTTCGTTTGTTGCCATATTGAGGAAAATAAGTCCGTGAAGGAGGATGACACAGTCAGGATCATTTTGCTATTGTAACTTCCTCTTCCTTGACAGGGGTGCCTGGCACACATCCTTGTGTGTAGCGTCCCTAGACACTAACTTTAACAGAAGTTCTGATTTTATCTCTGTTTCAGGGCAAGATAGAAATTGCCAGAAAAACAAGGATTAGGAGGAATTTTTTGGAGAACTGTCCTGCAAAGTGAGGTGCTCTGGAGGAAAAGTTGTCGTCAGCTCTGCTTAACCAGCAAAGCTCTGGAGTTCATGCTTTTAGCTCTCACTGAAGGCAGTAAGTTCCTGTGTATAACTGCCTGGCTGAATGGGAGCTTGTGTTGCTTAAAAAGTGGGACACATTGCAGGAAATTACCTTTGTAGGCAGGCCTGAGTGCTGATCTGAAATAAATAGGGTACAGCATGAGCCATAAAAGCATGAGCCAGGCCTGGACACTTGGCTGGAACACAGGCAGGGAAAGGCAAGAGAATCTGAGTCATGTGTGCTTCTGCTTTTTCCTCCTGCCCAGGGATTGCATGGCATGGCAGTTGTCATGCCAATGAAGGCTTTTGTTCTTGGTCTTTGACCTGCAGTGGGATGAGCAGGAAATGGCAGTGGTTGGAAAGCAGTGATGGCAAAGCTCACTGGCAAGCCTTACATGTCAGCACCTGCCAGCAGCTCCCAGCCTGTTGGCTGTTTCCAGGAAAGAAGAAAATCCTAGGGATGTTTGGACCCTGCTGTTCTAAACTGTGCTCTCCGGTGTTAACCGCAAAAAACCCTCACTGCAAGCACCAACATAGCACGGGAACAGCATCTTGATTTTGGGGTGGAGTTTGACTGCTGTATTCAGGTTGTCTTGCTGTCCAAAAGATCCTTGTAGCTCTTGCAATTTCATGTTATGTGTATGTTAGGGAGTTCTGGGGATTGCTAGATCTTTGGAATACGAAACTTACTTTCAGCTCTTGAGAGGCGAGAAGCTGCTGTTGGCAGTCCCTGGTCACAGGGGGCCAGGTTCACACTTGCTTTGTGTGGAATACGAGGGGGTCTGCTCAGGTGTAAGGAGGGAGGTGCCACCCTTCCCTGGGGTCACTGGATGTGGCTTTCCTCATTTGGCAATTAAATTGCCTGATCTCCCCTCAGACTCCTCCTTCATCCCTGGGACCAGGCTCAAGGGATGCTGCAATATCCCCCTCACCTGGGGAGAGCCACCTCACTGCAGTCTGTAATTACACAGCCACGTGGCTTTTTCCACGTTCATGGTGCCAGTGGTGGATGTGAAGAGATCAATGGAAGTTACACAGAAAACTAAATCTGGCTTTTCCACAACTGCAAGTGACTTCTTCCCTACTGAGTTGACCCTCTTTGGGAACGTTGGAATGTATTTGCAGACATTCACAAAGAGGCTGAATATATTTAGGAAAAAAGTGTGAGCAGTAACTCTGGCTTTACAATGAGATGTTGATTTAATTTTCCTCTTACACAAATCTCAGAGGTAGTTTATCTAATTAAGGCCTTCCAAAGCCCTGTAAGGTAGTGTTATTATGTGTAACAAATAAGGTAAGGACTTAGACCAGCAGGGAATCTGAATTGTTTATTCAAAGAAAGGAGCTGGTTTTATACACTGTTTCAAGGCACAGTATTTCCTTACATGGTAATTCTCACTAAGCGACCTATCATACATCACCACATCAGCAACATGCTTTCTAATGTCCTTCTATGGGGTGATATGTGCTGTTCACCTGCCTGTCAGCTTCAGGCAGGCTCTTCTCTGCAGGGCTCTGCTTGGTGGCACCTCCTGTCCCCAAGGTCAGGTGGAGACAAGCCTCTCTGTGTGGCCATGTGCTTCTTTGTGCTCCGATGTCCTTCCGCAGGTGCATGCCACAGCCTGCAGCTCAACTCCATCCCATCTCTTCCCACAATTATGCCCATTTTATGCAGGAGAAAGAGAAGCAGTGGGCAAACCAGGTTGAGAATAAAGTCCTCCTGTATTCTGGGAATCGGGGAGTGAGCAAGGACAGGGAAGGACTTGCCTGCACATTCTGGAGAATCACATTGTTTCAGGTGCTTGCAGAACCAGTGGATGTTTCCAGTACTGTGTGCCTTCCGATCTCATAGGTGTTCCTTTCTTACCTGTGAGGTTTGTTTCCCCTTGCCTGGGCCATGATGGCTGTGCAGTTCCAGGTGGCTGCACGATTCCAGGTGGCTGCACACAGGTGCCTTCCTCCTCCAGCAGCAGGACACACCTTGGGATGCCATGGATCAGGGCTTTGAGGCTGCTCATGGCTTGCTGCTTCTGTGCAGGCGCAGTGACCTGGATGCTTTCCTACTGGGTTTGGGTATCAAAGCCTCCCTGATGGGATACCTGAAGGTGTAGACAGAGGGAGGGGCAGGAACAACCTCAGAGATAAACTCCGTTGTGTGGGAGGGTGGAGGCTCTTGGAATGGCCTCAGGAAGGAGTCAGGCAGTGGCATGTTGTCTTTGAGGTGCTCAAATACCAGTTTTCTTCCTGAGGAAAATGAGGAAAGACACTTTTAGTGTTCATAGTATGGCAGAAGCCCTACCCCTAATAGACAAGAATCTGCACAAGGGTGACGTGTTCTGAATGCCCCAAACCTAGAAAAATCTTCACTGGCAGCTCATGCCTCATTAGGTCTAACAGAATCTGGTGTGCAGACCAGGATTGGCCTCTTCAGGATGTGATGCCTGGAGATGACAATATCTCCTGGTGCTAAAATATTAAAAAGCCTGTTGAATGTTGTACTCCTGTGGGTTTTGGTTAGCGGTTTTGGTGTTTGTTTTTTTTTTTTTCCCAGTGCTATAAAACTTTTGGGTTTGAGATCACTCATGCCAGCTTTTACGTTCTAAAGGTTCAGGCCAATTGTTGGTTTTTTCCTAATCCCCAGCTGCCTGTGTCCCAGTATCACTGAAGAATCTCAGCTCTTCTTTTGTGTACCTTATATCAGTAGATGTCTAGACCTTGTTGCAGTACAAAAATGCTTGGGAAAATGCATTTAGTGTATTCCACAAGCCTGGAAAGCAGAGGCAAAGAAAAGTCACCAAAAACACATTCAAAATATGAATCTTGACTTCTGACATTTCATCTTTTCAAAACTGAAGGCAGAAGGAACTTGTTATGTGCTCTGTTAAAATCTGTATAAAATCTTCCCTAAATTTGATCTAATCTAACTTGTGGGTTAGCAGAGAGGCTATGGTGGGAAGGCAAGGCTTGCTGCTGTTTTGCTGAGCATGCTGTGCCTGTGGAGGGGAGCTCCAAGCTCTGGTCGAATCCAGTGACAAAATGGCTGTGGCAACTGAGTCGTTCTTCAAAACATGATACAAGTACTGTGTACTAGGGATATTGCTGGCGTCCAAGGAGGCTGAGACAAGAAGAGGAGAGCTACCACAGCAATGCAGTCAGAGGCACTAACACTGGTTGATGGCAGACCTGGTGAGCAGGATGTGCGCAGGAGTGATCTGGCAGAGCTGATGGTGGAGGAGAGCTGGCTTGTCCTCATGGATGAGATAATGTTTGGTCAGCTATGTACATATTTTGTTGCTCATAACCAGCTCCTGTGAAAGGACCAGAGCTCAGGGGCTCTTAAAAAGTTAATGAAAAGAAGGGAAAACAGAATAGTTTCACGTGTCACTCAGGTGTGGGCTGGAAGGAGGAGTTTTCCTGCATGAGAATTCTTCAAGGTCCAAATAGTCTCTTCTCTTCCTGGGCCAGAATGTGAAACACACAAAAATTGCTCCCTAACTGTAATACAATGGGGAGAATCAAATTGAGGTCAACAGAATCTTGATTTCTAACCTTACATTGCTTTAGTTTTGAGGCTTTATAAGCTTTTAGAAGTAATATCCTAGAAGTTGACAGAATTTTTAATTGATTCAAAAAAATTCCTGTATGAAATGATGAACTATTTACATATTCCTGCCACTTTGAAGAGCAAACCTTTTCCTGTAAGAACAGAAACAAACTGACCTTTTCTGACCAGAAACACATTCCAACAAGGTGGCTTTTCTTATTTTAAAAAAACCAAAAACAACAACAAAAAACAAACAATTAAAAAAACAAATAGTCCACCAAATATCTGCTGAGTCCAAACCTGGGGGATCAGCTCCCAGCAGAGAAGATGTCATAAAAAATAGTCCAAGCATGATGTAGCAACACTGATAATTAAATTTTTACCTGAGAGATCTTTGCTGTTCCAGGGAGCCCAATCTCAGATGTGCTGGCACAGCACAGTTGAAAGGGTTGTACCAGTCTGGGCTGTGCAGTCCTTCCCCATTCAGAGCTGTGTCCTGATGGAGTGTAGGAGGAAGAAGTTCTGAGATCAGTGATCACTGGGAAATTTATCCAGTAACTTGCTTCTACTGTTACTTGACAAACTTGTCAAAAACCCCCTGTACCTACCTGTACTCTACTGACAGCAAGTGGGGTTATTAAAGGCTGCTCTGAAATTACTGCTTACGGGCAGAAATAGAGTTACAACTTGTTGATTCTTTCCTTCTCTGTGCCACAAAACTGCCATGTCTGGTGTGAGGTGCAATTTTGGCATCTTGGAAAAGAAACTACAGCTGGAAGAGTTGCTCTGAGCTGCTTTTTGGAAGATGAAGGTGGAGAGGACCATAGCTGAGTGTGCAGCAGAGGGGCGTTGGGAAGGACATGACTACAGCAGAAGATGAGCTGCTGGACATCCAGAAGCAGAGCTGAGCTAGCAGAGCCCTTGGACTGCAAAACACAAGGGCTACATTTCCAGAATGTGCTGAAGGGGATGTGCCCCAGTCCTGAATGTGAAAGTGAGAAGAGAAACCCCAGTTATTTCAGAGGAATGCAGAGCAGGAGAGGAGGAGTCACAGGAGGAAGATGGTGCAACCTCAGTTTATCTGTTCCTTATCAGATGTCACCACCTCCTGTTCCAGCCTGACCCAGCAGAGCCCAGGGCTGTGGCCATGGGTCCTCTGTCAGGCCTGGAACTCAGCGATCCATCAAGGAAAACATCCCTGGCTGCAGTGGATTCTCCAGAAGGCTCTCCCTGGGAATTTGGTCCTGCTGGAGAGGAGAGAGGGGCATTGGTCTGTGATTTCAGTGAAAATGACAATGAGCAAACGACCACCAGGAAGTGACAGAGGCTGCCCCATCCCTGGATGTGTCCAAGGCCACGTTGGATGGGGATTAGAGCAACCTGGTCTGGTGGAAGATGTCCCTGCCTATGGTAGAGGGTGGGGTGGGATGAACTTTGAGGTCTCTTCCAACATAAACCATTCTGTGATTCTGTGACAGCAAAAGTTTCTTCTGGTGGCCTACATGGAAATACTGATGGCATTGTGATACTTGGCAATGCAGTCCCTGGCAATGCATGGAGAAGAAGAAGGAAGTGCCCCATCAAGCGCTGTCCAAAAAATTAGACCAAAGTGACCTCCATCACCCCTAAGGCACAAAGGTGGGGGACAGTACCGTAGATTGGGTGTTACTGGTGTCCAATTCCTGCCTAGCACTCTGAGGAAGTGCACTGCTCCCTTTGCGGTTGGAGGTGTTTCTAAGGGCAGTGGAGTCCAGAAGAGCTGGGAGGTTCAGTAAGTCAGTCCCTTTATTGGGTGTAATAGCTCCCACAACTTCTCTCCACCCAAAATCAAACTGAAATGCACAAATGAAATTTAAACCTCCTTGAACACTGTTCACTGCAAGTGGTCCTAATTAACGTTCCCTAAATGGCTTTAATTAACTACTAGCTGACGGTATATTTACTCGAGGATTTTTTCTTTTAAAAAAACCCACAACCCAATACAGACACAAACCACTATTTATTTAATTATTTATTTTACAAAGTTCTACCACCGGTCATGCTGAAAATGTGACTTACAGAGCAGGAGCTGGAGTGGCTCTTGTACTGAAAAAGAAACAGATTAAAGTACAGGAGAAGCAGCTTGCACAAGCAGGCAGCACTCCCAGAGCCATTTGCTGCACTGACTTAACAAAGTACGATAAACTAGCAATTTTAAAATAACACAACTTCCCCTATTGCCTTGCAGGAGCAGTTTTTCCATGGTGCTACACCGGCTCCTTTCCACATCGCTTTTGCCAAACTAGTCAGTTCCAGTTCGGTCATAAATTGTTCGATGTCACACAGTGAAGGGGAGGTGACGGATGCCCCTCAGCATACTCAGCCCTGGCAAATCCTTTATCGAGCTCCAGGAACCTCCACTCCCATTGCTAATCCACGCCTGCCTCCCCTTGGACAGGCCTGGCCACTTCCTTTCCCAACAACCCTCTCCTGTTTGTTTGCTTTTCTAAAAGCTGATTCAGCCTTGGAGCGAACGGGTGCAGCACTCGCGGTGCTTTGGGTCCTGCCCCCACCATCTGCAATGAGCCGAATGAACTGGGATGGAATTGCTCCATTCCAGCCAGGACAAACCAGATCTTTGTTAATTTGGGGGGCTGTTTTCCCAACTGTGGTGGCAGCTTGGCCTTGGAAAGGCAACAGTGGACTGTGTGTCATGGGGGCTGCTGAGGCACCTGGGTTGTGTCTCACACATGGTGTCTCACACATGTTGGATCAGCCCTGTACCAGGGGTCCGGTCCGTTCCAGGTGGTGCTCCCCAGGGGCAAGGATAGAGTAGGGGTGACTTGGGGGTGCTGAGGTGCCCTTGCACCCTCCCTCGGGGGAATGAGGGTGTGCGATTGCTCATGGGCATGTAAGATGGAGACCGGAGAGGAGAAGAATTGAGGGGGTGCATGGACGTCATACCTGCACTCCCTCTCTGTGGTATTCTGGGGCAGGGGGTAGGTCAGTCTCTGTTCCCCTGGTGGTGACATCTCCCTAGGCCTGCCCTGCCCCCATGTCCTGGCTGGATCTGACCCCCTTCTTGTGCCTGTCACTCCCCAGCACCCTCTGGCCCCCCTAGGACCCTGACCCTTGCTGCTTCACCACCTGTGATCGCCCCCTGCCCCGGCCTAGCTGACCGTGAGCCCTGACCTCACCCAACGCTGAATCCGATTCCCCCCGCCCCTTGTGCCTTGCCCCCTCATCCCTCCACAACCCCATAGTCCACCTTGACCTTCTGTTGCCGCCCAGCCCTGTTGTGACCACCTTCCATACCTCCTGCATCCCCCAGACCTGCCCTGGCCCCCAGGCCCTTCTGACCCCGCCTTGTGCCTACCACTCCCACCTCCCCCGACCCCACGGGACTTTGACCCTCTGCTTCTTCCCCACACGTGTGTGACCCTCCCCAGTGCTTCCCAGACCTGTCCCCATCCTGAAACTAGATCTGACCTGCCTTTGAACCTGCTGCTCCCTCAGCCCCCCCAAACCCCATGACCCCATGGTCCATCGTGAGCGCTTGCTGCTCCCCCAGACCTGTGTGATACCTGCCCTGACCCCCAGGTACTAATGACAGGCAAACCCCCACCATCTCATAGGCCGTTGACCCCCTGCTGCCCCCCCAGACCGGTGTGACCCCCCCCCCATTCCTCCCGCCCTCTCCGACCTGCCCTGACCCCCAGGCGCCACTGACCCCCCCCACCTGCCGCCCCCTGCCCCTCCCTCCGCCCCCTTAGGCCCCACCCCTCTTCAGGCCACGCCCCCTCTCCCCCTCCCGCCGCGCAAGTCTCGCGAGACGCGGCGCGGTTTCCCCAGCGCGTGTGCCCCCATCGGCCGGGCCGGGCCTAGCGCAGCGGGGCGGGAGGGACGAGGGGCCGCACCTGCCCCGGCCCCACTGCGCCCGCCAGCCCCGTGCACCCCCCGCCCCCCCCGCCCCACCTGGCCGCCGGGTCCTCCCGCGAGGCCTTTGTCCTGACGCTGCCGGCCCGTGCGCGCTCCGGCCCGGCCAGGCCGCTCACGCGAGGCCGGGGATTCGCGGCCTACCCCCAGCCAGGAGCCCTCCCTCTGCACACCTCCCTCAACTCTTCCCCTCCGCCCTTCTCAGCCCCGGTGTCCGCGGCGGAGGCCGCGGAGCCGCCCCCGGCCTCCTCTTCCCGCCCGTGCCGCCGCCGCCGCCGCCGCAGCAGGTTCCCTCCCTCCCTCCTCCTCCTCCTCCTCCTGCTGCTGCTGCTGCTGCTGCTCCTGCCCCCGGCGGCGGCGGGATCCGCGCGGTGCCCGGGGAACGCTGGGCCGGGCGGCGGCGGCAGGAGCGGCAGCGCCAGGTGAGACCCCCCGGGGGCAGCGCGGGGACACCTCTCGCCTCGTCCCCGCCTGGCCCGAGAGCGGGTGGGGGCGGCCACGGGGGAGGCGGTGGCGGGGGCTGGTACCCCGGGCCGGGTCACGGCGAGAGGGCCGCGGCCTGAGCCCCAGGGCGGCGGCAGCGCGGCCTGGGCCCCTCGCCGGGCACGGAGCAGCGCAGGCCCCGCGGCCCGGCCCGGCCCGGCCCGGCCCGGCCTGGCTGGCGGGGGTGAGAGCTGGGGGTAGCGCGGGGGCGGTGGAGGGTGGGCACGGCCTGCGGAGGTTCAGGCTGAGGGTTGAGGCGGTGCTGGAGGGGAGGAGGAAGAGGCCGAGGCGGTGCAGCAGCTGGCAGCGAGGCAAGGCTGCTCGCTCGGAGGCTGGTGCCTCTGCTTCCCGAGTGGGTAGGAGAGTGGTGCTGGAAATCCCCTCCCGGGAGGACAGGAGGGAATGCCAGCCCTGCCTGGAGGGGTGTAACGGGTCCCGGGACAGCCCCCGGCGGGGGTAACTTATGTCAGCCTCTTCCCCAGAGGAGCGTCCCGGTGTGGGGATGCGATTCCCTGCGGATGGTCGCCCCATGATGGGCTAGAGCCCTGGGAGCACTTGAACATCTTGGCGTTTGCGGCTTGTCTGTCATTTTCCTCGCTGCTCAGATTTCCTGTTTTGAAAACTGGGCTGAGAGCTTTGTTGAGCTTTTAGAGCCCGTGGCAGAAATATGGTTATTTAAACCACGTTTAGGATCCCATTAGTTTTCGAGGCTTGGAACTGATTTGTTAGAGCAGTTGAGAATGCCCCCGGATGGATTTTACCTTGCCCCTGTGACTTGGAGCTGCAGCGTTTGGAGGAAGCGACAGGGACAAAATGGATAGTTCATAAAAGGAACAATTGTGCACTGCCTGTTCTAGAGGGCACTTGCTGCCCTTCAAGAACTTTCTTCATCGCATATGCTCTTTACACAGCAAATCTTTATCTTCTGTTTCTGGCCTTTTTTTTTTCTACCTTAGTCCAGAAAATGAAACTGGAACAGACATTTCTGGAAATGAACTTGATTGGTGCAGTTGGGAAGATGTGATTCACAGTTATAATGAACAGTGAATTTTGTCCCATTTTTTCTCATTTCAGGATTTGAATTATGTATTTCCCGATTTTTAACCTGTTTACTCAGTTATGCTGGGTAGGTTTTTAACCCTTCAAATAAGGCATCCACAGTGTTGGATTGCCAAGAGGTACCCCAGGTACATCCAGGATGTAGAAGCTGCTGTTATTTTAGAATTATCTGATGCTTTACCTTGTAAATTAAAAGGTTTAATCATGCGTTATTTTTTTCTTATAATCCCACTCTGTGCTTGGAAGAAGCAAACCTGTTATCAGTGAAATCTGGAGTTCGTGGAGATCGAGTATTTCCAGGATTGGCCAAAAATAAATTATGGGGTAAAGAATGTTGCTTTTTTTTCTCCTAGTCATGCAGCACAGATGAAAAGCTTTAAAGCTTTTAGTCATAACACTCTTGTCCCATGTTTTCCCTTTAATAAAGCATCCAGTGGGAGAATGTGACATAATTGGTTTCTTGGATTTAGAGATCTTGAAATGGCTGGTACAACAGAAGAGAGGAGAGGAAACTCCAGCAGGGTTATGGTTTAAATACTATAATATGGTGTGGCAAAGTCATGTTGTTACTACATGGTAATCTTGCATTTCTCTTGCAAGAAAATGCTCTGTATGTGGTTATGCTGCAGAACAGGCACTTTTAAGTCTTGTCAGTGGCACGGAATATTAAATCTCTCTCTCCTTTCCTTGCATTGCATAATCTGAGTGTTATTCTTCCATAGCAGCAGAAATGATGGAAGAATTGCATAGCCTGGACCCACGCAGGCAGGAGCTCCTGGAGGCCAGGTTCACTGGGGTTGGAGTTGCCAAGGTGAGTGTGAGTACCTGTGGTGACAGGTATGACTTTCTCAGCCATCCTGCCTTGCACTTTGGTTGGGTTTTTTAATTTCTACATGGATAACTTTGCTTTGCAAACAGATTCTGCATCACGTGTTGTGTTTTGACCTGTTAATTTGTGTGAAGTATGTTCGAGAGGAATGAAAATGGGATCTCTGTGAGCAGATGTCATGCTATACAGAAGATTTTGGGCTCTGATTAAGTTCTTAGGAGTTGTTACATCTTAAGGCAGCTTGTACGCCCAAAAAACTCCATGCCAACTTTGTAGAAGTGGGAATCTCATCTGGCTCACTCTTTCTCCAAGAATACCTTTGAGAGTTGAATTTGGCTGCTGGTGGGATACAGTTTCAAGTATTGTATGTTTGATGCAACATAATCAGACTGAAACATGGGGGTGCAAGAGCTAAAATTGTCTACGCCATCACATGGAACACACACAAAAAGTGTTTGCAGGGCAGTTCTCCTGTGTCTGATCCACAACCTACCAATAAAATCCCATCTTCATCCTCATGTACAGCTTCCACTTGGTCAGGCGCTATCTAAAGCAAGGCACCTGAGTAACAATGTCGTGTGGTTGCTTGGTGTCCTGGCATTAAGCTGTGAGTTCTCCAGGTGTTGCTACTGTTAATGTCAGTCTTTCTGAACAATGAAATGGTCACAGAACTCATTTTAAACTAGATCAGGGATAATGAGTTAGTTTTTGAGGGAGATACTGAGTTTTGGACGACATCAAGGTAGACGGTGAAGCAACACATGGTTAGATGATTTTCTGAAGCCACTTAAAATTATTTTGAGAAAAAACATTGTAGATGAAGCATTTCTCAGAAAAACACAAAGTGATTCAGAACTTGAAAGAGTTTTGTTTGTGTTCTCACTTTTCTTTCTGCTCTGCCTCTCAGACAAAGTTGAGTCTGAGAAGAGAGCATGAGGAAGCCAAATGCTCAGCTTTAAGAAAGTGTAGTAAGGGAGATTAACACTAGAAGTTAAGAGGTAACAATTTCGGTTCCTGAAGTAAGAGTGTGGGGATGTTTTTATATTTTCCCCTACACTTGACTTTTAACATATTAACGTCTTTTTCTTGCATAAAACTCGATGGCTTTTTCTGTACTGTAATCTTGTCTCATACAACTTTACAACTTTTCGTGTACTTTATCACCTGTTTCTTGCCTCTTTTGCCCCATATTGTCACTTTAGAATCTTTAGCTGTACCAGTACAGATAGCCCAAACATCTTACTAGAATAGTTAAGAGCACAGACACTGGTATAACGTTAAAGCAGTGCCAATGTACTCAGTGTTCGCTAAGAATGTTAGCAACTCTTCCTTTTAAAGGAATAACCTTTGAAAGATACAGGAAAGTAAATCTTAATTTGTTTCCAATATGTTTGGAGCAGAAAGTACATGCCCTTTTCTGTAGGGGTGAATATTGAACACTTATTTCTAAAGCAATCCAAGGAAAAAAGCCTCATTTGTTGGAGTCCTCACTTGGAACAAAGCTGTTCTGTTATGGAGTTTTATTTTTACCTGTTGTTATACAGTTTTACCTTGTACTAGTCAGTAAACTGTTAAAGTGCATTACACTTATTGCAAACAATATATTTGTTTATTTACTTGCATTCTTGCTAATTTGCAATAGTTCAGCCAACCATTGATATAAATTAGCATGACTCTACTATGTTGCAGCAAATCTTGGTTGCAATATTAATTTCAGCTACTACATTCCCTCCCAGGTTGGTGCTTCAAATTCCCTCCCTACCCCCCCAAGTCTCCGTCCGTCATGCTCCGCACTGGCATTGGTAGGTCACTGTCTTAAAGGGAATATATTGGGAAAGTGATACAATTTTGTGTGATTCAGCTAAGATTTTTAGCTGGCTCCAATAAAATGTTTAAGGAACAGACTGTGGAGTAAGTGAGTGCCATCTAGTGGGACAGGGCCTGGCCCATCTTCCTGGGATGGAAGGTATCTGGTGCTGTTTATTGCATAAAAGGAAGAAATGTCATCTCAGATGCTCAGATGTGATTGGGTGAAGGCAGCAGGCAGTTATACTGAGCTTCCTGCCTTCCTCCCACTGGGTGTATCTTGCTATGTATGGCTTCTTTCTTTAATGTGTAAAACACAGTGCATACTTTGGACCTCTATAAAACGAAAGTAGTAGTTTATACCTTAATGCAACTTCAGCTTCCAGCCCACAGTTCCTCTGCATTATTAAATAACAACTCTAGGTGTTTTGAGATATGAATGAGAGCAAGCTGATCTAGAATAAGCTTTCAGGCTAGAAATGAGAAAAAGGCTTCTAGTCATCAGAGTCATGGGATTCTGGAAGAGCTTTCCAGTAAGAACAGTAGAGGACAGAAATCCTAAAATGTTTTGGAAACAGCTGTGTGCTTGTCACCTCCTTTGGTAGCTGAAGGCGCAACCCTATGACCGAGGTCATTTGCAGCCCCAAAAGCCTCAAAATTCTGTTGCAACTCTAGGATGGAGTTTCTTACTTAGTAGCTGAAGAATATATTTCACTAGAAGCTTGGGGTTAATTCATTGAATCAAATTTATGAGCATGGAATGTTTTAGGCAACTGTTATACTCCTGTGCTTCACCCATGCCACTATATAGGTTCAAAAAGCTGGTGATGCTTTAGATACCTATCCTTGCCATATGGTAAAGTGCCATTCTTCCCCACATTCCCAGGGCAAGTTCCTGAATTAACACATCACACTCTGACACAGACTGTTCTTGCTTATTTAGCTCCTGTTTTATTTACTTACTGGGGAAAGTTAAGTGCATTCTCATTAGGCATTGTCCTGACTAGACATCATCCTTGGGTCAGGAGGCCCAGGAGAAAAAATATGAGTTGTTCCTGTAGATATCTAGGTAATATTGTTTCATTTAGTCTGTTCTCATCTTCTACCTCCCTTCTTCCTATTTGGATGCTGCCTTTAACATATCAGGTGGGTTAACTTGAAGGGATTTGTGTAATTTTCACAGGCTTTTCCTGGATAAGAATTTGAACTAGTAGTTGTGATGGGTGAGTCTGTATTTGCACACAGCCTGTCTCAGGCTTAACCAGGGTGGGTCCTCACAGCAGCACATGTATCTTCTACAAGTTTGGTTTTCAAAAGATCTCTGAACCAAGCTCTGTGTGCTGTCTTTATAGTTAAGCTAAAATGGCTGAAGTACTTCTAGGGAGAGTAGCTGAGTGGTAGGAATCTTGTAGATCCATCTGACTGTACCAGAATTGAAAGAGTGTTGGTCTTGGTGGTAGCTAGTGCTCCCTTTTCTCCTGCTTTGAGGTAGTGATGCAGAATATATGCTGCCAAAAAATTGTTCATGAAGAACAGTATTTGCTTGTATGAGTTTGGTTTTTACTTATTCTCTGTAACTTTTGAAGTTTTGCTCGCTTCAACAACCCCAGTTCTGTGATGTACTTAGCTACAGTTTTAGCAGCAAATCTACCATGTTGAGAATTTGTGTTTGAGGATAATCATGTCCTCCTTGGAGAGAAGTGATGCTGCACAGTGGTGGTCCCCAACAGGTGTCATAGGCCATCAGAAGAACCAGTTAATAGTAGTTTTAAAACTTAGAATTGAATTTAGCAGCTGCTGCAGAATGTGCCAGGACTTTATGCCAGATACTTGAAAATTGTTTGGATGTTTCTGTGTGCAGCATTACTTCAAATGTGTTGTCTGGCTGCTGGAGCCCAGAAGTAGTTGTCAGATCTCAGTCCTATTTCTGCTCCTGAGCTGAGGGTTAGGATGAGTCACGTGTCCCTTCTGTCCAGTTTGCCATCAGTAAAATAAAAATACCATATTTCCAACCAGAGTGAACTCTTGAGGCATGATGGAAACCAGGCAAATCCTGCTGCAAATCTCCTTGCCCATCTGATAGAGTGGGGCTTACTCGTGAACATCTGAGAGTAGATTAACTTCTCGTGGCAAAAAGACCTGAGTGATTCAGGGATTTCATTATCAGCAGTAATACTGAGCTTTTCTAAAAGTCCAGTTAAGAAGCAGGTTGTAATTCTCATACTTACATGATGCTTGAAATGAGATAAGAATATGTTAATTAAACCTGACACAGTAGCACTGGACCAGAGTAACTGTAAAACCATTCGACAATTTCACTTCAGTGTAAACCTGCGTGGAGTCAGCACTAACCTTTAATGGAACTAGGGATTGACTCTTTGCCTTTGAAATCTCTTGATCTGCTACAGAATTTAGAGGAACTTGGGTTATCCTGGCTTAAGGTAATGAAGCATGTCTATCTCCATGTCTCCTTCATTTAAACAGCAAGAGAATTTTGCAGTGCCTAGGAGACTCTGGCTAGGCAGCTGGAATTCCTAGAGCTCCCTTTCAGTATGAAGAATTGGCGAGCCCAAAATGGAGACTACCCAGCTTGGGTTGTAGAGTGATGGATCATGCCTGGGAACTTGGGGAGGCTGTGGAAATGCTCAAGTCATGGGAGGCAGGAGATGGTAAAGGGGGCTGAGTCAGCTTGGTGTTGTTCTAGATGATCTGGTGGGAGCTATTACCTAGATAAGTTGTTTCCTTTGAAGTCTCACCCATTGACGCCTCACTGTGGGCTTTCCAGGGGCTCTGGCAAAGGAAGAAATGACTAACCAGCTCCTGTGAGTGGCCAGATTTTAAATTCTTGCCTCTTGAGTAGGAGTCATCAGAGTGCCTGCTGCTGTTGCATCCAGTTCTCAATATGGAGGCTTTATTGTGCATAGGTAGGTTACAGACTTCGAAGCAGCAGTTGATAGGTGAATCACAAGGGAAAAAGCATGCCAGCTTATCTTGGAGAGAAATTCCTTGTGGAGGAGGAAGTGTGTGTTGTTCTTGTGCTTGTAATTTGGGTAAACACTATAGGAACTATTAGCTTGTTTCAGATGACCCACGTATTTTGAATTTTTGCTTAGTCGCATCACCAATTGCCTTGACAGGGCACAGTGGATGGCTAGAAGTGAAAGCAGAGAGTGCAGTATTGTCCCAAAGTGGTCTATGCTAGAAAAGTCAGATAACTTCTGGAATAAAATTCATAAGCCCTTCCTGTGTAGACTGTTGCATGTGTATTATTCCGCACTGCTACTTCCCTGGCGATATACTCATGTTAATGTTCTTTGCTTACTTCGGGTTTTTCTTCTCAAAATTCACATTCGTTCCTTTAATTCCTTTTGTGTCAAGTCCACTTTAAAATGGTATGCTAAATTAAGTACTGAACATTTATCCCAAGTCAGTTGCTGAGTTAAATATAAACAGTCAGGAATGATAAAATATAAATTTGAAGCATTTTTTTTTACACATACTCACGGACTGTTAGCTGAGAGGAGAAACTCAGATGTATGGTTTCCCACATCCATGCCTAAACTTATTGCCATGAGCAGTTGATACCTAATTTCACACACAGCCTCGTGTTATCTGGATAATCAGGAACATTTTCCTTTCTCTTGACTCACTACATGAGAAGAGGTACAACTGAGCACAAGGTCACGTTCCTGAAACATCCTAGGTATTGCATCTTTGTTGCTTTGAGTACAGTGCGTTCTATGAAGAGTTTGAGTTTCCGTAGCCAGAGTGCCTCAAAACAAGACTTTTTGCTGACTTTGCCAAGTTCAGCGCTTGTTTGTAAAGGTCTAATCCTTTAGAGTAAGAAAAGTGTCAATGAAAGGTCGTCTCAAATGTAAGCAGGGGAAAGGGAAAGTCATGCATTTGATCCATTGCATGGGTCAAAACGTGTACAAATAATTAATTATGTATTTGTTCACAAACCAATACACGTGACAGTGAAATTACTGGATACCTTTAGACAATGACAAGCTGTTCTGTTCCAGTTTCATAATGAAGAAGTTGGTTCCTTCTCATCCTTTCTACTATTGTACTGAGTTGAATTGTACCGTGTCATCAGTGTAGGCTCTAGAGGAAGGTTTAAAATAAAGAAAAAAAAAAGTGGATTTTTTTGTTGTTGTTGTTGTTCAAGAATCTGACCAGCATCACACTCCTCTTTTATTGATGCAAGAAATGGTTTTGATTTCAGCTTGTAGAGCTAAAAATTTCCCACTCAGGGTAGTCAGTACAGGTGCTTGTAATACTGAAACTAAGAAAAACATTGTGGATTTTGTATTAGGCATTTTTCCAGCTGCTTGCGTCCCAGAACTTTACACTCAGGTACAAACTGCATGGATTTCTTGTACTGGATAAGATAAACTTGTATTTCTGCAAAAAATGTTAGTATCATTTCTAGCTGTAAGTGGCCCCATCAGTTAATTCTCCAGGTGATCCCAGAATACAGGGGCCTTGCAGAAGAATTGTCCTGTGTAAGCCACTGGCATTCCCCTTCAATCATAATGTTCATGGGAAGTTCAAATGTGTTGTTTTTGGAACAGCTGCTCCTGTCATTTGCTATCCATCTGCAAAATGGAGGCAGGGAGATTTAAGCAAATGTGGAAACAACTTTCACTTTCATCTTCATCATGTCAGAACCCCAGTGCGAGAGCAGCAAATGCTGTTTTGGAGAGATGATCCTGTATCTCACAAAGTTCTCACCTGGAGGTTGATTGGTGCCTCAGATGTGCTGTTGCGGTTGGAATTCCTGACAGAATGGAAAGATTTTGGAGGGCAGCATTTATGCAGTTTATAAACAGGTTTTTTATGAGTGAAAAGATTCACTTTCTATTGCCACTTGCCATAAAATTTTACAATATTTTTAACAGTGAGACTTTAACGTGGATGTAGGTAAGGTTAGTGTTGGCACTTCGGTTAAGTCCTGTTGGCCCAGGAGTAAATTCCTGGAATAACCAAGAGTTGTACCTATAACATTTGTGAGCCATCACATTGGGTAGTGAGGAGGTTGTTGCTTTGCTTTAAAGAAACTGTTGCTGAAGAGATGAGGTGAAACGTTTTTTTGGTCCTGAGCTATATGTGTGATCCCTTGAAGGGATAATGGTATGGCTTAAAGAATTTTTTCTGCAATTTTTTTCTTAAGGGAATCCTAAATGGTTAGCTTCTTGAGCTATTCAGGTGTTGGGTTTTCTTTTTTGGGATTTTTTTTTTTTGTTTGTTTGTTTGTTTTTTGGTGGAGGGGTTTTTTTGTTGTTGTTTTTGTTGTTTTTTGGGTTTTTTGGGTTTTTTTTTGTTTTGTTTTGTGGTTTGGGTTTTTTTGTTGTTTTTGGTTTTTTGGTTTTTGGTGGGGTTTACTTTTTGTTTTGTTTAAGCAATTCAGCATGTCGTTTTAGGAGAAACGAATTTGATATTTAACATTCAGAGTGAACACAGAAGGTAAACTACTTTCAGCACATGCCTGCTTGGGAATTGGGGTTAGTAATAGCCAGTTACTACAGTTTGATAGTGGTGTTTGTTCCTTAAACAGGGCAAGGAGAACTGGTTTATTCAAAAATTAATTACTGTGGCATTTCTCTATGGTGTTAAGCCTTCTCCCCCACGCGACCACTTGAGTCTTCTGCTCAAGTGTATAATGAGAAGTGGCTTTGCTTTGAGGAGTGATTGGTGGGAAGTGGTTACTGCGAAGTTAAAAATGCTAAAATAGAATGCACCTTGGGGAAAAGATGCTCACAAGTTATTAATGGAGAACTGGTTTTATCATGTCATTCTTCTTGTTAATATGTTCCATCATTAATTGTGAATCTTGTTTTTACATCTTTGTCAAATTTGTCTTCATTTCTTAAGTTAGATTTGTAGGAGGATACTTTTGTGTTAGGATAAAACACAGTGACTTTGCATGATTCACTTTTTCCTTTTAAAACCAATTTTATTAGAGATCTTAAAATTTTCAAACTGCTTAGATATGTAAAAATGCAGCTGTGTATCCAGCAGAGCCTGCAAAGATGCAGCAGACTCTTGAGGTAGCTGGTTGTAATTTTAATAAATCTCTTCTGGCCTCTTGAGTTTCTGCTTTGGTCTGGTGGGAGCAGCTGCTCTGCGGGCAGGTCACACACGGGTCCATAAAATAACCAAGTGGGAAAGGTTGTATTATGGGTACCAGTTGTACTGTGTTGGTACTGCTGTGTACACAAGTTTCACTTGTTCACTTTCCTAGTGTTAAAAAAAGCATAAAATGACACATTTAAATCAGTGGTACAGCCAGCATCTGATAACAGTAATAGCTGGCTTGCCAGATAAAGATGCCTCTGAATGCTTAGCTGAGGGTCAAGCAGATGCTTGCATGGAGAGCTGATCTTGGAACTCCTGCTACTCAACAAACCACGTTTTCTTCCTTAAGCCTTAGGCTTCTATAAATACCACCTTGGCTGTTTTGTGGATGTGGGTCAATAGACCAGCTACGATATGAACTGATGCAGAAATATTCCAAAGGCTGGATCATTATCTGGAGAAAAAATTGTTGAACAATCCAGCTGTCCTGCTGCAAATGGTTTCTGAAGCCTCTTAGTGTACCATCCTGTGTCTGGGAGTTTGACCCATGGTGCTGCTGTAACCATAGTTAGCCCAGAGACTAAGTGTTTGTTAGGATGGGTCTGCCTTGTAGGGAAGTTGTTTCTAACAGTCTTTGCTTGCTTTTCACTAGGGTACATTAAATAGCGAGTCTTCCAACCAGAGCTTGTGCAGCGTGGGCTCTCTGAGTGATAAAGAATTGGAGGTAAGCAGGCACAACTGCTCAGGGTGGTCGGGTTAAGGGTGAACATGATCAATCGCAAAGCATGGAAGAAATTGTGTGAGTCAGAGTCTTAGTTGGGAGAGTGAAAGGGACCAGGGAAGTATTTAGTTTGACCCTGCAGGCTTTTGACCTCTCTCTGAAGCTCCTCCTTGAAGCGTCCCACCATTCCAGGCAGGTTTTACTCGATCCCAAACACAGCATTTCTAAAGCTCACCTTGGGAAATTTTTTCAGTTCATTGGAATACATTTTTGGATACACATAAAAAAGCAGATAGCATTAATGGAAAAGTTTGCCGAATCTATCAAATATGTGAGTTTGCCTAAGTCTGTACAAGGCGGAGCACTTGTGGGTTGCTCTGTGGAAGTGTGGGAAGATGAAATTGATGCTATGTCCCTGGTTAGTCTCACTTCTTTAGGATTAACTATTTCAAAATGCTCATTAAAGCAGCAAAATGAATTGTATTTGGATTTTTATTCTAAAATTCTATGTTAATAAACCAAAATCTCAGATTTAAGTGCATTTTTAATGCATTTCTTACGAATTTCCCCCATAGTTACCAGGTAAGTTTTGGATCGTATTTCCCTCTATTATATGGCAGTACTGATGTGAGGGGCTTTTGAGAATGCAGTATCTTAAACTCCATAAAGTAAGTGTAGTTAATAGTGAAAATCTTTGTATTCATTCTTCTAATTGGTTTTTTAAATTAATTTTTGTGGAGAGATATAAATTCACCAAGCTGACGTGCTCGAATCTCCCATTCCTTACTTTTGCAGTCTTGTAGCAGATAATGTTGTGTGTCATTTTTGTTATGCAAGTACTTGAATGGAAAAACAACTTGAACTGATTCTCATTAATAGTCTCACAGCTCCATGGAGGCTGTAATGGAGCCTGTGGTGTTGCAGTCACTCCAACGCTATTCAGGAGCTGCTCTTCACTACACACGGAGGAGGCAATGTCACTGACTTTTATACATACAGGGGCTGGAGCAGCAAGTCTCTAGGTAGCTTTGGAGTTTTCGGTCCCCTCATTCTGAAAAAGTGCCTTGCAGACGCAATAACCACCTTTGTCTTAACATCCCCTCCATCCTCTTACGAAAACAACACTCTCTCTGTGAGTGTCCAGCTGGTAACATGGGGCTGTAGATGTCCAGCATCCGCTGGGGTCACAGCCAGGTTTAGATTCAACTTCATCCTTTTTATCCTGCTAAAGGAGGGAAATTGATTTCTGTGCTTAGTATGTGTAAGTCTTTTGGTAGAGATCTTTGAAGAGGCTACTTGACATCTGAGTTTCTAAAGAGCAGGAAACTTAGGTTTACCACAGACTCTCTGGCCACGGCTTTCCCTCTGCCAGAGCTGTGTTCTGCACAGTGGTTTTTTCCCGTGCCCTTGGGCTGTAGTTCAGTGGTGGCTGCAGTGATTGGAGAACATACAGCTTGGGAATTATTTGGGGCAGTTTGCGATAAGAGGTGTTTTTAAAATGACAGTGGTAATGGGAATGACAAGACATCTCTTTCCAGCAGCCTCAGTGAGCTGCTTCCAGCAGTGCTTCCCAATGTCTTTGGCAGGTTTGGCCACAGATGTGACCCTGGTGGTGGGGAAGGCACCATGCCAGGGTCTTCTCCATTCTCACATGTTTAGGCTTGTTAGCCTTCTACAGGCTTCTGGAGCCCTCAGGCCCGTCAACTGTGCTCTATATTGTGCCTGTGCATAAATAAATTGATTGTGTTGAAATCCACTGATCAGCTGCCCATCAGGTTTCTGGGTGCTCACAGAAATGGCACATGCAACTTACCCTTGACCTTAATGAGGGCAGGTGAGGAGCAAACAGAAGTGTAGGTGAATTGCTGCATCTGTAACAGCTTTGTCCTTGCCGATGTCCTGGGATAGTTCTTGTAGCCACTGCAGTGGACTTTGAAAAGAAGCATTACCTGCAGGCAAAGTGAATTGGCTTGAGAGACTGTGATTGGACTGCAGATTTGGATGTCAATAGTTAAACCTCTCATCATTATTCCCCTTGTACCAGTACTATGATCACCTTGAAGGGATTTACATAGGTTTTTATAAATGTTTGAGCTTGGTCTGCTAACCCTGTGAGGTCACTGGATAGTGGAGGCTGGCTTGCAGCAGCTGAAATAGAAAAATAAATTTACCTCCTTGTGAACCACATGCTCTTCCTCCTGCAGCACATCTGTGAAAAGGTAGCAACTCGTTGAGAGCAGTTGTACCAACAGCAGAAACACATGCACCAGAGAAATGAAGCGGCCACTGGGGATATGGAACAGATCATTGTGTTTAGGCATTTTCTTTAAATCTTGGAATAACTGCAGTAACGTTAATTTTGAAATATTGTTTAACAGACTCCCGAGAAAAAGCAGAATGACCAGCGGAATAGGAAGAGGAAAGCAGAAGCCTACGAGACCAGTCAAGGTAATCCGTGCTCCGACCCCGCTGCAGGACTGCCTCATGCTTGGTAACTCGGGCACAACGTGCACAGGCAGTGTCCTAGGAAACCAATGGCTCTTCCCAAGGGTGTGTCAGGCAGCTTGTTGTAAACTGCTCCATGATAGTGTATTCTCTTCTGGGATCCTTGTTATCCTTATTGGCAAGAAAATACTTGGCTTATTCGCACAAACTCTTGCAGTTTTATGGGACAGACTGCCCAGAGGCTTTGTGTGCTGCTCTGAATTGTTGTTTTGGTCCTGTGTCACTACAAATACAGCCTGTACTCTATTCCTTGCTTTCCAAGATGTGTGCTGCCTTGTTAGAGCAAGTTCTCGCCATGACAAATCAGGAACAAGCTGTGCCCAAGCAGGCAGTGCTGTCCTGAGTGCTGTGGAAAACCTGGCATGTTCAATCCAAGTTCAGATTTTTTCACAAATGGGCAGAGGGGCAGATTTTGATTTCTTTCATTCTTCAACAAGAAAGTAATGAGAATTGTGTTGACAGAACTGCTTTGATAATAAGAAAAAAGGACTAGGTTTTAATGAGCTGATGTTAAGCCACTGCTAATTATCTCTCAAACTCTTACAGGAATGCTTATGAGAGATCTAATATGCAGTAATTTATGTGAAGGCGGAGGAGTAAAAATACCCTTTGCTCTCTCCTTATCTTGAAGAAAATTTTGGAAAACCTCTGCAACAGTCAAGACCTTTAGTGTTTGCTGAGTACTTCGGCAAGTGCAAATGGTATTTGCTTGGATGTGACATGTTTGGAATTGAGTTAATTGAATTGTCAACTGTAGAGCCTCCCAAAAACAGCACAGGGGCTGTAACCCTGGGGTGGGCTTTTGTTGTGCAGAAGCTTTGTTTTGATAGGTGTTGCATTGAACAGGAAGAGGAGTGTCAAAATGTAGGAGGAGGTTTTTAGAATGGCATGGTAACTTCTCTTCTTAAAAGTACAATTCTTTTTTTAATCCTTTGCTTTCATTTTTAGGGAAAGGCACTCCTAGAGGACATAAAATTAGTGATTATTTTGAGGTAAGAATCTTTTCATTGGCAAATTTGCCTCAATTCACATTTTGCTAAATCTGTAGATGGAAGTTTGTCATGTGACGTGTTACTTGATCCGTCATTGGGATCATGGATTGATGATATCAACCTGATATGCTCAGATCTGATTAGGCAGAGGATATGAGGAAGTTGATTTTTAAATTAACAATTAGTTGAACAGTTGATAGGGCATTTTTTTCACTTAAGTATAGGTTTGAGGTTGATTTCCATTGGAACCTGTATCTCGGTTCAGGATACATCTAGGTTTGCAAACAATTTTGATAAGCGCCCTGTGTTGCAGAAGAGCTCACCTGCACAATCCTGCTGATTGGAGTGGGAAGTTGTGACAGGGTTCCCTCTTAAGAAAAACTTCCCATGGGAGGCTGGCACCATAGGGGCCAAACCCCTCCCCAAAACAGTGATAGACATTCTAAAAATCAGTGTTCTTTTTGCTCTGCATAATATGTGAAGTTTTTCTAGGTCTGCATAATCCAGAGTGGTAGCTTTTCTCTTAAGTTTGTTCTTTATTTTACAGAGTAACTCAGAGTCAAAATTTAAGTGCTTATTAGTGTTTACTTCTATCCTGGGTAAATTTTTTTATGAGCAGTACACTGTAGGGGTTTCTGTACCAAGTGGAGCAGTTGCCCAGTTGCTTACCTGTCCCAGCTCTTAACAGTGACTGGTGCAGGTGCTTCAGTGGAGATGAACATTCTCTACCACTCCTGGGTGCCCATCAGACACATCTTCTCACAGGGTATGGGCAGTTCCAGAGAGTAAATAACTGATCTGTGGCCAAGTGTGCAGGTTGATATCTTCATGTGTTACAAAGGAAAATGTGCTGGGTGCAAATACAAGTGTTTGTCTTAGGTACTTCTGTTATTTTGATAACTTCATGAACTGTTAAGGTTTTCCTCTTAATTTATGTTCAGTTTATGTAAATTATTCCCTGCAGCCTATAAGGCTTCATTTTTAAGTTAAATGTGTTTCTTCTGTCTGTGTTAAATTTGGTTAAATGTAGTATCTCTGTGGAATTCCTGATGATCAAATCTGTTTGCGTGCCCAGTTTGCTGGGGGCAGTGGCCCAGGAACCAGTCCCGGTAGAAGCGTGCCGCCCGTCGCCAGATCCTCTCCACAGCATTCCCTGTCCAACCCCTTGCCGGTGAGTGTTCTTGGGAACACAGCTGGTGGCCTGGCATCAGTTAACTTGGTGGCCATGCTTCAGACAGGTAATACAAGGTTCTGGATGGGGAAGTGTCTCTTGATGAGTGATTTGGCTTGTTCTCCATTTTAAATCTGAAACTGGGTTGTGAGAGCAAAGCCATTTCTAGGACCCTGGGACAGTGGCTAGTCCATCTGTAGCAGATACAAATATCTGAGTTTAAATTGTACAGGATGAATGTTTCTAACATGCTGTGTGGGTACAGACAGATGCCAGTCCTTAATGACAGTGGAACTGACCTGTTAGTTACCCTGTATTCTACTGTAGCACATGAACTTCTCCATGGAGTTGGGAGTATGTCATGTATTTGTGCACCACTAGTCAGGGATATTCTTATCTTGATTGGACCCCTTGGGTATCTTGAACAATGTGCCCACCACAGTTATTTTGGGAAGGTCTTTTACTTTTGTTCGTATGCACATGACTTGCAAGGGGTATTAGCAAAAGCTTGCAGAGAAGTGTGTGTACATGCGCTGCTGGTGCTTGTTTTTGGCATGTAATTCCACTTTACTTGCAGCATTTCTGCAGGGTCTGGATGTGAAGAGGTAACCAGTGTTTTTAAACCATTTTAGGACAGAGCAGCTAAAAAAATTTGTTGCAACTAGCAAAGCAGTATTCAGAGGCTCTGTTGCCTGAGCTTTAGTTTTGACCATTGGCTGGACCCCTCTTTAAGGATTTTCAGCATTCGTTGAGTGTCACAGAAGTCTAGAGACATTTTGGGAAAGTTTGATATTCCCAAAGCTAAATGTGAAGTCTTTGGTGGTTATTCTGCAGAGACCTTTGCACAGTTCCTGAACATACTGAACTAAACCCCAACACTGAACATGGCTCAGAATTCCATGTGTTGCTAGATTTCAGAAGCTTTGTAATACTGCTTGAAGGGAGAGATTCACATATGCTTCTAGATACTTTTTAATGTTTCTAAAAATCAAAATGCATCTTATTAATTGAATGGAATTTCATCCTATCATGTATCAATTCACTAATACATCTTGTTAAAGAGTAGTTAATGAAGAAATAGCGTTTCTCAATGTTGCAGATGTATGAGGGATTAGGGACAATTCTTAATCCAGGAGGTTAGATAACCCAGAATGGGACAAGTGGATTCTTCCTTTGGTTTTCTTCTACCCTTGTATATGTTGAGTTGGTAAAAGTTGAACAAACTGTTTCCGGTGAATATTGATGTCGCAGTTAGTTTCAGCCAGGTCAGTTTGTCCCTCTCCTTACACAGGTGCTTATCTTCTGTTCTTTACTCTTGCAGCTAAACCTGTGATGTTCACTTATTCATAACAAACTATTCTGGGTCTTTGCAAGATCTGTTCTCTTCTTACAAACTGAATGTCAATGATTTGATCTAATACCCCAAAAAATGGGGGGTGAGTGAAAATTGGAGGACACACAGTGTCTTACAGGTGTCAGTGTGATCTTGGAAGGAAGCAAACCTCCTCCAGACCTGAGTTAATCTGTACTGGACTGGAAAATTTCTGCAGTCAGAACTTGCAGAGGAATTGTAATGGCCTCAGGATGTTACTACTTCTCTTCAAATCTCTTCGCTGATTTGAATTGCCTCGCTTCTCATTTGATTAGAATGGTCTGCAGGTCTTGAGACTCTTACAAGGCTGCTCTCAGGCACAAGCGTTCTTTTGGGGAAGGAAGCAAACTCTTGATATTGGTAATCTTAACCAGAAAACAGGTTGCAGTTCAGGTTTTTAAGAAAAACTGAAGCCTGACCTGACTGTTTGCTTTCTCGGAGGCATTTGCCTGGAGTTACAGCTTGGAAGGACTTGGATGATTATTACCCAGATTGCAAAGTTTCAGCAGTGATGGTGTGGCTTTGGAATCCAGGGCACTGAATTGCTGTGTGCCATAATCAGTGTAACTCAGATGATTCTTGTTATTAAACCCTGTTCCTCCACCAGTTGGAAAACTGATCTACTATAGGAGAAAGAAGCTGGTCCTTAAGAGATGTAACAGACCTTTTAAAGGATTTTGGGAATGAATCAGTACTTTGCTTACCTTGTGGGAGATAGGCCCCAGCTGTAATGACAGAAGTGAGATTACCCTGATGTCTGGGTCCTAGACGTGGTTCGGTTGCTGCCATTCAGCAGTTCTGACTCAGTGTACCAGAATAGCAGTGTATCATGAAATTGGCAGTTTGAAAATGAGCCCTTAAGAAACGTAAAAAAAAAAAATTGTGAATGCATTGACCAAAATCCCAGTGTAGATTTTTGGATCTGCAATCTATTTTGCCCCTGACTTTCACTGACTCTGAAGCACATGTATTTACAAAGGAAGAGGACATGTTAACTGACAAGGATTTCTGTCCTGGGTGTTCATTTGTTAGGGATTTTTTCAATTGTTGACTTTATTTCCTTGTTGCTGTTTTTCATTGGAACAATCACTGCAGGAGTCCTATCTGAGTTATCAGATCCTCACCATGCTGCCTGCTCATTCCTGAGCTGCTGCTTCGCTGACAACAGTTTTGGCAGAGTCAGAGAATAGCTTTTTTTAATTAAAAAAAAAAAAAGTAGTTCATTGTCTGTTTTTTGACTGTGTTACAGCGGCGAGTGGAGCAGCCGCTGTATGGGGTAGACGGCAGCACAGCCAAGGAGCCGCAGGAGGAACACTCTGCCCTGCCAACGCTGATGTCGGTGATGCTGGCGAAGCAGCGGCTAGAGAATGAGCAGCTGGCACAGAGGGGAGGTGGCCTCTGTTTTACTTTTGTCTCGGTGAGCAGCTCTGAAAAGATTTGAATCCTAAGGCATGTGTCTAGTTAAGGGATCGCGAATTTGAGGCTTTTCTGCCCAAGTGCAGGCTCGTTTTTGCTGACCCCAGTCTGTCACCTTCTGGTAAGTTCATCTTCCTTGTGAAGAGTTCTAGGTCCCAGGTTTTTGCTGTTTAATAAAATGGTGTGAGTTTTAAGTTAACAGCTCAAAATCTTACGTAGATCAAAAAGTTGTCATCTGAGAGGATAATGTGATAGATGCGAAAAAGCAAAAGATTGAAGTATAGTCTTGTTGTGAGAAGTTTTTGGTTTGGCCTTGCTTAATCTCAGCTGCCGTGAATTATATCAGGCTTTTAAAAGCTTTGTCTTCAGCAGGTTGGGCCAGGCTTCTTGGAGGAAGCTGACTCTGCTTTTACTGAACTGAATCTCTAAAGAATCTTTAAACCTGAGCATGGAAGTGTGGTGCAGGCCAGGCTGCAGCTCTGATATGGAGGTGGATGTTTCTGCATGAGCACTGGTGGTCGTGCTGAGGGACATGTAACAATACACAACTTTCTTTTACAGGCCCAGCAAGGCAGCCCATCTTCTACCGGATCAGGGAACACTGAGCATTCCTGCACCTCCCAAAAACAGATTTCCATCCAGCACAAACAGTCACAGGTATAGCTCACTTGACAACATAGCTCTTGGATGTGAGGTTGAAGCTTGATGCAGCTTGTCTGCTGTGCTAGAGGGTGCCACTGGTAGTGCACATGATGTTTCCAGTGAGAAGAGCCAGTATTCCCAACTCCATCTGTAACTACTGAGTGAAGTTAATTGCTCTGAGCTTTGTTCGTCATCCTGTAAAGAATATTTTCAGTTGCTGCTGCTGGAGTTTGTCCAATCTGCTGCTGAGGCTTTTCTGTGTCAGTGCTGTGGGCAGTTCATCAGCTGTGTATGATTGTGCTTGGGAGAGGAACACCTCTGCTCTGTTGTATCCTCAATGTTCTTCCTCACTCTGAAGTGAAGGTGAGAAGGAAACCTGAGTGATAGTTATGAATGTCTCTGTTCAAGCGCTGGGTCATGGGTCCATCACATTGCTTACAGTACAAATAGTCACAGTCTGGCTGGAAGCTCTTTGACCTCTGCAGAGTCCACTCACGGAATAGTTTGTCCTGTCAAGGTGGAACATGGTGTATTCCTGAAAGTGCTTCCCAGCAACTTCACTGACCTGGAGTCAAGAAGAGGAGTAGCTCTTCTGACTGCACTTTTTGGTACCTTTTAAATTACTGAGATTATTTCAGCTGTGTCATCTTCTGTTGCTTACCAGGGTACCCAGCTTTATCTGCAATGCACCTGGTTTATTTCTTCTCCAAGCCTGCTTTTAATCTTCCTTGGATTTTCATCTCAGATCTCTGTGTCTTCCCTTGAGCAATTTTTAAACAATCATTTCCTCACACCAGTCTGTGTCAGAGATGATTTTGTTGCTGGGAAGGTCCATTCTCCATTAACCCTGCAGGTGATACAAGTTCTCTGTTCACCAAGAGCAGCAATCCCCCCTATGGAGTACTCACTTGCTCAAGTCTGGGTTCTGTTGTGTCACTAGGGTTGCATTTGTTATCTGTATTGTTAAAATGCTGGTCTGGGAAGATGCCTGTTTCCTGACAGTGCATGGGGAGGTCTGTGTGTGAGAATAATGCCACAACTCAAGAACCTGCCAGATACTATGTCAATCTTTGCTCTCCCAACACCCATGCTTAAAACAGTGGTCCTGCCTGGAGGGAAACAAGGTGCTTTTATTTTCTTCTGTGCTTAACATGCCCACAAAGGTCCATGTTCTTAGCAAGACATTATCTGATCAAGCCCGTGCTCAGCTTCATTATATTCCCCAGAGGTCTAGGTGGAGCATATATGTGCAGGAAAGAATCTAGGAAGATGTTTGGTGGCATGATGAAAACGCTCTCTTGGTACCCATTCTTGGTTTTTCCCTTCTAAGCCTGTTTGGAGTTGGTAGAGTTAAAAAATAGATAAACTTCAGCAATTCCCAGCTTGAATCACTTGTGGCAGTGCCAAAAGCAAATCAGCATGGTGTGATTTCCTCAGCGTTTTCAGTTAGTGCTAGGGCCCGAGTGCTCTGAGGTGACTTGAGGTGAAGTCACATGCAAGAGTATGTATTCTGATTTCATCTGACACAGGGCAAGCATGTCTGTGCACTTACCTAAGTGAAATAACAGTCACTTACTAAAGAAACACTCTGCTGTTTGACCAGCAGCTGCACCAGGTTCTCCACAGACATCCTGCATGGTGCCTCCCATGATAAAGCTTTTCCTGCAGGCAAGGAAGCATGAACCAAGTTGAGTCAGAGGTGAGGTGACCTGCCCAGGCTGCCTCTTTGTCTCTTGGGATTTAGACCCATCTTGCTTGATGTGCCATGCTGGCTGGAGCCCTGTTTAAGCTTTTCCATACTGGGCATATGTCAGGAAGCAACAGTCAGACAGTTATTCCATGGTGTTGGCTTCCAGGCAAGCTTGAAATTTGGAGAACAGTTCTATAACTCCACAGGTAAGTCTCTGCAATCTCTTCTCAGAAATGGAATAGGTGCCTGCTAATCACAAGTGTGAAATCGGTATGTGCAGTCCTGGAGTTTCCTCTGTGTTGACTTGGCTGTTACAGATTCTGTGTTCATGTACATACTGACTCCTTTCCCTTTTCTTCCCCACCCTTTGATTGGAGTGCTGAATCTGAAATATTCAAAGAATATAGTGTGTCTTCTCTTCCTGGATATAACTCTCACTTCACTGCTTCACTGAAGATATTTGAGATGTTCTGCACCCCATAAAACTATCTGGATAGTTTTCACTCGAGCTATAAAGCTCCTGTCCCCATTGGGTACTAATACATCAGTTTATCAGAAGCAAAAGCTTGTACCCAATACTCTTGCTGTCAGTCTATTACAGTATTTTAAAATTAATTACCTGTGTTTTCTGTCAGGACCACTTTAGAGTCCACAGGTGTTGACTTTGTCTGCAGGTGGCTGTCTGTGCTCATGAAAGATCAGAAATTTGATATTCCAACTAAGGGCTGGGATTTGATGTGGGTTTTTTTTTCTTAAGCCTTTTTTCTGTGAAAGCTCTCCTGCATAGAGACCACTAATGAGTGTGCAAAACTCAACTATAAGTGTAAAATTCACAGGACACAGAGGATATTTTAGGCTGTAGAGAGTTACCAGTCTGTGCTCTTCAGAGCTACTGGCTCACTGCACCTCCTGTGCTGGAGAAGCCCACCATGCAGCAACAAAAGGAATAATGGAGAATATTCTTCCCCTGAATGCCAGGATGTGGGGGATCAGTTCATCTGAGACCCTGCAGTTCTGATCAGAGGGAGTTACACTGGAACATTAGTGCTGACTATTCGAAACATTATCCATTTGTCTTAAACATGGTTTATGGTGATTTTTCCCTACAGTCTGACCTCACAATGGAAAAAATATCTGCACTAGAAAACAGTAAGAACTCTGACTTGGAGAAGAAGGAGGGGAGGATAGATGACTTATTAAGAGTAAGTATTTAAATTGAGACAACTCTTTTAAAAGGTATTTAAAGGTACTTAGAATGCTTGTGCCAGCTAGGCTGCAGAGCAGGGTCTTGTGTACCAGCTGTAGAACCAATACTTGCAAGGTAAAACAAATCCAGTGGTCCCTTACCAGCAGGATAATTGTCTGGCCTGTGGATGCTGTTTGAGGCTGCTTGAACCTAAGCAGTGTCTGGGGTTGTACAGGTGCAGAGTTGTAGCTCAGTTGTTTGTGTCCTCAGCAGTGCTGGCCTCCCTTTGATTTATTCACAGAATCATGGAATCATTAAGGTTGGAAAAGACCTTGAAGATCACAAAGTCCAACCATCAGTGTAGCACCACCACCATGTTCTCATAAAACCATGTCCTCAAGTGATTTTTTTAACATTTCCATGGATGGTGACTCCCTTTTCCCTCCACCCAGTTACTCCCCTCTTCTAAGTCCTGACGAGCTGACTCTGCCTTATGTTTGTGAGCATGTCCAGAAGCCTCTCAGTAGCCTGGGAAGCCATGTTCTGAAATGCTCATTCAGGAGAATCAGAGACCTGTATAGAGATGAGAACATCCTTTGGCCAAACCAAAAGACAAAAGCTCTTAACCCATTAGTATTCTTCAGTAAAAGATAAATCCCTTAAAGTCAAGAATCATGTCTTAATGGAAGAGTTCTAATTGACTTAGCTTTCATCAGCTGGAGAGGCAGTTCTTGTGAAGTGTTGAAAAGCATTAGAAAGCACATTAAAAGGAGTAGAGGGAAGGCTTTGTGTGTGTCGTGTCTCAGCAGCTGAAAGAGCTCAGTCAAGCTCATTGGAGACATGGGGCACATGTGAGCTTGTGGGAAACAATCCATGAAGCAGGAAATAGATTTTTTTTTTTTTAATTATTATTATTTTGGTTTTTACCAGACTGTTAGCAGGAAGGAAAATGGTTACATTTAACTCTGTTAATGAAAGTGGTTGCACATACAATCCTGCTGCATGCTGTGGTGGTGTGAAGCAGCAGCTGCCCCTGGGAGCAGTCTGTGTAGAAGGGCTGATGGAAAGTGACTCAAACAATGATTTAACTGAAAATACTAAGAGTTCCCCCATCCTTTTCCTCTGCCAATATTGTGGCTAAGGAGGGAGGATAGTCGAGCAATGACTAAGCTGTTTTGAGACTTCATAGCTGTGGCAAGGTCTTAAATGTTTAACCAAAAAAAAAAAGAAAAAAAAAAAAACTCACAAAAAGACCCCCCACTAAAATAAAAACCTTTTTTTATGTCCTTAGTCTCTTTTGTACCTTAATTCCGTACATGTAAACCAAGATGACAGAACTTCCCTGTTCTAGAGGGATGTTAAGATGCGAGTGAGTTAAAAACTTAAGAGTTCGTCTTGGATGTTTTGTTAAACAAAAGCTGTTCTTTTATCCTGCTGGTTTGCTGACTTTAATCTGATCTCCACAGCTAGCTGGAGAAACTTCTTCCTAAGCGATGCTTAGTTTGGCTCTTCTGAGTAGTTTAAAGTCACAGGCTTTGTTCTCTGTTCACTTTTAGGCCAACTGTGATTTGAGACGGCAGATAGATGAGCAGCAAAAGATGCTGGAGAAGTACAAGGAACGATTGAATCGATGTGTAACGATGAGCAAGAAGCTCCTTATAGAAAAGGTGAGCAGGGGACATCTCTGCAGTCACAGTTCATATCCTTGAAAGCATCTCTATCTTCTTAGTGGTAAAAACCTGTTCCTGTTGTTTCAGTGATAAAAGATAATTGGAATTCTGTCTTGAATTATTTCTCAGCAAACAGGAATGTAATCCAAAGAGTGAGGTGGTTCAGAATATTCAAAATTGGTCACTTTGCAGTGACAGAGTGATCTCTTGCTTAAATGAAAGAGCTCTAAATGCAGCAGGCATTGCTTAATTTGGAAACCCATACACTTGAAAAGTAACTCTGTGCAGCTCTGGGAATGCAGGAGCATTGTGCAGTGGAATTGCAAAAACACTGTGGGCTGTGGAACATGAACAGGTGATTTTCCGTCTTTCAAGTGACAAAGTTGGAGGTCGTTGCTTTGTGTGGCACTGAAAACAACACACTGGGGACAGTGCCAGGTTCACCAGCATTCAGACTGGTTCAGTGTTGAAAGATTTCCAGCTTTCCTGGTGGTTAAACACGGTGGGGGTTTGTTTGCTTTTTGACCTGTTGGCCATTTACTCTCATTGTTTGTGGGCACTGGATGGTCTAAGCTACCCAGCTGCTGGCTGGGACATGCTGTCTGTTTGAGTTGATTTTGTCACAGAGCTGACTGTTCCTGGTTGAACAGGGCTCCCCTCTCCAGAGTGGTGTCACTTCTGGACATGGTGTAAGACTAGGACTGAACTGGCTGGTCACTGTATCTTAGTCTTAATGATTCAAGGTCCATTTTCTTTCTTCATCTCCTGAATAAGACCTGGTCAGAGCTGGGGCTGCAGTCTAGCTAAGCTACTGATACAAAGGAGTAGTTTAAATCCTACTGCCAGGTTGATCTCAGCTGATCATAGGGTGGGTGAGCTGTCCAGGCAGACATCAGGAGGGAAGAGTGAGGTTGAAACGTCATGATGGAGGTGAACAAATGCCTGCCAGACCAGTGCGTAGCACCGGCAATAATTTAATCAGTGATATTCAGCTGGGTTTCAGATAAGCAGAACTGAAATAATAGAAAGTGGTAAGAATTGGTGGTGATTTAAAATGCAGCACAGCCTTTAGCTAGTAATTTATGGCTTGTATTTTTACATGGCTTTATTTTGCTTTCAGTCAAAGCAGGAGAAGATGGCATGCCGAGATAAGAGCATGCAGGATCGATTGAGGCTGGGGCACTTCACCACAGTGCGGCACGGCGCATCCTTCACTGAGCAGTGGACAGATGGCTATGCCTTCCAGAACCTCATCAAGTGAGGACAAAACGGATTGTCTTTACCTTCAGAGGCAGAAATGGAAAAAAACCCTAACAGTTGTGTGTGATGTCTTGCACGTCAGAATGTGAGAATGGTGTGACTGATGCATGGAAGGATCAGATAGGAACCCCTGACAATGAGGAACTTTTTCACACTGTAGTGAGAAACCCATTTCCACTGAAACTTCCAGAGACCTGAACTGGAATGAAATGGTTTGAGTTGGCCTCTGGGCCAACTGTTGTTACATGTTGGGAATTCTCAGTGCGTCCACCCAACTGTGTACTGCTTGGGGTGGAGGGGTGGACTAAAATATCGCCTGTATCGTGAGTCAGTCCATTTGATTTACATCCTTGCATATATTAGTCAAAGGAGGCTAATTAGCTAGCTTTTTTTTTCCCCCCCCTCCCCTTAAGTAGAAAGTGGAGATGCTTGAAAGAGAAAATCCATACTATTTAACTTGTTTTGCCTTCTCGTAACAGTGATCAAAGGGGCTGCAGAAACCTGGAAATGGAGATTAGAGACCCTTTATGCCAGATGTTAATAGAAACACCCAGTCAATTCCCACCTGGCCTAGACCTTTAAGTAGGACTTGGCAAAATAATTGCACTAGGGAGCTATGTGTGATCCTTCAAAATCACATCACTTCTCTGTAGTCTCCCTCTGATAGGGAGGTGCAGCTCCTGTTAGGCACAGATTAAAGACTTAAGGACATGGTAAAAATACTTCTGGATTTTTACAACAACTTACCTGCAGTTGCAGTCCCTTTTTAAAAGGGAATTAGGTATGCAAGTGCTTAGGTCATTTAGACTTGAAATTTCAAGAGTGCTTTTATCACTGTAAAATGCTTCAAGATAGTCTTTTTTTTTGTTGGAGTAGAGACAGTTCCTTAGTGAAATCAGGAATGATGTTGGTTATTTTCCAGAGAATTTAGGATAACTCAACTGTACTTTTGACGTGTAAAGATACTTTCTCAGACAGTGCCAGACTTCGGGAATAGTTTTAACAGGAAAATCTGGGATTTCAAACAGAGGCTTCTAGGAAAAAGTGTGTGGAAAGTTAGTGACTTGCCATGGATCCTAGGTTTCCATGGGGTTAGCAACTGCTTTGCACGTCCTTTGCATGAATTAAACCTTTCACTTACTGAAAGATTTCTGTGAGCCAGGAAAAGGATCTCGTTTTATGTAAAAATACCTTTAAAGCTCTGACTCATCGTGTTTGGCACATCCCCCTTTTCTGTACAAAAATATTTTGTTACAAATCTTACAAGTACAACTGATTTGAAGTTCATGGCTCCAGTTTGGTAAGAACAGATGTTGAAGACAACCAAGTGCACACCCTTAGTTATCTGTGATGTGTTTTTTTTCTCCTCTCTGCTTTCCAGGCAACAGGAAAGGATAAATTCCCAGCGGGAAGAAATAGAAAGACAACGAAAAATGTTAGCAAAGCGGAAGCCACCGGCGATGGGCCAGACCCCTCCAGCAAGCACCGAGCAGAAGCAGCGCAAGAACAAGACCAACGGAGCAGAAAATGAAACGTAGGTTCTATGGCCTTCCTGGTGCATGGCAAAGCCACATGCTTTGATTAGAGCACAAAATATCTCCTGGGAAATGGAATCTTACCCTTGCCTCCAGGCTTCACTGCATGCACAAATGAATGTTGTGGAATTAGCCTGGCATCCAACAACATCTGGCTCCAGTTCTAAATAGTTTTCATTGAAGTAAAACAAGGATCAGTGCTGAGTCCAGACTTTGTATGAGTTTTTTTCCTTTTTTTTTTTTTTTTTTTTTTTTTTTTTTTTTTTTTTTCCCCTTTTTCTTTTTTAATGAGTCCAGTAATTTTTTCAGTATTCCTGTTGTGGTCAGGTTTGAAAAGCGGGCTCTGACTTCTGTGTTGCAAGTTCAGAATTGATCTCAGTATCAGGGTGTTCGTGGTGGTTTTTTTATGGGAAACAAAATTGTACACATTCAGAAACTGCCTTCACAGTCTCAGCAGAGATGGCACAAGGTTGGGTGAATCCTGATGTTCAGGGTACCCTCAGCTCCCTTGGTGTGCCCCCAAAATGGGATACAGGTGCCTGCAGATGAGGTGGGTTATCTTGGAGAGCACTGTGTTACTTGCGTCCTGCAAATAACTACATTGTTTGGAGACATTTCCCCCTCCTTCTGGCCAAGAGAGCCTGAAAAGAGCTAAATAAAACTTTAAAGTCATCCTTTTGTATTGCCAGGTTTGAGCTGAGAGAAGCAAATGGAATGTCTGTACATGGATATTTTGAAACATTGCTATTCACTGTGGCAACCTTTCACTTCCGAAGGGCAGGAGGAGCTTTCCCCATTTTTGTGGGATTCTTTTTCTCCAGCAGTCTGGTGCAGCTGTAGTGTGGCTTATTCTCAAGACATGGCAACACAGGTCCTGATGTGCCCTGGGAATCCTGGTCATGTCTATGATGCTTCTGCTTGTGCTGTGAGCCTGCCTTGGCATAAATCCAGCTTTACCATGCTCTGCTAGGAAGCCTTTTGGGCTCCAAAGTCTTTTCCTCTGTTTCTTGCTGGTTTATCATTCTTCACTGATACATTTTAGGGTGATATCTTCGTGGTTTAAAAAAGCTTCTTGTCGTGTGCTTGATAAAATACTGATAAAATACAGATAAAAACTGCTTGCCAGGGTATGGATATGGTTCATGTGGAGCATTGTAGCTTATGTGAAAACGCTGGGGTTTTTGCAAGTCAGCTGTAGCAACTGTCTACTTGCTTAATCATTAGTTATCCAGTAAGTGCATTTCTTGGACCATTGTGCATCAGGAACAAAATTTTATTACTTCTGGAGGGAGGCTTTTCGTTGTGGAACTCTTCGAGAGGCTGACTTCTAGGCAATTTAAATAGAAATGTTTCTAGAAGTTGAATGAGAAGCAGACAGCCGAATTCCTTTTTGATTTTTGGTTCCTTTTTGGTTCATGGTTGTTGCTGTGTCTTAAAAAGGAGAGGAGGGTCCCGTGATGCAAATTTAAACACAAGCTCTCCCAAAATGAGTTTTCTAGCCTGTGAATGAGAAAAGAGTTTTCATTCAGGAAGATTAATCCCCTGGCGCTGGTTGAGATTCATTAGAGAAGCTTGGGCAGCCTTCAGCTGCGCTAGAGGTAGGTAGGGTGTTTCCACCATGTTTCTGTGAAACAGGGCAGTGTTTGTCTCAGAGCCCCCTTAATTTTTGTGATGGTTGCTGTGACAGACAATTATTTCTGTCAGTGTTAGCCTGGTGGCGCTGGTTACTTCTCTGCCCTAATGAGTAGACTGATGGTGTTTGTTATTTGTGCTCAAACACATGTGCAAACCTTGTTGCTGGTTTGTTCAAGTTTCTCTTTATTCCTTACACAGCAACAGCAACAGCAGCCAATCAATCACAGAATGACAAAGACCTAAACTCTTGGGATGGCCTTTTAGATTATCTGCATCTAATTAAAATTCAGGCTATGTGTGTGAATTAGAATCATAAAATCACAGAATATCCTGAGTTGGAGGGGATTCCCAGGGATCATCAAGTCCAGCTCAGGGCCCTCAGGAGTTTTATATGAAATGAGACAATATGTGGCCATTTTTGGTACTGGTTTTGTTTTATATCTATGTTTAATTTGTAATAAGCAGTTCCTTCTGCTAGAGGTTCTTTTATAGGGAACTTGGCTTATGAGTTTTCCATTAAGTTTATCAGGTAGCAACTGCTTTAGGCCTTGTTTCAAGTACCTGGACTCTCCATTATCAACAGAGGGAAGCTGAGACATACCAAGATGAGCACTGGATGAGCTAAATGCTCTCTCCTCTCAATTTACTGAGTGAGGTCTCCCTGTACAGATGTAGGACTCGGTCCCACCTTGAAAGAAGTTTGGATGTTGATGCTCTAGAGGCCTCCTGCACTAACCTTGTGTGAAGTACTGTGTAGAGCATAACTGTTGTTGCAGTAATCCTCCTGGGATATGCTTTGAACTCAATTTAGGTTTAAAAATAGATATTTGTATGCTGTCACATGCAGGTCTTGTTTACAGAGTGAAAAGATGCAGTTGATAAAGAGTGTCATAGCTTTATGTTCACATGTGATGTTTTTTACCAAATTCCTTGTTGGTAGTAATGAAACAGTTAATGTAGTGATTCGTTTTTCTAATCCTAAAGATCTCAGCGTGTCATTGCAGTTCACTAGTGATGGGCTCTGTCACTGTTTTAGTGTAAGACTGTGCTTTGATCTATGTGGCACACTTGGCGTGGAAAAGACATTGACAACATTATGAAATTTCTTTTGACCAACCACCTAGAGGAGAAACTTTGCACATCATTTTCTATCAACACAACAGGGATTATTCCCCTTATCCCATTGCTTCTCCTAACTACATGTGACGTCAAAAATACGATAAAATGAATTTCCCAAAGTTTCCCTGGAAACCACTTAGCAGAACCTGAAACAGGAAAAAATTCTGAATCCCAGGTCATTGCTCTGTTTACAGTGGCTGTGTGGCCAGGTGCTTCTAGTCTCAGTGAATATCTGGGTTGAATTATCCAGCTTTTATTACAAAGAAAAATTTGAAAATTACTCAGTAAAGCAAACTTTACATGGAAAAATAAGATGTGGAATATTTGGGCTTCACTTTTCTATATTTAGATTATGGTTTAGCTGTCTTTGTTAAAAGTCAGTCAGTAGCCTGGATAGGTGTTATTAGGGACTTGAATTTGAGATTAATGGATATTGTTGAGATTTAAGGTTTTGTTCTCCTTTAGACTGATTATTTAAAAATATAGGTTGCAGACTTTATCTAAAAAATTTCATGTTGGCTGTTGATGTACTCTGTGGAGTTGTCACTTCCACTGGCTGTGTGCATTCTGCAGATTGTTCACTTTATCATGTTTGGAAACCTAGTGTGTTGAGTCTTTCTTTTTTTTGCAGGTTAACATTAGCAGAGTACCATGAACAGGAGGAAATCTTCAAACTCCGACTAGGTCATCTTAAAAAGGTAAGAACAAGTCACAGCAACGACTTTTTGTGCAGTATATTGTGAACAAGAGCATTTCTCTGTAGAGATCACTACTCGTTTGTTAATCAAGGCTTTTGCGCTTGAAAGGGATAAGCCAGGATTTTGGTGTTCACAGAAGAAGATGTTTTTTGCTTCAATAAATAGATCTCTGTGTCCTTACAGTTAGGCTTTCATGCAGAGTTCTTTTCTGATACGTCTTCTTGTCACTGTGACCTGCCTGGTGCTGGATTCTGAATGTGTATAACAGAGGGAACAGTAAGGAATGGACCAAGGGAAGAAAACTATAAGAACACAACAAAAAAAAACTGCAAGTCATTGACTTTTCTAGTTTTCTACAATATTGAGTAACCAACATTATCAGTCCAATAAAATCTCTTGGGCTGTTGGAAACCAGTCCTGTTCAGGCAGCTGCAATGCAAGTTTGTTCTCAAATACCTTGGCCTCAGTAGGAACTGTACCTGCAAGTGAGGTTATATTTAGATAAGTGGTTGGTTACCTTGAAAGTGATTGCAGTGACCTATAAATAAGTTTTCTGGGACACTTCAAGAGATGAAATACTAGGGGGGAAAAAAATAGATGTCTTCTGCCATTTCCTGGTTACGTGCAATCTCTGCTAAGGCCAAGGAGTTTTCCTTTGGAAATGAACCAAAGAGGAAGCAAATGTCTTGCTCCAGTGCCGCTTCCCTTCTCAGGTGGTGCTCAAGCTCTGCATCTAGTTTTTTTCCTGTAAAAAGGGAAGGTTACTGCACACCCAGAATCTGCTGGCAGTCTGCCTCTTATGCTCTATTGACCTGTGAACAAAGAGAAGTGATACGGGCAGGAGAATTCTGCAGGTGTGCTGGCTCTACAGCTCCCACATTGCTCCAGGGGATTAACTGCGGGTCCATCTATCTTGGCACGTAACATTTTCACCCTGGAATGGAGGAATCCATTTGGAAATGGACCTTAATGGAAAATGAAGTAATGTGTTGGGATTGTGGCGTTGTCTGAAGCTGCGCTTACCCGTCTCCACTTTTGGAAACTGCCTTATTCTTTGTGTCTAAAAATAGAACCATTTGGAAAGGGAAGGAGCAGAGTCACAAGACAGATGGGTAACGATGTCCCCTGAGCTACATACACGAAGTGTACTGTTCAGGGAGCATATCTGAATTGAAGTTTGCAGCCCTGGCCACAGTGATGTTAATTCTTGTGTTGTTTTTGAGGGCATCAGAATTTCCAGCTAGACAAACACTACGTCAGAGCTTCCAGATGGAATTGACGAACACTCTGACCAGTTTGAGCAGTTACCACTAGTGAAACATAATGTTATTCTCTCACACTTCGCATCCTGTCCGGATGCTGCCCCATCCCATGTGGCGTCATGACATCCCTGCTCTTACTGCTGAGGGCTGTCTTCTTTCTCTTGTCCCACCAGAGCTGAAATCCCTTCAAAAACAGCCGCATAGCACTTATTCAGGGAGGGAGCAAGACCACAACAAAAAGACTTCTTAATTACAGAAAATATTATAAACAAGGAGGTGTAAAGATATGTCTCCCTCTGTCTGTGTAGGTGTGAACAGAATTGTCCGGTCACTTTTCATTCCTGTTACATGTCACATGACTGCAAATTGACTCTGACCATCTCTGATCTCCCAGACAAGTTGTATGCCAATAACCTCTTCGAAAGAGGAATTGCATTTGTGTTTCCATAAATCAGGTGGAAACGCTACCTGCAGTACCTTACAGAGTGCTGTGTTTTCCTTTTGGTTTTCCCTTGTTTAGGAAGAAGCAGAGATCCAGGCAGAGCTGGAACGGCTAGAGAGGGTTAGAAATCTGCACATCAGGGAATTGAAAAGGATACACAATGAAGATAATTCACAGTAAGCACATGGGATTCAGGGATAAGAACTTAAAGTAATTTTTTATTTGTTCTCTTCGTAACAAGAAACAGTCTTTTCATAATGGGCAACACTTAATCCTTTTTAAATTGATGTTATAACTCAATAGTCACTTGATTGTGGGTGGTACAGTTATAGCTTGAAGTTCACTTATGACAAAGGCTTCCAGGTGCATCAGGGTACCATTAAATAGTCTTTCATAGGTGCAGAGTGATCAAATAGTATAAAATTTGTTAGTCATTAACATGATTGTATTTCTCTCTCTGAAAGTGAAAATGTTGTTTCTTAGCGGTGTAGTAGCGTTAATTTATTGTGCAGAGGGATATCATTATTTCTGTCTTCTTAAACTGTGTCTTTCTCACCAGATTTAAAGACCATCCAACGCTAAATGATAGATATTTGTTGCTACATCTTCTGGGTAGAGGTGGCTTCAGTGAAGTATATAAGGTAACTTGGAAGTGGCAATCTTGTGTAATCTGGATCTGCAGGAAGCAGAGTTTTTACACTTGTTTTCCCAATGCTGTCTGAGTTATGGAGGGAGGAAGGGAGGACAAAGCTCATGGTGCATCTGACTTGCACTGGACATAAGAGTTGAGATTTTCAGGTGCTGGCCTTGTCCTCAGGGGTCTGATTTCCTTCAAATGTGTGTCAAAAATCATTGCACCAAGTCTTCAGTTTTTGTTAGGACAGAGAAGCAAGCCACTTGTTTCTTCAAATGCTGTGCACAAATACCTGTAAGTGGCTGCGCCTTACTGAGATGGCGCAGTAAGTCTGGACATCTTCGTAAATAAGAGAAAATAGCTTCAATAATAAGAGCAAAGCCTGTACACCCTGAGGGTATAAGACTTTGTTTCTTGTGCCTTCATTTTACCCCCTGAAGTAGCAAATTGGGGACAGTGTGTGTGTGTAGTTTTAGGACTTCCTTAGAGCTGAGGATTCCTGGTGTGTCAGCACTCAACAGCCGAGACCTGCGATACTTTGGTGCTTGCTATTTGACTGTTACACTTAGAGCTATTCCAGTTCTCAATATTCCCCGTTTGTACTCAGAAGTTTGGAATTAATGTTGAAATTGGCTAGAATGGAAATAATTGTGCCAACGCAAATATTGGAAACTTCATGGTGCTTTATTATTTTGATGCAGCACAATAGGTGCCTAAACTAAGGGGACTAGACTGCTCACATAGGGGGGAAAAAAAGAGTGTGAGCTGTGTGTTAAGTACTTTGAGCTGCTTTGCTGACTAAGCAGAAAGTTTTGGCTCCACAGATGAAAGCAAGATGGTATGAATGTTTCCTACCTGCCTGATCTTAAGAGTTGTAACTTATTTAAAAAAAGAAATGCTTAGCCCTTCTTTTCCACGGTCTTGGCCAATCTATTAAGCCTTAAGAATTAAGTAGACGACTTTTGAGGTGAACACAAATTATGCCTGTTTGCTTACCACAGCATTTTGTCCTGTCCTGGAAATCATTATATTATTGTTGCTGCTCTCAGGCAAGATAGAAGATTTCTGCATTGCTCCATGAGTGCCATTTCAGAGGTCCATTCTTTAAGGACTGTTTAAATAATAAAAAAGTGGAGGGAAGGATAAAGCACAAGATCACACAGCTCTGCTGTTGAATTCTCCAGCTTTTATATGTGCTGAAACATTATGCTCTCAGCTGGAGAGCTAAGCTACCAGTGTGAAACAAAGCATTGAAAAATCTTCTGTATTTTGGTGGTTGTTTTTTGTTAACCCAAGTGTAGAAAATAAATTTTGGACTTGGGGGAATAATAACAGGGTCTTTCCCAGTATAAAAACTGTCTGTATTTTGGTAATTTGGTCTTCCTGGTCCCTTTGTAATTCTGGTAGTAAAATGCCAAAATCAATGCAGCATGAGTTAGATTCCATGGGGAAGCTCAGATCAAAGAAAAGAATATTCAATTGTTTTCAGAGTTGCTTGAATTCATTAGTGCAACTTATTACATCAAAATGTGAGTTTGCTTTTCCCTCACTATGTTTTAATGTGGATTTCCTGGGTGGGGTGGTTGGTTTGTTTGAGCTTGTCTGCTTTTGCAGTATTAACTTGAGCCTGTGATTCCTACTGATTTTCAGCTCTTCTCTCTGCAGGCTTTTGATTTAACAGAACAGAGATATGTAGCTGTGAAAATACACCAGTTAAATAAAAACTGGAGGGATGAGAAGAAAGAAAACTATCACAAGTAAGTGAGTTTGTAAAGCAGACAGCCATGTTTCCCAATCCCTCCTGCATTTGGTTATCCAGTGCCCGTGAACAGGCTGCCAATTTTTCCTGTGTTTGCCACATTTCAAAAGCCACCTCCTGTCCATGTAGCTACTTGCAAAAGTTCTGGTCAGATTAGAAATGCTTTAAATGTGTGCACACACACACGGAGTTTTGTATAAGCCCTGTGACTTCACATTTTAAAGTATCAGCGCTTTTTGAGGAAAGGGCTGAAGTGGCTTGTCTTTGAAATGTTCAAGCAGTTCCATGGGAAATTGTTTTTCCTGCCCATCTTTCAGGTACACACCTGTGTTTTGCTCTATGGAAGCTTCCTCCTTCCCTTTTTTTCGTAGAATAAGTGATCCTCATTGTGGTTTTCCACTACCTGAAGGGAGCCTGCAAAAAAAGATGAAAAGAGGCTATTTCCAAGGGCCTGGAGTGACAGGACAAGGGAAGAATGCCTTCAGCCTGACAGAGAGCAGGGTTAAATTAAATATTAGGAAGAAATTCTATACCGGAAGCCTTTTGTTATTGGTAACTCTTGCTCCCTAATGGTATGGGTTAGATAACTCTGCAGAGTGACAGCCAAGCCTTCTCCATAGGACTTCCAAGATAAAGCTATGTTCTTAATTCCCCAAGAAGTCACTGGGACAAACTAGCTGAATTTGAAGCCTGGAAATTAGGCTGTTCAGCATCATGGAATTCCTGTAGAACTTGATCATTTTTGTATTCAGTAGTCTTGGATCTCTTAAGGATTTATGAGGTTATTCTATTCTGGCAAGCAGTACCATTAATCAAGATGAGTTATTTTGTAGCATTGCCAGGGTTGGAGCTGCACTTGGGTTCTGTGGTTCCCAAGAGCTGTTCTGTGCAGTTCTTCCTTCACTTGAATTTTCTGAAGCTGTCTGAGAAACATGCATGGGTTTGATTCAAGCTGGGTGATGTGTGGTATGTCTGGATTCACTATCCGGAGAAATTAGAATTAAGTCACTTGTATGACTAATGCGTAGACTTTACTGTTTTCAGACATGCATGTAGAGAGTACAGAATTCACAAAGAACTGGATCACCCTCGAATAGTTAAACTATACGACTACTTCTCATTGGATACTGACTCGTAAGTTCTGTTGCTCTGTCCTTTCCCGTGGTTTGACCTATGCACTAAAGGCAAAGTATTTAAACTTTCCAGGAGAGTCCAGAAGGTGTCCACACCAATGTTAGACTTTACTGCAGAGATAACAGAGGTGTACTTGCAGCATACACTGGTTTTCTAGAGACTCCAGCTCACAAACCAGTGTGGTGTCAGATGTGGTGCTTTAACTGGTAAATCCTGCTATTGGCCCTGGGCAAATGCCACAGCTGATACAGCTTTCAGCCTCTTGGTCTTTAATGGGGGATCTCTGACCTATGTACTGTTGCACATTGAGGCCTGTGCTCCTGGTAGCTTACTTTTAGAAAGGGATTAATAGACTGCAGGATTCTTAATTTAATGTATTGGCCAAATAGGTGAGTTACAGACAAGCAGTAGCAAAGTGTTCTAGTTTCTATCAGATGCCTTAATTGCAACTACTCCTGGTTTTCTTTCAGGTTTTGTACAGTGTTAGAATACTGTGAGGGGAATGATCTGGACTTCTACCTGAAACAGCACAAGCTAATGTCGGAGAAAGAGGCACGATCCATTATCATGCAGATTGTGAATGCTTTAAAATACTTAAATGAAATCAAACCTCCCATCATACACTATGACCTTAAACCAGGTATGCTGTGCTGACATGCTTAAGGATGCTAAGGAAATGTAATGGGTTGCCAGTTACACAAGGAAGTTTCCTTTGATCAGACAGCAAAAAGAAGACAGGGCTGTCTGGGAAAGCTAACTTGTAATAAGAAAAAAACATAAAATGCATAGAACATATGGAAAATGTGTAAAGGGTGTAGTCTCCCAGAATTGCAACATAAAATGAGGTGTAACATCTTCAAGAATGCGACCTTGAACCACCAAGTGGCTGTGTTTGTTTTCTTAATGTCCTGCTTGTATTCTACTTTTGAGAGCTTCTGTAATTGCTTTGTAAAGGTTCCCACAATTACTGGTGCGCTTCATGTTCCCATTCTTCTGGCTTATTCTTTCTGTAATCATCTGGCTGAAAAATTGATGGCAAAAGCTAATGTTGAATTGTTCATTTTTTCATATTGTGTGTCAGCTCCCAAAGCTGAGGACACACAGTCAGACTGCTCAGGTTTGCCTTTGAGTTAATTCAGTTACATCTGCCACGGAGAAGTACCTCCCCAAATGGTGTTGTATATTTTCCTTCTACCACTGGGGCAGAGCTACAAGGGGGAAAATGGAAATATTCTGGTTTGGGTTGATGCATATTGGCTACATAGCTTTTTTCCTAGTCCAGTAAATTCATCCATCTCTTTGGGCAGTTATCCCTGGCTTGTCTCCCGATGCTGGTGGCGCCTCATCAGCATTGTGTAACTGGTTTGTGTTGTGGTTTGTTGCATCAGCATGAGGAATGTATACGGGAGATGGTGCTGTTGCACTGGTTGTAGTGACCCTGTTTCCTCCCTGGCTGTTCCCAAGTTGTCTGAGATCTGCCTGCAGCTGCCTAGAGCTGTGATTCATCCACTGCCATCACACACAGTTCTGCTACTTTATTGTAGGCTTGGAGAAAAACAGTGATGATCTGACTTTTTGATGGGTTTATGAAAGTTTCTTGCCTAAGCAGTAATTGTCCTTTTTGAGTTTAGAAAGTCACTGGGGAGCACTGTCAGGAAGGAGAGAGTTTCTGGCATGTTGAGAAGACAGAGCAAGTCAGAACTTCTGGGCAGAATGAGTCATAAGTGTATATGTATACTTCTCTCCTTAATCCTCCTTTTTGACCTGCTCTTCCAATGGGACCTTTGGGAGAGGTAAAAACAGCCTGGGCCTGAAGCTCATTTGGCTAACAGGGCTCAGGATCTGGAGGCTCCAAGCAATATAAGGTCACTAGGTCATTCAAGATGGGCAGATCAGCTCTAGCACTTGGTGGTCCACAAGTTGTCTCTGAAGTTCTGGGGTTTTAGAGTTAAAACATCTGGTGCAGCTCACTCTGGGTCCATTGGCCTTGTGCAGTGCAGGGCTCAATGCAATTTTATACTTGCTAAGTGTGTATCCTAAGTGCTGTTTTCCTTCCTCTGTCTAGGTAACATTCTTCTAGTCAATGGTACTGCATGTGGAGAGATAAAAATCACAGATTTTGGACTTTCCAAAATCATGGATGATGACAGCTACAACTCTGTTGATGGCATGGAACTAACATCACAGGGGGCTGGTACTTACTGGTAAGTGATGCCTGGGGCACTTGCAAGTTAAGATCAAGAACAGTTTATAAGAACATTTGGAAGTGTGTCAGCTCTGTGTATGCTGCCATTGGCTGTGACAGCTTGACTCTGGAGGTTTGAGACCCTGGAAACTGTTCTTGTTGTCACACAGCTCCTTTTGAGGCTGGCAGTTTTTCACTGTTCAATAGGTCAGTGTTTGAAAACTAGCTCATATTCAAAAGGCTGGTGAAAAGTTGCATATGCTGCTGACATAGCGAGCTCTGGAGTGGGGCTTGGCTGCTCTTTCACAGTCCAGAGTGGCTCTGTCTTGCATCTTAAACATAAACGAGGGAAATACTGTACCTGTTTGGAAATTCAGGTGCATCAGGGAGATGAAAAGAGTATTCCTCTGAAATGAGAAGGTGAAGATCCATAGTTAGCTCTTGAAATAGATGTAAATCTCATGGTGTTGTCTACAGCCAGAGCTTCACTTGGATGTTGTGTTTTCAGCAATTCTTTATCTTCTGTGCCAAGTGTCACTGTATCACCATTGGCTGAGAGCAGACCCTTGGTGCGTGCCACCGAGTGTAACTCTTAGATGTCAGTGAAGCTGCAAACTGTCACCATGGGCAACAGAACATTTGTTTGGCTATTCTGTGTTTTACAGCTTTGTTCTGTTCCTAAAAATGAAACTAGCTGTACCCTGAGTGAAGCTGAGTGTCTTTAACTGAACATGTCATCTGGGGTTGTATTTCTAAAAATACGTATTTTGGCTGTGTGCTTTCATTGTGAAATTGTTGGCCAAGCCCTTTCAACAGCAAGTACCAGTTCTGAAGATAAAAGAAATGGGCTTGTTTTGCATGATCTGGTGAAAAGAAACTGACAGTGTTGACTAGCACAGAATACGAGTGTCTGGAGAGTCCTTGCAATCACTGTTCCCAGAAGGAGTAGGTATTGGTGATCTTGGCCCAGAGATGCACCAGGATAAAATGGGACCCTTGAGTCCCAAGCCAGTGTCTCATCATAGAATTTTCTCCTGTAAAAGGAATCATGGAAAATACTTGAAGCTGCCAGTAATAACTTAACAATTCCTTCTAATCAGGTATTTGCCACCAGAATGTTTTGTGGTTGGGAAAGAACCTCCAAAGATTTCAAATAAAGTTGATGTCTGGTCAGTGGGAGTCATCTTCTATCAGTGTCTATATGGCAGAAAGGTAAGAAGGCATTTAATTCCTTTTCTTAGTGATGTTTCCCAAACCTTTTGGGAGGTAACCCAGGCGTCTGTTTCCTTTTCCGCAGACTTAGAATGTGCTCCCTTGTCTCTTTGCCGTCAGTCCCAGGGCAGAGTCCATGCTAATGGATGTGGGGAGCATGGACTAGGCTGTGTTGTGCTCTACCTTTATCATTTCCTTCAGAAAGGATATTCTGTAGAACATCCCTTTCCACTGGGCATATTCCCACTGAGGCTCTTTTGGGCAGGACAGGTGTGTCATTCGTGGTCTGAGGTTTTTGGTCTGGTCTTGTCTGTGACACTTTGTTGGTCTTAATGGCTGCAGATGCTTAGAGGAGAAAAAAAGTAGGTACAAAGACCCACTTTAGAAGTCTTTAGGATGGCTTTTGGAAGGGAAGAGCGTGGATCAGGAAAAGGTGATGTATCATGAGAAAAGGCAGTTTGCTTTATGACAACAGGAGAGAGAGGATGGAGAAGGGAAAGGTTTCCATGGGCTCTAATTTTCAGGAGTCCCTGGTAACCAAGTGTTGTGGAAGCTGGGGCTGACATGTGTGCTGCTCAGTGCTGTCCATCAGACATGTGGAACTAGCCTAGCAGAGACGAGTGGGTGAATCTCTGCCAGCTCAGATGGATGACAAATGCTGTAACAGACCCACAAGGTTTGGAAGCAGGTGGATGTCCCTACTGGCCAAGCCAGACATGTTCCAGCTTGATCCCTTTTGTTCAGTTGAGTGTGGGAGCAATGTGTCCTGGTCCTCTGGTATCTGCAGCACCTTCCCAGCAGTTGTGGACTGCTTGCCTGGAAAAATGCTGCTGTCAGGTGATGACAAACAGTAGAGCTACAGGTTTTTTATGCCTGTCACCAACCTTTAACAACTTTTTTCTTTCTTTTGGTAGCCCTTCGGTCACAACCAGTCGCAACAGGATATTTTGCAGGAGAACACAATCCTGAAAGCTACTGAGGTGCAGTTCCCTCCAAAGCCAGTAGTCACACCAGAAGCAAAGGTAAATCTGCTTGAGGGTCAGGCAGCAACAGGCAGTTCTAGCCTCCTGATTTCCATAAAACCAACAGGAGTCCTGTGTTTAATGCTCATCTATCTCTCTCACAGTGATCAGTGGCTTTGCATGTCCCATCCTTGGAGGTGTTCAAGGCCAGGCTGGATGGAGCTCTGAGCAGCCTGGTCTAGTGAAAGGTGTCCCTGCTGATGGCAGGGAGGTTGGAATGACATGACCTTTAAGGTCCTTCCAACCCAAACTATTCTGTGATTCCATGATTACTGTAGCTGTCAGGCTGAGCACTGAACAGTGTGTGCCTCTGCCCATGCTTCTCCTGGTGAGCTTTAGTGCAAGAACTGGGCTGTGTCTAGGGAAGGAATTTCAGCACTGGGGTTGTCACGTTGGCCCTGCTCCCAGAGTCAAAAGCTTCCTGTTTCTGTCGTTAAAAACTAATTCTTGCTTTGGCTTTGGGGCGCTGCAGGCATTCATCAGGCGGTGTCTGGCCTATCGAAAGGAGGACCGGATAGATGTCCAGCAGCTGGCCTGTGACCCCTACTTGCTGCCTCACATCCGCAAATCTGTATCCACAAGCAGCCCAGCTGGAGCTGCAATTGCATCAACCTCTGGATCATCCACTAACAGCTCTTCAAACTGAGACAGAGTAATAGGCCAAAAACTGTTTGAGAAACCGGCAAAAAACTTTCAGAAACACCTTTGGAACAGAGGAATCCACAAGGGTCTCAAGAAACCTGTACCAGGTGCTTTTTTCTCTTGCTTTTTTCCATCCATAGAGCATGACAACATCAACTCTCATCAAGAAAACCTTCAGCATCTAGGCCAAGCCATGCGGATAGGAAATGGCTTGAGGTTTATCTAGTCAGTGACCACAAAAAGGTGGCTGCTCTGAGCAAGGAGGGGAAACTCAAGAAAAAATACGAAAGGACATGGTTCCATGTACTGTGAACTTCTGAACATGCAGCCTTGGGGAATCCAGGATGCCGTGTGTGCTTCATATGAAGAATGTGGACTTTGGAAAAAAGACTGGGCTAGTCCAGTGTTGATATTTAAACATTGTTCTTTTTCTTTTAATAAAGTTTAGGTAACATCTCCTGAAAAGCTCGAAGCACCAAGGTTCAGCTGGGGATGGTGTATGACTCTTTGCCCTTTGGAGGGGAAAAAAGTTGATCCTGCCTGTTCATGGCACTAGAGTTAGTGTTTTACCCCTAATTAATTTCAATTTTTTAAAAATAACAATTTTTTTGGAAGAAAACAGTTTTCTGGTCTCGGTGAAACCCATATTAGCAGGTCTGTGGCAGTGTCCATTCTGCAGCTGGTGCAGCTTTCTGCTCCTTTGGGGTGGCCTCTAAGGAATGATTCACCTTCCCAAGAGAGTTGTGAAGCCCTGGGAGAACAGGCCTGTGTTACTCTGTGATCAGAGTGGGCCACATCTCAGGCTGCCACAAGGTCTCAGCTGCTGCTTCATCGCCCTCAAAACGGTTGCACCTTTTTGCTGTGTTGAAGTGCTGTTGTTTTTGCAGATCCAGCCCCTCATGCTCATACCAAGCTCTCCACACTTGTGAGCCTGATCTTGGCTGGCAAGCAGAGAGTGGGCGGGGATTGGAGCACAGCTCAGGTGTCACAGGTGTGATCTGTGCCCACACAGCTCTCTGCTGATCTGGTTCATGTTAGAGCATTCCAAAGCTGAAGCCTTGGAACGAGGAGCTATTGTCTGCTCCTCTCCATTGGGTGACTTGGCAGCAAAGCTTCCTCTCTCACTTAACACTCTTCAAACTTGCTGACTTGTGAAACTTGCTGCCATTGGTGCATCCAATTTCAGATGGCAGGGGATGAAATAATGTTCTTGAAAGGAGCAAACACCCTAATTATTGTCTCCCTCCTGTAATCTGCCTACAGAGGTCTTGTACCTTCAGCTGGATCTGCCTGTGGTGAAATGGGAGCCTCCCACTCTGCTTGCTTTTCCCTCCCTCATTGAAGGAAAGCTGAAAACACAAAAAGCCCAGCAACTGGACATGTGGCAGCCAGGTTGGAGTGCTCCTAACATGTGGCAGGAGTTCTTAGCCAGAAATACTTAAAGATGCAGTGTTGAGGAGCAGGGTTTGTCCTGGGGGGGAAGCGAGTGCTATTGCAATTCAGGATGGTGGTTAAAAACAAAACCACCCTGTGCGCACTTCCCAGCCCAGTCCCTAGACCACTGTGGGCTGAGGGATCCTTGGTGGGACAACTCCAGGATTGTACCCACAGCTGTGGCAGCTGTTTCCGTGTTTGGGTGGCTCTGTTACCCCAGTGGCATCTCCTGGCAAGTGCTTTTCTCCATCATGCACTCTGAACTGCCTCTTGTCCATCTTATTGTAAGCCACCATCTGCAAATACTGTGCTTAAACCTGATCAGGAACTTGTTAACTGAGAAATGGAGCAGTCTGTTGGAATTAAGTAACAGGCCAGGGAAGTGGAGAACTCTGCTGCTTTGATTTTTTCTTACTATTTTTGTAGTGACTCTTGGGCTTTTAATTGGATTTACTCCCTTGCAGCTGCATTAAGGTGGTGTCTAAACTGCTGTAGTGTTTCAAAGAACAGAAATACTGCATCTTTAAATCCTCAGCCATCCTCTTTTAGCCCTTTCCATGCCTGCTGCTCTAAGCCAGAAGTTAATTGTCCAGCAAGCAGCTTCAACATGTTTATTCAGCCTCTGTCAGGAAAAATCAGGGTTGGTGCTTCATCCCATTTGCCAAAACTGGTGACTTGGTATCTGTTCACATCGGCAAGAATTCTAAAAGGGTTTTTTCTATCCTGGTCTCATTGTTTCTTGGCCAGCCAGTGTGTGCATCTCTGTGGGTGTGATTAATTTTAAGTCAGAAGCATTTGTCCCTGCTGTGTGACACCCATCCAGGGCTGGGGACAGTGACAGCCTTTTGGGGCTGCTAGCAGGGAAGAACCCTGGTAGAATTCTGGCTGCAACACTTCCCTTGTTAAGATGGGTTTCACTTCCAATAACAGACCCTATTGCCACACTGTTCATTTACTTAAAGTGTATGAAGAATTTGTAACTTAAACCAGGCCAGACTGTTTTGGCTCTACCCAACAAATGAAACATGGATATTAAAATAAGTTTTAAGAAACTGATTTGCTTGGCTTTTACTGGTTTTCTGATCTTGGCATTGGCATGAGCTCTCTCGCAGTGGCTGCACAGGGATGACGCAAGACAGGAGGAGGAAGGATGGAGGAAGGGTGCATTCCATAGCTCAGACCAGTGAGATCTCTGCATCAGAGAATCGCTGAAAATTACTGAGTCACTTAATTACTGGTGTTGATCTTGTCCTGGAACATAAATTAGAAAGCTGAGGTGGGTTTGTCCCTCATTTCCTGTAGGGTACCAGCTGCCTTTAGAAGCCATATATGTTGAGGACATAAATAAACACCTTTTCTATTCATGAAAATCTGTGGGTCACAACCCCCCCCATCCACTCCCCAGCCCATGAACACCCAAGTTGCCCCTCTCAGTCACCCACAGTGAGCAGTGATGAAACTCAGCTCCTTTAATTTCTTGGGGCTGGGCCTTGTCAGCTTTACAAAAATACACAACAGAAAATTAAAAAGGACCTTGGCAGCTGAAGATGCTGAGTCTGTTTGTATCTGGAGTGGGGAGTGCTGGGGCCCTTGGCACATACAGCTCCTCCAAAGGTATGTGGGGCCACTCTGCTGGACATCTTCCAGGAGCCAGGGCCGTGCCTGCCTCCAGAGCTGCTTCCTCAGGTGAACAGCCACCAGGCTCCAGGTTACTCTGCAAACCTGACCTGACCTTCACTGTGCCTGAAGTCCAACTCAGTGAGTGCAAGTGAAACCAAACACTGAGCAAGCCTGGCTCCCTCCCTGCCGCTGCAATTGATCATTTTACAGCCCCTTGTTCCAGTTCAGATGATGTGACACAGATTTGGGCCAGGAGAGGCAGCAATGGTCCTTCAGTAGCATCAGCAACACCATCGTTGTCCTGCAGCAGGTAGGTGAGAGCCCACACGTGCAGGGATGTGTGCAGGGGACACACATTGACACCTGCAGGATCAAGATTCACCAAGGGGCTGTCACCTCCTACATTCGCCGTTGGGAGTCATGCTATAACTGAACTTCCCTCTGCTTAAATGGGCCAGTCCCAGTTTATTTCGTGACCTGGCAAACCCACAATGTGAGTTTTGCAACCACTGCCAGTGTCTGCCTGGGGTCTGCTGCTGGAGGATGTTGTTTTCTGGGTGCTACATAAGCTTCGCTCAAACAGCCTTAACCTAAACCTTCCTCCTCGCAGCATGGAGGAGAAGAAGAGACTTGGGAGTGAGTGGGAACATAGTTAAGCACAGCCCTGACTCCCACCCAGCCTGGACCTAACCTTTGCCACTACATGCTGATGCATCTTTGCACTGAGATACTGATTTTCCACAGCTGCACTTGGGTCTGTCTGTGGTCTCTGCTTCTCCCTGGCCCCAGCGCTGCCCTCAGGGGCAGCTAGGCACCCCCCTGGCCATCACCCTGGGTGAGTGCAAAAGGCCAAACAAATGCAGAGCAGCTCAGCCTCCCCTCGCTACATTCACACACAGGAGCAGGCTCTTGGCCAAAAGGACACTTGTCTGTTCTGAAAGTGGGCCTGAGACATGTTCCCGTTCCATCCTTTAGCTGCATAGAGGTGTGAAGGCCAGGAGAAGCTGCTGGCATGTGCTGATGGTGAGGAGCTTCATGCTGCCACCAGCTCCCTGTGCTCTTCCTTGCTCCTCTGTGCTCCTAGCCTGCATCTCCTCTTGGGATGAATTACTGTAATCTTTCTTCTCCCTCCACCTTTGGCTGTAGCTTGTGTTTCACTCACTCTGTTGCTACTCATTTCCAAACACATTCAGTGAAGGGGAGGCTCAAGTGCTTCGAGCTGATTCAGGAAAGCCTGAACATTGAGGTTATCCATCACCTGCCCCGCCAGAGTAGGATGAGCCTCACCAGGCCCCAGGCAGCTCTGGTCAGGAGCTGCTTTCCCATCCTCTGTTGCTTGGGCTGCAGGGATGGTGCAGAACAGTGCCATGGTCCCAAAGGAGTTAAAATACAGGGATGGAGATAAAAAGCTCAGGAATGAAGATAAAAATGCAGGGATGCTGTGAACAGCAACAGGATGAAGACAGGGAGATTCAGCCTCATGTTCAGGCCAGATCTCCCATTCCCACCTGGGCTGCCCTGGGGAACACCAGCAGCAAAGTTATAAGGTGATTGGCCCTGCTTTGCATCCAGGGGAAGAAAAAATCCAGAGCTCTGCTCAGCCCTGTCCTCTCCCAACAGAAGGCACTGGCTGCATAGGAGCCACAAGCACATGCTGCCCTGTTGGCAACTGCCTTGCTCTTGGCTCAGCTCTGCATCAGGATCAGGACTCCAAACCTGCTTTGTTCAGCATTGGCTCATCCCAGCTCACGCTAATCCTGAAAATCCATGCAGTCACACCCAAACCCAGAAGAGTGGCTGGGACTGATGCCAAAACCACTCCAGGCTAAAAGCACTGGTGAGGAATGGAAGTGGAAGGGGCCATGCCCATGGCTATGAGGTAAGGCAGTGGCAGAGATGGAAATGTAGCACTTGGGGTCAATTGAACAATGCTCTTTCTCGAAAGGGCTCGGGAACAGGGTGAGATCTCTGCTCTGTGGTCCCATACCCGCTTCCTGCAGAAGGAAGATGCAGTTCAGGATGTGCTGTCCTCCACTACTCCCCAGCTGCTTTCCCTCCCTACTCAGCAGCCCAGTTCCACCAATTTGCTCTTGAGTCATGCAGAGAAAGTGTTTTTCTAAAAGAAAAATTTCTTGTAAATGTCTGGAATTCCCTCTCTGTCCCTTTCCAGGGGCCCTCCAGGGGAGGCCAGGCAGGAAGGAGAGGCAACAGGCTGAGAAGGCAGCACTTCTCCTTGGGCAGCCCCCAGCCCTGTCTCGCCCCCGCAGCGGAAGGCCAGGATCTCAGCACTGGCCCTCACAAGGCTGGAGCGCCCTGAAATTCTTCATGGCAGCTCTAAGTGAGCACATCTGGTTTTAATAAATTATTTGCAGCTTGAACTTGCCTGACTTTTCAGGGCTGCAGAAGGCAGAGCAGCAAAGAGCTCTGAGAGCAGCTATGTGGGGCTTCCACAAAAGGAACTCCTTTGCACTGCTGGGAGACAGCAAAGTTGGGAAGTCGATCAGGGGGAATGGGGCTGACCAAGCACGTTAAAGGACCCTGGCAAAGCTCCATCTGCTCTTTGCAACAGCTGAAGGGACAGTTGGGCTGGAGGCAGGGAAAAGTCCCTTCATTTTGGCCAGGATCCCCCTACCCGCAGTTGAGTGTTCAGCAGAGCCCCAGATGATCCTAAACATTGCATTTCAGCTCCTGGGGGAGGAGCACAGGACAAACAGTAGGTGCCTCCCTGACAACCCCTGCTTGGTGGAGTCTCAGCCACCAGCACTGAGACCACTCTCGCAGTATTGAACCCTAACAAGAAAACCAAACTCTCAGGAGCATCAGTATGGGGTCCCAATGACAACCAAAATGACTGGGGCTGTGGAAGAGTGGAGCATGGTGTCCCCAGGGTTGTCCCCAAAGGGAAGGGTGCAAATGCAAAGCTTGGGGATGAGTCCCTTGCTGCACCCCCATTGGGTTCCCCACCAAACCCCACATCCCAGTAAGAGGATACCAATCACCCTCACTCCCTGCAATGCAAAGCCTGGAGCTTGGAGAGGGAGCTGGACTGGCTGTTCCTGCCTGTCTCAAACAGAGAGAGCAACGTGGCCATTCCTTGCTGCTGCTGCCGGCGCAAAGGAGAAGGAGCCAGCAGACGCCAAAACGGCCTCTTCCCCAAGCAGTGACCTCAGAGCACAGCGCCTGCCAGGTGGGTGTTGATCTTGGCCCAACCAGTCCTATTTGGGGCCAGGATGAGGCCGAGGCAGCACTGAGCTCTTGGCAGAATCTGTCAGGTACTTATGGTCCCCAGCAAAGCAAAGCCCCTGACACCAGAGTCCCCCAACAGCTGCCGCCCACAGGCAGGGCTTTGCTCTCCTGGAGCCCTCAGTCCCACAGAAAGCCATGGGCTGGGGGGAACACCCTTGGATGAGTACAACAGAGCAGGACATGCTGCCTCCCTGGTCATCCAATAAATAGATCCTTAGGACCCTCAGAAGTGGCCAGACCCTTCCTTCAGAAAATCTGAAGGGTACAGATGCTGTCCACAGGTCCCCAAATAATTTTCTCTGATGACTCTGGCCCAAGCAAACACCAAACATGCCCCATGACAGCCGCAAACTTAGTAAGTCATGGGGTGCCTCACTGCACTGAGCGCCCCAGCTCCAAATCTGGGGTTTCTCCGCCACCTCTATCCTTGGGTCCCACTCCCTGCTGATGATGTATTTTACAACCTGCTGAGCATCCTGACTGACCCTTTTTCTCCCAAGTGCTCCTGACCAGGTCAGACTGCCAGCCAAAGGTGGGCAAGTGGCTTGGGTCTATCTCCAGAAAAGTTTTTCAAACTTTCTGCAGAATGACTTTCACTTGAGCCAATGCTGTTTCACCCCATCCCACTGCAGTCCCTCCACTGTGACTACTCCCTACATGGGATGTTGTTTTGGCCAAAACCCAGAATTTATTTTTCCAATTAAATGACAGATACAGATGCTTCGACTGTGGGAATCAGCTACTGACACTGCATATCTCAAGTTCTGGGTAATCCTGGGATATGCCCATTGTTCCCAGTTGATCTCTCCAGGCAAGGAGCTCTCCTGTGATTGTGGCCAGAGGTGCAGTTGGCCATGCCCTTCATGCAGCCATGTGCCCTTTTCCTTGTCTGGCAGCAACTCATTAAGTGCAGAGGGGTCAGACAGCCTGGAAACACCCCAAGGGAAAAACACATTTCCTCCCGATCCGCTCGGTTGAATAGCAACACAACTGGTACCAAACTGGATTAGGAGGAGAGTAGGTAAGGAGTTGTTGGCCTGTGTTGACGAAATTAAATAAGAAGTGCTAATTATCTTCTAATCATATGCAGCATAGGGACCTTCAAAACACAGGATGAACCAGGCCAGAAAGCTGCAATGCTCCATGGGATCCAAAGACTTTTGACTCTGCTATGTTCCTTCTTTCGGATGGGTTCAACTTTCTTGAAAGGGATATCAGGTTTATCCAGGACAGGTGGAGGATCCCACTCACAGGATTCCATAGCCCCATCATGTCCAGCCACTCATGTCTCAGTGGGTGGCATCCCCCTGGAGTGGCCTCCAAGTTTTCGGGATAGGAGCAAGGATCTGGATGACTCCTTCCTCCCTTCTGAGTTGCTGTTCTTGTTTCCTGTGTCAGCCATGGAGGCCAGCAAGGCCTTTCTCTCAGTGCTGTTGCAATTAAAAAATAATCCCTGCTTTAGAAAAACCAACAGCCCAGATACTTACGTGCTTAATTAGCCCCCCCAGAAGGTTTGCGTCCCCAAAGCCCATCCTGGCACCAGCCTGAAGGTCCTTCCTGCCTTGCTGGGAAACAATGGATTCCTTTGTTTTCTGAAGAACAGCCAAACCATGGCTGGCTCACGCCGTTCCTCACCCCCTCAGGGGTTTGTGCCGTCTCGGGGCCAGATCCTGCTCCCTGCTCAAGGGAGCTCTGCCATGAGCTTGGTCTCATCAAAAGCATCATCTCCCCTGAATTTGTATGGCAGAGTCTGTGTGTCAAGGACTAACTGACCCTCCCTGCAGTGTTCAAATCCCAGGAGAGCTCGAGGAGGTGAGGCTTCCACACCCTCAGGGATGCTCCCATAAGAATGGGCACCATGAGTATCACCCAAATGCACCAAATAGACGTAGAAAGCCAGGAATGTGCCAACTTCCAGTGTTTTCTGTGTATACTGCCTTCTTTGGATGGCTTTTGGGGCCATGGGAAGCCATGCTGGAGGGAAGGTGTGAAGATGAAAGTTCAAAAGTTCTTTTAAAGTTTTTTAAAAGCCTTTTATGTGCAGGTCCTGGATGTGGGATATTCCTACATCAGATATTGTGGATGTTCTTTGCCCCGTGCCCTCAGCAGAGCACCAGAAGCTGGAGAGCTGCACCAGCCCCCACAGCTGGAGGGACTGGGCTTGTGGTGGAAGGTGCGGTGAGCTCTGTCCAACTTCAGCATCCACAGCTGGACTGGGAGCTGCCCAGCTCTGTGCCACAGATATGGATAGAAGAGGATCCAGTTGGGCTGGCTGTGCTTGGGATAACTTTGCCGGGCACCCAGAGGTGCATGCAACGATACGTGTTGGGAGCTCACAGTAGCCTTTGTCTCCTCTCTCCGGCGAGGTGGGGTCGCACCCTGAGCACCCGCAGCGGGACCCGACGCGGGACTGGCGGCACCGCGGGCATCTCCCCCACACCCTCCGCCCCGTACCGGGGGGGCATCGCGACCACCCGGGGTGCGGAGAGGGCTGCGTGGCTACTCTGCTGGCAGAGCCAGCCATCGGCAGGGATGCCCCGGCCAGGCTGCGCTTCGCTTCTGCCGCTCCCCGGCTTCACCCCCGGACCCTCCGCCCCAGCGATACGCCGCAGCGGGCGGAGCCCCCCCGGGCTCGGGCCGCGCCCCGCTCTCTTGCCGCCGCTGGGGCGGGCGTCGGTTTGCTGACGCAGTGTCTGAGCACGGCGCGCACGCTTTGGGTTTTTTCTTACTTCATTTTGTAACATCTTTTTCTCCCCCCTTCTTTCCCTCCCTGTCCCGCTCGCGTCCCTCCTCCTTCTCCTCCCTCTCCCCACCCCCCTCCTCATCCGCGGCCCCGGCCCGGCAGGAGCGGCAGGAGGGGCCGGAGTGGAGAGGAGACGAGCGGAGCCGAGCGGAGCGGGCAGCTCCCGGGATGGGGCGCGGCTCAGCGGGACCGCGGCCCGTCTGCCCCCCTCTGTGCTCCCCGCTCCGCCGCACCCTCTGCTGCCTCCTGGGGCTCCAGCTGGTGCTCGGCGCTGCGCACCCAGGTGGGACCGCGCTCTCCCTCCCTCCACTTTCCTGAGTTTTCTTATCGGGAGGAAAAGTGGGGGCTAAACCACGTCGAGTAGACAGACCAGGGCTGGGGGACTCCCCCCCGGCCGGGCTCCCCTGGGGAGGGGGTGGCGGGACCCCGGCGGCGCGCAGGGCGGAGGGGGCCGCCTCGCTATAACGCGGATCGCATCGCTGTGGCTTATTTCCTCGCGGAATGTATTGCTTGCTTTTACTACGGTTTGTTTTACTCCATCCCTCTCCGGTCGTGGTGCCTTCCGCCACGTTTTCTTTTCTCCAGTTTTGTCGCGCCGTGTTTTCTTCCCGATCGGCCGCATTTGCGCTCCCTTTTATCGCTCTCGAGTTTAACTCCCCGCGCAGAGCGGCCACGCAGCGCCGGCCGATGCCAGCGGAAACGCTTCCGCGGCCGCGAGGGGGGCCAGGGCCGGGGGGCGGCCGCCGACCCGCTGCGCTCCGCAGCCCCGCTCCGGCCCTTTGTCTCTCCGGGGAGGGCAGTTCGCGGGGCGGGAGGTCGGGAAGGGGCCGAAGGGGTTTGTTGGAGCTTGCGGCCCTCTCCCATCCTGACCCCCTCCCTTCTCCCGACGTGTTACCCCTATGAAAAAGTGCCCCCCGGTATCGGGGCCCGACTGGGTATTTGCAAATTTCTTTTTTTTCTTGGTATATCCTCACAATAAAGTCAACGGGTTGTATTTTTTCTTTTTTTAACCTTCTGAAGGCACTATGAGCCAGACACTGGAGGCTCCTCTGCACGGCCCCTGAAATTGCCGTTTGAGACCTTTTTTTATTCCTGGATAGTCTAGCCTAGAACTAAGGAACTGCTGTGGGGGCTTCCTTGAATTATTTTGGCCCTATCGATAAAAATTTAAATTTTAAAAAGAACGCAAAATTGGCTACTTTTGAGTGAAAATAACAACTGTAAACCCTTGGCCTATTTTATCAGAGCACATTTAGCAAATCCAAAGCAGATTTGGAAGTGGCAGCACAGCAACACACTCGTCCCCTGCCCCCACCTCCCCTTGCCCCCTCGCTTTCCTCTCACCCCCCAGTCTCACAGTTCTGGGGCTGAGCCGCCTCACTCCAGGGGCAGACATGGGGTCATGGACAGTGGGCAGCAATCCCATGCCAATCAAGGGATCAGTTTTGGGGGATCAGAGGAGAAACTGCTTGGCTGGGAGATGGAGAAAGTAGGAAGCAATGGGAAAGGAGACCCCTGTACCCTGGGGCATTTGGAAGAGCGGTCAGAGTTTGCTGTTGTTTGTAGACATCTCAGCTGGACTTTCCACAGCTGAATTCCTGTTAGACCTCCCCATAATTTACTTGAGGGCTGTGAATTCCTCCTTCTGTGGGTTTTAAGGGGGTTATTTCATTTCAGCAAGGTTTTGCTACCTTTACAGGCCAATTCTGGCTGTTTCATCCCAAAAAATGTCAGTGGGATCCAGGTCTGGCGATTCTGAGAACAGAGGCACCTCTGTCCCGGCTGTGGGGCGGGAGCGCGGTGGCAGCCGACCCCATGCCGGGCCTGGGCGAGGAACAAGGCAGCTTTCAGCGGCCGCCAGCCTGCAGGGCTGTGTCACTCGTGCCTTCCTGGTGCTGAGCACCCTCGGCTCTTTCTCCTCCCCATCCTGACTTTCAGCGGCTGCTGCCCTGCATCAGTCCTGGCTGAGACCCTGTGAATGCAGAGGGCAGAGTATAGCGACATCCAGGATCTTCCAGCACCAGGCTGGTTTGCAGCTCAGAGAGGATCCTCACTAAGAGTTTGGGATCAGGGTAGAGTAGTCCTGAGAGTTCCTTGTTACCAAGGACACTTTCAGTGGGGGCCAGCCCAGAAGACAGGTGTTGATTCCCCTGGGGAACTCTTGCTTACTTGTGAGGTTTGTGCCAAACCCTCACCTCCAGGACAGCCAGAAAGGTGGAGCAAGAGCTCTTGGCAGGAGGTTTGGGACTCCTTGCTGGGATATCTCCTCCAGCTAACCCATCTGTGCTGCATCATGTGGGTACCTACATGCCTTCCCAGGGAAACTGAGGCAGCAGCTGCCATCCTGCCAAGGCTGCAGGCAGGAAAAGGTCCTTGTCTCAATGCCAGGACTTCGTGTTGGATCAACTTCCCACCTATCCAGTGGTCAGTGTAGGTGCTGCCATGTTGGCTGTGGGACAAGAGAGAACACAAAAGGGATCTGGAAAGAATTTACAGCCTGTACAGCAAACAGAGCAGCCTTTGCATGAATTTCCCCCTGCCATTTTCCCCTTCCTAATGTAAATACCTTGTTGCATGGCAAATGCAGCCCCAAGAAATTATATCTTGATCTTCCTCAGACTGTTTAGGAGCAGGAAAAGGGGTCAGAGGTGCTCTGCTGCTGGAGCGTGGCAGGGCACAAGGAACTGTGGAGACCTCACCTCCCCACTGTCTGCAGCCATGGCAGCTGCTGGGACGTGGCAGCAGGGCTGGGGATGGTGCTTATGCAAGAATGACAAGAGTGGGAAGAGATTTAATTTAACCTTCCACGCAAAACTGTCCCCTTCCCCTAAAGCCACCCAGTTGATGTGGGGACCCCAGGAGGTTTCCCATGGGGAGGTGCTCCTTGCGAGCATGTGCAAAGGCATTTTCAGGTCTTTGTGATGGTTAAAGCCACGTTGCAGATTTTTCTCTCTGGCTTCATTTTCTCTCTGGCGAGATTTTGCACCTTTCCCTGCAGGCAGAGGCAGTCTCCTTAAGTATTACTTCCTTAAGTATTTTCCAAGGAAATATTTTGCCCCCAAATCAAAGCAAATGTGTGCCGAGGATGTTATCATCCCTCTGTACTAAATCATTTTTTCCAGATGGTAAATCCATCACAAGAGGCTCTGGTCCCGTTGCCTTGGTGGGTACTTGGAGCAGGGAAGAGAAGGCTTTGGTCCAGCTCTGCCAGAGGTCCCAGTGTTATCCATTGGATCATCATGCCCTGCTCAGCTCCATGAATGCAGTTGGATCTTGGGTGGGAATGGGAGTGGTGGCTGCCCTCCCACCCACTCCAGCCCATCCTGAGCCAGCATTTCCTTATCGTTACAGTTCGGGGCGGCTCAAATAACGATACATAAACTCTGGTTTCTTCGGAAGGCATTACAGTGAAAGTTTATTGAGAGGCACATCCTTTTATACAGTGTTTCAGTACAATGAATATTATTGGTCGTTTGGAGCAACACCTCTTGACCATTTCTCACAAGTAAACAAGTTAGGAAAAACACCAGGTGTCAGGAAAAGGGATATCTACAAGGATTATTTTGGTTCCTCATGATTTCCCAGGCCAGAGTGGGACACAGCCTCAAGCTACTGCCTGAAGCCTTAAAATCTATTTTCTGACCACTGTCAGTTCCCACATTTCCTGAAGGGTTGTTGAGGCAATTTGTAAAATTTGGTTCTTCATGTGCAGTGAGAAGCAGGATTTTAATTAATCTGAACTGTGCACAGCTCGCAGAGCATCGACATTTTTCTCATTCCTTAGATTGCTTGGAGCCCAAAAGAGACCCACGCAGATGCTCCTGTTCTTAAAGAACCCATCTGTAATTTCTTAAGGATTAGAAAATGATTATTGAATTGACTTGCAAGTTCCTGGGAGCACTCTTTAGTCTGGGAGCAAAGGTTTGGCTGTTTCAGAGGGCACAATATCTCCATCCCACTGCTCAGTCCTGCACTGCACCTCGTGCTGTTGCAATAGGGATGCACATGGGATTTTCTATGTGAAACTGCCTTGTTTACAGGATGGTGCAGAGGTGGAATGGACAGATGGAGCTTTTCCCATTCCTCCACCTGAATCCAGACACAGCAGCTTGGGGCTCTGTAGTAGTGGCCCCATCACCCCAGTAATGCCTGGTCTGGGAGTGGTGGGCATGAGGCAGGGGAAGGGCATCCGGTGGGAAGTTTCATGGTCAATATCATTCTAATTAAATATATCTATATGTGGGACACTGGAGGCTGCTCATGGTAGTGTGAATGTTCTTGGGTTTGGTGAATAGGGGGGTCCCTGTCCAATGACAGTGATACCACTGCTCATGGAAAAAAACATAAGGAGTGGTACTGGAGAAACGAGGGAGGAGAAATCTATGGATCTTGCATCAATTTGGGGGGAGTTTCTTTAGTAGTTTTGAAACATTTGATAAGTCTTAAGCCAACTGTGCTGGAAGCACCTTGTGTACGAGGACATGTCAGGGCTGTCCTGCACATCACATCACACCACTGGCCGGTTTGCTGGCCAGGGGGTCTGGGGTACTGCTGCACTGTGTCCTGGGAGGGAGCCTTTACCCCTCCCACTGCGCTCTTGATGTGTCCATTGCACTTTTCCATCCTGGCTGGAGCCCATTCAGTGGATGGTGTTGCCTTCATCTGCCTGCATTCCTTGGGAGTCAGAACCTCTGGATGAATGCAGCTGCTGCAGGGCTGGAGCCTGTGTCAAGTCTAGGGAGCAACTGGGGAAAATTTCCATTCTTCTATCCTTTTCTGAGTACCAGAGGGCAGATTCTGGGGCTCTTGTCACCCTTGTGGCCACTGCTGTGGTGAGTTCCTTGGGCTGCCCAGGGACAAGTATCCCTTCTGAAATGCATTCATTTGTCTGTGTCCCAGGCAGGATGCTGGGAGAATGGACTTCTTAATGTCTGCAGAGAGGCTGAAACAAAGTATGTGGTACCCTTCCAAAACCTTTACAGGACAGCAGGGGTGAGTGGGGTAGTAGGTAGCCATCATCGTCGCAGCCAAGTAAGGAGCTCATCTCTTACAGCTCCCACCATTAAAACAACAGCTTTTCTCTGACTGTTGGGCCAGCCAAGAGGAGTTTCTCAGCTCCAAGTGCACATCCTACTGCTCCATACCCCCAACCAGACTGTCCGAAACTTCACTTTCTTCTTTGTAGCAAGAGGTCCTTTACTCCGTGAGGTCTGTTTTTAGTCTGAAGTTCCTCTCTAAGGAGTTGCATGGATTTACCGATGCCAAGAACATCTGGGCGAGGTAGAACCATGACGTCCTTCCCGCAGGCTGGGAATGCTCTTGTGTCGTGTGATTGCTGGCAGCTGGGAGGCTGTTGGGAGCTCCCATGGACACAGCTGATGATTTTATCACCATTTCCCATTCCCAGCCTGCACAAGGATGCACAGGCTCCTTCGTCGGGCCAAAAATTGGTGCTCTTCATGGCAATGGCTATGCTTTTTTGCTCTTCTCCACATCAAAACGTAAGGTTGGCATTAGCTGTGCCTGGACTGACTGCTGGAGCTGGGCTTTGCTGGGAGCTTCTCTCCAGGAAGAAGATTTTCCTCCAGCGGAGTAATTTGTCCTGTAATATGAAATTCAAGAAGGAGTTGGGGCTTTTCTGTGACCCTGCTGTATCCCTCAGCAGAGCTGTCTGGGCATGGTTGGGGGAGCAGTCCTGGAGTCCTGCTCTCCTAAATGTCACTGGAAGGTGAATCATCAGGCTGGTCCCCCATTCCAGCAGTTCCTTCTCCTCCTCAGGGCTGTGCAAGCTGAGCCCAGCTGAGGCTTTGTCAGGTGAAACTCCTGTGTTCCATGAGCAACTATTTTTGGTTCTCTGTGGAGTCCCAAAATGGCTTGCATTGAAAGGGTCCTTAAAGACCATCTCCTTTCACACCCTGCCATGAGCAGGGACACCTTCCACTAGACCAGGCTGCTCCAAGCCCCGTCCAGCCTGGCCTTAGACAGTCCCAGGGATGAGACAGCCACAGATTCTCTGGACACCCTGTGTCAGGGCCGCTCCACCCTCACAGGGACAAATTTTTTTCCCAATATGCTGTGTAACCTTGCCATCCTCCAGCTTAAAGCCACTGTTCTGTCACTCCAGGCCCTTGTCCAAAGTCCTGTCCACCTCTCTTGGAACCCCTTTAGGCACTGGAAGAGACTCTGAGGTCTCCCTGGAGACTTCTCCTGGCTGAACATCCTCAGCTCTCCCAGCATGTCTGTATTTTTGTGTCATCTTTTTCTATTTATTTATTTATTTTTTGTTCCAGGAGAATTTTTCTTCTCTGTTGCTGATCTTTTTCTCATACTTGGTGCTTCCCCACCATGCTTATCGTGAATGAGTTCCTGCTTCCCGCAGTTTCTCACCCATCAGTGTCATGTGGGTTTCAGAGCCTCTGCTCACCTTTGGGCTGCAAAAATGGGCTGAAAAGGTGGTGGTTTGGAGTAGGTGGCTTGGAGATGTGTGCCCTGTTTGCTGGCAGATGAGATACATTACATGAGGAGGTTCAGGCTGAAACAGGGATTCCTTTCTGCTCCGTGCGAGTGAAGGGTGGATTTCTTGCTGCCAGACATTACAGGTAAAACTTTTTCCTGGGCTCACAAATCCAGATGAAGGTGTTAGCACAGGGGGCTGCAGCCCCTGAGGCAGCTCATGAGTCTCGGAGCACCAATGGAGGCCTGTTTGCTGGCATGGCTGGGGCACCTGGTAGGGCTTCAAGGCTTTGCTGCCTTTACCGGGTGGTTTGGAGCAAACCATATCCATGGTGTGTCTGCAGCACAGGAACCTCTGAGAGGGATCACCCCTGTGGTTCTGGGTGTGCTCAGCCTCCTGTGCAAGTGACCTGGAGCTGTGTTTTTTGAGACAGCCCACATAAAGGGGAACCTTGAATGAGAACAAGGGCAGGGAGCACCTTTGGTAGGGCAGCTGCAGGGCAGGGCTGAGTTCCAGAGGTTTGCCAGGGGCTCTGACATCACACGATGCCATGATCAGCCTCACAGAGGAGCCAAAGAGGTGGCAGGAGCTGACAGGCATGTGGTAACAGAGCCTCACTGCACTGACATGTTTGGGACAGCATTTGCTTTCAGTTGTAATTGCAGCCAGAGCCCTGGAGCTGGTGCAGTCCACAATAACTGGGATTTGGGGTCTAGCTTCAGTCCTTTTTTGAGTTTGCTCCCTGCATTTGTTGCTGGTGATGGAAGGATGACAAATGCAATGGCACAGGGATGTGGGTGGCTGAGCTGGAATGTGTTTGGGGCTGGGTGGTACCAAGGATGCCCATCCACGTCATGCTGCAGGGCTTTCTCTGTCTACTGTCCCTGTGGCCTCTCTCATCCAGTGCTGCCCACAGTCCCCAAAATTGCTGGTTGTGAAGCTTTCCATATTTGCTTGAGGGCGGTAAAGCTGTTGTGGGAAGGGTTGAGCTGAGTTCCTTCAGTCCAGGCTTCCTGCTGGCCAAGAACTTGCTTTTTTTGATTAAGAAAAAAGAATCTGGAGCCAGCACAGGGTGTAAAAGCTCCCTTGAGGTCTGCCTCAAAAGATGGCAGCTTCTCCATCCCTGCAGTGTTCAGCCACCAGTACCAAGGCCAGTTTCTCCTGTGGTGCTCGGGTATGAGCATCCAAGTATTTCTCACACGGGAGAGTGTTTCTGCTGGCAGAGCCAGTGTCCTGCTTTCAGTCCCAGCTCCCCCCTGTCCCTGCCATCACACTGCCTTGTAGCACCAGCTGCTTCTGTGATCCCACCAGTAGGCTGAAGGCAGCATCGCAGTGGCTGCACAACTGGGACAAGACACTATCCTTGATGGAAGTGTGTGTGTGATTTTGCTTTGCTTTCACAAGTCATCCGCAGAGGAGGAGGACCAGGATGTGATGGGTCAGAGCTACTCTGAGCTGGCCCTGCTCAAAAGGGGGAAGATGCAGGAGGGAGAGACAAAGTATGTAAATCTCAGCCCTGATTTAATTTTGGTGATTCCAGGCAGAGCATCCAGCAGGATTGGGTTTTCCAGAGCTCTTTGTCCTGTGCCAGAGGACAGCTCCTCTTTGGGAAGGATCTGCAGGTGTTGCCATCAGTGGGTTTCCATAACTGGGGGGTGATTGGAAAGCTCTGCCTGTGTAATTTCAGGTCCACAGGTGGATACCAAAACCTGAGGAACATCTCTGAAAGGAGTCAGCCATAGCTGTGCCATGGCTACTGAGGGCAGTGCAGGAGAGCGGGCCCTGGAAGGGACGAGGACATTCCCAGTCCCTTTGGGATACTCCTCTGGAGTCGCCTCCTGCAAGGATTGGGTTTGCTCTGCAGAATACCGCCTTGGGAAAAGGAATTCATTGATCCAAACTTGCCTCCTCCCACCCAACTACATATCCATCCTGGGGTCAGGAATGCTGGATGCTCCTCTCAGTGCCCAGGAACCTATCCAAGCACCACTGCTAATGTCATGGACGCCATGGACCCAGTCAACCCCAAATTCCATAGAAATAAGGGAAAGGGAGGTGTATTTTTGGTGAAGCACAGCTTTGCTGCCTTGTGTTGAACTCCTGTGGGTTATTCCCCCAGCTCCTCGCCAGCAGTGCACAGCAAGTGGCTTTGCACAGCAGTTTTGCTGGAAGAGCTGTGGGGGTGCCAGGGCTGAGCTGGTGCTGGAGCTTTTCCGTTCCTCCAGGCCCAGCAGACACTGGGGACACACACTGCGTGGCCTCTCCTGCCTTCTTTGAACCAAGGGGCTGAGCTGCTTGCAGCATGCAGGGGCTGCCCAAATCCCATAGCCTATAATTTCCTACCTCCAGCTCTTCTGTTTTTAGAATAAAATGGTATTTTGTGCTTCTCTGGCCCCAGGCCTGCCCCCTCCAGTCTGGATGGCTTCCTTGAACACGGTGCCACTGCAGGGCCACTGGTGAGTGTGACCCTTGCATGGTGCTGCCATCCCTGATGTGACACTGAGCACCCTGACACCAATTCCTGCTCCAGGGCTTTTCCAACCCCATATTATTTTTTTCTTGCAAGACCAGGCTCACAGGTAACAGTGAGGGGTGCCCTGTTGCTGATGCTCCCTGTGGTGATGCTCATGGTAGAGCAGTTTTTTCTCTTCTAAGGAGCAAAACACTGGTCTTTGGCTCCTTTCAGGGGAGCCACTGTGGCATCAGGCTGTGCCCCAGGGAGGCCTCTTCCTGCTTCAGTGAATCACAGTACTGATGCTACATCACCCAAACCTGCTTAAAGACCCCCATGTCCCTGGTGCTGGAGGGGCTGCACTGTCCTCACTGTAGGTGGGAAGGGGAGAGCAATGGGCTGGGTGTGGCATGGGTGGTGCTGGCATGGGGAGAAGGTGTTTGCTGGGGGTTGAGCTGGTCTCCCACTGTCCAGGTCAGGATCAGGCCAGATCCAGCTGGAGAAACACCAGCACCAGCCTAAGGAACCTGAGCTTCAGCCAGCCAGAATCAGCCTTTATCTATATTTTTGCTTATTTTTCTCACTTGCCATGATTTTTAAAATATTTTCAGTGAAATTAAATGTTTCCCTTAATTTAAATAAAGCCCTGCAAACAAGCTACACTTTTGTTTATTTGACATCATCAAATAAATGTCCTCTGGGCTGGGGAAGGGACTTCTGACATAATTTCTGTCCCAGAGCTGGGTTGATGCTGGAACTCACAAAAGAAGTGGGAATGTCTGTCTTCCTCCACTTCTGTTTCATACACAGGGCAGAGAAGTTCTGTGAGCCAAGATGTTTGTTGCTTGAATGTGCCAGAGCTGCCTGTAACAACAGAGGTGGGACAGGATGAGGTTGTGGGGAAATAAGAAATGAAAACCTTTTCAGCCCAAAAAATGTATACAATGGCAAAAATCCAAAGCAACCAAAGCAAAATATAGTGGGGCCCGTGAGTTCACTTGGACTTCTGGTGAATGTGGTGGAAAAAAATAGGATGTTTTATAACAAAAAAGGAACAACAAAAGTGGTGGTGTTGATGTGGTGCTTTCGGAAGATTCTTGCTGGGATGTTGGGGCAAGAAGAGGCAGTGAGAAGCCCTGAGGTGGCTTTTTAGCTTAAAAACATTCATTTGAAGAAATAGTCTTTCAAACGCAACACATCAGCTGTAGCAGCGTGTCCCAGCATAACGTCTGGGATTTACTGGTTTATACAGGTTTTGGGATAAAGTCACCTGGTGGGGTGACCCCCAGTGATGTTGGGGTGCAGGGAATTTCCTTGTGGATGCATGGTTGGCCCATGGCAGCAGGCAGGACTGTGGGACATGTGTGGAGTTGGGGTTGATCTTAGCCTGTCTTCTCTTATCGGCTGCACCTCTGTCTGCTGGCAGCAATTCCCCTCACTTGGCTTCTGCCTCCCAATGCCTCGGCTGGGATTCCAGAGGGTCCTGGTATGACATTTTGTATTTGCTGGGGCTGTGAAGGCATTTTCCTTCACAGGATGGGAGATCTTCCCCACCAGTTCCTGTTTGCTCCACAGTTTCTAGCAGGTTCCCAAACATGCACAGCAGTGACGCATGTGCTTTTTCCCTGCTCTGTTTTTCTCTGCCCAGAGCAGATGGCTGGTGCTGAAGCCATTGGCTTCTCCAGCACTGGCATCATTGCAATCCCTGGGAATGCTGCAGCCAAGTGCTGCCCATGGGAGGTCTGTCTTGAACAGCTCTAACGATGCAGTTAGAGTGGGCAAGCACTTTGCTCTGGCTGTATCAACCCAACAGCCACCCTTGGTGGTGCCACACTGGATACAGACACCCACCTGTGTCATTCTGCCCAGAGCCCACCACCAGGGATGGGCACTGGCACAAATCCTGAATCAGTGCTGAAGGGAAGCGGTGGTCCCCGGCATCCCAGGTGCTGTACCCAGGGATGCATGCCAAAACTTGCTTTGTACAGAGCCAGGATGTTCTGTCAGGGCTCAGAGCTGTTCATGGCACTTACTGAATCCCCAGCACCCTTTCTGTTTGTTCTCTCCCCAGACTCCAAAGTCTTTCTCATCTACAACACGGCTGTGCAGGGCTGCCTGGAGACCAAGGACTCACTGGTGCGACTGGCCAAGGGCTGCAACGCCAGTGCCCCAGCCCAGCATTGGAAATGGGTCTCCCGAAATCGCCTCTTCAGTGTGGGGGCCATGCAGTGCCTGGGGGTGTCATGGCATGGGGCCAACGCCACGGTGGGGCTGCACCTCTTGGCCACCTACGAGTGTGACCGTGAGTCGGTCAACATGCGCTGGAGCTGCCGTGGGCTCGGGGAGCAGCTCTCGCAGCATCTAGGTGCCCGCCTGGGCAATTCCTCCATGGACAGGGGGGACCAGGTGCATGACTCACAGTGGAGGACGTATGGCACCGAGGAGGATTTGTGCTCCATACCCTACTCTGGTAACACCTCCTTGGGCATTAGTGTTATCCTGTAACCCAAACCAGCCCCAAAATGTGAGCTGAGACTGTGGTGCTACAGCAATTGGGTCCTGCCTGGGAAGCTCAGTCCCAGTTTCCTGGAGCTACAGAACCAAACAGAATCAGGGCGATGGGGAGTGGGAAGCCTTCGGGCACCCCATAACCTCCCACACTGGGCCAACCTGCACCCCTCACCCCAAATCTCCCTTCAGTCCCGATAGGCACATCCTCAAGCAAAGGCTCCTCTTTTCCCTCAGAGATTTACACCATCCAGGGCAACTCCCATGGGAAGCCCTGCACCATCCCCTTCAAGTACGACAACCAGTGGTTTCACGAGTGCACCAGCACGGGGCGGGAGGACGGGCACCTCTGGTGTGCCACCACCCAGGACTATGGCAAGGACGAGCGGTGGGGCTTCTGCCCCATAAAGAGTAAGTAGAGCGGCACATCCCATGGGAAAAAGCAAAACCTCCATGCCAATCCCTCTTGGGGACTTTCAGGCTTCTCCTCTCCCCCTGTGAGCATTCTGCAGTGCCAGAGCACCAAGTTATTGTGGTTTACTGGGTTATTTGGAGGTTTTGTGTGTCTGTTGTGTGCTCACCCTGCTCATCTCCACAGGCAATGACTGTGAGACCTTTTGGGACAAGGACCACCTCACAAACAGCTGCTACCAGTTCAACTTCCAGTCGACACTGTCGTGGCGGGAAGCCTGGAATAGCTGTGAGCAGCAAGGGGCCAACCTGCTGAGCATCACAGAGATCCATGAGCAGACTTATATCAATGGTGAGATTCTGCCAGCCTGGCTGTGCACTCCTTATCTAGGGCAGAGCTGATGGCACTGTGGGCATTGCCACTGCCAGTTTGCTCTGCCTGCCCCAGGTTTGGGGGGTGACAAGCTGGGGACTGAGCTGGGCTTGGGGAACTGATTCTGCCCCTCCGGCTGTGTTGGCGCCAGGTCTGTTGACTGGGTACAGCTCCACGCTCTGGATTGGGCTGAATGACCTGGACATCAATGGAGGCTGGCAGTGGTCAGACAACTCACCCCTCAAGTACCTCAACTGGGAGAATGGTGAGACAGGGGAGGTTATGTTGGTGATGGGGCCTGAGGATCACCCTGTGACCACCAGAGATGGCCCCATGACAAGGGAGGTGGCCCTGCTTGCTGCAGAGTATCCCCTTGCTGCATGGGGACAGAGAGCCCTAGAGGCCTGAGACATCTTTGGAGCTGGAGCAGGGACACAGGGTGCTGAGGGGGAATTGGGCTTCTGCAAACACTCATTGACCCTGTGGATAACTTGGGCTGACATTCCTTGTTTGGCATATTGCTGCATCCCTGCTTAGTGCTGGAGTGTGGCATAGGAGTAGTCTCCAGCAGCAGACACTCATCCCTAACCCTGGGGTACTCAAGGGGAAGAGGGCCCATTGGTCATGCCTGGTGGCATCACCCAAAGGCATTGGGGGGACTACACTGAAACCCTTGAAGGAGGTTTGAGGACAGGTGGAAGGAGTTCAGGTCTTGTCCTTTGACCCCCTGACTGCTCTCGACATTTCCAGGTAAAACAGTGACCCTTTGGGTTCCTCTGCATTGAGGCACTGTAAATAATCGTGAGCATGTTGTCACTTGTCTTCATCATGCAAAATAACAAAAGAAGTTTTACTGGTGTTGAAGCAGGCAGAGCTGCATTGGTGGCTGTGTCCTGGCTCCTCAGTAGCCTGTCCCCTCCTTACCCCACTCTCCAGACCAGCCGGACAACCCCAGTGAGGAGAACTGCGGGGTGATTCGCACCGAGTCATCTGGGGGATGGCAGAACCGTGACTGTGGTATCGCCCTCCCCTACATCTGCAAGAAGAAGCCCAACGCCACAGCTGACCCCTTCCTGATGGGTGAGCAGGGGATGACCAGCACTGGGAATGGGCAGCTCTGTAACCCATCTGGGTGTGCTCCCAACCCAGCATGGTCAGGGGGTGCTGTCCATATAGGTGCCCATGGTGTCCTCAGCTTGCTGTCCTAGGTGTGCAGAGCAGGGCTTGATTTAGGAAAAGTCATCCCCAAGGAACATTTCCAGGAAGTGCTTTGTGCCATTGTATCCTGCCAGACTTGTGGTCCGAGGTTAAGGTGGACTGTGAGCCCAGCTGGCAGCCCTTCCAGTCCAACTGCTACCGGCTGGTAGGAGAGAAGAAGAGCTGGCAGGAGGCGAAGAAGACCTGCCTGCGGAGCGGGGGTGATCTGGTCAGCATCCACACCCTCTCTGAGCTGGAATTTGTCACCAAGGATATCAAGCAGGGTAAGGAGGAGCTTGCTGTGCCAGCAGCCCCTTTCTTGTCTTATAGACTCCATGGAAAAGTCCCTGGATGAGGGAGAGGCTGTAGAGTTCACTTTGTGGTTGTGCAGGGGGTGGAGGCCCCAGGGTGGGAGGTGCTGTGTTCCTTGGAGGAGCTCATAATCTGGATGCATCCTCCATCCAGCAAATGTAAAAGCTGTTCCCGGAGCCTGCAGTGCTGAGTCAAAGCTACACAGCTGCAGCTGGGAATGGTGCTAGTCCTGGCTGGTTAGTGTAGGAAAAGGTGGGAAAAAAATTTCTGCTGGACTTTCTGGAGGAGGCCAGCAAGGAGGTATAGGAAAGTGGAGGAAGGAAAGGAAACACTGCTGTCTCCAGGCTGGTAGCAGACTGCGATTTGCAGGGAAGGAGTGGTTGAAAACCGGTAGTTCACTGGACCTGAGCCTACAGACCTGGCCTTCTACTCCCATACTTCAAGCCCTTCTCTGAAAGCTGCAGCCAGATGTCCCTGTGTTCCCGCTCTGGGGGTCTATGTCCTTGTATTTCCCACTCCGGGGGTCCATCCTTGCGGGCAGGAGCTGCCCTGCCCTGTCCTGCTCTGTCCTGCCCACTGGCACAAGGGGGTCAGAGCTGAGCCCTGAGTGGGTTTTGGCGGGTGCTGTGCAGAGACCAGTCCCATCACGAGGGCTGAGGTCACCAGGGGATTCTGCATAGGGTCAGCCACAAGGAGGGAATTTCAGTCCCTCCCTTCTTGTCCTGGCAGATGTGGAGGAGCTCTGGATTGGCCTAAATGACCTCAAGCTGCAGATGAACTTTGAGTGGTCAGATGGGACGCCTGTGAGGTTCACGTACTGGCACCCCTTCGAGCCCAACAACTTCCGTAACAGTCTGGAGGACTGTGTGACCATCTGGGGACCGGTGAGAACCTGGAGGGGATGGGGGGTTATCCTGCACCTCTGTAAGGAGCACCGCAGCATCCTCATTGCTGAGGAAGACATTTCTTAGGGAGTGCCTCCAACTGGGTTCAGCCTAGCTCATCTGAGCCATTGGGATGGGAGGAATCCATCTCATCATCCTTGGGGATTTGGTGTGGGGAAGGAAAGTCTTTGGACCCAAGGTAGGGGCAAAGGGGCTGGGGTATTCCCCAGGCTGTCAGATGGGCTCATTGCCACTCCTCTTCCCACCCTGCAGGAAGGGAGGTGGAACGACAGCCCCTGCAACCAGACGCTGCCATCCATCTGCAAAAAGCCTGGTCGGGTGAGCCAGGAGAAGGAGGAGGATGACCATGGGTGCCGAAAGGTGAGGGCCACCTGGGGCAGCAGTGGCTCTGGCTGCTCCATGGCTCTTCACAGTGCCCAAGGCTTCAGGGGACCTATCCCTAAGACTATTTTGGGGAGCCCTCTGAGCAGCACCCAGAGCAGCTGGTCTGTTTCTGAGAGCTGCTGAGCTGGAGCACTCTGGAGCTGCTGAGCCCCTCACTGCTATGGTGAAGTCCATGGGAAGAAATTGGGATACAAAGCACATGCGTCTGTGCACATTGTCCAAGACCCACCCCATCAGGCAGCCTTGGCTGCCAGCAGGGATGTTTATTTTTCCCCCCTTGCCTCTCTTTGTGGCAAAACACAGGAACACGTGGAAGCCTAGCAGGATGGAGGTGGCTGCTGGCCCTATGCCTTAACATGATGACAGGCTGCCTCCTGCAGGCAGGCCATGGGCATTTTGGGGACACCAAACCAGCGGATTTTCACTCAGCCTGTGCCCTGCCTCAGTTTCCCCAGCTGTCACATGGGGCTGAAGCCGCCCTGTTCCCACGCTTGCTGGAAAGTGACTTTTGTGGTTCTCTGCAAAGCCTCCAAGCACTGAGCCTGGCAGCACTGTGGCTCTTGAACTTCTCCCAGCCTTTCAGAGCTGGCCTGTTTGCTTGCACCCTGACTAGCAAGGAGCCGCTCCAGGCCAGCTCCCAGAGGTGCTGCTGGGCTCCCCCCATGTCTTTGCCCCATATTCAGACGCTGCTTGGCTCTGCCAGAACTCGGGGGAACACAGCATCCAGGAGAGCTGCCATGCAGAGCCAGATTTGAGGGCTGCCAGACACAGCTGGAAGAGCCCCAGTCTCCACAGGTGCTGGGGATGAGACACTCAGTGGCAAAGCTCTGCTACCACGCATCTGTGTGTCCCCAAAGCAATCCTGAGGACTCCCTATGCAGATTTAACTCCCTCCTGGCTCTCCAGCCACAGTCTTATCCTGGTCCTGGGTGCCCAGCAGAGATGCACTGGGAAGCAAACTGTGAGGGACAAATGAAGCAATGAACCAATGCAAGGGACAGATGAAGCAAGAACCATCCTTCCTTTACTTATTCTCAATGAGGACCTTTGCCACCCAGAGGAAGCAGCTGGTGGAGAGGAGGCACATCTTGCTCAAGGGTTTGGTCCTATCCACTCCAGCCACCCTGCTGGTTTTTCATGGTGGCATTGCTGCTTTTCCCCCTCTTTAAGAATCCCCTTTATTTCAGGAGCAGCCTTAAAGGAAGCAATGACAGATAGAGGTTTGGGCAATGGGAAACACAGATCAGAAGAGGGATGTGAGGGCACACTGGGATTGGAAGCTGGAGGCTACAGTTGGGGTTGGGATCATGTCCTGGCCCCCTTTTGGATCGCAGGGACTCGCTGTAGTGCTTAGTGTGTGGGAGTGCACCCCCAAGGTATTAGAGGTGCTGAGGCTGCTACTGGTTGGGGACATTGCACTGTCCCAGGACAGGCCCCTTTCTTGGCTGTTCAGTTGCATCCATGCTGTTCCAGAGGGACCCAGCTTATGGGTCTGTACCTGGATTGGCCAGCTTCGGAGAAAGGCTGTAGGAGCAAGAATTTGGGGCAAAAACTGGGATTTGGGGTTGTTTTCATTTCCCAAAGTGGCTCTCCTGTTTCCCTTCTCACTGTGCTGTTGATACTGCATATAGCATGTGCCCCCACTGTCCATCCAATGCCCGGCGGACCCAGGAGTAGAACCCTAGTGATGCTTCCCCTTCCAGGGGGTCACTGAGCCTGGGGCCACTTGGCTCCTTGACTGAGCCACTTCACCCTTGTGAAGGGTGTGTGTCCCCTCTTGCAGATGAGCCCCCATGTCCCTCCCCACTCTGCCACCACCGCTGCCAGCCCCAGGGCCACCCTGCTCCCTGCTCTGGCAGAAAACAGGTGATGTTGTGTCTCCAGCCCGGAGAGACTCCAACATCAACAAGGCGGGGATTAAAGCTGGCTGCAGTGGTACTCGCTTTGGACTCACCCCTGCAGCGTAAAGAGGAGGATTGTGTTCCTCTGCCTGCGCCTTGGCTGGGGCTGGATGCTGGCAGGGAGAGATGTTAGCCCAGCTTTGAAGCTGCCTGGGTGTTTGTTTTGCCTCTAACCATGTCTTCTGGGGCCAGGGGCTTGTTAGAACTCAAAGCTGAGCAGGGTCAAGCTGGGGCAGCTGGGGGCAGGAAACTTCCCAGGAGAAGGCAGAGGCAGTAGTGGGATGTTGCTCTCATGCCCTGGGATTGCTCCCATCCTTCTGGGGAGGTCCATGTGGGCAGTGGTGGATGTTCCCTGTCACCCATCCCCAGGGCTGGAAGTGGCACAGCCCATCCTGCTTCTGGCTGGGCGAGGACCGTGTTCCCTACAGTGATGCCCGCAAGACGTGCTCCGACTATGGCTCCACACTGGTTACCATCACCAACAGGTCAGAGCCATGCCAGTGGTGGTGGGTTTGCCCCAAAAAGAGCCCTGCAAGGTGGGGGCTGGAGCATCGTGGGCAGCTCAAGGTCTTGGCTCGCTATATCGCCCACTGTCCCTGTCCCTGCAGGTTCGAGCAGGCATACGTGAGCAGCCTCATCTATGGCTGGGATGGGGAGTTTTTTTGGACAGCTCTGCAGGACATCAATGAGACAGGCGCGTTCCACTGGCTGAGCGGTGATGAGGTTATGTACACTCACTGGAACCGCAACCAGCCCGGTAAGGGATGAGGGTGGGATGGGGACTTCCCCTTCATGCAGGGCGGGGCTGGCACTGTCCCCCAGCACAGTCCAACCCTAAGGCTGCCATCTCCCCTGCTCTTGTGAGTGCTCCAGGTTACAAGAAGGGTGGCTGCGTGGCTCTGGCCACCGGCAGCTCCATGGGTTTATGGGAGGTGAAGAACTGCAGCACCTTCAAGGCCAAGTACATCTGTCGGCAGAACATGGGCACCCCCATCAATCCTGAACTGCCCGGTCCTTTCCCCACGCCCAGCCTCACTGCCACCTGTCCCCCAGGATGGAGCTCCGACCCCAAACTCCGTCACTGCTACAAGGTGAAGGGGGGTTGGATAGGTCGGTGTGGGGATGCATGTGCCTTCCCAGTGCAGGGGAGTGAAGGGGCACATTTTGGTGCTTGCAAGAGACATCTCACAACCCTGGCTGGGGCTGGATGGCAGAACTGTGCGCTGGGATGTGGCTGGCTGCTGGTGGGAACAGTGCTCTGCTCCTGTTCTGCTGCTGAGCCCCCCATGCTGTGGGTTCTTCTTTTCCCAGGTATTCAGCTTTGAAAAGCTGCAAGAGAAGAAGACATGGATCGCTGCGCAGGAATTCTGCCGGGAGCTGGGGGCCCAGTTGCTCAGCCTAGGAAGCTATGAGGAGGAGCATTTTGTCGCTAATACCCTCAACAAGATTTTTGGGTGAGAGGCTAGCAGCCTTAGTGTGTCCCACTGTCGAAGTGCGCTTGACACAAGCTCATAGCCCTCCTGGCACTTGCTCTGGCACATGTGAATGGATGGATGGATGGATGGATGGATGGATGGATGGATGGATGCATGCATGCATGCATGGATGCATGCATGGATGGATGGATGGATGGATGGATGGATCTCTCTGAGCATAAACTGGTGTACAGAAGGTGCATCAGTTGGTGTGTTTGATGTGGGAGATGCGCAGGAAGTTCAGTGTAATTTGGGGATGGAGCTTGGATTTAAAGCAGCTCTGGATAACAGCATGCCTGTTATCCCAGTTCCTACCTTCAGGTATGTGGGGATGGCAGGCTTTGAAAACAAACAGAAAATGTTCTGATTATAAATATATATTTGGATATAAATATGAACCCCTCTGGTTTGAAGGGAGTTGTGTACTCATCTGTCCCCCTGGCTCCCCATAGGGAGTCAGAACCAGAGCTTCATGAGCAGCACTGGTTCTGGATTGGCCTGAATCGGCGGGATCCCACTGGTGACCAGAGCTGGAGGTGGAGCGACGGGCTGGGGGTGAGTCCAGGAGGCATTTGAGTTGTGAGAGGGACAAATCTGGTGCTGGTGGTGATGCCCAACACTGCCCATCTCTCTCAACCCCCCCAGTTCTTCTACCACAACTTTGACCGCAGTAACTATGATGATGATGATATCCGGAGCTGCGCAGTGCTGGATCTGGCCTCCCTGCAGTGGATGCCAATGCAGTGTGAAGCCCAGCTGGACTGGATCTGCAAACTACCCAAAGGTACTGGCAAAGGGGTCCCCAAACTCATCAGCTGTGACTGACCTGGAGGAGTATGGGCTGTAGGGTGGTAGAATCCTCTGGAGGAGGGAAGGTGTTTCCTAATTCAGGGACTAGGAAAGGTGCTCTCACTTCTGGGGGAATTTAGGAGGGGCATCCTGCTGTTGTAGCCCATGGATGGTCTGTGGAGAAGCATCCCAGCCTGCATCTCACTGACAGCTTCTCCTTGCCCCTTCTCCAGGTGCCGATGTGAAGGAGCCGGAGATCACGACCCAAGGTGTCTTGGCCACAGCCTTTTGACACAGTCACAGACTATTCTGTGTTGGATGGGACCCACAAGGACCATTGAGTCCAGCTCCTGGTCCGGCACCCCAACAATCCCACCCTGTTCTTGAGAGTGTTGTCCAAATGCCCCTTGAGCTCTAGCAGCCTTCGAGCCATAGTTACTGCCCTGGGGAGCCTGTTAAGTGCCTGACCACACTCTGGGGGAAGAATGTTTTCCTGATATCCAACCTCAACCTCTCCTGACTCAACTTCACTTCATGCATAGACCACCTGATGTCTTCAATGGGTGTCTGCTGCAGTGTTATTCGGAGGAGGATGGGGCCTGGGCAGGGTTTTGGCGGGGAGGGGAGCCCAGGCATCCTGCTGCAGCTCCACTGCAGGAGAGGGACAAAAGCAAAGCAGCCCAACAAGCAGGGACCAAGGGTCAGGGTGGCCATGGCAGGGGTGTCAGCCTCAGGGTGACACTGGTCCCTGCCTGCAGGCAGCAGAGAGTGGGTGAAGTACCAGGAGGCCGAGTACAAGTTCTTTGAACACCACTCAACATGGCTGCAGGCACAGCGCATCTGCAGCTGGTTCCAGGCCGAGCTGACGTCCGTGCACAGTGAGGCTGAGCTGCACTTCCTGGGCCAGAACTTGAAGAAGGTACCAGGGGGACAGGAACTTCCTGGAGCACCAGTGGGCTCTGCTGCCTTGTGGGCTGCTCTTCCTTGTCTTCTTTCACCCTTTTCTGGAGGGACAATATCTGGGGGTGCTGGGCTTTGCTGGGGTCACGATGGACTTGTGTGGTGGCTGGTCCTGATACCTGGGGGTAGTTTGGGGGTTCAGCAAAGTGATATTTTTTGCCTTGCTTTTGTAAGCTGGGGAAGGGTCTCTGATACCCATGGCAGCCTCAGTTGCCCCCAAAGATCCCCCAGTCCCTGAAGGGCACTGATATGTTCTGTCTGGGCATGCAGTTCTCCAGGGGCCAGGAGCAGCACTGGTGGATTGGGCTGCACACCTACGAGAACGACGGGAGGTTCAAGTAAGTCACAGACGGCCACTGTATCCTTGGACGTCCCCACACCACTATGTCCCTGCATGTCCTTACACTATTGTCCCCACCTCTCAGAGTGCTGACTCAGCAACTGCATCTCAGGGGTCTCATCCTGGGCTGCTGGGCTGGAGGTTCCTCACCCAAGAGGGCAGTGGTGGGACATGCTCCCAGTTAGGGCATTCAAGTGGTCCCATTCACCAAGTCACTGCTCAGCCTCATGTTCCTCCTGATGCTGTTCCAGGTGGTCTGATGGGTCCCTCCTCAACTTTGTCTATTGGGCGCCGGGCAAGCCTCGGGCCATCAGCAAGGACAGGAAGTGTGTGTACATGACAGCCAGCCGAGGTGAGGGCAGGGCAGGGCAGGGCTCTGCATGGGTTTCTGAGGGGCTGGGGCAGCGGTACTGGTGCAGAGGGGCGTCATGCCCAGCCTATCCTTCCCCACAGAGGACTGGGGGGACCAGAAGTGCATGATGGCGCTGCCTTACATCTGCAAGCGGAGCAACGGGACAGCTGTGAAGCCTTCCCTCTCCCCGATACCTGCTGCCATGAGTGGGGGCTGTCCCCAAGGCTGGCTGCCCTTCCTCAGCAAGGTACTGCTGGAGGGAGGGGGACAGCAGGATGGGAGAGGGCATGGCAGGATGGGAGAGGGGATGGCAGGATGGAGAGGTGATGGCTACTTCCTGGTCTTCCATGAGCCCTCCAGAGGCACAGAGGGGCTGGCTGTAAAATGGCAGAATGGAGAGGGATGCTTGCACATGTTTTGTGGGGAGTGCTGGGGGATGCATTTACAGGGATGCTGGGAGATGTGCTGTGAGATGGGGAAGGTGAGGTGTATGCATAGGTTTGCCAGGAGAGATGTGGGAGTGCCAGAGGGATTGGGGAGTGGCGGGCATGAGGGTGTGCAGGGGAGAAGGACCATTGGGGCAGAACGGAGCTGCGGAGGGTGGCTGGGTGGGAAGGGTGCAGGGCTCAGGGTTGGGGGCAGCTGCACCTTCTGGCTCATTCTGTGCCCCTGCCTGTGCAGTGTTTCAGCTTCAATGGCCACAACAAAGGCGAGCTAGTGAAGTGGCCAGAGGCGAAGCGGGTGTGCGAGAGCCAGGGCGCCATCCTGGCTACCATTACCAGCCCCCTGGAGCAGGGTAGGTCTACTCTGCCCCACCACTCCACCAGAGTTCTACCTGCCAGGGGTGGTCCTCAGCATCTCACCTGTCACTTGCAGCCTTCATCACATCCATGCTGCCCAACATCTCCTTTGACCTCTGGATTGGCCTGCACGATGCCCAGGGGGAGTTCCAGTGGGTGGAGGGGGAGCCGCTGCGGCATGTGAGCTGGGCACCTGGAGAGCCCTCAGGCTGCAGCTCTTCCAGCCCCCGTGATAAGCCGGTGAGGGAGATTCCCCATAGCACCCCCATCCCCCAGGAAGGTCTCAGTGCCAGGCCCAGCCTTGGAAAAGGAAGGATTTAGTGGGTTGGGGTGGCTCTCCAAGGGCAGCGCAGGATGCAGCCCTGCAGGGTGGGGGTTTCTGTCATGGGGATCTCTGTGGTGTAGCACAACAGTGCTAAGAGCAGTGCTGACCTTGTGGCTTGGCTGTGCAGACCAACTGTGTTGTGGTGTGGCATGGCCCACCCCCACTCTTCACGGGACGCTGGGATGACCGGAGCTGCCTGGAGGAGAAGCATGGCTATGTCTGCCAGCAAAGCATAGGTAGGAGAGGTATGAGGGACAGCCCCAGCTCTCTTGGCTGGAGATCTGCCACTGCCATCCTGGTGCCCCTTGCTGTGGTGGGACTGGGGAGCTTGGAGCAATGGGTTTAGCCTGGGGAGAGTTGGGGAGACAGACTTAACTTGGGCAGGTGGGTCCCTGGTCCCAGCCTTTTGTGGGACAGCCCCAAACCTGTGCACACCAGCCTGGCTTAGTGTGTCCCACAGGGACATGCATCCTGGTGGAGAGCTCCCAGATGGGGTTGGTGCTAGGGTGTCACTGGCTTGTGATCCCCAGGGATGTCCCTCTGCCCTCCCCAGCTGCACCAGGATGTCACCAGGTGCAACCAGCACAATATCGCCAGGGACAGCCTGGCCTGGGTAGGGATGGACAAGGAGGTGACCCACCTGGGATACAGGAGTGTCCTCTGTGCCCTCTGACCATGTGTCTTTGCTCCTCCAGACCCGTCCCTGAGCCCTGCGCAGGCACCATTCCCCCCTTCTCCTACCGGCACCCTCTTTTACCACAACAGCACTTACCGCATCCTGCAGAAACCCCTCAGGTGGCATGAGGCGCTGCTGCTCTGCGAGACCCTCAATGCCACCCTTGCCACCATCCCCAACCCCTACAGCCAGGCCTTCCTCACGCAGGCTGTCAGTAGCCTGCGGGCTCCGCTCTGGATTGGGTTGGCCAACAATGAGGTGAGGGAAGGGGGCAGGCACTTGGGACACTGGTCCCCAGAGGGGTCACAGCAGCCCCTCAGGCATCTCCTCCCTGTGCTCTTCCAGGGAGGCCGGAGCTACTCATGGCTGACGGAGGAGAACCTCATCTACACTAACTGGCAGGACGGGGAGCCCCAGCAGATCACTGGGTGCTCCTACATGGACACGGACGGGAGCTGGCGCACAGCTGGCTGTGACACCAAGCTGCAGGGGGGCATCTGCCAGCTCCAAAGAGGTGCTGGCCAGGGGGCCTGGGGTAGTCTGAGTGGGGTGTGACCAAGGATTGGAAATGGCATCCCCCCAGGGACTTTATGGAGCATGTCCTCGTGGGTCTGGGTGCCCCAGTGTGCTGTGGGACCCCAACATCCTGTGCCCCACCACACTTTAAATGTATCATGTGCTCCCCAGGTCACCCCCGCACACACAAGTGGAGCTCCAGTGGCAGCTGTCCCAAATCGCTGGAGGACTCATCCTGGATCCCCTTCCGGGACCACTGCTACACCTTCCACATGGAGATCACCCTTGGGCAGAAGGACGCCATGAGGAGGTGCCAGAAAGGTATGAGAGGGTTGGGGTGGTAAAGTAGGGTGATGCATCCTTGGAAATGGTTGAGAATGGGATCCCCAGGATGTTTGTGGGTGCAGCAGAACTCCCTTGTCCCTGTGCGTGTGTCCAGCCTTGGTCAGCCATTGTCTCCTTGCTGTTCCGTGTTAGGGTTCCCCAGTCACCGTGCGGTTCACGGGTGGGTCCTCAACTTTGTCCTCTTGGACACTGCTGCTCCCTAACTCAGTCCTCTCAGTTCTGGGCTCCTCCATGACAGTCTTCCCTCTGCAGTTGGCGGCACAGTGTTGTCCATCCAGGATGAGATGGAGAACATCTTTGTGTGGGAGCATCTCCAGGCATACGAGGGCCTTTCCAAGGGGGCCTGGCTGGGCATGACCTTCAACCCCAAAGGTACAAAGGAATGAATGAGGTTTGAGATACTCCCCCAGACACCTCCATGAATTCCCACCAAGTCTGCAGTGAGCAGAGGAAGCCTTTGGTGGTGGCACCACTAAGGAGGGCTCATGCCGTAGGGTGACCAGGTGCACCAGTATCTCGACATACTGTGCTCAACATACTGTGTCTGTCCTCCTCTGGCTTGGTGGGATAGGAAACCCAAAGCCTTCTCCAAGGCACTGGAGCCTGCAGATTCAGGAAGGTGCACTGTAGCCCCTGGTCCTCCCCATCACACATCCCCACCATAGAATCACAGAATCCCAGATTGGTTTGAGTTGGAAGAGACCTTAAAACCCGTGCAGTCCCACCCCCTGCCATGGGCAGTGCTGTCTTCCACTGGACCAGGTTGCCCAGAGCCCTGTCACACCTCCTTGTACTTTCTGAACTGGGGCAAAAGTGGAGTATTCTCTTCAGCCTCCTCAAGCCTAATTTTTCCATTTCCCAGGTGGCATCTTGGTTTGGCATGACAACACTGCCGTGAACTACTCCAACTGGGGCCAGCATGACACGGGGCCCAGCATGCTTAGCCAGAACAGCTGCTACTGGATCCAGAGCAGCAATGGCATGTGGCATCTAGGCTCCTGCACAAACGTAACCATGGGGGTCATTTGCAAGATCCCTCGAGGTAGGGCCCCCTCTGCTGCCCAAGGCTTCTGGGCTGATGTAGTGTGAACTGGGGGCCTGGGCAGGGTGCTGCATGGCAGAGATGTCATGCTGGCTGCACCAAACACATGTTTTGGGTAATTTCAGTGCAGGGGCTTGTATGGGTTGGTGTTAGGGTCTGCAGGTCTCCATTGGGCTCAGTGATGGGCTGTGCATGTCTCAGTGGCTGGGTCAGCTCCTTGGGGCAGGATGAGGCTGGTGGGACAGTGGTGGAGCAGAGCCAGAGGACCACCCCAGCTGTTTATCACCCAATGCCTATGTGGTGCAGGACTGGGAGCAGTGCAGGGTGTGGGTCCATTGGTGCTGGTGGTGGGAAGATGGGAGGGTGTCATGGCTATGCGCTCACCTGTCTGTGTTGCCATTGCAGTGGAGGAGAGCAGCTTTTCCAGGGCAGGTGAGTGGCGCCATGAGCCTGGGCACAATACTGGGACTGGAAACTAGGACTGGGAGCCAGTGCTACAGCTCAGCTTGTGTAAATAACCAAAGGATTGGGATTTGTGGGTGGGGAATGCTATTCCCAAGTGACTTTGGCCTTGGCTTAGGACTTCTGAGCAGCAGGAACCTTTCTTCCACGAAGGTGTGTGTCTGCACAGCTGCTTGCCACACTGGATCCTGTGCCCACATTGCCTGGTCAGTCTGGGGAATGACCAACATGTGTTCTGTTAGGATCCCAAAGATCCATCCCAGGCAGCTGCTAAGTCTTCATATGCACCAGGAAAGACGTAGGGAATCTGCCCAGCTCCAGGAGGTTTGCCAGGGGCAAGATGTCCCCAAAGCAGCAAAGCAGATTTGCAGAGTCACAGAATATGCTGAGTTGGAAGGGACCCATAAGGATCATTGAGTCCAGCTCTTTAAGTGAATGATCTATATGGGAATCAAATCCACAGCTTTGGTGTTATTAGCATCATGCTCAACCAGCTGAGCTGATCGCATTCCAGTCCTGTCCTCCTCTGACCCACCATGAGGGAAACAGGCTCCCCAGGGCAGTGGTCAGCCTCAAGACTGCCAGAGCTCCAGAAGTGTTTGGTCAGCACTCTTAGTCACAGGGTGGGATTCTTGGGGTGTCCTGTGCAGGTTCAGGAGTTGGACTTCATGGCCTTTGTGGGTTCCTTCCAACTCAGGACATTCTGTGATTAAATGACCCTGCCCAGAAACATGGGTTTGGCTGGAGCCCCACCAGCCCCAGCCTCTCCTGCAGGCTGAGGAAGGAACAGGAGCCATCTGTCTGCCTCTCAGCAGCCTTTCCTCCCTGCAGCTCTACCGGAGAACACGACAGCCATAGCAGTGGTTGTGCTGTCGATGCTGGCGCTGTGCGCCGTGCTGGGGGTCGTCCTCTTCCTGTACAAGCGTCGACAGAGTGCAGAGCGCAGCGCCTTTGAGAGCGCTCGTTATAGTCGCACCACCTCCAACCCCAGTGAATCTGCCGAGAAGAACATCCTGGTGTCGGACATGGAGATGAATGAGCAGCAAGACTAACAGCAGAGGGGATGCTGGGGGTGGGGACCTGGGGAGGGGGGAGGATGGAGAGCATCACACGCTATCCCCATGGTGCATGGGGCAGGGGTGGCGGTGGGACTGGTGTGGCAGGGCAGGGAGAGGGGCGGGGGTCAGGGTTAGGGTCCAACCAGGTGGGCAAGAGGAGGGAGCCAGGGTCCCTCCTGCCCCAAGTCACTGCCGTCAGCTCTGGGCTTGTCCGCAGCTGCTGGGGTTTTGCCTGCAGCAGCTGTGGAGGCAGTTTCAGGGGTGAAAAGTTTTGAGGGAAGTTGCTGCACAAGTTTGAGAGCTTTCCAGCAGCATGAACAGGCTCCAAGACACCTTTGCCTTGGGAGAAGGCAAGCACAGGTATTCAGGCCCTGCAAACAGGCTCTTCCACCCAGGAACTGAGCTGGTGTCTGACATCATCCCAGGCAAGAGGTCTCCAAAGCTGATCTACCTCCCCTCTGTGTGCAGTGGCAAGGACCCTGCCAGCTTCCAGCCCCACCACTGTGCTGATCCTTCTCTCTCTTCGGCCTCATCCCCTGCCTCTGGCAGAAAGCAGCAGAGATACTGTTGCAGTGATCCCAGCGTGGACCCCCAGGATTGGACCCCCAGAATCAGCAACAGAATCTCCTCCTCCTCCTCCTCCCCCCTTGCACCATTTCTAAGGCTGTGTCCAGCCCCAGTGAGTCTGTGGCAGCTTCCCTGTTCTGTAAGCCAGAGCTTGTCCCATTTTCTTAGGTGTGTGTGTCCCCCAAATAACTGCACGGGAGAGCACTGCAGCCAACTGCTGGCCCAGCCCCTCTGGTTGTGAGCACCGTCAGAACCACAGGAGGAGTTGGATGCTGAGGCAGGAGATGCTGCCAGAGATCTGGGGACACCCTCTGTGCCTTGCCAGGCAGGAATGGCGTGGGGCTGGGGCCACTTGCCACTGGTGGTTTATTGGGCCCAGAAGGCCAAGGATCAATGCTGCAGGGTGGGGAGGATTTGGAGGTTTTGGTGGTTGTTTTGAAGTTGGTGTTTTGTTGGTTTTTTTAAGGAAATGGTGGTAGCTTTTGTTGCTATACTGTACTGAGTGCGTGCTGAATATATACGTTTTTCACACAGCTGGCTGGGGTGTGTGTGGTTGCCTGTTTCCCATGTAGGGTGTAGCAGATGAGGTGGAGAAGGGGGAAGGCAGTGTATGACTAATCCTCTGTCTGGCTTTTGAGCTGTGCAGGAAGGAGTGGGCATTCTCAGGGCTGCGCCATGCTCCATCAACTGCATGGAGCAACATCCCTGGGATGAAGGATGCCTGGTGGCGGTGAGAGTTGTTAGATCCCCAACAAGGGTTCCCTGCTAGGAATGGGATCCAAAGAGCCCCTTGGACCTCTGGAGTGGGGTGACACAGCCCTACAAGAGACGTTGCCTTTAGCCCTCTGCCTCTGAGGCTTGAGTTGGGGTTTGTTTTGCTGCAATAACAGGAACAAGCAAATTTTTGTCTGATTTTTGACATCTGTGTGGATTTTAAAATCTGTTGATTTCACTTAAGCTGGAAATAAAGTGTTTAAGAAACTGTTGGGGGGTGGGGGATCCAGGTACCACTGGGTTTTTGTTTACTTTTTGGCAACCTACAAAAGCTGCCATGACATTTCAGGGTGAGGAAGAATCTGGAGCACATGGACCTGCCCCAGCTCCATTTCTCTTTCTCTTATTTCCTGAGGTCCTTTCTGGTTTGGAGCAGTTAGTTCTGTCCATGGGCCCATGCCTTCCTGATGTGGGAGCTAGATCCTAAAAAGCCAAGCGTGAATTCCATCTTATCCCCCACAGCTGGAATTCCTGCTGCAGAGCTGCTTGGAATAGCGTGCTGAGCTGGAAGCTGTGCTGCTGCTGGGGATGGAGGTCTAGGATTAACTCCATCTGAATGGGCAGAGGTGTTAGGAAGTCCTAGCAAATAAAGATTGAGGTTAGGATTGATGGGCAGGTGTGAGGGAGGAGCAGTGCTGGGGGTGCAACTGGGAAGGGTTGGGGCTCCTTTGAAGTGATGAGACCCTGGGCAGGGTGGGAGCAGGGTAACACGGGGCATTATGGGTGGGATGGTGAGGAGTAATAGGTGCTGGAGGAAATTCTGTGCCATGGAGAAACTGGGAAGGAGCTCCCACAGCCATGCGGGAGCTGCTAAACTTGGCTCTCACCCAGCCCAATCTGGAAGACCTTGCTTAAGAGAGTGTTCTTTTTATCTTTCTTCTGGTACAAATTACTTTGTACTTTTTCCTTCTCCTTTGCTATTGATAAAAGAAGTCTGTACAGTCTAGAAGAAATGTTGTCTGAGAACAGTTTTGTGAACTGTTGGCAGTGATCAGGATTACAGGGAAATGCTTATGTGGTTACGTGCTATTTCCTGTCACCATTAGATAATGTGAAGAATTGCTTAACAGGACCCTGTCAATTTTTCAATTTTATACATACATATATATATATATATATATAAAAATATATATATATATATATATACACACACACACACACCTTTTTTACTCTCTGTGGTTTGTAAGATCCTTTTAGAAGCTTGGAAATAAAACTTCCTTCCCCACTTCTTTCTTCCATTTTTTTTTTCCCTCTTTCTTTTAATTGGGAAAAGCAAAACTTGTCTTCCCCTATGTCCTCAACAAGTAATGAATATAAACCTGAAATTACACTTAGCTGCCTGCAGCAGAGGAGGTTCCAAGGTGCCCAGGTGAGGGGGGTGTTGTATTCATTCCTTGTGTTTTTTGGTTGGATGTCCCATGGATAATGATGTCTCTGCTCCACTGGTTGTTTGGAAGTGTTGGCTGGGGCACTCCCACACACCAGGCTTCCCCTGCTTGCACTGATCATTCAGTGCAGTTTTTTCACCTCCCTCTTCTTTGGGGTTGCCCCATCCCTTCAGTAGCCTGGGGCTGTCCACACCCACCGCTCCCTTCCCTAGTGTCAGAACCAGCACTGTCCCTGCTCTCTCACTGTGCTGGGGAGAGATGCGATTTCATAATCACTGAATCACATAATCACGGAATTTTTTTTGTTTGGGAAAGTTCTCTAAGCTCATTGAGTTTGACCGTTCCCCCAGCACTGTCAAGCCCATCACTAACCCATGTCCCCCAGTTGCCTCATCCACACAGCTCTTAAATTTCAGTGAGGTTTCATTTGTGTTTACTGAGGCAATTTGGTTTTGTCTTTGGGTGAAGAGCACAGGACAGGCACCTGGAGCAGAAACTCTCAGGATGCTTTGAAGGAAGAAATTATTTTACTCTTCTATTGTTTTTCACCAAAGAGATGAGAGAATCTCAGAGGGGCTGCTCCATTTAATTGCAAACAGCAACAGAAATAACGCAGAACGACACTGCACTGCAGCAGGGAAAAGGAGACTGGAGTCACCTTCCTTCTGGGGCTTAAACCCTCTCAGAGTGAGTGACCTGACCTGAATTCAGGTATATGTTTTCTCTTCAAAGGAAGCTCAGCAAATCTTGTACTACTGATGTTAAACAGTGAAGATCAAAATGTGGTTTGTTTATTTATATTTTAATCTAAAAGAAATGTGACCTTTGGGGAAAAGCACAGTTTGTAGTAACCAGAGGCCCTTTCTCTTGGGCATGAAGAATGTCCACTTTTTATCAACTCTTCTAAACTTGAACTGAGCATGATCATTTTAAAAGACTCATTAGAAAATTCCATGAGAACTGGTTCAGAATGGGTTCATCTGGAGAAGGATACAAAATAGCCTCATTCTTTTAATCCCCTTTAATTTCCCTGCTGAATACCAAGGTATCAGACAGAGAGAAGGCAGCACCTCCAAAGCAGGCAACTAGGACATTCTGAATTAGTCCCTGGCAGGTGAGCTGCCCTCAGCCCACAGATCAGCCCTGGATCATGGGCTAATGTGAGGGTGTGGAAGGGGAATGTCCCTTTTATTTTCAGAAGCAGTTTGTAGCACATGTAAGTGCAGCATACCACACGCAGACCCCAGGCTGAGCTTCATCTGACAAACCTGAGTGAGCTCAGGGCGTTAGCACAGCCTGAGCCTCCCATTGTGTCAGCTCTGGTGCACTCACTGGGTGCTGGCAGATCTAAACTGGGTCAGGTGAACAGTGACCTAAAGTTCCCTGTTCTGAATAAAAACAGGAGACTAGGGCAGCTTGGTGAGCTGCAGTGTCTACATCACACCTGATGGCAGGTGCGCAGAATCCTGCCCTCAGAGGTTAAATCCCTCAATTTGATAGGTAAAAGCAGACCTGAGCTGCTTAGGACTTACAAATCATGGGCATTGAATACTTGTAACCAAGCACTGAGATGGCCCCAATGTCCACAGTGTGTGGGAAGCACTCTAATATATTCGTGAGCTCAACAGCACAGGCAGTGCAGAATCCACCATGCCATGCTCAGCTCTACTAAAGGCATGTGGTGGGTTTTTCTACAAGCTGTAGCTGGCAGACTGTAGAGAGGGTGAGGAGTCTTGCGTGGGTTCAGTGCTGCCTTCGGGGAACTCGCATCCCATTTTCCGGCTAGCTCTTGCACCGAGCTCACATTAAAAGGTACAGTTCAGTAGGCTAAGATACCTTTCAGATCCAGTGGGTCTTTGCCTTGGGCAGAAATGTGGCGATGGCAAGGAATGAAGAGTGGACTCCTGTGGGTTTCAGCTGGGGTTTATTCACCACAGTGGAAACCCACAAAAAGCGAGTTTCCCTCTCCTCTTTCACCTTAAGTACTGGGGTGGGAACAGGGGAAGGGTACATACAGGTCTGGAACCAATCCCAAAGTGGGGGGGAGTGACCCAGGACAAAAGGACAATCAGTGAGACAATTCTATACAAAAAAAGGGGATGGAAGAAACGAGACCCTGCCGACTCACATGACATTCCCACTAGAATCTTCCAGGCTTCAGGGCGGAAGGTTGCAGAGTGATGGACAGGACTCATAACTCAGGAAAGACCAAAAAGGGACTTAACATAGGGTACATAGGACAAACCCTTTTAAAACAAGGAACAAAAACATGCAGAACTTGGCAAAACCCAAAATGCACCACAACAGAGCCTGCTTGGCTGAGCTGCTCTTTGCCGCTCAGATCCAACACAGTGGTGCTTGTAAAGGTCACAATTCAGTGTTAAATGTTAAGGAACATGAATGTGCTGAGGGGCTGCAGCACAACAGAGGTCAGGAGTTTGCAGAGCCACCGACATGTCTGGGCTGTGGCCAGTGGCCACTGCCATTTTGAATCAAATTGCACTTGGCAGCTGTTTTCATTTCACTCTGTGGTAAAAACCACTACTCTGAAAACAACCAGTTTGTGCAAAACAAGTCACCACAAGGCTTTTGTTTCCTCATTCCCACAAGCCAGGCATAAGCTTGATTAGAAGGTATTAATCTGTGTGGGATAGAGGAGGAATCCAATGCTCCGTGAATGCAGTGTCTGCATAGTAAGTAATTTTGTTCAGGAATAATCAAATACGCTGCATGCTCCTCATTTGGAATGGTTACCAGTCAAATTATCATGTAGAGTTCATGCTTGTTACCTTCTACTTCTAATTCATGCAGTCAATACACAGTTTGGAAGGCCCAATGTGAATGCTGGTGAGCACAGTCCCACATATGGATCAGGTTTCCAGTGATGGACAAAAACCATTATGGTGTTAACTAGGAGCATAGGGGATATTGAGTCCCTTAAAATTTACAAAATTATACCATCTCATCACAGAGTAAAAAGAATTATAATGTATCAAGCAATATGTTTCAAGTTCATGTAATTGAGCAAATATGTAAATCAGGCAAGAATTCAGAAAGTTAATGTACAAATCTGAGCCTTAAAAAGAAGCTTATAGGAATTTATACAGCAAATTTGTACACCGATCAATCCTTTTGCTGAGATGCAAATGCTCCAGGCTTCTCACTGTACAGTGCAGTGAAGTCTTCAGTCTCTTTTCTAGCTTCACTTCCAAACAAGAGCTGTACTTCATAGTTGCTTCCCATGGATTCAGCTCTGTGTGTCAGCATTCAAGTCAAGATCTGAGCAATTGTTTTCCTTCTGCCTACATTCTCCCTTAGAAAACAAAGGAAAATCTCCCCTTTGTTGAGGCCATGGTAGTTGTTGGAGAATGTTAAATACAAGAACTTTCCTGAATGTTCATCCCACTCCAGCTGAGAGAAAGCACTGGTGTGCTCTGGTCCTCTTGGCTGGAAGCTGTGGACAGGATCACATCATTTTATAAGCTCAAACTCTAATCAGAAGAAACCTCAGAAGCAAAAAATGTCAGTGTTAAATGTGACTCCAGACACACATCAGGGGACTACAGGCATCTCCACAGCTTGTGATTTTGAAGGTTTAAGGAAGTTAGTTAAAGACACAACTTACTAGCCAACGGTTTCCAATTAGATGAGGCAGTTTTGGGACATAATCAATAGAAATGCCATTGACCTCACTACTAGTTACCTATACCTGTGATCTTTGGAATTAATTAGCTGCCCGCATTTGGACTTTAAAAGACAACAGTAGGAGTTCAAAAAGGACGGTGTGACATAATGTCTTGATTTAGATAGACAGGTATCTGCCAGGGAGGGTTGGAGTCTCCCTTAAAATGTAAGCCCCTCCCCCCTTTTCCAAATTATCATAAATTTGCAATTAAAAGGCTGTCAGGCAAAAATTTTGGGAATAGGTATAGCAGTTCTTTACTAGGGATATAAAAATACAGATGTTGTAATACAGAAGAATAAGCAGACAAATAAACAAACAAGAAATCCTAGAAAACCCTGACAGAGTCAGAAATACAACCTGACGCCCTGTTGGTCAGGGTGTTGGAAGCAGTCCAAAGGAAGCCCTCCTGGATTGGCAGATGTGGTTCTGTTGGAGTAGAGATGGTCCCCTTGAAGAAAAGGGGTCCAGTAATGGTGAGATGGGTCCGGTCTGCCACCAGGGATCCGGTGGAAAAACTGGATCCCTAGTGGGACTGTGGCTGCTTTTTATGTAGGTTAAGATGGTTTGGCTCCTCCTCCCTGTGTGGAGCAGCTTACAATAGTGCACTGTAATGTGCAATGTCATTGATGAGCTCTTAATGGTCCATTAGCAGAAGACATTCCCATGGAAGGAGTGAAACAATGAAGAGAGATGAGTAGCACTCCACCATCTGGTAAGTGACACTGACCCATTTGGGCAAAGATAAGCAATTCTGCTCCACCCAGATGGAATAGAATAATATGCTCTTTACAAAACCCATGACACATAAACACACTTGTTTTAGCTTTAGTTAAAGTAGAAGAAAGTAGGAGTATAAAAAAACAATGAAAAAGGTACTTGATACAAAGGCTTCTTGGTAGAATTCCAAGGTCATGAGAGTTTTAATTGTTTTTCTCGGAGTCAGGACCTGTAAATGAAGAATGAAGGATGGTTTAGAATTCCTTTCTTCATCAACAAGAAGAAAACTAAGTGACGTTAACAAGATGAAGGGCCATTGCTTTGTCTTAAGTCTGGAGATAGAGAACAATCACTGAATAATTATTTTGATTGCCAATTATCTGCACAGTTATCTTTCTATTCTGCTCTCCAAGAGAACACCTGCACAACTCCTTCTGAAGTTGATTCTGCTGCCCGTCTGAGGGTACAACAGCTTCCGCAGCATTCAAAGGCTGTTTATCAAAGGCTGTAAATTGATGTCACCTTCATTTATACAGTTTGACTTACTGTGAAAAGTATAAGGTGTAAATAAGGTTTTCTCATTACATATAAACTTCTGAGAACTCCAGTGCCTCTGTGTCTTTTTGCTTAAAATGGGAATTTTTTAATCCTTACAGTACTGTTGGTAAGTTTTAATATGTGGGAAACCTTTTCAAGCCACTGGTAGAAAATCATGCAAAACCTGCAGAGTCCTGCTTGATTAGATTAGCTATTATTTACAATACAGCTGAAAAAGCAATTTTCCTTTTGATGGGCTTGTCAAATCTGTAGCATTGTTAACTCTTCAATATTATATAAGAAGTAAATTCAGTCCCATTCAGTAACTACCAAACATAGCTTTTTTGTTATAATGGCT